>NC_068343.1:22551422-23281206 GCF_014633365.1 Diospyros lotus
TTTACAAAAAAGATAAAGGAAGATTAGAAATAACTTGGTAGAAGACTCTTAGGTATGATATGAGTTATAAGGCCTTATAGAAGATATACCATAAATAGAAATGAAAGATGAACTAGAATTCTTATAGCTAACCCCATCTAGTAGAATTAGGTTTGAGGTTTGATATGTTGTTGTTATTGTTGGTTCCATAAGTTTGTCATATATCCCATTCAAAAATAGCATAGGGGAGTAATCCATAATAGGATTAAAAAATGCGTTATTTCCATTCCATGTAATTTTTAGCTTTGCTGTTTGTCCTTTCTCTTTGAACTTCTGTTAAGATACCTATTATATCATTTTCAAAACATAAAAGGCTAGTTCAATAATTTGTGGTTCACATTGCTTGAATTGAGTGATCGAACATGTCCACATTGGGAATATTATTTTGTTAAAATTTCAACCACTACTTTCGTGCTATTTGTTCAACCATAAGAGTTAGAAGGCCACTGTAATCTTGCAGACATGGCTTTAAACAAATGCTAACCATAATCAAAAGTCATTATTTAAGAAAAAACTGTCAAGTAAATTAAGGAATATGGTGATGAAAGTACTTGGCTTCCATTACGTTTGAGGGAACATGCTGATGTAGGTTCACTTCTGTTGTTGAGTTGGCAATTTCCATTATGTAATGATTAGACTGTGATCCCAGGAAAAAAACACAGCTAATTAGTTAGGTATGTTTTTTTGATAAGATTGATTATACCGCTCGAGACTTAGTAGGGAGCAACTGAAGCTTATGAGACTTGATTTGTGAATTTGGATTCACCAGCACTACCACCTACCACTAGACTACACCTCTGATGATAACTGGTTATATATGTCATATGGTGCAAAACATTGTACAGAGAGGGAGAGAGTTCAGGACAATTGGAACAAAATCTTGCCTCTTATTTAACATGGTTATGGTCTTTGAGACCAGATTACAGAGTCACCCCGTGGGCATTCTCTCCGGTGATTTTTCTGGGGTCAAAATTTGCCAAGTGAATCACCCTTAAGAATGTGTCAAGATTTGCTAAATTTTTCTGGCACTGGGAATGAGGTGGGGAGCTTGGGGTAATTGTTGGTAACGACAAAAGTATATTGTAGAATATAAACAGAACAAAGTATATTGTAGAATATAAACAGAACTGGATGATATATTTATTTAGCATTGTCAGGCTCCTGGACAGCTGTTTGTGACAAATCTCTCTGTAATTAAGTGTCTGCCTTCAAGTTTGTAACAACTGGCCAGTACAAAATTTTGGCTGTAGTATTCACCTCACAATACTAAAATTACTGTTCTTTCCAAACTCATGTCACCTTACAGGCTGTTGCATACTTTACAGCCTTAGAGCTTTGGTCATTTCCTGTTTCTTTACAAACCCAATAATTGCAAAATAAAGAACTGGGGGGGGGGGGGAGAGCGAGAGAGAGATAGAGATTTGTGTTTTATATTTATGAATGTACTAATACATGTTACACTTCTTGTTGATGTTGATATATTTTTTCTTAAATCCGTATTTTGAATAAATTCCAAAATATGTGACCCAACCCTATCAACATGTCATTAAGGGAGAGAGTGAGAGAGAGAAATGCTACCATATGTTTATTCAAAGAAAGGCTCCTTTAAGGCCCCTGTGAGAGCATCTGCATCTGAGGATGGCATAAGAAATAAACCTGTAGACCAAAATAAAGCACACCATAATGACTACATTCCTCCATCTGCTCTCCTCTCCATACCCTTCCTCTCTAAGCACATCCTCGCCGCTAACTGCACATTTCCCAAACATGTACTCCAAGCACTTCTCCTTACCAGAAGAGAACTCGTTTATTAAGAACCCTTCGAATGGATACTTAAACAGTGATATGTAATGCATGAAAATCCAGTAACTCGGTATCCCATGTTTTGACACGAAATAGCCAGAGAACAGAAAGAACGAACCCATCACACCAGAGATCACTGAATTTCCGACGATGAAATTGGGCACAAGAGCACTGAAACATACCACGACTGAATTTGCCGTATAGAGAATTAGCCAAATCAACAACAGGAAGTGAAAGAAAGCCATGAAACTTTGATTTAGCCCGACGAGCCAGTACAGTGGTATTGTAAATAGGAGAGCCAATATGAGTAGAAATGGCAAGTACACAAGACCATTTGCCATGGCATATGATGAGACCCTGTAGCTTCCACATGATGTCTCCTTCATTAATATCTCCCTGTCCTGCAAGAAAATTGGTAGAGCTTCTGTTGTACTTGACAACAGAAATGTCAATATGAATGCAAATAGGCCTACCCTTTCTTCAGCTCCTGTCAAATCATCTTTAAGATCATAGAAGATTGAACCCAATATGAGCCCAGCTACTAACATCTGAAGGGTTCTGCAGGCAAAGAGCTCCTTGGTGCGAAATATATTCTTCGAGAACCTATGAGTAAGAATCAAGGTTTCTCCCAATCTAGAATTTGCAAAACCGCTGGGAAAATCAATCCCCGCATCGATAGTTTCTTCATCAATCACTTTAGATTGTTGAAATAGTTGTTGTAGAGTGAATTTACCACCATTACTCTCACCTTCGTCACATTTCTTGTGTTGATGCAGTGGCAGTACCGTTGCCGGCAACTGTGGTTGCATTTCTTGGTTCACTCGTTGCTGCTGCTGAATTGCTTCAATGGAATCAATTGCAAACTCGACAACATTGACCTGAAGAGGAAGTTGCAGACCCATGAGCCTCATCTGCAAGCCGAGCTGATCAACTGTTCCATGGTGCAAAACCGAGCCATTAGCCATCAGAAGAATGGAGTTGAACAGCTTAACAATTCTGAATCCAGGTTGGTGTATACTGAGGATTATAGTTCGAGCCCTGGTTTCAGCCATTGTCTTGAGCATGTCAATGATCTGAAGAGCTGATGTACTGTCAAGCCCTGAAGTTGGTTCATCAAGAATTAGCACTTTGGGATCATGTATGACATCAACACCAATAGATACTCGTCTCCTTTCTCCACCGGAGATGCCACGTACCCTATCATCGCCAACCCGAGCTCCTGCTACATGACCCAGTCCCAGTTCTTGAATCAATGACTTCACTCTCGGCAATAACTCTGACTGAGGAAGCCTTAACCGGAGCTTTGCACTGAACATTAAGCTCTCTTCAACTGTGAGCAGTGGAAACAGTGTGTCCTTCTGGGTGACGTAGCCTGATATCTTCTGGAACCGGGCTTTGTCCACCGGCTTCTGGTTGACAAAAATGGATGCACTCTGTGGTGTGAGTTTTCCGGCAAGGATCTCCAGCAGCGACGACTTCCCTGCCCCGCTAGGGCCGACAATCGCCAAGATTTCCCACGGCTTGGCCCGGCAATTCACTTCCTTCAGAACATGCTGCACTCCTGACTGTTGTACGTCTCCTTGCCGCTTGTGTTGTTGGGCCTTGCCGCCAAGGCACCTAAAAGGGTGCTGTCCTTTCTGTGTGTAGATTCTGTAGTTGATGCCGATTGCTTCAATCTCACAGCCTTGTTTCTTCATTGAACAAAGCTCAGTTCTTTTTCTTCTTCTTCTTCTTCTCTGTTGCTGGTTCTGGAACCAATGCAGCCTAGCAATGGCTGGCCCTCACCTCCGCTTGTTGCTCAAAGTTGTTTAATTATATGGTTCACGTGAACTTCTTGTTTCTATATATATATATATATATATATTACTCCATTTGCTGTCACGGAAGTACTTGCACAGTTCACGTGGCCTGGTGGCTGGTGGTGCTCTCTCTCTGAATTTAGTCTTTAAGGCGGGCACTTGAAATCATTGAACATTTGGTTACTGTTATTGTTATATGACAAATATATCGTTATTAGAGATGTTCTTTTTATTTGTTAACATTATCTAGACTAATGTTATTGACATCTAGGAGTAACATTTTTTTTTTCATTTATCCAACCTCCAAATTAGATTTTGGAACCAAATGAAGGTATCTCTTGTTTATTTTTATTCATATTTTAATATCATTATCCCTTTCAAATAAGGATTTCACAATTCTATTAAATATTTTCTGCTGTCTATATCTACAAAGTGTCACGGCCAAAATAAACAAAAAACATCTAAAAAAAATTCAGTGTAGAGTGAGAGGGGCCAATGTTAGTTAGTGGGCCAACCCTGTGGGTCCCCTTAGTTTGTGGTTGAAATCATCTTATAGACCCTAGCACAAGGGGAATCCAATCTTACTAAATATGTATTTATAAATTCTTTTAATTGGGCTTGAATAGGATGAGGATTTAACACCCTTATTTGTCATTTTAAATTCATAAATTTAAATCAAACAATACAAATAGCATTTGGATTTGGATTTGGATTTGGTTTGTTAATTCTTCATCATAACTTTCATGAATAAGTTTGATGACAGACAGTTGAAGATTGCAATACCTTCTTGTACTATTATTATGATTATTATACATGTTGGATGAATGAATTTACACCATAAAAGAAGGTGGTTATTAACAAAGAGTGGAAATCTTTTACGTGGAGGGGAGGAGAAAGGGAAGAAATGTGGGGGAGGGGGTTTGTCTGGATGTGATGAGAGATGGTAGCTGCTGCTTCTGCAGCACAGCACCACCCGTGATCCTTTGCTTTGCTTTCCTTTCAATTTTTGATTTTTGATGGGTCACCAAGGGATGGGAGGGGCCCACCCCCCACCTCAGCCCCTCCTCCTGGCCACTCATTTCTCCTAAACAAACAGCACCTCCGCTCGTGACTTTCCATCTCATCCTCCTTCATCATCACTTCTTTTACATTTTATTTTTGTCATTAAGACTCTGTTTGTTCCATTCTAACATACTTACGGAAGAAAATATTTTTTTTTAATTTTTTGATAATGTTACCAATTGTGCGATCAATTATGATCCTTGGCTCCTATCTCTCTATAACCTCACCTGAACCCAATGCCTTAGGCTCTATACACACACACATATATATATATATATAGTTGTCTTGCAATCTTGTCTCGAGACTACAAGGAAGAAAACAGTCTAGGGGCAAGGGGAGCTCCTCGCATAAATACTCCAATATTTAAGTTATATATTGAGGATATTGAAAACTGTATAACATAATTTTCACTTAGGGCAATCTTAAATCTTTTTGGTTTGGGATGTTTATCCCAATATTCTAATATCTTATTAGAATTAAGATTTTTAATAGATAATATTTATTCTTTTTGTACCAAGTTTTATTATGATTCTTAAAAGATAATGTCTATCCTTTTTATGGGACCCTCAAAGGGATTTGTAGATGTTGGAATTATCCAGTTTGTGCATTGCACAGGACCCTCCCCCAAAATTAAGGGAAAATTTACATCTTTTTAGCCCCCAAAAGATGTTATTTTGGTCTTTTAGCCTTTTTTGGGACCTTTAATATACTTTTGTTTATGACACAACAATTGCTCCCTACTATTTCATTCGAGTTTCTTGGATGAAAGAGTAGACTGTGTTATGGTTTACCCTTACTTATTTTTCCTAATCCACCATTGTTGTTGCTAGTTTTTTAGAAGTTTGTTTGTAACTCTCCTAAAGGTGAGACTTGGCCTCTATGGCTCTTTCTTGGAGTTGTGTCTAATTTTCTTTGACGTTTTAATCCTCCATAAGGTATAATGACCCGTATACCCGTTAGTGGGTTCGGGTCATATATATATTGGAATGAGATATTTACTTTATGAGAGTGATAATTTGGTGAATTATATGTGATATTTTTAGGTGATGTTCAATGGAAGTGAAAATGTCAAAGATTTGACTTAAGTGGTCATGGGACTTGAAATAAATCAAGGTATGTATTGAAATATTATGTGGTATTGATAGTGTTAATTGGAGGCTAATCTAGCACTTGGATAATTCTCATTTAGGTGTTGATGCAATAAGGGCATTTAAGTAAATAGGAAGGCATGTGTGTGTGTGTGTGTGTATATGCTAGCTTACCTTGCATAAGAAGAAAGAAGTGGATGGCTAAGGAGAGAAGAGACCATTGGGAGAGGGAGAACAAAAAGGTAGGGTTCCTTTCTCTTTCTTACTTGTTTATGATTCAAAAGGGTTGTGGGAATTAGAATTATCTTCATCTTCTTACTCTCTTTCTCTTCTTGCTAGGTTCACTTGTTGAGAGTGTGAAGTAAGGGTTTCTTGGAAGCTTATTATCTCAAGTAGGATCATCAAGAAGGGCTCTTTAAGGTAAGTTCTCCTTCATCTTTCTTTGTTTAAGAGGCAAGTTCCTAGTTTATTTCTTTTACATGGCAAGCTTCCCTTATGGTCCCTTATTGATGAAATCCTTGGTTTTCCTCTTTCGATGATGATCTTGATTCATCCATTTCTGGGTTTAAAATTCCTAAAACACTTCATTTGAAAGGGGTTTTTGTATAAATTTGGTTGGTTGCGTCTCGTGTCATTTTTTTCAAATTTTTGATTAACCATGCATATCATCTAAATGGGGACTTGTTTCACCCCATATTTTTAAAAGGAATGGTGTGTTTATTGTTAGGGTGAAGTAGCATGCAAGAATTTAGCATTGCTTGTATGTATTTTTGGTGTTATGTGGGTTGTTCGTGGCTTAAAGGGTGTTGTCGGTAAACCATTTCCCATAATATGTAGACTATCTTGGTACAGAGTGTCGGTCGACTATTGTCTTAATTGGTCAACTATTTGGATGAAAAAACCTCTGTCGGTCGATAGTTTCCTTCCCATCGGTCAACTGTTTTTAGCTTTTGGCAGCCTATACATACTCTACTATTTTAGGCATAACTTTTAATGAAAATATTTAATTCGAGATTCGTTTCTTGCATTGTAAACTAGACTTGATAAGCTTCGATTTGGAATAAAATTTGAATTAATTGGATAAATTTTAAGTGGTTTCTTCTTGGTCCCAAAACATGTCTAAATATTCTTGGGGGGTGATTATGCATTCATTGGCATGACATTGAACCCATTTGTGTGCATGTGAAAGGGGTTAGAGGACACTATGTGAGCATGCATAACTTATACGTATATGGTTAATGTTCCTAGTGTGGGCTTGTTGGCATTCTTTTTCTTTGTGCTTGGTATAAGGGCGGTTTAAGGCATTGGGTGGGAGCAGATTGTCCTTAAAGGTGTATGTACTCATGAGCATCACCCTAGGAGTGAGTTTTCTAGCTCCAATAACCTTGTGATTTGTGTTGTGGTTAAGAATTTGGGTGGGAGTTGATTGTCCTCAAGGGTTGTGTGACAAAAGGGCCCGACCCTAGGAGTGACCTTTCTATCCCCAAATGTCAGTTAAAGTTGTGGGTGCAGGACGGAATGTCATGGTGTTGTTTATTTTTGCATTTACTCATGGGTTGTCTGGAATGCATGGCATTGGCATGATTCATTAGCTTATACTCTTGTTTTGATTGGGTTGTTAGTGATGGGTTATTGATATTATTTTGTTCATGGATCATGCCTTCTTTACTAGTTGTTATACTTGCTGAGCCTTGTGGCTCATTCCTTTGCTTTGTATCATTCCAGGTAAAGGTAAAGACAGGGTTGAGGGTGAGTCTAGCAAGGGTTGATCTTGTGTCTATAGATGTGTACAGAGCTCACATGAAAAAAGACCCTGGGGTGTTTTGTGATGTATTATAGTTAAAGGATGTATCTTCTGTAATATCCCAAATTTCCTAAAGGGCTCAAGAGTAATTTTAACTTGGGCATAAGTGAAATTATCAAAAGATTAGGGGCTTAAGTATAATTTCTTATAGTTATCAATACCAAATTGATTGCAGGGAATGTCCCGGAGTGTAAATATCTAAGGAAAATGATATGGTCTTGATGAACGTTCCGAGATAGGATTTATGGTATTAAAAGAAATTAGAATCGAGATAATTTTCGGTACACCTTCATTTCAAGCCGAAAAATCGAATCATCGTAGGGACTCTCAGGAAGTCAACGGAACCTTGAGGGGGGGATCCGGTTTTTCATAACGATTAACCCTGTGGTGGTTTCGGGATGAAACAAAGGTCCTGTAAGGGCGCAAGGATGAAATCGTCCTTATCAAGTAAGCTTGGAGTTATTAATTTTGTATTTTCAGTATCGTAATGCAAATTAATTTGAATGTTAGAGGGTATATTTGCAATTAAAGAAGTTTGCAAATGAAATAAGAATGAAATATTGGGTTTAATGTATATTTTCCTATAATTATATTAGTGTAATATATATAAATATATATATGCACGCATGATGGCAAGGAATGGCAGATAATGGGTGATAGATAGGCACACGTGATGGGGGAAAAGTTTACACCATTTGCGGGCATTGGGAAGAGAGATTGACAGAGTGATTTGAGGAGGAAATTCAGGAGATTAATGTTATAATATATATGTGTGTATGTGTGTGTGTATACTTGCTTGCTTGGAGGCCAAGTATTTATAGTGAATGTGAGAAATTAAGTCTATTTTTTCTCTCATCTGAGAGCCATGACCGAGAATGAGAGATCAAGAGTGTGAGAAGAGAGAGAGATTGAAGGAGAGATCATGAGAGAGATGTTGTCATCGCTCGACAGCAGCGGGCTGGATGCGCACGGGAGGTTGGCGGTGTGGTCACATGGTAGCATCCGTTTCAGAGGCAGCGACCTGGAGCAACAATGGAGGGCAGTTGAGGCAGCAGCGGAGCGTGGTGGCGCACGTGGAGGAGACTGACGACATTGTGGTGAGCAGTTAGGAGCATCGGCAGTCGGAGATGGCTGTGAGCAAAGGTGAGCGGCGGTCTGTAGTTGGTCGCACGGGAAAGCCAACGAGGAGGCCCATGACCACTAGCTGGTGGTCAGGTGGCAATGAGGTCAGCAAGGGGGGAAGGCATCGGCAGCGGCTAACGGAGGGCAGCTAGGCAGGCGGAGGCCGGCTAGTGCGCAGGTGGTGTGAAAAAGAAGATGAATAGGAAGGAGAAGAAGGAAAAAGAAAAAAAAAAAAGAAAAGAAAATGGAGAAATATTCTGAAAAAATCTTAGAAAAATCTGAGAATTAAATTAGGAGCTTGAGGAGTATGCCTGAAGTCAGCAAATTGATCGAGCACGGGTTTCGAGGTCAAGACAAGCATACCGAGGGAGCCTGGGAGGCTAAGTTAAGGTGAGTTTTGGAATTTTTTATATTCTTAGAAAAATATTTTAGGAATTTTGGTATAAAGATATCTGGGAAAAGATTTGAATAGATATTTGTTTTAGATTTCCAAGGAGGAAAATAGAAAGAAAAATAAAGAAAATGTAAGAAATTATGGAAAAATAGGTTTTAATGGTTATTGGAATAATATGATGATTAGGGTGCTTTGAGACTTGAGGTGAAGCGACTCGTGTAAATTTTGATGATCGGCATGCAAATCCAGGCGATGTACGTTGTTTGGGGTGTTTTGAAATTTGTTAAGGTGAGAGTTCTTATCTACAAACTTGGTTTATTGTGAGTAAAATTCCCTAGAAAATCAGGAAAGTTATTTTATGAATTGTTGTAGAGAAATATTTGAGAAAATATTTGAAGAATATTTAGTTTGGATTTATTGAGAAAAATAGGTGGAAATAAAGGAAATTATGAGAAAATTAGGAAAAATAGAATATTGATATCGTTGAATAAATATGATGGCCAAAATATATTGAGGTTCCAAATTGAGTACATTAGAAGCCTGACACGTGAATCAAGATATTGTGAGATACGATTGAGGTAAGTGGTTCAACCCTAAATCTAATTTTATGTAAATAATTTTATCATGTTGTCATGTCTTGATGTCAATATGTCATATAAATTGCATTTACATGCTATGATGAAATATGCGATGATATTTTTGATAATGCATTCGCATAAGGGTTTGACAGTACGGGCAGGGACCGCTGCTCTTCCAAAGGTACACCCATACACCTCGGCCTGGTAAGAAGGTTGTAAAAATGAGGAGTAGCATTAAAGTACGGTCAACTCAAACCAAAATGAAATAGAAAAGTACATTTTGCATCCATGAACGAAATATGTTTATTGTTCCCTTACTTATATGATTCATCATCTAACCTAGGCTTTGCCCTGAAATATTCAAAAGTTCCAGATGGAGATGGTAGCAGAAACCAGAATGAATGAAGCATGAAATGTTACTTAGCAAAGTGCATGATGAATTGAATGTATGTTATGTAGCCCATGTATTTAAGTTCTGCTACTTTGAATTTTAAACGTTTTGAGGAATGATGATGTATAACCTTATTTATGGTTAATGTTAAAGTTAAGGTTCGATTCTAGCTTTCGCATTTGATTTTATGATGATTCTCTTTCGAGATAGATGTATGAAAATTTTGGGATGGATATGAGGAATGATATGGTTTAGCAATTAGTTGTGAAAGATTTTTTTTTTTTTTTTTTATCCTAGAATTGTCCTAAGTTATAACACGCCCACAAAAGTGGGGAGTTACCGTTGGTATCAGAGCGAACTAGTAAAACCCTAATTGGAGATTTAGGGGGACCGCTAGAGATTGTGGACTCAGAGCTTATTTTTATTTGGAAACTTAGAAAAGTCTGACTTGGTGATTAACTGTTATTTCAGTTGAGGATTTTCAGAGCTTAACCCTATTTGGAGAATTAGAGAATAGCAACTTGGAGACTTAGGGGAAAAGAAACTAATGGTTCGTAGAATGAAATCCCTATTTGGAGATTAGGAGATTGATTATTGAAGTACTATAGGTTATTGATTGGAGGATCTAACCTTGTTAAGCGATATAACAGCTGGTTGGATTAACTTAGCTATTGAAGTTAAGATCTGATGATATGATTCGAGTGTAAGATTGACTCAATAACTATGATTATGGACCCATGAGATTAGGAGACTGTTGATTTGAGATCAACCAATTTGAAGTCGCCAGTCAGCTAGCTGAATGAAGAGGTAACTGGTAGTTATCGAAATGATCGAGTCATAGACTGTTAGTCTAATGTAACGTAATGTAGCTGTCAAAGATTAGGTTCAGGAATGGATCATCAAGATTCAAATGTAAGGAAAAATTAGCGATTCTGAAAAATAAAATGTATAGGTCGAGGACCCTAGGGTTTGGGTCAAGGTAAAAGAATATGATGACATACTTAAGTATTTCTATTCTAAGGATAGGAAAATAGCATTGGCTAAGATGATGGATCCAAGTCCCAATGGACTAGGGTGCGAGGTGTGCCACTAGCTTGTTGAGTGAGGCTGGAAGCCTTGGGAATCAACCCAAAATAAGATGGATCGTACTAAGGAGACACGACCTAGGGAGAAAGAAGCAAGTAATGTCTTGAATATGGATTGTGTGTCCCGTTTAAAGAATTGTATCTTGGTTCGTGGTTATCTTGTGAGTTGGTTATGAGACGAGCATAGTGAGGCTCGAAGGGTAGATTGACCTCAGTGTCTAGTGTGACAATGCTAGTGGGATCATGAGATGGTTCGTTATTGCATATGCCTCGAGGATAAAGTTGGGTTGCTTAGGAAGAGCTATTCCACGTGTAAAATGGACATGGTAGATTGGAGGTATGCTTGTGAGCCATATAGACGCTACTTATTTGGTGATGTGATCACTGGTGTCGAGAGTCTAGGATATACATTCTTGCAAAAAGAGTTAGACATGAGGCAGCGACAGTGAATGGTAGTTCTTGGAAGTCTATGACGAGACCATGCAGTTTTAAAAAACCGAGGCGTGCCCATGCAGGAGGTCAACGCCTGGTGTAGGAGTAAGCCTACTATGTGATCAGGTGGATGGTAATAACGTGTGTGCTCGCTGACGGTAAGTGTACTGCCTAGGAAGAACTAATTTAATGGTCATGTGTCGATGGTCAACTGGATCTAAAGAACGAAATGCGAGAGTCTGTGAATTCTTGGTAAACGAGATTTCGGGTAGTAAAGCATGGCCAGTTCAAAACATTGACGAAGAGTTGTGAGGTGGCAACCTCAGTTCGAGGAAGAGATTGGGTACCTAAAAGGAAAGGGTTGCTTGTGGGTCGTATTGACCCTAAGGGAGGATGATAAAAAACCTAGTCGACAGAATTTGCGACTACGATTTAGTGTGCCAAGTGGGCTTGAGAATTCGAAAGTTCGTGAGAAGAGGCACGTGAATAAGTTATGCCTTGTGCATTGCATGAAAACCTGAATCGTTATTGGAGGTTTAAAGTATCATTCGGTAAAGAGTCCTTGAAAGTTGTTAAGGTTTGGTTGTTTATAGAAAATGATAGGAACCAGATATCATGATCTGATTCGGGATTTTCAGAGATAAATCGGTTTGAGATTCCTAAGGAATTTTCTAAGGGATTGATTTTAAGGGCTATGGAGGATCTAAGGATTAGTGATAAAACTTAAGAGTTTTTCAAAAAGAAACCCAACGAGTCTTTGGGGAGGAACGTTGAGGAAATAGAGTTGAATCTCTTAAAACTGTGAAAGCCATGATTTAGTGAGAACCAGAGTACCATAGGAGACGTACGTACCTACTCGCTTCAGTTAGCGGGATGGTTATGGATTGATGTCTTTGAGAATCTTTCGGCGTGCTTGAGAGAGACAGGTAATGGTAGATGTGCCAAGATGTCAGATCGCAATAGGAAGCATCATATTCTTAATAGATCAAAATCTATTGGAGATCTAGGATTTTCAATTATGGAGAATGGAACTCCTGTTGGGCTAGACGGTTAGTCTAGATAGCCCTGGTGGGAAAATCAGGAGATGTGTAACTGAACGATCACTAAAGTGATGTCAACAAGTTATGGAAATAAGGAGCTTGTCGATATGTGGTATGTGCGCTTGTGGTCAATGAAAAGCCGTGAGAAAGTGAGGTAGTGAGAGAAATACCAAAATGTGCTCTCAGAAGATTTATTGGGATTATTTCCTAATAATGAGTTTGAAATTTCTGCTGATAGCTTCAGAGTATTGGATGCTTAGTTATGCATGACTCAGTTGAGGGTATAAATTATTAGGCTGTAAATGAGGTGATAATTAAGAGTTGGTATCTTTTACCTCGAATTTGATGAATTATTAAACAACTGCAAGAGACTGAGATATTTTTCTATGATTAGTGTGCGATCGAGGAAAAGATAAGGGAATGAGACATCCTGGATACGACAATGGAGTTATGATTTAATGATTTAACCAATGCACCAGTTGCATTAAAGCCACATTAGTGATTATGTTTTTTGATGATATACTAGTATACTCCTCGAATAGGGAGATGCATGAGAAACATTTGAGGATAATGTCGGGGAACATGAAATCAAAATTGATTGTCATAGGTACCATGAACTTAGGGAGTTCCGATGAAGTCAGGATTTATGCTATGGGTTCAATGTCGTGGCACATGTATAATTAAGCCATGATATATGGATCTAAGATCAAGATAGTAAGTCTTGTAAGGTATGGTAAATTATAACGAAAGAAATCAGATGATTTCAAAATATGACTATAGTCGATTACCGTGAGATGGTGCCTTAAGGATCGAGCAGGATTAAAAGATGATTGTGGATAAGTGATAGAAACTTGAGGTTATATCAGGTGATGAATACCTACAAGAATGAGGAAACAACAATTTATTAGAAACCTTGAATAGATTAGCACAAGTAAAGATCAAGCAATGATTAAGTTTGAGATGAATTAAGGTGAGGCATAACTAGTTTCGAGGACAAAAATCATTAGAGGACATGTGATAATCAAGGTGATGTGGTAAGACCACTGACTTGTTGTGGCAGTCTGAAAGCCTATGAAACAACCTAGTGATGACAAGATATGTGATGATGCATATTTGTGACATTTGAGGATCAAAGGATACATGAAATAGTTTGATGACATAAAATATTTGTTTGGGGATCAATTTGATAGAAGTCAAGATGTAATCAAGATCAAGGACTTTTGTGTTAATATTGGAAAAATATCAAAGCATGATAAATGATGTCGTGAAAAATCGATAATAAAGAAGTGGCATGTATAAAGATATCGATTGGATGATTTAGTGAAAAATAAATTAAAAAATGATGATATGAGAGTCGTGGGCTCATTATGATGATGTGTGTATTGGCTTGGATAGGAGCTCGAGTTGAGACTCGTGGCTCAAGGATCGAGTTATGCAATTATGGGCTTTGATAGGGAAATTTGAAAGGCGCGGGTGGGTGACAAGTGTATAGATTGATAAACGTGGTCAACTCAAAGGTTCTAATTTTGATACGCGATGGCATTCTCAAGTTTCGGATATGATATATGTGCTAAAGGTCTTGTAATTAAGAGATGATTATAGACGATACAATTTTCCTTAGGATATGTGATCACCTTTGAAAAGCTACAACAAAATTATTTGAAATAAGGTAATGAGGTATGCTCTTCCTTAGTTATTTGATTAGTCAGGTGTTAATTTTGAGAATAAAAATTTGAGATTTGTAATATATGACAAATTTCGAGGATAAAATTTTTGTAAGGAAGGGAGAATGTAAGATCCCAAATTTTCTAAAGGTCTCAAGAGTAATTTTAATTTGTGTCATAAATGAAATTATCAAAAGATTAGAGGATTAAGTATAATTTCTTACAGTTATCAGTATCGAATCGATTGTAGGGAATGCCCTGGGGTGTATATATCTAAGGAAAATGACATGGTCTCGATGAGCGTTCCGAGATAGGATTTATGGTATTAAGAGAAATTGGAATTGAGACAATTTTTGGTACACCTTCGCTTCAAGCTGAAAAATTGAATCATCGTAAGGGACTCTCGAGAAGTCAACAAAACCTTGAGGGGGCTCCAATTTTTCATAACGATCAACCCTATGGTGGTTTTGGGATGAAACAAAGGTCCTGTGAGGGTGCAAGGATGAAATCGTCCTTATTAAGTAAGTTTGGAGTTATTAATTTTGCATTTTCAGTATTGCAATACAAATTAATTTGAATGATAGAGGGTGTATTTGCAATTAAAGAAGTTCGCAAATGAAATAAGAATGAAATATGGGGATTAAATGTATATTTTTCTATAATTATATTAGTGTAATATCTATAAATATATATGCACGCGTGATGGCAAGGAATGGGTGATAGATAGGCACGTGTGATGAGGGCAAACTTTGCACCATTTGCGGGCCTTGGGATGAGAGATTGACAGAGCGATTTGAGGAGGAAATTCAGGAGATTAATGTATAATATATATATGTGTGTGTGTGTGTGTACTTGCGTGCTTGGAGGCCAAGCATTTATAGTGAATGTGAGAAATTAAATATGATTTTTCTCTCATCTGAGAGTCAAGACTGAGAGGGAGAGATCAAGAGTGTGAGAAGAGAGAGATTGAATGAGAGATCATGAGAGAGATGGTGGCATCGCTTTATAGCAGCAGGCTAGATGCACAGGGGAGGCTGGCGGTGTGGTTGTAAGGCAGCATCTGTTACAGAGGCGGCGACCTGGAGCAACAATGGAGGACGGTTGAAGCAGCAACGATGTGCAGTGGTGCATGCGGAGGAGACCGACGAGATCGTGGTGAGCAGTCAGGAGCATCAAAGGCCGAAGATGGCTGCGAGCAGAGGTGAGCAACGGTTTGTAGCTGGTCGCGCGGGGAAGCCAGCGTGGAGGCTCGCGGTGGCTAGTGACCGCTGGCTGGTGGTCAGGTGGCGGTGAGGTCAACAAGGCCGGCAGGCCTCGGCGGTGGTTGGCGAAGGGCAGGTAGGCGGAGGCCGGCTGGTGCGCAGGCGACGTGAAGAAGAAGATCAATAGGAAAGAGAAGAAGGGAAAAAAAAAAGAAAAGAAAAAAAAAAGAAAAAAGAAAATGGAGGAATATTCCAAAAAAATCCTTGAAAAATCTGGGAATTAAATTGGGAGCTTGAGGAGTATGCCTGGAGTTAGGAAATTGATCGGGGCACGTATTTCGAGGTTAGGACACATATACTGAGGGAGCTCGGGAGGCTAAGTTAAGGTGAGGTTTGGAATTTTTTATATTTTTAGAAAAATATTTTAGGAATTTTGGTATAAAGATATTTGGGAAAAGATTTGAATAGATATTTGTTTTAGATTTCCAAGGAGGAAGATAGAAAGAAAAATAAAAAAAAGTAAGAAATTATGAAAAAATAGGTTTTAATAGTTATTGAAATAATATGATGATTAGGGTTCTTTGAGACTTGAGGTGAAGCGACTCGTGTAAATTTCGATGATCGGCACGGAAATCAAGGGCGATGTACGTTGTTTGGGGTGTTCTAAAATTCGTCAAGGTGAGAGTTCTTATCTACAAACTTGGTTTATTGTGAGTAAAATTTCATAAAAAATTAGAAAAGTTATTTTATGAATTATTATAGAGAAATTTTTCAGAAAATATTTAAGGAATATTTAGTTTGGATTTATTGAAAAAAATAAGTGAAAATAAAGGAAATTATGAGAAAATTAGAAAAAATAGAATATTAATATCTTTGAATAAATATGATGGACAGGATATGTTGAGGTTTCGAATTGAGTAAATTAGAAGCCTAGCACGCTAATCAAGATATTATGAGATACGATCGAGGTAAGTGGTTCAACCCTAAATCCGATTTTATGTAAATAGTTTTATCATATTATCATGTTTTGATGTGAATATGTCATGTAGATTGTGTTTACATGCTATGATGAAATATGCATATGTACACGATGATATTTTTGATAATGCATTCGCATAAGGGTTTGACAGTACGGGCCGGGACCGCTGCTCTTCCAAGGGTGTACCCGTACACCTCGCCCTGGTAAGAAAACTGTAAAAATGGGGAGTAGTATTAAGGTATGGTCGGCTCAAACCGAAATTGAATGGAAAATGACATTTTGCATCTATGCACGAAATATGTTTATTCTTCCCTTACTTATATGATTCATCATCTAACCTGGGCTTTACCCTGGAATATTCAAACGTTCCAGATGGAGATAGTAGCAGAAATGAGAATGAATAAAACATGAAATGGCACTTAGCAAAGTGCATGATGAATTGCATGTATGTTATGTAGCACATGTATTTAAGTTCTGCTACTTTGAATTCTAAACGTTTTGAGAAATGATGATATATAACCTTATTTATGGTTAATGTTAAAGTTAAGTCTCGATTCTAGCTTCCGCATTTGATGTTATGATGATTCTCTTTCGAGATAAATGTATGGAAATTTTGTGATGGATATGAGAAATGATATGGCTTACCAATTAGTTTTGAAAGAAAAAAAAATTATTCTAGAATTGTCCTAAGTTATAACACGCCCGCGAAAGTGGGGTGTTACATCTTTTTGTCATGTTAAGTGTGTATGCCTAATGGTTTCGTTATGGTGTTTCATATATTATTTATGTGGCATGTGATGGTGGTGTGGTTTAAGTAGCTTTTATATCATTCTACCGATGACCCTCTCACATATCATCTATACTAGCGGGGGCTCCAGGAGGTGGGCCATTACATAAGGTATTTCTTCAAGTATTTCGTTGAGTAATATTTTTTCTTTAGGAGAATCTGATGGGGTCATTAGGAGCTGTGTGAAGGTGGCCCAAGAGCTCCAAAGCAAATTGATGCTCTTTCGGGTTTAGATATTGATGTCAGTGGTGCCCCAACTCTTTCTTCCGCAACTTTGGCTCTTTCTCGACTCCCAGTTGTAGATCTTTTCGATGATATAGTTGTCCTTTGAGTTGTCCTTATTCCCTTTTGATTTTCTATTGTGTTGTACACACATTTTTTTTCTTTTGGTGTAATGATTTCTTCTTTGTAAGACTTTCTTTTTGTATTGACTTTGTTGTTTGGTGATATTGCTATCTCTTCACTTTGCTTGCTTCACTTTTCTTGCACATTTATGTAAACATCCCCCAACTCTTCTGGGGGAAAGTTGGTGTTGTCAAAGGATGTTGTTTTGAAGACTTCTTCATCGTTCCCCAGTCCTTTAGGTGGACTAGTTTTGTCATGGATTTTTTTAAGGGAAATCAAGGGGTCTAATACCAAAAACCAACTCTTGGTGGATCAATGCAAGGTTTAACAAATTTTTAAAAAACCAAAACATGCACAACAGAAGCATAAATATAAAACAACCCTTTCAAGATATGATATTAATCATTCATATGCATCAAAATAAAAACCATCCATAGGGGGGTGTAGCTAGACATGGCCACGGTTCATGAACCGCCGGTTCCGGTTCAAGAAATCTTTGAACTTGAACCGAACCGCCCAAGGGCGTTTTGGGACGGTTCGGTTCCGGTTCCGGTTCGTGCCGGTTCGGTCAACGGTTTGGACCGGTTCGGTCAACGGTTTGAGCCGGTTTGGTCAACGGTTCCAGTTCCGGTTCAAACCGAATTTTTTTAATTTTTTTTAAATATTGTTGTATTCAATTTTGGTCCTTGTTCCGTTGTTCGGTTCGGTTTGGTTTCGATTTTTAATTGTTAAATGTAATTGTAAATATAAATATTCTCAACCATATTTTTAATAAAAAAACACTACTAAAAATTGAAGAAATATAAGTAATAATTTCATTAAAAATAATTAAAACAACTAAACAAGTATGTAATATAAGTAATTAATTTTTACAAATGTGAAAAATAAAAAATAAAAAATAGAATTAGACTTAATTTCATTAAAAAATAATTACAACAAAAATGTAATACAAGTAATTAATTTTTACAAATGTGAAAAAAAATAAAATATGGACTTGGATCCTACGCATCTTCATTGGAGTCGGAAGTCGCCGTTGTTGAACCATCATTAACCCATTCGTCAGATGATGATGAATGGATAAGTTCTTCTTGACGTCGCATGTTAGCTCTTTCCCAATCATTGAGGCAAACTTGAGCTTCCAATGATTCTGGAGCCAATCTTGATCTTCTTTCGTCCAAAATGTTGCCTCCACTACTGAATGTTTGTTCAACGGCTACAGTTGAAGCTGGAACTGCAAGAAGTTGACTTGCAATAATTGCAAGAGTTGGAAATGTCTCCTTGTGCCTTTTCCACCACTCCAAAATTTCAAAATTTAAACCTGTATCATCACCAAACTCAAAAACTGTGGTTAGATAAGTTTCGAGCTCCGAATGTGAGCTCGATCTAGGTTTTTTCCTCCTTTAATCTAAAAATTTATGACCCCATTTCATTGGTTGGGAGGAAGAGGAATGCGGAGCCATGGATGGAAATGATTCTTCACTACTAGGAGCAATAACATATGCTTCATATAATTGATTGCATAAAGTTCTAACCTTAGAAATTATAATATTCACATCAATTTCTTCATTATTTTCTAATCCTAACAACGAATAATAGTTAGACAAACACTCAATTAAACCATCAAATTTACACCTAGGATCAAATATCATAGTAACAAGAAAAATTTCAGGAATAAATTGATAATAACGTAACCATTTTTCTCTCATTTCTAAAACAGCATGACAAATTTCTTCAACATTAATTCCTTCCATTAATACATCGGCCACATTCATTGCTTCTATTAAAAATTGATGTGAAGTTGGTTTATAAACACTACTAAGTGTATGAGTAGCATCATTAAAAATTCGTAAAATATTCAAAATTGAACTACAAACATTCCACATAGTTGGAAAAATAGGATATTGTGGAATATAATTTGCTGCAAAAGAACACAATAAATCTTTATATTCAAAAGATTGATTAAGTAATTTAAAAGTTGAGTTCCAACGAGTAGGGACATCTTTTGAAAAACGTTTTGGGGTTTGACCATTGGAGGTGCAAAAATGTGCCTATGCTTTTGCAGTTCGAGGGTGTACCCAAATATAAGAAATAACATTTCTAATTGGATCTAAATAAGAATTAAGTGACTTAATACCATCTTGAACACATAAATTTAAAACATGACATGCACATCTAACATGAAAAAATCTTCCACCAAAATTTGGTTGGCAAATTCTTTTCAATTCATTAATAGAAGCAGTATTAGCCGATGCATTATCAAAAGAAATTGAAAAAATTCTATTAACTAATCTATATTCTTGTAAAATTTGTTGAATTAATCTACAAATATTTTCAGCATTATGACTTTCATCAAAACATCGATACGCAAGAATTCTTTTTTGTAAAACATAATTTTCATCAACCCAATGACAAGTAATACCCATATATGAATGAGTTTGCCAATGATCACTCCAAATATCACTACAAATAGAAACATTAATATTATTGTTTTGAAAATATGTTATCAATTCAATTTTTGAGTTTTTAAACAATTTTAACAAATTCCTTTTCAAAGTATTTCTAGGAATTGATTTAAAACTAGGATTAACAAAGTTTTGACAAAATCGAGTAAAACCTAATTTTTCACCAAAACTAAAAGATAAATGATCAATTACTACCATTTCAGCTAAACCAGACCTACAATTAGCTTCATTATAATGAAATAATTGAGGAGAGTTTGAAGAGGTAGCAAACCCAGATATTTGTGTTTGATCGCGGCTCAATCCAACCTTGAGCGGGTGCTTTGTTTGCAAATGTCGGGCGAAAGTACCATATCCACCTCCTTGCTTGAATTTGTATACTTGATTACAATAATTACAAGATACATCAAATTTACCATCTCTTTTTGGTGTTTTCTTGAAATGAATATTAAAAATATCAGAAGTAGAAATTTTTCCACCTCCCTTTTGTTGAGTTTCACTCTCTTGTGTTTGAAAATTTTGAGCTTCAAACTCAACATTTTCAACATTTCTACCTTCACTTGCCATTTTTTTGAAAAAAGTATGATAATAAAAAAATATAATAATGATAAAATAATATAGTAACAAGTAATAAATAATTAACAATATAATTGAATAAATTGATAAATAACAAAATGAGAAGATTGAAGAAATTGAAATTAAAATATTAAATGAGAGACAAAATTGAGAGAATAATAGCTTGAGACTTGAGAGAGAGAGAGAGAGAGAGAGAGAGAGAGAGAGAGAGAGAGAGAGAGAGAGAGAGAGAGAGAGAGAGAGAAAGTGTGAAAAATGAGTGGGGGAGGGAGGGGTATATATAGATAGGAATTATAAAATTTAAAAAAAAAAAAAAAGTTGGGGGAGGTCCAACGGTCCAAATTGGACCGTTGGGGGGGGCGGGGGGGGTGTCCAACGGTCCAAATTGGACCGTTGGGGGAGGGGGGGTGCACAGCCGCACGCGCACGGGGGGGGGGGGGGGGTTGGGGGGGGGAGGGGGGGGTGTCCAACGGTCCAAATTGGACCGTTGGGGGAGGGGGGGTGTGCACAGCCGCACGCGCACGGGGGGGGGGGGGTTGGGGGGGGTGGGGGGGGCCGGTTCCGCGGAACCGGACCGAATTTCGCCGGTTCGGTTCGGTTCCGGTTCCGGTTCCGGTTCCGGTTCGGCCGGTTCCGGGTCCGGTTCCGGTTCGAACCGCCGGTCCGGTTCAATTTTGGCCATGTCTAGGTGTAGCAGTATACCTCCATGGACATTTTTTTGGTACCAGTTATGAAACAAACCTTCTCTTCCTTGTTGCTAAATCTAATCTCTGAACCTGTAACCTCGGGTGACTACCTCGCCTCCTCAAGTGTGGAGGATCTAGTCGGTCCATGCCTGAGCTGCCTTGAAACCCTTTACCGGAGCCATCCTAGCACCCTCTCGATGAAGGTGAACAAAAGTTGTTCTAGGGTTCCTTTTCAGTTGCACCGTGGCTATCCAATAGCTAGATATAAATGGGAGAAGAAAATGAGAAGCTGTTGCAGCAAAGCTTGGAGCAAGAAGAAGCAACAATAGAGGAAAAAGAAGCAATGAAGTAGCAAAGCAAGAAAAAGCAGTGAAGTAGCAAAGCATGAAGAAGAAGAAGAAGAAGAAGAAGCAGTGAAGCAGCAAAGAAAGAAGAAAAAGAAGAAGGGACTAGCTAAGGAAGCCCTCGACCCTTTCAAATCCTCTCTACTGTTTCCTTCTCTGCTAAGCATTCACGTGGCCATCCATCCTTCCAAATCTCTCTCTTATAATGACTCCATCAGAGCATTTAATGCTCTGATGCGACAAAGCGGATGAGCATTAAAGAGGCAAATAGTGGACCACACAATAAGATCGGTCAATCGCTTAAAGCGGTTGACCACTACATGCACCAGTCGGCCGACATTGCCAGTAACGCTCTAGCTTTGTCATATTACACTTAGGCCCCTCTATTAACTTTTAATAGCCTTTTCACTAACTCTTGATATGTGCCCCATTAACTCTTAATGTCCTCCCATACCATAGATCCATATAGCTAACTCTTACTCGCAACCAACATCACTAACTCTTAGTGATGAGGAACACATTAAGAATAACGATTCACTAATCCGATACATTACTCAATATGCATGTGACTTTCTACGTTCACATGCATGTAGCAATCAGAACACGTTAACTCTTTGACACCAGCCGAACACTTCAACCTACTAAGAGGATTTCTCCAAATCCCTAGAGCACCCTAAAAAATCCTAAGTATCTTCTAGCCAGGACTCATGACAATCCTAATGGCAATGAAGTCTAAACTTTAGATGAACCAATTAAGGCTTTTCAATTATCGTGCACTATAGTCCCTTCATTGACTAACATCTTGATCGAGTAAGAGTCATAGGTTAATTAAACATACAAGACTCAATAACTATGTCAGATCTAGTACGGTGTGATCAAGGTAGCATTTTGGAACTCTTCTAACATTGAAAACTCTTTCCGATCACGCTCATCTTGGCCAAGGGATTTCCAATCACAACCAACTTAGATCACATAGGATGTTCACCCCTATCCAATAGAGGTTAATGGATCCCATCAGCGAGCATCTACCTCTATACACCACTACACAGAGACCACACACAGAGCATCCCCACCTCTCACACTGGATGGTTCCGCTCAATGGGAAATTCTTGACACTAGTGCACAAGACAACTCTGTCGCTTCTAGTCAAAGGACCAAATACATAGTCGAGAACCAACAACATATCATTAATTCTTCAAGCCACATGATATGTCACAAGTATCACATTCAGCGGATGTTTATCCAACACCCACCCACATATCTACTAAATGCATCTCATGCAATGTGGCATATGACTCACCACCCTATCTCATTAGCATTTCATGCTAAACAATGGTAGTCGCCCATGTGCTAGTTCATGATCAATAAATCATATTCCTCTTCTGATAAATTTGAGGAGTGGGAATTCCTTTAAGAAATCCTGAACTAAATATCCTTGTCACATTACTCTTAACTCTTAAGAATAAGATCTCTACCATGAAATCTAGCAACTCATTCATAAAGAAAATACAAAGAGTATGAATGCAGATATGACATTTTATTAATTATCAAGAATACATTATAAGTGTCACTCACATACATCTCATGTAGTGTAAATCTAGCATTCAGGGCACCATCACTGATATTTTTATTGATGATGTTCATGCATTTAGGAAGATTCCTTCATTACTTCTCAGTCCCTTGGGTGGACTGATTTATTGATAGAACTTTATGTTGAGGGAGATTGCATCGTCTGTAATACCCCACATTTTCGTGAGGTTGCCACGTAATTTAGACGAGTTTAAAACACTAAAAAATATGCTTGAAATGGCAACAAGTGATCGAATCAGCTGCAAGGAGTGCTTTGGAGCTAGATACCTAAAGACAAAGGTATATCTTTGACAAGCGTCTTGATGCGAGATTTATGACGCTGAAAGAAATTAAATTAGAGACGATTTTCGGTTAAGCTAAGTTATAGTCTTAAAAAATCGAATGATGGTAAGGGGCTTCCGAGAAATTGACGAAACCCTGAGGAGGTTCTAATTTTGTAAATGAAACAACCCTGGGATGGTTTCGGGATGAAACAAAGGTTTGTGAGGGCATTGGGATGAAATCATACATATCGAGTAATTTTGAGTTATTAATTATGGATTTTAACTATCTCAAAAAATTTGGAGTGTTACAGTTCATATCAGAGCAAACCTAAGGAAAAGTTCGCATGTGGCTAGATGAGCAAAGCCACTGTAGGTTTTGGGAATTAGGTTATGATTTTTGAAATATTTAGTGGCATACTCTTGTTGCTTATTCAATTTGAATTGTGCCATGTTGTGATGATTTAATAGATCACCATGTCTTTTTGATAGATGGTGAATACAAGAAAGAACGGGCACGAGAGAGGCAATGGCGAAGAAAGCAACACCACCGGGCACCCAGGAGGTGGTGTGGGAGGTCAGAGAGATGCATGAGCTGACCTCGGTGAAGGCTGGATAGATAGGATCGAGAGAATCCTAGAAGGCATGGCTGGGCGAATTTTGGAGTTGCAGCCTGAGCAAAGAATAGTAGATGCTTTGGAGAGGTATCTACGACAAAAATCGCCAGTGTTTGGAGGAAGACTGACAGACGACCCCGCAATCAGTGAATACTGGTTGGACCAGATCGAAAAGATCCTACAAAGATTGAGAATCTTGAATAAGGACAAGGTCGAGTGTGCGACCTATATGCTGGAAGAGGAAGCGGCCCAATGGTGGAGGTCTATGCAGCGAGCGATACCTAATCGGGCAGGATCTCAAGGGTCAGGGATAGACGTAGAATTGGGGGAAACACCCCAGATGTCGTGGGAACCGTTTAAGACCATCTCCAACGCGGAAGAAACATCCTCCCTAAGTCAAAATTTAGGGAGCATTTCAAAAAAATTTTGCTCCAACGCAACTCCCTATCTGTCAAGTCACTCCTCAAATTTTTGTGGAGCCTGAAATCCCTCCTTACTATTGAGGAGCCATATTTTGCTCTCTACATTTCTCAACGGCTCTATTTTGTTTCTCAAATTTGAAGCTCAGTGATCTATGTTGAATATTAGATTTGAAGAAGAGTAGTAGCAGCCGAGAAAGCCACCAACAGCGACGGTGGCGGCGCAGAAAAGAAGGAGCAGCGGTAGTTCACGGAGAAAAAAAAGCCATCGATAGAGTGAGGAGAAGAAGGCGCAGTAGCTGCAGCGAGCGGAGAAGACGAAACAGCTTTTTCTTCCTTCTAGGCCATCTTCAACGCATAGCAGGTGAGTTTGTATTATTTTAATCATTTTTTAGTTATTTAGAAATTCTATTCTTTCTGGGCATGTTCAACGCACACTGGCAGCAAGTTATAAAATTTAATTCATTGTTTTGTTTTGTTTTATTTATTTATTTTCTAATATTAAGAAGTTGTTTATTATTTAAGATTTTGTTTGATTATTAATTATTTTTTGACTTGCTTGATTTTGAGTTAAGATGTGTTTGGTTTACTAGAAAAATGTTTATATTTTGTGTGTATGTATTTTATTATTTTGTGTGTATTTGATTATTTAATTTGTGTGTATTTAATTATTGATTATGTAAACGTGTATTGCATTATTTTAATATATTATTTTAAAAATAATCCTAAAAATGGATGTCAAAATTACTCATTTAAATTATTTAATGTGATATTTAAAATATTAATTTATTATATCATAAGGAGAGTATTTATTTTTGTAATCTTTTATGCGGTTTGACCAATTAGCTTTTGCTTGCCATGGAGAGAGATAATGAACCATACTACACAAATTTGTTGAACGACGACTTGCATATTTATGACGAGTATGCGAATGTTACTACCACTCCATCCCAACCTAATGCATCCGAACTCAACACTCAAAGAAAGCCACAAACAAGAAATTTCTCAACACAAGAGGATTTAATGCTCGTGTCAGCATGGCTAAATATTAATGATCAAACAAAACAAAGGTATTGGGAAAGGATTCATGCTTATTTCAATCAATATAAAGAGTTTGAATCTAATCAAAATCCCAATTCACTGATGCATCGTTGGTCTACAATTCAACTTGCTGTGAGCAAATTCTCTGGATACTATAACCAAATAGATGGCAAAAATCAAAGCGGAACAACAAAACAAAATAAGGTAACCTCTGTCGTTATTTGATAGTTGATAATTATTAATATCATGTTGCTAGTTATTGGTTTATTGATATTATTTTTTAACTGTCTAGATTTCTGAAGCAGTAGAAATGTACAAGAGCTTACAAAAATCTTCTTTCACATTTCTACATTGTTGGCATGAGTTGCGACATGCACCCAAGTTCGCCTTGGGTTATTCGAAGAAGAAATCAAAAATTTCTGAACAAGCAAGTCCTGCAACATCATCGCTATCTACTCCTGATTCATTGAACTTGTCTGATTTTGATATTCGACTCAATGAGCCTTCATTGGAATGACCAATGGGAAGAAATACTTCAAAAGAACGTGGACAGAAAAAAAAAATCTAAGGTAACAGAAGTTCCTACTGATTCAATTACAAAAATGTTGACAGAAATTACTGAAAAGCGAACGCAGTCCAAAATGTTATTACTTGAACAATCGAAAGAGATGTTAAAGCTAGAAAGAGAAAGATTGGAAATAGAAAAAAAAAAAAAAGGGAAGATCGAGAAACAAAAAAGGAAGAGGGAGAACAGCTGCTTTATGAAGAAAGAATTATGGGCATTGATACTAGTAATATGGATGAATTTCAAGCTGAATATTACAACGAGCTCAAACTCGAAATTCTTCAGAAGAGGCGACATGCAAGATCATCAGATTTGTGAAATTGTAGCTGGGATTAACATATGTATCTTTTTCTTTTAGTAATATATGGAGTTGGGATCAAATGAATTCCATGATTAAATGAACTCCACGAACATTAATTTAGTAATGTATCTTTTCCTTTTAGTAATGTAATGAGATGTGTTTAGTATTGATGGCTATTTCTTATGAGTGTTATTTTGAAACTGATTATTTTTTATTAATACAATAGAAACGAAGTACATTAATTTATTAAACGAAATATATTAATTTATTTAGCGAAGTACATTAATTTATTTCAAGTCGAATGTTTACCATACAGTTCCCACAAATGCTCAACAAGATCATTTTGGAGTTGTACATGAGTCTGTTTGTCTCGAATTTGATGGTGAACTTGTATGAACTCCATAACTTCACTTGTGTGATTGTGAGACAAATCAATTGTTGGAGGAGCAGCAACTGCATCATAGTTGAAATCCACATCTTCATGAGTTGTATCACGTTCATCTTCAACTATCATATTGTGTAATATGATACAAGACGCCATTATATATTTGAGTGTTTCAACATCCCACATACGTCCCGGTCCATGTACTATTGCAAATCGTGATTGTAGAACTCCAAATGCTTGTTCGACGTCCTTTCTAGCAGACTCTTGTTGTGCAGCAAAATATTTCTTCTTATTCCCTTGAGGAGATGGAATGGTTTTAACAAAAGTACGCCATGAGGGATATATACCATCGGCAAGATAATATCCCATGGTATATTCATGTCCATTGATAATATACGAAACTTCAGGACCGCGACCTTCTGCCAATTCAGAGAACACATGGGATCTATCTAGCACATTAATATCGTTTAATGATCCTGGTAATCCAAAAAAGACATGCCATATCCATAGATGATAAGAAGCTATTGCTTCCAAAATAATCGTTAGTTCATGGGCGTGACCTGTATACATTCCATGCCATGCAGTTAGACAATATTTCCACTTCCAATGCTTACAATCAATGCTACCCAACATACCTGGAAATCCACGCTGCTCAGCCACGCTCATCAACCTTGCGATGTCACTAGTATTTGGGCACCTCAAATATTGCTCTCCAAATATTTCAACTACTACTTTCGTGAACTTCTTCAAACTCTCTATTACTGTACTTTCGCCAATCCTAACATATTCATCCACAGCATCTGCAGGTGATCCATATGCGAGCATCCTTAATGCAGCTATCATTTTTTGGAGTGATGATAATCCGGGAACTCCTACAGCATCAAATCTTTGAACAAAATATTGATCATGTATTTCAATTGCTGCTTGAATTCGTAGAAATAATAATCGATGCATACGAAACCTTCTCCGAAATAATTGTGATGGATATGTTGGTGAATCTACAAAATAATCACGATAAAGCCTCTCATGACCTTCAGCTCTATTGCGATTGATGACACGGTGGTTCAGCACAGATCCACCGTGATGTGAAAAAGAGTCACAATCCATATGTTGAGCATATTGCTCTACTAAAGCATAGCAATAGCCTCATCCTCTTCATCATCTTCAACTTCTTCATGGATCATTTGAATGAACATACGGATGTTGTTGGACATGATGGCTAAAACAAGATTATTGAAGATTGGTGATAACGGTTGGTGTTGTAGATTTGTGGATTGTAAATTTTTTGACCCAATGGATCATCTATTTATAAGGCATATGAATATGACCGTTGTTGGAATATTTCAAAGGAATATAGCCGTTGGAATATGACCGTTGTTAGAATATTCTATTAGAATCTAGCTGTTGGAATATGACCGTTGTTGGAATCTTTCAATAGAATATAGTCGTTTAGAATACGACCGTTGTAATATTCCATTGGAATATAGCCGTTGGAATATAACCATTGTTAAAAATATTAATTTTTAATTATAAAAATATTTTAATTAATTTTGCTAAATAATTGTTTTAAAAAATATTAGTAAATTTATTTTAAAATATAATAAATATTGTAAAAATCTATTACCATCATATTTATTATTAAATTATCAAATAACTAATAAATTTTGTAGTAATAAAAATTATAAGTGAGGTAAAATAATTAGAATTAAAATTTTTTAATAAATAAGTGAGATAGAGAGTGGGATAAGGAGTGAGATAAGGAGTGTGGTTGGAGCACGCACAGTTTTCTAGGCAAAATCAGAATAGGGAGTGAATTATTTATAATATAATAGGGAGTAAGATAAGGAGTGTGGTTGGAGATGGCCTAAGGAATTGTTCAACAGGAAATTCTTTCCCATTGGTTGGAAGATGGCTAGAGCTCAAAAGTTTATCAACTGACGCCAAGGGCCAAATATGTCGGTGACCCAATACGAGGCTGAATTTTTGCGGTTAATCAAGTATATGTTGTTGTACGGGATGGACGATGTGGAGAAGGGATGAAAATTCTTGCAAGGCTTACGAATATAATTTCAACAGTTGATGAGCTTGGTCCATGTGGAGTCTTATGCAGACATAGTTTTCAAAGCTATGATCGCCGAGGAGAATATGACGTGAGTGGTAGAACTAAAAGCCACAATAGCTCAAAGTAGAGGACAGTCAGAGAAATCCAACTCGACTTCAGGATCGCGGGATGGGAAAATTCAGAAAAATGGGAAGGCATGCTTTAGATGCAAAAAGAGGCAACCAGGCAAGAGGTGCGATGGCCAAAGCATTGTCTGTTACACCTGTGGATAGCCTGGGCACACTTCCAAAAATTGCTCGAAGGGAACGGTTCAAAAAGGTAAGGCCATAGCAGCAGCACTAGTGAGCGTGATCTGCTACAATTGCAACCAGCATAGGCACATCTCGAGGAATTGCCCGAAGAAGAAAGAGCAGCAGCTAAAGATTGAAGAAGGAAAGGGGACCAAACATGGGCGGGTCTATAATTTAACCAAGGAGGACGTAGAGGCGAATCCTGCAGTTACCCAAGGTACTCTCTTTATTTTAGATACTCTTGTGCATGCATTGATAGATCTAGGGTCTACTCATTCTTTTATATCGCATGCATTGGCTGGGAGTTTGAGAGTAGAAACCGAGTCTATGGGGTGTTTGATGGTGATTTCAACACCTATGGGTAAGAGTATGAAGTTCTCAGAAATGGTGAGGGGATGCAAAATTAGCCTGAGTAATGTTCAATTCCAGGCTGATCTGATTCTATTAGAAGTTTATGACTTTGACTTAATCTTAGGGATGGACTTCTTGTCCAAGTACGACGCCAATATAGACTGTCGTAGGAAGATAATGACCATAAGAAAACCAGAGGAAGGGTGGGTCAAATTTCAGGAGTAAGGCGACCTCGAGGTTGGAAAGATGATTTCAGCAATGAAGGCAACGAAGTTGTTGAGCCAAGGAGCTCATGGATTCATAGCTTATGCTCAGTTAGAAGAAAGAGAGGTACCGAAGCTCAATGAGGTGCGAGTAGTACGAGAATATGAGGACGTGTTTCTAGAAGAATTGCCAAGACTACCTCCACATCGAGAAATTGAGTTCTCGATTGAGTTAGTGCTAGGAACCCAGCCGATATCAGTCTCGCCATACCGAATGGCTTTGACAGAGATGAAAGAATTGAAGAGTTAGCTACAGGAGTTGACTGATAAGGGGTTCATTAGGCCAAGCATATCACCATGGGGCACACCCGTGCTATTTGTAAAGAAGAAAGACGGGAGTGTAAGGATGTGCATTGACTATTGTCAGCTAAATAAAGCCACGGTAAAGAACAAGTATTCGTTCCCAAGGATAGACAAGTTGTTTGATCAACTACAGGGAGCGAAGGTGTTCTCGAATATCGATTTGAGATCCGGTTATTATCAGTTGAGAATTAAGCCAGATGATGTTCCGAAGACGACATTTCGATCGAGGTATGACCATTTTGAGTATTTTGTAATGCCATTCGGATTAACTATGCTCCAGCAGCGTTTATGGATCTTATGAATAAGGTGTTCAAGCCCTACCTGGATCAGTTTGTGATCGTTTTCATAGATGATATATTGGTGTATTCTTCGAATGAGAGTGACCATGAGGAGCACTTGAGAATAGTGCTAGGAACTCTCAGGAAACATCAATTATATGCCAAGTTCTCGAAGTGCGAGTTGTGGTTGTCCCAAGTTGCATTTCTTGGGCATATGATCTCGGTCGAAGGAATCTCAGTAGATCCGACCAAGATTGAGGCTATTCAAAGATGAAAGCAGTCGATGTGTGTGACTGAAGTGCAAAGCTTTTTGGGATTGGCAGGCTACTATTGAAGATTCGTGGAAGGGTTTTCGAAGATAGCTGCACCTATGACGAAACTCATACGGAATGAGGTCAAGTTTAAGTGGACTGCCAAGTGTAGGAAAGCTTTCAAGAGCTCAAGGGCAGACTAACCTCGACACCTATTCTAGCAATGCCTAATGGGCCTGGTGGATATGTTGTATACACCGATGCCTAGAAGGTTGGTTTGGGTTATGTATTGATGCAGCATGATCGGGTGATAGCGTATGGATCACGCCAGTTGAAGAGGCACGAAGTGAACTACCTAACTCATGACTTGAAGCTGGCAGCGGTAGTATATGCTCTAAAGCTATGGAGACACTACCTATATGGAGAGACATTTGATGTATTCACGGACCACAAAAGTCTAAGGTATGTGTTCTCGCAGAAAGAGTTGAACATAAGGCAGCGATGATGGATGGAGTTCCTAAAAGACTACGACTGCACTATCTTGTATCACCCGGGGCATGCCAACGTGGTGGCTGATGCTTTGAGCAGGACTGTGCCTATTATTATGTCCGGGTTAATGGCCCAGGAATGGTTGCTGATTAAGGCTTTTAGCCTGATGATGGTGAGTGTAGTGCCGAAGGGATCTTCTGTCCTAGTAGCTGGCCTGGCGGTTCGGTTGGATCTAGAGACCAAGATACGGGAGGCTAGTGGGAGTGACCGGCGTATACGTCTATGGGTAGACGAGCAGGGCCAGTCCAAGAGTTCGGATTTTGAGATACGAAATGGCATTCTCAAGTTTCAGGGTAAAGTGTACGTGCTAAACTTTCGAGAGTTGAGGTAGAAAATTCTAGATGAAGCCCTCAAAGCTAAGTATACCGTGCACCCAAGATCCATGGAGATGTATCGAGATCTTTGGAAAATCTATTGGTGGTCGGGGATGAAGGCCAACATGGCTAGGAGGGTGGCACAGTGTGATGTATGCCAAAGGGTGAAAATTGAGCATTAGAAACCTACAGGGTTGATGAGACCTTTGGAAGTTTCCGAGTGAAAATGGGAACATATCACGATGGATTTCGTGACAGGATTTTCCAAGAGTCGAAGGGGCTATGATGCCATTTGGGTGGTGGTAGACAGGTTGACAAAGTCAACGCATTTCCTGCCTACGAGGATGGATCAACCGGTACGAAAATTCGTAGGTAGTATGTGAAGGAAATCGTATGACTCCATGGTGCGTCGGTAAGTATAGTTTCAGATCGGGACCCGAGGTTCACCTCGAGGTTTTGGGAAAGTTTGTAGGAATGCATGGGGACTCAGTTGAAATTGAGTATGGCTTATCACCTGCAAACTAATGGGCAATCAGAGAGCATTGGAGGAAATGGGGAAGAGCATCTGTCATTGGTAGAATTTGCGTATAACAATAGTTACCACGACAGCATTGGGATGGCTCCTTATGAGGCTTTGTATGGAAGAAAGTGTCGGTTACCCATCTGTTGGACCGAAGTAGGGGAACGACAGATGTTGGGGCCCGAACTTGTGCAGCAGACTACCAATAAGATTCGAATAATCCAAGAGAGGATCCGAGCTGCGCAGAGTCGACAAAAATCGTATGTAGATCAAAGAAGAAGGGCTCTAGAGTTCGAGGTAAGAGATTTGGTGTATCTTAAAGTATCACCCTAGTATCTGGTGACACGTGGAAGCTGTAAAGGAAAGTTGAAGCCAAGGTATATAGGATCATATTCAATTGTGAAAAGAGTCAGACCTTTGGTCTATCGATTGGAGCTTTCGCCTAGCCTGTCCGTGATTCATAATGTGTTCCATGTCTCCCAACTTCGAAGGCATGTGCCGGATCCAACCCTCGGAGTTCGAGTAGAAACAATTCAGCTAAGAAATGATTTGACTTACCCGGAGTCACTTGGAGCAATTTTGGACCGCCGAACTCAAGTGTTACGGAATAAAGAGATCCCGTTAGTGAAGGTTCAGTGGGAAAAACACTTGGATGATGAGGCAACGTGGGAACTTGAGGAAACAATTAGAAAGAAATATCCTTATTTGTTCGAGGAAATGGAAATAGAGTAGAAAATTTTTATATTTTCTTCCAAAAATTATATTCCAGAATGCAATAATTATTTAACCTTCAATAATTTTGAGTATGTTTCAAATTTCGTTGACGAAATTCTTTTAAGGGGGGAGAATGAAATACCCCACATTTTTGTGAGATTGCCACGTAATTTAGACAAGTTTAAAATACTAAAAAAATATGCTTGAAATGGCAACAAATGACCGAATCAGCTGCAGTGAGTGCCCTGGAGCTTAGATACCTAAGGACAAAGGTATATCTTTGACTAGCGTCTCGAGGCAAGATTTATGATGCTAAAAAAAATCAAATCAGAGACGATTTTTGGTTAAGCTAAGTTATAGCCTAAAAAGACCGAATGATGGTAAGGGGCTTCCGAGAAATCAACGGAACCCTGAGGAGGCTCTAATTTTGAAAATAAAACAGCCCTAAGATGGTTTCGGGATGAAACAAAAGGTTTGTGAAGGCGTTGGGATGAAATCGTACATATCGAGTAATTTTGAGTTATTAATTTTGGATTTTAAGTATCTCGATAAATTTTATGTTTGAGGGTGCAATTGTAATTAGAGAATTATCAAAACGAAATAAGGATGAAATTAGGAGTTCATGTGGTAAAATATCAAAGTTTGAGAACTTGAAATAAGGATGAAATTAGGAGTTCATGTGGTAAAATGTCATTTGGAAGAAGTTTCGGGTATTAGCTTGGATTTCATAAATTAAATCCATTCTAACTTTGGATTTGAAAACCCATTCAATTATAGTTTTGAGTCTTTGGAGTCCAAGGCTTAGCTTGAGACAAGTGGCACCATGTGATTGGTTCAAAGAATCTATAAATAGAGACCATGGGTTGTTCTCAAAATAATTCAAGGGAGTTTGAGGGTTGAAGTTGAGGAGCTTGCTCTTGAGAGAGCAGAGGAAATTTTGCAAGAAGAAGGGAAGAGATCGGTGGAGAAGCGGGGGAGAACGAGCCTTGTCGAAGTTATGGGTCTTCATTGGAGTTCACCAAAATCAGTCAGAAAAAAAAAAGCGAGGTGAGTCTTTTTTTTTTTGATAATCCTGTAGAGGGGGAAGAAAGGGTCGCGTAGGTTCAAACGGAGGTCGAATCGGAGTTAAAATAAGGAAGTTATGGCCAAACAATCAAAATGAAGCAAAGTTGTCTGAAACTAGTAGGCTGCGTGTGAGATACACGCGCCGGGAAGTGGCTGCGTGTGAAGGCGCGTGGCTCATCTTCCCAGGGCGCGTGAGGGGCCATTTTTCTTTAAATTTTCCAATTTTGTTCCTAATTTAATTCCCTTCAACCCTATGTAAAAATATTTGAGGTTAGATTTACCAAAATGTGTATTTTATGCAGAAACCTAGGTCATTTGCTGTGAAATTGTATCTTCCAAGAGATAGACCTTCAAGGTGAGACTCCAATACTCCAAATCCTATTTTTTTGTTCTCTTATAAAAGACTTCTATTACTTGAGACGTGTTTTGTGAAATTCTTGTACGTAAACTCTTATTGTTCTCTTACGTGAAATAATGTTGCATATATGAAATGTATTTTTCTGAAAAATATATATTGTTGCCTTTTTAACTGTTGTATTTATAAAATTCGTGTAGCCATACTGTTATACCTATTTGTTGTTAGCCAAAAGCAAAAATCGAACATGCCTCGAGAGGCGCTATGCATGCGCCATCGAGAACGCTCTCGTGGGGAAGACCGTGAGCCTAAGGGATAGCGGATGTGGTGCTTGCATGAGTTCTATGAGTTCGGGCCAAGGTGACATGGTTAGGGACCTCCCAAGGGGCACTATGCGTGCGCCATTGAGAAAGCTCACATTAGAGGAGGCTGACATGTTCACAAGGCACTTTGGAGTAGTCCTCGTTATTTTCCTCATATGTTTTATTCTTGTTCATGCATTGATATAAATTGTTTTGGAATTTCTCACTAGAAGATTCATCTTCTACTTGGACTATGTCCCTGGAATATTCAAATGTTCCAAGTTCGACAAGCGGTTCTAAGGGAAAGAAGGCAGCTGAAGAATAAACTTAATTTGTTGCCTGTAGCATGTTTAGCATATCTTTATTTATGTGCGAACCTATGTATGTTTTGGATATGTTTGAGACATTTAGTTATCACTTGCGAAAGATGATGTCCATGTAATGCATTTTGTAGACGTCTTGAACGATTTCATTTATGATAAGTAAAGCATTATGGTTGTGAACCATATCAGGTTTGTAACATCCCGCATCGAGCGATAGGAAGAACCGAAACAACTTATCCTGATGGGCCTACGCGAACTTCCCAGGGGGGTCACCCATCCTTGGATTTCCCCAGGTCAAGCATGCTTAACCCTGGAGTTCTTAGCCTGCATTCAACCCAAAAGGTATCCAGCTGGTGTTGTTTCCTTCCTTACTTATCCTCGATATATACTATCATCCTCTGGGCTCTCGGGGTATTACAAGGTTAGATCTAGCTTTCGTATTTGAAATTTTAACACCTGTCTTAGCTATTCGATTATTGGGTTTGTTAAGCTGAGAAGATGAAAATTAGGGTTTTGGGGAATTTGTGTGATGTATGAAAGTGATTGTGATATGGAAAAAAATTTATATTCTCGAAATCCTAAGTTATAACACGCTCGAAAAATTTGGGGTGTTACATCGTCGCTTCCTAGTCCTTTAAGTGAATTGGTTTATGGATAGGACTTTAAATAAAGGGAGATTGTGTTGCCCCTAGTCCTTTAAGTGGATTGGTTTATTGATAGAACTTTATGTCAAGGGAGATTGCGTCGTTGCTTCCTAGTCCTTTAAGTGAATTGGTTTAAGGATAGGATTTTAAGTAAAGGGAGATTGTGTTACCCTTAGTCCTTTAAGTGGACTGGTTTATTGATAGGACTTTTAGTTGAGGGAGATTGCGTCATTGCTCCCCAATCATTTGTGTGGACTGGTTTGTTATAAGACTTCACATTGGGGAGAACTGCATCGCCACTCCCCAATCCTTTGGCTTTGATGAGGCATTCATTAGTGTTTAAATGCTATGAAGGCTTGTGGGCATCTTATTATCTGCGTGTGTTCAGGGTGAGCACTTTGTTCATCCATGTAAGTGATTCCTAAATATCTTAATAGTCTTTTTTGTAACCGTGTGCACTCAAGGCTAGTCATTCGTCCATCGACGCAAGTGACCCTAAAGAATGCCCTATTCTTCTTTCATCTGTGTGTGCTCGAGGTGAGTCCTTCGTCCATTGACACAAGTAACCCTTGAGCATCTTAACAATCTTTTTTTATCCACATGTACCAGAGGTGATTCCTTCGTCTGTTGACGCAAGTGACCCCCGAGCATCTTAACGGTCTTCTTTTATCCGTGTGTGCCCAAGACGAGTCTTTCGTTCATCAACGTAAGTAACCCCCAAGCTGATATTTTACTCGTGTTAGTTTTTATGATAAAAAATAAATGATTTATATCTTAAGTCAAATATATGATTTTCTAGTTTTTAAACAAAAATTATTTTCAAGTACCTTTGTGAAAATGAAAACCAAATAAATTACATGTATGGAGATTTGCAAAAACAAGTATTAAGATTTAAAAGAATCTCCTAAATGTTTTTTACAAATTGGTTTTAAACCATTGTATAAATGAAACGAAACATTGTCAAAGGCAAAAGACCATGCATGCTTTTTATAGATTAATGTTTTTGTCTTTGACATGATTTTTGTAATACCCAAGATTTTTAACTCAAATGCTTGAGAAAATAAGATATTTTAGAGGATTATAAAAGTCATGAGGTAAAAGTTCAGTTTCTGAACTAGGGATAAAATCGTAATTATCAAAGTTTGGGTAAAAGATTTACCAAAACTCTTAGGGTATTAGCGTAATAAACCCTTTCTCCATGGGCATAAAGGTAATTTTAGGATGGTTCGGGGGTCAAGTCGCAAAGGGTCTAAGTGCAATTACTTGAAAGTTTGGGCCAATGTGTAATTCTTAAAACACCATAACCAGGTCATTGGAGTAACGAACTGAACCAACTAACCATTGGAAGTCATGATGAGGTTGCGGATGTGAGTTTACATTCCAATACAACTTTGGAACATTTTCAATTTCAAATAATATTCCATTTTAGCTTTGGATAACTTTGGATTCCAAATCTTATCTTTAGGGACATGTGACAAGCAACCATTTGTCACTTAAAGAAAAGGATAAGGCTTTATGATGACCTATTGAGGTGGCGGATAAGGCTTCATAATGACCCCCTGAGGCGGCGACACGTGATTGGCCAGAAAGGCTTATAAATAGGCCACGAGTGGATTTTTAGTTTAGCTTTGGATTTCAAATGCATGGCTATAAATACTCTTCTTCCTTCCATTTACTCCTCCAACTTTCTTCCTTGATACAAACTAGATAATAAGGTGTGAGGGTTTTGTTAAGAGAAAAGCATTAAGATCTATTTTTCTTCCAACCAAGTTTGAAGGTAAGTACATTATGAACTATTTATATATTTTTATGAAATCAAGTTATGGTCTCTCATGTCATGTTTACAAGCAAGTTTCAGGATTGGTGTTTAGTAGCTACGCACAAAGGTTCTTACCCCCACAAATTGGTATAATCTTTCGTGTCTCCTCATGATACAAGTTCAAGTTATCTTATGTTTAAATAAAATTAATAGTTGATTTATGCTTACTGAGATTTTTCTCACTCCCCTTATGTTTCCCCTTCCCCTTCAGGTGAATATAAATAAGAAGATTGGAGCATGGACATGGCGTGTAATGATTTCAGGAATTTAAGTTTTAGTTTTTTTTTTTCCCTATGGATGTCTAATAGATAAACCTATTTAAGTTCCTTATTTCTTTCTGATAAAACAAAGTTTTTCAGTGTTAAAACTCGTTTTTTTTATATGAATGCTTTAAAACATGTTTTGGAATTATATATAAGTTAAAGAAAGTCTTGACTCTCATTATTAAGTTACAAGTGTCACAATTTTAATGATGAAATTCAATTATATTTTATGATAGAATTATTTTATTAATTTTTATTTACTTGGTGTTCTAAATTTCTTTTATATGATTTATTAAGCACCAAAATAAAAAATTAATTTCATCATACAATTAAATGTAAAAAATCTTATTATAAATTTCTTAATGACATTTGAAATGTTATTTGATCAAAATTATTGAATCCAATGTCAAAATATCTTGTAATAAATTTTTTAATGGCATTTGGAATATTGTGATTTTAATTAATTAAAAAAATATTGAATGAAAATTAGTTTCAACAATCTAATGTCAAAAATCTTGTGGTAAAATTTTTTTATGATATTTGAAATGTTGTATTTTTATTTGATTAAAAATGTTATACCAAAGTTTTTTAAAGGGGTTGAAAATAAAATAAGTATAGTTGTTGCCCCAAAATTTTGTACCCTTGTCACTTGCCAAGCCCAAGACTTAAGCAAAAATAAGGAACCACTTATTCTAGAAGCTAACTTGTTCATTTATGTGCACAAACTTATATTTCTTTTAATCTGTTGACTAATGCTATTAATCAGTCGACTAACACTACTGCATCTGTCGACTAATGCCTTCAATCTGTTAACTAACATAAACTTTAAATTCAATTTGTCAACCGAATTTGTCACTAAAAGCCTCCAACGGTTAGCTTTTCAAAATCCAACGACTATAAACGACTAGATTTCTCTTGAAGCTTGTGGGACACCTATAAATACAAATCAAAGATAATCTAGAAGAGGCTAATGGATGGAAATGAAAGGAAATGAGCTTACAAATTATTTTCATATTTCTCAATTGTATTTGTGCTTTAACTTTTCTCTCAAAGGCTTTGTACTTAATTTGTTTTACTTGATTCAAGCCTTATATTTTACATTGAGAGATCTTGTAACTAAGAGATTTATCTTTTAGATTATCTCTTTATTACTCAATTCTTGTATTTCTCAACTTGTAAGTTAGAGAGCCTACTTGTGTATAAGTAGAAGGTTTGTAATTTTCTAGTCTTAGACTAGAGGGTCTACTTGGGATCAAGTAAGAGGTTTTAGTGATTTGGTTTAAAATTCTTAACGATGAGCTAAGGTAGTGAATTAAACTTGGTTTATATAATACCCAAGAAATTTGGATTATTTGAAAATAAGCATTTTATTAGAAAAACAAAATTTCAAGGAAGATTGATATCTAAATAGCCCAAAAAATTGACCGAATCAACCGTAGGGAGTACCCTGGAGCCGAGATGCCAAAGAAAAATGATATGGCTGTGATGAGTATTTCGAGGCATGATTTATGGCATCGAAAGAAATGAGATCGGGAACAGTTTTCAGTACAGCTAAAATGCAGCTGCCAATTAGGCTGCAATACCGAATTGTTATAAACGACTTCTGGGAAATCAACAGAACCCTAGGAGGGCATCGGTTTTGCATAAGGAATAACCCTGAGGCAATTTCTGGATGAATCAATAGTCCGATGAGGGCACTGGAGCGAAATCGTCTATATCGAGTAAATTCGAAGTTATTAATTGTGGATTTAAAGCATCATAATGCAAATTAATTTGACGTTAAAGGGTGCATCTTGCAATTTAAGGAATTTTCAAGTGTAATTAAGATAAATTATGAGATTAATGGGTGAAATATATTTTATATATATATATGCCCATAGGGAGCAACATGATGAATTTGGCGCCGAAAGACTCCATTGGCTCTTCGTTTGAGAGCAACTTTCGTCAAAAAAGTTTAGAGAAATCAAGAGGTTGGGTCAAGTGGATTTTGAGAGATGATGGCTGGGCAATATTAATGGCTAAGTGTAGTTGCAAATGGGTGTATATACATATATATATATTATATATGTGTGTATGTGAGAATGAACATGGAAAATGAAGAAGGAAAGAGAAAAACAGAGAGTTGCAGGGGGAATGGATGCTCTTGCAGTAGCCGAGAGCTCACAATGATGGCCTGAAGCGCCCGAAGCAAGCCGCAATGGACAGATAGCAACCATGGCCGCAAGCTGCGGCCATGGCAGCTCGAGGGCGAGCTCAAGCAGGCGGAAGGTGGCTCAGTGGTGCGAACCCAAAAGGATTTGATCCTATGAACCCACAACCAATGCAAGATATACGCACCCCAAGAACGCTAAACACAGATTTGGATGATCCACACGAAACCCTTGGACACGAAAGAGCAAGGACCCCGAATGTTGAAGATGCCACAAGGTTGATCAAGCCTTGATAAGTCGGTTAGTTCATAAAAGAACCCAAGAGAATAGCACCTCTCAAATCTGGAATTCCAGAAAAGTAAATCACTCATTCATTGATTGATTTTCAATTGTTGGAAGAGTACAATTTATAGAGAGAGTAAACACTTAGGAAAATACAAAAGACCATAATTACTAGCCTAGGAAATATTCAAATCTGATTTCCCACAAAATATTAAATCTCTAACTTAATTAGCCTAGAAACTCAAAGTATTAAAGATGCTTGAAAATATGAAAAGTCAGATTGGGTTTTCAAGATTAAATTTTCGTGCACCCATGTGGCTAAGATTTAAAACAACACGTGCAGCCCAAAATAATAAAGTACAAGCCCCAATGAGTCAGCCCAAGTGTCCATTATGGCCCAAGCTCTTCATTTAATAGTATTCTGGCTCAAAAGACTCTCAACAGCTCCCTCTTCAGCCCATATAATGTTGATGACGTCTTGCTTGCTTTTTAGGTCAGAATCTTGATAATTTTGATTGGCCCACATATCTAGAACCAGCCCATTCAAAGCTTCTTTAAGTCTTTTAGCTCTTGCCCTTGTAATTGGCCCTACTGGAACATGCAATGGGTCACTTGAATGATTTGAGTCAGCTTGTTCTTCGTGATGATTCTTATCATTCCCTCTCTCCTCAAAAGGATTCGTCCTCGAATCTTCACCTGCATCAAATGGAGATAGATCAGAAACATTAAAGGTAGCACTGATATTATACTCACCAGGTAAATCTATCTTGTAGGCATTGTCATTGATCCTCTCAAGAACTTGGAATGGACCATCTCCTCTAGGAGCCAATTTAGACTTCCGTTGAGCTGGAAACCTTTCTTTGCGCATATGCACCCACACCCAATCTCCAGGTTCAAAAATAACACGCCTTCTTCCTTTGTTGGCCTTGGATGCATATTGCTCATTTTTCTTCTCAATTTGTTGCTTGACACGTTCATGCATTTGCCTCACCATTTCAGCTTTCTTTTTTCCATCAAGACTTGCTTTCTCATTAACAGGCAATGGTAACAAATCCAAAGGAGTTAGTGGATTGAAACCATACACTATTTCAAAAGGAGAATATTCTGTAGACGAATGAACACTCCTATTATATGCAAATTCAATGAATGGCAAGCAATCTTCCCAATTTTTCAAATTCTTTTGAATAACGGTTCTGAGCAATTGAGTTAAAGTTCTATTAACAACTTCAGTTTGCCCATCAGTTTGTGGATGATAAGCAGTAGAAAACAACAATTTAGTACCTATCTTTCCCCACAAAACTTTCCAAAAGTAACTAAGAAACTTTGTATCCCTATCCGACACAATGCTTTTGGGAACTCTGTGAAGTCTCACAATTTCTTTAAAGAACAAATCAGCAACATGAGTGGCATCATCAGTTTTATGGCATGGAATGAAATGTGCCATCTTAGAAAACCTATCAACAACCACGAAAATGGAATCCATTCCCCTCCTTGACCTAGGTAGCCCCAAAACAAAGTCCATAGAAATGTCTACCCAAGGTTCATTTGGTACAGGCAAAGGTTTATACAAACCAAGTACGTCGGTGGCAAGGGGGCTCGATGGAGGTCGAGAGGTGACCAAAGAAGCAAGGGGCGCGGCCATGGCCGTAACCGGGTATGCTGAAACAGCAACCAGACGCGGTCGCAAGCGAATGCAAACGGGGGCGTGACGGTCGCAGTAGTGGCCGAGGAGGTCGGCGGCAGGCGACGATAGGCAGGGCAAGCGTCGACGGCAGGTGGGCTTGCGGAGTTGCAGGCACAGGTCGCAGGTGAAGGCGCGAGGAGGAAGAAGAACAGGGGAGAAAAAGAAGAACGTAGGGAAAAAAAAAGAGAAAAAAATTAGGAAAAAATGTGAAAAAATGGAGAAAATTCTCGAAAAATGTCAAAATGATTCGGAGAATTTTTTCGAGGCCAGAGAAGTGTTATGAAGCCAAAGAAATTAATTGGGCACACATTTCGAGGTCAATGCACGCGTATCAAGAAGGCTTTAACAACTAAGTCTAGGTAAGTCTTGGAATTTTTAATATTCTTAGATAATTATTTGATGAATTTCTATGATAAAATATTTGGTGAAATATTTAAGTAAATATTTATTTTAGAATATTAATGAGAAAAATTAGAGAAAAATAGAGAAAAATGCGAAGATATTGAGGAAAAATAGGTTTTGATGATTTTTGAAATAAATATGATTTATAGGATCGTTATGTTCGAGGTTAAGTGATTTGTGCGATTTTTCGAGACGTGACACGCAAATCGAGGTAATGCGCGTTTTTTCAGGTATTCTAAAGTTCGAGCATCAGGTGAGTTTTCCTATCTTATATGATATGATTGTTTATTATGCATGATATTTATGAAAGATATGATTGCTTATATATGCATGATATGTACAAAATATATGATTCATTTTGTCATATTACATGAAAAGTTGTGATATTTGCATGGCATGATATTATTGTCATACTGATATTTGTGTATGAGAATGGGATGTCACCCTCAGAGTGTAGTCGTAATTCCCCAAAGGCAATGATGGAACAACGTTAAGCTTATCCTGCAGAGGTTCGGGATTCTGCCTAGGGTTCCGTGCCGGGCTGAGCCTGAAAAGTTACACTAGGGAAAATGTTTGTTAATGTATTTGCATCTTGCATTGACGTATCATGTTTTTAAACCCTCACTAGAAGTTTCATCTTCTAATGGGTTATGCCCTTGGAACATTCCATGTTCCAGTTAGGACTTGCAGATATGGCAGGGAGATGATTAAGACGTAACGGCACGTGATGATGTGGCCGATGAGTTTGGCGAGTTCTCCTTGTATTTACTAATGTTCTACCCTTGTGTTTAGTTTTGATGATGAAAAACAATATCGTATTTTATCGCCAAGTCATGAGTCAAGTTTATGGTTTTCAACAAAAATCAATTTCAAATACTTTGTTAAAATGAAAACCAAATGATTTATATTCTTATACATGGAGATGTGAATAAACATGTATTATGATAAAATCTCCTAAAATATTTTTCGAATTAGCTTTGAAGTCGTTGGTCAACATAGAGCTAAAATTATTCTAAGGCAAAAGACCATCTTTAACATATATGTGTTTGATGAAAATCCAATCTTAAGTATGAAAAATCATTTATGTTAATCTCATACTTCAAAATAAGTTTTCATATTTTGAAACGTGCATGAAAGGTTTTGGCTTGAAACTTAATCGTATGAAAAATCCTTTAGTTCATGCATCATGTCTTGAAACTCATTTTGATAACGTTTCAATATTTTTTCCAAGTCTGGAAGACTAGCACCTTATAAGGAGACATATATGAAAACGTTTTAGTTTTAGAAAACTAACTCCCGGTAATTCAATAGCTAACATTCATTAGTGATAAAATGATTTTTAACGAATTTTTCAAGAAATAGAAAGTGTATATCTTGGAGGTGGTAAAATCACAAAATCCTAAGTTCCTACTAAAATCCAAATTCTACTTTTTTATTCTTATGGATTTTGATTTTTTTGATATTTTTATTGAATCCAAATGGGGGGTACTTTCTTATTTACATTTATGTATTAAAGTAAATGGAAGGTAAAATATAAATTAAACAAAATGAGGACATTTACTAAAGAAATGTAAATATGTGGTAATGTTTTATATTAATCAAGTGTGCTTCTACATGTTATCTGTTAAGTTTCCAGTTTTTTCAAGAAGATAGTCGACTATGCTTGTTCAGTCTGTCGACTATATCTTGCATCTGTCGACTATTTTTGCGTCTGTCGACTATTGTGAAAGGATAGTCGACTATGCTATTTCATCTGTCGACTATGTTTGTTCATGAATTTCAAAATTTTCTTTGTAATTTTTGATCTGTCGACTATGTAAAAGGATCTGTCGACTATGAGATTTTTGTGTTATAAGATAGTCGACTATGCTTTTCTGTCTGTCGACTATGGCTAGTTTTATTTGATAAAATAGTCGACTAACCTATTTTCTCTATCGACTATGTGTTTCGCAGAAAGCTTCCAACGACTATTTTTTCAAATCCCAACGGCTCCAAACGGCTATATTTCTCTTCAACTTTGTGGGACACTTATATATACATATCAAGGAGATCAAGAGAAGGCTAATGGACGGAAACGAATCGAATTGAATTGAGCTTACATTTTATTTTCATTTGTATTTACAGTGTTCTGTGCTTTCATTGTTATACTTTTCTCTCCAAAGGCTTCATTCTATTATTGTTAATACATTCATTTAAGCCTTGTTCAATCTTGAGAGACATTGTAACTAAGAGATTCATCTCTTAGATTCTCTCTCATTCTATATTTCTTATGCTTCCTAGCTTGTGTAGCTAGAGGGCCCATTTTGAGTGGGAGGTTTTGTATTTCCTAGCTAGGTGCTAGAGGGCTTGCTTGTATAAGCAAGATGTTGTAATTCCTAGTCTTGGACTAGAGGACCTACTTGGTTTAAGTAGGGGGTTTTAGTGGATGGTTTGAAAAATCCTTAATGAGGAGCTAAGGTAGTGGATTAGGCTTGGTTAAGCCGAACCACTATAAATCCTTGTGTTTTCTTATGCTTGTGTTCTTTGATATATTTATCTTTCCAAGCATTTCATTATTCCTCCTCGGTTCTCATATTTATCTTTGTTCATTTGTCATTTTTATGGTTTACGCTTTAAAACTCTAAATCCTCAATCTGTATCAAAAAGTTTTTATATTGATGTTCTATCATTTAAGTTTTTAAAATAACCAATTCACCCCCCTCTTGGTGTGTGCCATAAAACCTACCTGTTCTAACATTTACTTCCTCATGAGGAGTCAGGATATATTATTATATTGATGATCATGTATAATTGTTATGGTTTAATATATTTTTGAGGTATCTTTAGATTGTATCAATTGAGGTACTTAGTTGTTATCTTTTGATGATGAGTCTCCATGTAATTAAGTATTTAAAGATGTAATAGTACGAATTCTTATTTTATGATTAAAGTGGATTACGATTCTGTATCATATCAGGTTTCGATTTTAGCTTCCGCATTTATGATGATTACCTGTCTTGGCTTATTGATTCCTGTTTAGTATGCTGGGAAGGTAAAACGGGATTGTCGAGAAATGGTTTATATATATAAAAATATATATATATATTCTCGAAATTTCTAAGTTATTTAACGCTCGAGAAAAGTGGGGCGTTACAGTTTATGCCGAACCACTATAAATCTTTTGTGTTATTTATCTTTCTTATTTTTTCTCCTTTAAGCATTATATTTGTCATTCTATACATATTTTATGTTTTAACTCACTAAAACCTCATTTGTATCAAAAAGATTTTAAGTTCTATCATATTTTTTAAATTACCCAATTCACCCCCTTTTGGGTGTGCCATAGCATTTCAAACCTATCATAAGCATTTTAACAGCCTTTTTTTATCTGCGTGTGCTCAAGGCGAGTCCTTCATCTTTCGACGCAAGTGACCTCCAACCATCTTAACGATCTTCTTTTATCCACCTATGCTAGAGGCAAGTCCTTCGTCTATCAATGCAAATGACTCTCAAGCACCTTAATGGTTTTCTTTTATTCGCGTGTGCCCAAGGCAAGTCTTTCATTCGTTGACCCAAGTGACCCCCAAGTATCTTAACAGTTTTCTTTTATTCACGTGTGCTTGAGGCGAGTCCTTCATTCATTGACGCAAGTGACCCCCAAGCATCTTAACGATCTTCTTTTATTTGCATGTGCCTGAAGCGAGTCCTTCATCTGTCAACGCAAGTGACCCCTAAGCATCTTAACGATCTTCTTTTATCCCGTGTGCCCGGGGCAAGTCCTTCGTCAGTCAACGCAAGTGACTCTTGAGCATCTTAACGATCTTCTTTTATCTGTGCGTGCTCGAGGTAAGTCCTTCGTCCTTTGACCCAAGTGACCCCTGAGCATCTTAATGATATTCTTTTATCCGCATGTGCTTGAGGCGAGTCCTCCGTCTATCTACGTAAGTGACCCAGAGCATAGTAATGGTCTTCTTTCCATGATGATCCTTTTGTCGCGATATACTTGATCAAATTTTAGCGACAACAAATAGGTTTTTCACACCTAGTTTATGATACTTTAACTTGTTTTCCATATTAGAAGGAAAGTATTGCTTCTAGTGGTTGGTATTCCACATTTTGTCAACGTCACCTCCTTGTAGAGTCTATAAAATGCTTGTCTTTGGCCCGATCATCTTTTTAATTCTGTACAGTTCTTCCCAATTGGTTCATAGCTTTCCTTCATCTCGAAGTGCATTTGTGATTGTTGTTTTTCGCAGTACTAGGTCGCCTTCAGATAATGGCCTAGCTTTCACCCTTGAGTTATAGTAATTGGCTACTCTTCTTTGATAGGCGACCATCCTGAGAATGGCTTTGTCCCTCTTTTCGTTAATCAAATCCAAGTTTTCTCTTAAGGCTACGCTATTCGTCTATTCATTAAATCCACTCCACTAAGGGCATTCTGCCCTAATTTTAACAGGGATTAATGCCTCTGTTCCCTAGACTAGGCTGAACGGTGTTTCATTAGTAAAGACTTTGCTTGTGGTTCTGTATGCCCATAGAATTGGTGGTAGATAGTCTGCCCAGACACCTTTTCATTTCTTTAGCTTGTACTATATATTCATTAGCGTATACAAACATGTCAACTAGTGACGTTGGTTGTCTCAAGGCCAAGATTCTTGCAATGATATGGACTTAGTGCCTTGAAACATCGTTGTGATTGCCATGACAACATGTAAGTCTTGTATTTCCAAAGTGGCATTTTTTAATCGATCCACATAGTCTTAGAGTTTCTTTATTGTTAGGTTTGCACAATTATGTCACCACACACCCAATAGTGGGTGAATTGTGTGTTTTAAAAATTTTCTTGAAATATGAAAATCTTTGCTTGAAATGAAGTTTTAGTGAGTTAAAATAGAAAATCTAAAATGGTAAATGCAAGGCTTGAAAGATATAAAGGAAGAATAAACAATAATACAAGAGAGTTTAGAGTGATTCGGCTAAACCCAGCCCACTCCATTACTTTAACTCCCCACTAAGGATTTTCAAATTTACTAAAATCCTCCTACTTTAACAAGTAGACCTTCTAGCACAAATCGCTAGAAAATATAACCTTCTACTTATACATAAGTAGGCCCTCTAGCACAACTATTAGGAATTATAATGATAAAAAATAAAAGAAAAGATCTGAGAATTAACATTCTTAGTTACAATACCTCTCAAATATACAAATGAAAGTTAAGAACAAACTAATACAAATGATATCTATTAGACTTTTGAGAGAAAAAGATAAAAGCACAAGCACTAATGAGAAGATGAATAATTCTTGTAAGCTCAAATCAATTCATTTCCATCCATTAGTCTTCTCCAGTGCATCTATGAGTTGTAATTATAGGCTTCTCCAAAGCATAAGGAAAAATTAGCCATCAATAACTGTTGGAACCTGCAAAAAGTAGTCATTACAAAATTTCAATGAAGGAAATGGTTGACAATTTCACACAACCAATCGATAGTTTTCTTCGGCAATTTTGAAGCACATATAGGCTTTAGCACACGGTTAACTCTTTTATAAAAGAGGTCGATTTCTTTCAATAAATGATCAACTGTTCTAAACAAGTCGATAGTTTTATAAGAAAGTCGACACTATACAGTCAATGTCGACTGAAAATGAACTAAAATGAAAACAACAAAGAGCATGAAAAATGTAGACAATTTATAGAGATTGTCGACTATTTTTGTTGTAAGGCTTAAAATGGTTGATAGATGCACCAAACTAGTTGATAGTTTTTCCTTGCTTAGCAGCCCAAAAATCAAAAGCACAAAATAGTTGACAATTCCACTAACATGATAGACAATTTTGACTTCAAATAGAGTGTTCATGATATGAAAAATATTTTGACACTCTAACACATTTGATTTCACAATAAATATAAAAGATTTTGCATACTTTGAAAGTATATGTATCATTTGGTGTTGATTGAATTTATCATTTTCATGCTCCAAAGATAAAATATAATTCATTTTCAAATGCCAAATATTAAATTATTTTATTATCAAAACATCATCAAAGGAAAAACAACATTTATTTTCATGTCAAATGCTAAGTAGGTACGTAAAATCTTTTTTGCATTGAAAATTTATGACAAAAGCTTTTATGAACTCTTTTCACAATTGTTTGAAGGAGGAGATGGATCCCTTACCGAGGCTATTGTACCAAATTCAAGCGTGGTCAGTCAAAGTTAATAAAAAAGCTTAACACATAATAGCGTCTTTCCCAGTTGTGAAGCATCATAATAGACTCATAGTTTTGTATGTGGTCATAAGGATATGTCTTGTCGGAGTAGGGATTGATTTGGGGCATCTTGAATTTCGGAGGGAATCATTTTCCATGATTTATGGGGCGAAAGGTGTTTTCATTCCGTCTGAATCTTTTTTTGTAGCCACTAATTTCCTTTGTTCTTGGACTTGCTCCACTATCGTTTTCATATCCTCAGCATCCTAGCTAGTAAGATTGGATTGATTTGGTTGATGCTTAAACACTACTCATAGGGATGTACTTTCGACTACTTAGTGATATTTTTCGCCATGAGGGATGAGAACTCTCTTATTTTGGGTTGATGCTCCCCATAACTTGTTTAGACGATCTCAGGAGCTTTCATGGGGGAGGGGGGATAGTTTCTCGAAGCGGTTCTTAGTGGGGATTCTCTTGAACTCTCTTTGTCTGATTCTTTTCTCACGGAACCTTGGGACGTACCACCTCCTGTGGACCTCTGTCGACCTCCTTCAGATCTCCTAGGGTCGAGACTTTCTTTTCCTAAGGTTGAGATATGTAGTTTTGCAGTATGGGGGTTAATGTAGTCTGTGGCAAGGCACCTTTGAAGAACATGGTCATCTCTTAGAGGGCATTAGTACTTTCTTCATGGTGTTGCTTAAGTGCTTTGTACTCAATGAGTGGGACAGTTTAAGGAATTATCCCGGAGGCTCTTGGAATTTCAGTCGAAACGATCTCTCGTAGTTTCATGTTAGGAGGGCTATCAACATCGGGACATGAGACTTTGCCACTAAATAGATCCACTTGACCAAATCTAATTGATTTACTTATCTTGTAACAACCAAATGTATAATGGGAAAACAAAACACATAGATATCAAATACCACTTTATTAAAGATATTAATTCACAAGGTGACATCACTTTGAAGAATGTTGGTATAAAGGATAATCCAATAGATATGTTTACAAAGTCTCTCAGTTCAGGTAAACTCAAGCATTGGTTTAAATTTGATTGGTTACGCAGTACTTGAACACAACCCTACTTAGGACATATTCCTACTATCGTGCCTGGAAAACCAGCCTTGCTTAGCAACCAAAGGTAGCTTATACAACCAGTGAAAAAAAGGCTATGCAGTCGTCAACTTTCCCTAGCCCCTCTCTTCATCGCTTTTGGCTAAGCATCTTTCAGTGGAGGAAAGGATGCGACTAGTTGTTTTTGGTGAAAGAAGTTAGAGATTTCGTTTTTACTATGTTCATAGAATGAATGTCAAGGTTGCTAAGATTGACTTGAATTCTTATCGTCTTTACCCAATTTATGATAGATGTAGAATTTTTAAAACCAATCAAACGTGCATAGGGCCATCCTTTCTCTATAAATATATAGCTCCCTCTAGCTCATTATTTAATCTATAGCTTAGCATGTGCAAATTTCATTGAGATTGGATGTATTGGGGCTTTGAGTTAAGAGTGAGATAATTTTATTTTTTGCATCTCTTTTTATTCACATAATGAATTTGGGCTCCTCATTCCCCCAAGGATGTAGCCACATTACCGAACCACATTAAATATGTGTCCCTGGTGTGTGGGCATTGCAGAACTTAGTTTCTATTTTCTTTTTTTCCCAACAATGTTAAAAGTTCTAATACGATGAAAAACATTTACTACTTGGGGAATAAGAGTAATTTGACTAATTTCAAGTAAGACCCTAAATATTATGATTGGCACCAATCATCAAATCAAAGCATTTTCATATTTTCTCTGCTATAGTGTCTGTGATGAAGTTTTTGCTTCTTCTAAATTTTTGCTGTTCATAATCATCAAATTTCCTCAACTGGAATCTCTGTCTATTTTTCTAGTATACTTAACTAAGAAAGCCAATTTTTATTGATGTAGATCTGATTTGTTCTTCCCACAATTTTATATTAATCTTATCATCATTGCAAATCCTATATTTAATATACAAATGTTTGTTTTCTAAAAGAGTACTGTATTATTATATTGTTTTTGCATAGGATTCTCACAAAAGCTGGCCGAAATTAGAGTTTGTCGCCTTTCGTAGTTTTGGAAATTAGATCCATATGTTATTCACGTAGATATTAAAGTGAAGAAGTGTTTTTAGTGCTTTACATGATTGTAAGATTTCTTTAAAACTAAAAATAAAAGTTTATTGAACAGTCATAAGCTCGGTTTTTATCATATAATACAAATGTTGAATTGAGATGATAATGTTATGATAATTGTATAGCTATAAAAAAAAAAAAATGCATAATTGAGACAAGACTCATATTGCAATAAAGTTGGAATAACGTTCATTAAAAATAAGGTATACTGTACATATATATTAGATTTAGATACTTATATAATGCCATATTATATATATATATATAGTTGGTAATAGGAGGTAATTAAGCGACATAAACCTATGTATAAATAATGTGAAAGGACACCAACTTCTACTACTAAAGATTTTTTGATTAGTAGCTAGAGATGCATGCATGGGCATGGCATGGCAGGATTCATATATATAATATATATATATAGGCTAAAGGCATATCAAGCTCAATCCCCTCACCTTTCACTATTTAACCATTTTATCCCCTTAATTTAAATAAGAACCTATTAGCCCCCTCAATTTTCAATTTTGAACTTATCAACACCAGCGAGTGTTTTACACACGCGATTGCGGTGCGTGCAACACCACCATCTTTTTCTTCTTCTTTCTCGGCCTTCTTTGTCACGGGCGACCTCTCGCTCTCTGCCTGGCACCACCACCATCTTCTTCTTCCTTCTTCATTTTTCCCGGCCTTCCTTATCACCGACGACATCTCGCTTTCTCTCTCTGTCAGTGGTCACCAGCGACGTGGGAGGCGTTGATAGAGGTCGGGGGGCCGTCGATAGCAGCGACTGGGTATGGGCGAGTAGATCTGGGGTCGGCTCCTTGGGAGGCTGGCAATGGCTTGGACGGGCAGATCCAGACAGATCTGGGGTCGGGAGGTTGGCGATGGCGTCGATTGGAGTCGAGGGGGCTGGTGATGGCAGCGACGGTTGGAGTCGAGGGGCCAGTGGGTAGAACTGGGTCGTGATGGCGTCGATTGTGGTTGTGAGGGCCAGTGATGGCTTTGATTGGGTTGGGCGAGCAGCAACGCGACAGCGTAGGTCAGTTCAACAGTTAGGAGATAGGCAAATAATGGCACGGAAAGTCATCTTCCTTCTCGGTCGTTTCAGGCGGCTATCTGCCGGCGGCTGGCTAGCAACCCTCTTTCTCTTTGGCAGAGCAAGACACGTGGCACACTCTCATTGGCTTGGTCAATGTGGGGCCCACGTTAGACCACGCGTGTAACTAATGCCCAATGTTTGCTAAACTAAGGTATGTAATTATTACAAAATTAATAGTTAAAGTGCATAATAAGTTCAAAATTGAAAGTTGAGGGGGTTAAAGAGGTTGTTGTTTAAGTTATGGGTCAAAATGGTTAAATAGTGAAAGGTGAGCGAGTTGGTATGCCTTTAGCCTACATATATATATATATATATATATGGAGAGAGAGAGCGCTAATTATTATATAATAAAAATCCAAACAAGTGATGAGATGTCAATGTTAGTGTCTCGGGAAGATGCAATCGTTTGAAAGGCATTGGTAAGCACAACTCAAGGGGATAATAGAAGTAGGCTATTGACGAGCAGACATCACATTTTGTGTGTATATTTATATGAAGAGAGAGAGAAAAGGAAAGAATTAAGAAACAGAAGAAGACAAGGAAAGATCACAAGTGTTTGGAGGGCTCAATAACAAATCTCTTATGAAGTGGTAATCTATTTGTCCTCAAGTGAAGAGCTGGATGGACCTTTCATCTTTGCAAGAGTGATGTATATACAGCTGGACACATCTTTATCAACTAGCAGGAATCTTCTTGTATTTGGTTTCTATGGTCTTTTTTTTTCTCTTCTTTTTGGTGTTTCAGCCTAGCCTCTATATGGGCTTTGTTCCCTCACCCGAGAGAAATCTCGATGCATCTACCCTTGTTGGGTTCATGGATTTGAGCCAATAAAAAAAAGAAAAATAATGGCTTGGGCCTCCTTCGAAATTTTTAGCTTCCAAAACAATGCCCATTCCTGCTGTGACAGAACAGATGATATCCATCCATTATTAAGCTATCAAAAACAACTTTGGAACATAAGAGAGATAATCCAGCTCCAGGATTCTTGTAAAGGGCTGATTACTTTATCTGGCTTCAATCTGTTCGCTACTGTGAAATAACCTTTTTTGGCACATTACAGAGGCTGTATAGATCGGAATTCAGACTTTGCAAACATTTCAGGTTTGGAGAATAAGAGTAATATTAGCTCTCTCAGTATGTAAACATTTCTAAGGAAGGATTGAATCAGTAGGCAGAAATCCTTTTGAATTGTATCCCAAAGAGCCCTGTAAAATACAACTTGTAATCCATCAGGGCCTGGTGCTTTCAATGGCGCCATTACATCCAGAGTTTCCTGTATTCCTCCAGGGTTGGTATACAACAGAGCTTAATTTTATCAATATCAGTTAGGATAGGAGAAAATAGGCTTTGTAATGGAGTAGGATCACTAGGATTAGAAGAAGTATAAAATGATCTACAATTGCTTCTCTTTAATTAAACCAAACCCCCTGAATCTAATTTTAGAGCTTCAATATTAGTTCTTCTTCTTATTATATATAATTGTTGCAGCATGAAAAAAGAAAAACAAAATGTACCAACATCGCCTTCAATAAGCCAACCTAGATGAGCCTGCTGCTTCCATTTCAGTTCTTGCTGAGGCAGCTGCTCGCTGAGCTCGGCTTTTTAAGGGCTTGCTATTCAAATATTCTTACGTTTGAAGGGCAGGTTGCTGGAGATTATGTATTTTCTGCATATATAATTGCTTGTATCCTCCTTAATATTTTGGCAAAATCTGTAAGCATTTGAACCTTTAAAGTCAGCATTTCTTTACTCATAGGATCTCTTAGCCACATTGCCCCATATCAGAATGTTTCTTTCAAGCAAATCTGGGCTTCGAAAGTTTGATAACAAAGGGCGAATTATCCGACTTATCATAGGAAAATGTGTGATGGAAGCTTTTGGGGGTAGAGAACCCTCCAATCAAGGGTACATACCCCTCTGTCAGCCTTTCATTAATAAGATGTAGCCCTTTTCTATGTTTACCAAATCTATCAAAAGAAGAGACTCTAAGAACCTTTTGAAACTGGTTTGGGAGTTAGAAGAAGTATTATTACCTCACCATTTCTCTGAGCAACTACAAATTATGTTAAAACCTCATATGAATAAACCTAGTACTCGTAGATATTCCCTTATGATCTGAAGACATTGCTCCATATGCATGCTTTTTTGGAAGGGCATAGACAAGATTTAAAAGCCATGCTCCTTTTTATTGAGAAACTTTTAAATATATTATTGTTTTCAAAAAATTTTAATTAAATACTATTTTTTTCAAACATTTTTAACTGCCACATAAGTTTTTCACGTCGGGGAGAGAGTGTCAGCGTGGCGTTGGGCGAGCACTACTGAAAGTATTGAGTTTTCAAGAAAATCACTACTCTTAGTAGTAAATTTTTATTTTACTAATTTCAACTTATTAGTTCAAGGCTTAGCTCAAGAGATAGTAATTTAATAAAGAACTCATTGTTGGCCCAAATAATGAGACAACCCAAGAGCAGAGGAGAATGAAAGCCCAAAGTCACTACTATCTAAAGAGTTAAAAACGTCAAGACTCTTGCCCTTGATGAGCTAATGGGATCCCACATTGCCTATGAGATAAAGCTCAAAGAAGAGGGAAAAAATGACAACAATAGCAAGAAGAAAAGAATCATTGCATTGAAGTTCATTAAAGAGGAAGAACAAAGGGATGATAGTGATGTAGATGATGAGCTTGCTCTCATAGCAAGAAGATACAACATGTTGATAAAAAGTAAGCTTCTTAAAAACAAATCTCAAAAGAAGATGGTGGAGCCCCAAGAAAAGAAGCCCCTTATTTGCTATGAGTGCAAGAAATCTGGCCACATCAAGCCTAAATCTCCATTGATCAAGAAATCGAAGAAGAAGGCTATGATGGCCACATGGCCTGACACCGAAAAAAGTGAGCAAGATGAAGAACCAAAAAAAGAAAAAGTTAGTTTGGTTCTCATGGCTTTTGAAGATGAGGAGAAACCAAAGTCTTAATGGAGCACAAAGTGGTTCTTGGATAGTGGATGCTTAAGGCACATGACTGGAGACTCGAATAACTTGAACTAGAATCAAAAGATGGAGGTTTTGTAACTTTCGGTGATAATGCCAAAGGTAAAATAATTGGTATTGAAAAAGTAGGTAATGCTCATTCCACTATTATTGAAAATGTGCAACTTATTGATGGATTGAAGCATAATTTGCTTAGTATAAGTTAACTATGTAATAAAAGATATATTGTAATATTTGAATCATCTAAATGTATAGTTAAACATGAGTCAAAAATCACATTTTTTGGTCAAAGATATGAAAATATATATATTGTTAACCTAAATGACTTATTAGCAAACAATGTGAAATGCTTATCTGCAACAAATGAATAATGTTGAATTTGGCATAAGAAGCTAGGTCGTGCTAGTATAAATTTAATCTCTAAATTAGTAAAACTTGATCTAGTTGAAGGTTTGCCTAATAAAAAGTTTGAAAAAGATAAGATGTGTAATGCATGTTAACAAGGTAAATAAGTAAGAACTTCATTTAAATCCAAGAATACTGTAACATCCCGATATTTTAGAAAAAAATAATAATATGTAATTTTGAGTATTGAAAATAAATTATTGAGGATTTATGGTCTTAAGGAATTTAATTGAGGGGATTCTTGGTAACTCGTCGAGATGATTTTTAGGGTCGATAGATTTTTACTGAAAAATGATGACATGTCGTGTAAATTTGTAATTTTGTGAAATGAAGTGCCAAGTAGTGAATTGGGCAATTAAGATAATTAATTATTTTATTTGGGGGTATTTATGGAATTGCAAATATGTGGTATTTTATTTATGAAATTACTATATTTATGGAAAAAGGCAAAAAAATTGGGGTATAGGTGTTATTATTAAGGTGGGGTGTGTATGTTAATTCTCGAAATTTATGGGTGCTAAGTGTAAATTCTAGAAACGGGCTATGGGCTTCTTTAAGATTAATTGTGCGCATATAATGGTTGAGAATGGTTGTAGGTCGAGTGGCATGCGCCCGCAAGGGTGAGCGGGAAGTCTTGGGTCCGAGCTGGAGGCTGTGCGCATGCGCTAGAGGAATTTTCTAGCTAAAGGCACCCCAAAATGATGTTATTTTGATAAGGCAGTAAGGAGCCACCGGCTCCCATGCAGCCAACCTCCAGCCACAATTTTGCTATATAAAATGTATGTAATTGGCAGTGTGTTTAGGCAGCAACCAGAAGAAGAATTTAGAGAAGAAAGAAGCTCGATTAGCAACTGCAAAAGAGAATAAATTAAGGAAAGATGGAAGAAAAAATTGTATAATTGAAGTTTAAAAAATTGTATAATCTATTGTTAGAGAATGTTGTTTCTTCAGCTCTCCCAAATTAACTTTTTTGTAAAAATCTCTCAGGTGTGTTCTAAGTTTTCAACAGATACTAGCTGGAGGTGAAGAATTTGAAGATTTCTTTTGATATTCAAATGTTGCTTTGTCATTTCTGTGTAACAACTATTTCTTTGATATTCTATATAAATAGAAGGTGAGTATGAAGGTTTCAAGAAGATAGAGAAATATAATATAATTAGCAAATTTGACAGAAGCATTCAAACAAGAGTGAGAAATTTCGAGTGTTGTAAGTTTGCTGGCTGCTGGAATTCTCAAATTGTTGGTAACTTGTTTGAGATTGTTTTTTATTGTAAGTTTGTTATTGTTACTCATTTATTGTGAGGAGGTTATATTTGATAATAATGTGCTAGTGATTTTTTCTTAGGCAGGAGATTGTATATTGGTTTTAGCTCTAATTAAAAGCTAGTATTGATTTTTGCTATTTAAATTCAATCTAAGTCTTGAGAGAGAGGATTATGATCTTTAAAAGCTAAACCTCTATAAATATCTCTTATTCCTTTGTGGTTGTGTGATTTTATTTCTCTTATTTCTACTACAAACGCAACACACTAAGATAAAAAATTTAAGAGTTTTAAAAATGAGCTAATGTAAGGATCCTTAACCCGGTAACCCTTAAGTCAAGGAAACCAAGGTGGAGTCCCTAGAGAGGAGAAAATGATAAACTAAAACACAGTGGAAGCATAATATAAATAGATAAGCTGTTAAGTACGGAGGAGACCATACCCAACAAGAACCACTAGTCAGTCGCTAGGGTACTACAATACACAATAACAAAAGAACAAAATGGTGACGTGCAATTGCGCCACTTGGTGCAGTAGCAGGCTGTTTGGTGGCTTGTGTACGGATTGTGCACATGACCCTCGCGTGGTGTTGTTTTGGGCACCTAATAGCTGGAAAAATTCTAGCCATTTTTTCCTCACCAGCGCGCATAGCCCTGACCTCGAACCCACGACCTCTGCCCAGCCACCTCACGCGCTTATTGCCTAATCCATGAGCTTCCTTGCTTCTTAATATGCATATTTTATATTTAAGACGACCCAGCTACCAATTTTTTAAATTACACTTATATCCCAGAATTTTTGAATATTTGCTAATACTCCCTCAAACAAAAAGACATTAATTTTAATATGTTCTACCTAATACCTCACACCCATAAATTGACATTAAATTGAAAAAAAACTGGTCATTATAACTAAAACTATTAATTTTCAAAAAACGCAATTCACTCCCCATTTTGGATATCTTTTGGGGCAACAAAATTGATCCAACATTAGATTTTAATAGATTTAAAAATTAACTTTTACATCAAAAATACTATTTTTGGAAGAAAAAGAAAAACATCATTAGCCACTGTCTATGGTGGATTCCGAAGATCAAAATCGACCATCAAACTTCCCTTATGCTAATGACCTACATATCCAAAGAATAAAAGAATCTAATAGTGGGGTCATAGTAGAGATCTCTGTTTAAAGTTGAATTTTACCCTAAAATCATGTGGCAGGTCGATGGTCATAACTATTCTTTGATGACCAAAATCAATGGTGGTGTTAGTGGTGCAAGATAATGGTAGCAATGGCATATGTGGTTATTCGCAGTGGGTTGAGCCGATGACCATGGCAGTAATGCTTGCAAAAGAACACAAAAAAGAAGATGAAGGCAACATATGGTTAGAGAAGATGAAGGGGGTGATGATAGATGATGGCTTAGTGGCTATCGAGGGTGAACGGCATTGCTTCACGATTACCCCTAGAGAAAACTTAGGGGGTGGATAAAATAAAGGGAACCTATGGTTCCCTCTTTTTATATGCTTACACAGCTCAATTAGGTTGCAAATTAGGCTTCCTTTGGAGCGAGCATGGCTCACTTCATGTTAGTCAAATCATGTTTTCCATTTTTTTTCTCTTTTTTATCAACTAAATTATTTTTTTTAAAATAACATTTTATTCCAAATTCCCCCATTTTAGTCATTTGATTACATGAAAAAAATTAAACTTAAAAAAATGTTTATATTCCCAAAAAATTTAGATCTTTGCAGTTTTCTTGCCTGACACCAATTCTATTAGGTACCATTCATGCCTCTAATACTAGCCTTCTAGGGAGTAACCACATTTTTGTCTCAACTTACCTAGGTTGCATAACGATTAACATAGGTGGACTATACTAATATAAGATATTCTTACCTCGAGGCTATCTCATTCTAGTATTGCTTATATTTGAGTGTGCTTAACTTCGTGTATTTGACCAAAACTTAACACTTAGTTGTCGGCATGACTGCTAATATCATTCCTTGGACAACAAGCCTTACCAAATCACATATTGGTCTAGTAATTTAAGGTAATTACACTCAAACCTCAACTAATGGAATTATACCACGATGACCTTAAGACTTTCAACTATCACGATATGGTCTCTAAACATTATGGAAATTGCATTATTGCCCAAAATTTCTACAAAATCATATCTATGCCTTAAACTTATACATATAAGTAGATATTCAATCTTAAAATATCACATATAAGCAAAATAATCCCAATCAAGGGAATTTAAGCTTACCCAACACCCAAGTCTATCAAGTAGCTTAATCAATGCCCTTTTAAGGGTACTTTATCTAGTTTTTCCCAATCCTTGCAATACCTACACATGCAAAGGGGTATACATGCTCACTAGCTCACGAGTAAATTGGTTGTCACCAAAATTAATGTGCAAGGCAAGTTAACCAACCTATACTCACATTGGAAGCCAATTTGATTCATTACGTACTCAGCACCCTTAAGCTTGGATTCCATCCAAGATCTCACACCAACTACTCATGCAAACACATAATCAAAATCATGGGGTTCATTTAACAACATCACAACCTCATATTGTCAAATTAAGCCCAACTAAATGTGTATTCAAACTTTCACCATACTTAACCCAAACTAGCCACTTGACCCAAGGAGTTTTAGGCTTGGATTTTGCTTGTCTCTCATAGTTCTAGCACATGAAAGACCTTCTCTATGGATTTCATAGAGTAGGATATTAACTTCAAATTGCTCAAAAAGATAAAACTATAACTTACTCAAAGCTTTAAACCCATTGCAATCTAATCGAGTTGTCCCTTCCCTTTAAACTCAATTCTTACTTAAATCCTAGAACATCTAACACATGCAAGGCAATAATTAGGATGTAGATATTATGAGAAGTTAGATTATAGCTTTGAATCAAAGAAAAATTGAAGAAAAAATGGAAAAATTGAAGAAATGAACTTACTCGTTGCAAGTAAGGTATAACTAAGAAAATCGTAGATATGGCACTCATCTTGTGCTCAACCAATCATGTTGAGAAACAACTAACACCTTCATCTTTCTTCTTTTTCTTTCTTTCCTCCTTTTCCCTTCTTTGGCGTGGCTTGTCCCTAGCAACAAAGTGCTTTGACACATCGTACCTTGTTTTCCCTCTTAACCCATCTGCTTCACTTCTCTCAGGGTTTCTCTTTCCCAAATTCTCTCTATTTTCTCGACTTATAGACAATTGATGGGTGATGTATATATAAAGGCATGGCACTTGCTATGCATGTGCAAGTTAAAAAATAAAAGATTTTAAATGAAAGTTTATTAGATGACAATTAGCAATTACAGTTTAATTTTTATATTTTTTTAGGAAAAATTTAAACGAAGATTTGATTTAGTGTGGTAAATTTGAGTATGTTATAATTTGAAAGTTACAAGTTTAAATCATTTTAGTTGATTTTTTTTTTTTTTTGTTTTTTAAGCAAAACATATAAATAGTATTTTAGGAACTTACTTTACTAATAGAATTTCATAACACCAAAATATGTTGTTTGCTTATATAATAGTATAAATATAGATAATATTGATTTGCTAAGGGTTTCATGCCCCACTACATGGGTCCTACCCTCGCTATCTACATATATAAGTTTTCATACTTGTACAAGTATTCACCGTTATACTTTAATTATCCTTATGTGTTAATTTATTCAAAATAACGGAATTTACTTTATTAGTTTTGTTTCAGTCATTTGGATTTCTATAAACTTTCCTTCTTAGTCTCATTCTGCTTAAATCTTAGTCACTAAACCTAACCCCAAGATTCATTTTCTAGGGCATGCCTATGTCCTCTTAAAGAATTACTAACCCTTTTGGTTAATAATATGTTGGTTTGTTCAAGTCATGTCTCACTAACTCATCGGGACTTTTATTTCATTCTCAACCATCCCAGGGTTGTCTCTTACTCAAAGTCTAACTTTCCTTGGGGCTTAGTTAATTTTCTTGAAGTCCCTTTCGAGAATTCAATTCTCATAGTCGATACCACTCGTAATTAGGGCACTACTCTTGATTCATATACCTGAATCACTGTTAAACTCATCTTAGGTACTCATCTTAGGTTGCATTTTAACAATTTCACTTCCATAAAAAGGCATCTAAGACCCTAGAAATCTCCTTATAAGTTATTTGACACCTCTTAGCTCATAGGTCGCTAGTTCACACCCAGGTAGATCATTTTGCCCCTAAGACCCCATTAAAGTCTCACTTAATCTACTTTGTCTTAGTCTTATCTTGAAAGTGTGGATTTCACTCCATTTCGACACTTCTCCAAGACATAGGTTTAAGCATAGGGTGTGACACCTGAATATAAGCTAAATCATATACTAACTGAAACTATCCGTTCATTAATTCATTATTGCTCCATCATTGTGGTTTAGTGGTGTCTTGGTTATATGGTTCACTTGTTTATCAAGGTGGGGACTTATGTTTTTTCCAAATGAGGTCTCTAACAATGTTTTCACTTAGGTAGCGTTTGTTAAAATGAGCAAAATAAGGGAGTATCAAGATAAGTTCGGAATAGTTTTCAAATCAATATATGGAATGGTCAAGATAAAGTTGAGAAGCATTCCAAGATTTTTATCAAACTATTTGTTAAATTCTTTGGAATGAATTAGAGAACACATAAGTCATTTTTTTTTTTATATGTAGAGAACAAGATATGTTTATCTTGAGGGGATGAGAGATATGCATATTCTAAAAATTCAAGATAAGAAATCATTAATTATTTTTTAAAAAATGGTCAGATAAGTTTAACAAACATGTTAGAAGTTATAGAAATCTGAGATGAATCTCATATCTTAACTTTTCTACCTCATATCTTGATTAACAAATGCCCTCTTAAGAGGCATGAATGCACTGATAGGTTGCTTGTATGAAGGGTTTCAAAGTAAGGTTATTGTAGGTGAACCCAAATGAGGACCTTAGTGCTACTTGGTAACCTGTTGGTATCTCTTGCTCCTAGAGTTTTTCTTTACAAAATGAAAAGAAAGATTCCCAGTATATTAGTAAAAATTAAATATAAAATAGTGATTGATAATATTTTATAAATATACATGTTAAAACTTTTACTAAAGGAAGCTCAATTTATTACTAAAACTTAGATTTATATTTATAGTTGAAATCTATTAATATAAGGTCTATGTTATTGTTAATGGACTTAATATAAGATACTAGTGATGAACCCGTGTGGATACATGAGAGAGTTTAATTTAAAAATAAAAAAATAAACTTGTTATTTTAAATAATTTTAACAGAATTGATAATTATAATTTTTTTAATCTTTAATCATTTATCAAAATTTAAGTTTAATTAATTATTCGTTATTCAATATACTAATGGAGAACACTTTTAATTCAATATACTGTCATTCAATGTGTTAAAGAATAATTAACACATTAAGTAGGTCATTTGATAAAATATTTATAAATTTTTTATTTATTATATTATATTATATTTATAAATAAATATTATAAAATCTATATATCCAAAGAGATTTGTTATTTTCTATTTATTATATTATAATTATAAATATAAATTAAAACTCTTAAATATAAGTAAGAATCAGTTTTTTCAATAATAATAAAATTTTAAAAATATGAATTTTAATTTCTTCCATAATCTTAAAAATGTGATATTTTAAATATTAATTAGTATTAAAAAATCCTAACGACAATATTAAATTGAAAAATCCTAACGACAATATTAAATATTTTTTTATAAATTTATTAAAATATCACATTTTCAAGATTATTTAATTTAATTTAGAATTTCAGCCCGTGTTCAACACGTGATTTTTATTCGAGTTTTGGACAAATATCATTCATTATCCTAACTGCAGGTTATGCGCTACGTTTAAAACGGGTGATGGTCGTCACTGCCTTGCCTCATCGGTGGCAACAACCGTGTGTGTGGCAATCGATGGAGCTCCAAGCTATCACTCGAACTTCTGTTCGAGGAGGTTCTCTCTCTCTTTCTCTCTCTGAAATTGTTACGAAATTCAAGGAGTAGATTTTTGTGCATGTTGGCTTAGAGCAGCTTGAGGGTTTATTTATTCTATTTCGAGTTTGCCATGGGAAGCAGAACTGGTGTCTTTGCTTTTCGTTAGAATAGGAACTGTGATGGAATGGATGCTGGAGCTCAAATCGAGAAATGACTACCGATTAATTGGAATTGGCTTTGATCTCTTGTTGTGTAGGAAACGTTAATATGTAATTTAGGACTTAAGAATCCTCAAACACTGAAGTAAGGTAATAAGGTTGCCCATGAAGCGTCATAAAAGGCTATACTAGGGTTAAAATAGTCTTGAATCCTAGTCGCTGATCACAGAGGAAGCCTTCTAACTTCAGGTCTCATCCATCCCATCTGTATTAAAAGACACATTACTTATTAAACCTAATAATAAAAAAAAATATGTTGTTGCATCACTGCCATCACTAAGCTCGGGAGTTGTGTTTGAATGTTGAGTTAAATCTTTCAAAGGTTGGGAAATTGAGTAGAATCCTATCTTTATAATGGCATATCTCCATTTTGATATTTGATTTTTTTTTCCTTGTCAATATCATAAAAAAGAGGAATGTGGAACAACCATTGTAGCAACCCCTTCTAGGCATGACCATGAGGGGCCTTCCTTGCTATGCAATTCGAGCCTTAGGTACAACTGTGAAGGCGAGCTTGTCACCCTAACCCCACTGTAGTGCACGAGATCAGCCCTTGCATCCCCCACCTCATCATAAGTCTGGGTCATCCTGCAAGCAGGATGGGTTTAAGGTTCTAACCCCAAACCTAGGTGTCACAAGCCTGAGGGCATTATTGTAATAATTCCTATAGAGGCAGTAACATGTGTACTTAGCGGTTACCGCTTGAGTTGATTGTACCTATTTGGTTACGCCTAATAAGCCGAGAGTGATAGCCTATAAAAGGCATTGTAAAGAGGACGGGAACTATCAATGAAGTATTCGGTTCTTTCCCTCTCTTCTCTCTTTCTCTCTATCTCTTCTTTCAAATTCTCCCTCCAATTCTCTCTGATCTACGACTTTCCAGAATTGTCCAAGCCTCTGATTCGAGGCTTGACACTAGGGGACAAAGGAGAACTCCCAAACTGTTGGGCTACCACCATGGTAACTTGATTTTTGAATTCAAATGGTAGCTTTCTTTAGGTCTAGAAACGGGTTGGGTAGGACCTAGGATAAATAATAAGGAGTTCTGCTCTATAATAATAAACATATTTCCTTGAATTTCAAAACAATATCAGCATAGAGTTTCCTGTTGCTGTGAGAATTAACTTTGCATTCTGGGTTTGTTCTTTATTCCAAGCAGGATCAGTATGCTTTTATACACCAGGGCTTATCTCAAGTGGTCATGACCCTAATGTATCCCAACCTTTTGTTTTGATGAACCTGTTCAACTGTTGAGCAGTCATGTACACAACTTGAACTCCGTTTTACTTGTTTGGGTAGTGAACAAGCTTAAATTCACTAGTAAATTGGCTGAGCTCAAGGATTCACATATTGTTCATATACCGTGTGGGTGGCAGATTAAATGACCTGTATTAGTTTCTGGTGTATTATGGTCCTCATGATTGGTATTATGTGATCTCAATCAGCATTAAGCCATTTTTCCTTTTTCTTTTTCCTCTCCCTCTTTAGCGCCCAACCCCCCCCCCCCCCCCCCCCCCCTCAATGGTTTCCATGATCTTCCCTATCTGGAAAACAGATTTGTGGTCACACGTTTCCTTAATTGACAATTTATTCTGCCCTTGTGCTAGGTAACCTTTTCTTCCCAGCTCAAAAGTGGAAGAATCATAACAGATTTATTTCAAATGTCAAAGCTGTGGGCCACAGGTTGATTCTGAAGTATACAGGATCAAGGAGATGTTCCTCAAAAAAATTTGGAACCTCAATTTGTTGTTCTATTGGGGTGGATAAGGAATCCTCTGTACCTCCCAGTTCCCAACTAGCTGAGGCAAAGTTGATTTATTCTGTAGCTCCTGCCTTGGGCCATAATCAGGTATATTTTAACTGATTCATACAATTTGTATTGTTGAACCATTTCATACAATTTCAAGCGGGGATTATTATGCATCCTTGCAGTCATGGAAAATAACTTGCAGTTCTAAACTTTTAATCTTGTGCTTCTTGGTAATCTTTTCATCTGAGTTATGTTTTTGCTTACAAATCCTTACATCACTTCATTTATGGTTGATAGAATCTGACATTATATTAAGTCAATGGACAAAATCTTATGTTTCTTTTCCTAGAAAATGGCTTAAAAACTTCCTTTTCCTAGGAAACCAACACACCTGTTGGTGAAGGCTGAAAACACAAAATATTTTTTTCTTTTTTTTTTTTACACTTATTAAAAAAATATCTAATAAGCTATCTATTTGCCTCTTTTTTGGTAAAGTAAATAACTTAGGTGATGATATCTTACATTAATAGATAAATTTATCTGTTAAGTATAGAAAAAAATGAAAAATTAACTTTGTTTTGCCCAAAAGGACTTCAAAAACCTTAAGTAACAATTTATGTAGCCAACCCCACATAATTGGATAAAGGCTTAGCTTCTTGTTGGTTTATGCATCTTAAGTTGTCTATTTGATATATTCTCTACACACTGTCTTGGCTTAACATTGCTTTCAGGAGTCGCATCCAGAATGTAATTCTAGAGTTCCTGCAATTGTAAGTGAACTTGAAAAGATGGAGCTTACTCCAAAGGTATGAATCACAATTTCAATGCTACAAAAAATTACTTGCAACCAAGTTATTTTCAGTTTCAACAGGCTTTTTTTTTTTTGCTTATCTACTATGTAGCTTTTATTGGTACAAACTGGATAGATTATACATTATAGAACATCTGTAAATTATAGGGTTTGACTACAAACATACGTGCTTGAATTTTTTTTTTTGGTCTGAAATGACTATAAATATACGTCTATGACTTCAAAGTTGCACTTCCTTCTTCATTCTTAGCTAACAAAAATTGGTAAAGATTCTTGTGAAGGTTCTATATATGGATCCCAGTATGCCCTTCAAGTAACGCCTGATTCAACTCCTGGAGAATCTTCTGCTCGAATTAAAGATTTGATCCCAATATGATCCTGCCCTTGAAAAACAAGATTCTCCTTACGTTGGTTTGAATTGTATGGTGTTAGGATCATATCCACACAATATTAATGTACTTCTGCTGTTTCAGAGCTTGAAACCTGGTTCAAGATCTCCTGAAGGCCCCTGTGGTCTGTAACAATTTTGAATTTACTGCCCACTAGTACTGCCCCCATTTTCGTATGGCTTGAAAAAGCAAACAATTCCCTGATGTAGGTGAGAGTTTTAGACATTTTGGGAGTCAGCTTCTCAGTGTAATAGGCTATAAGATGTGTGAAACTTAGGAAGGAAACCCTAACTTTTAATATGTATATACCACTTAATTAAATTCATAAACCATACACCTATATATATATATACAAATACAATGGGCCATGGGCCATGGGCTCTAACATAAGATTAACCCTAGAGTATAATCATATAACTAAACACTCCCCCTCAAGTTAGAGCATATATATCATATGCACCAAGCTTGCTACAAATATACTCAATTCGAGGATCCCTGAGAGACTTAGTGAAGACATCTGCTAACTGGTCATTGGAATTGACAAAATCTGTGGTAATATAGCCAAATACAATCTTCTCTCGGATGAACTAACAATCTATCTCGATATATTTGGTCCTCTCATGAAAGACTAGATTGGAAGCAATATGTAATGCAGCTTGATTGTCGCAAATTAATCTCATCTGTGATATCTCCCCAAACTTGACCTCCTGAAGCAATCACCATGTAAGAAGGCATTCTTAATGTCCAGTTGATACAATGGCCAGTGGTGCATAGCTGCTATAGAGAGAAACAAACGCACAAAAAGGAGACGAGAGACGGTGATAGCTAAGAAAATTATAAATGGGGTGAAGATTGCGAGAAGAACGGGTACCTTTCCGAAGGGCAATAGGAAGCAAATCCTCATAAGGCAGTATCGCAGTAGGTGGAGAGATTGGAGTAGGATGTGAGGCAGTAAGAGTCGTTGAAGTAGTAGGAGATACGGGAGAAGGCACAAGAACAACATCTCCACCGGGAGGAGACCGAGGCTGATGACGCCGATAATAAACCTGCAATGGGGTAGAAGAAGGAACAAGAAAGAGATCGTGGTAATCGGGGCAAACGCCCCAGGTGTAACTATTGTCACAAGTGGGGGCATACTAGGGAACAGTGTTATAAGTTGCATGGCCGCCCTCCTCGTGTTAATGTTGCTCATGCTGATGGTTCTCGATCTGAGTCCTTTGATGGTCATTCACCGCAATCTGTCCTTCTCACTGGGGTTGACTATGATGAGTATCTCAAGTATAAGACGTCATAGCAAACCTCATCCACAGTTGCTTCTATCGCCCACTCTGGTGATTCCACTACCTGTCTCGCTCAGTCATCCTCTTTGGGACCATGGGTCCTGGACTCAGGTGCTTCTAACCATATCTCTGGTAATCCCCATTTGTTCTCTCATTTTACTAACTCTATTTCTTTACCTTCTGGAATATTAGCCAATAGATCCAAAGCAGTTGCTAAAGCTGTTGGCACTGCCAAACAAACCTTCTCTATCTTTAGATTTTGTTCTTTATCTTCCTCATTGTCCCTTTAATCTTGTCTCTGTTAGTAAACTTACGCGTGCCTTAAATTGTTCTATCACCTTTGATGATCATTCTGTTACTATCCAGGATCGCGATATGGGACAGATGATTGGCGTCGAATGTGAGTCGCAGTGTCTCTATCATCTCAACCTTCCTGCATTGCATGTTGCTTGCTCGATGACTGAGTCTCCTGCTCTTCTCCACAATCATTTGGGACATCCTAGTTTGGCTAAGTTTCAGAATATGGTCCCCAGTTTATCTAGTTTGTTGTCTTTTCATTGTGATTCTTGTCAACTTGGAAAACAGTCTCGCACTTCTTTTTCAAAGCGTGTCAATAATCGGGACTATAACCATATAACTCAACAAGATGTTTGTCTTGAGAAAGAACAACAGAAATCCCTGAAATGAAGTATCAATCTCCACAACAAAAGGCTTTGCTAAAATCTAGAAAGGCTAAACCGGGACTAGTGATTTCTTCTTTGAGTCTTGAAAGGATTTTTCAGATTCACCATTACAATTCCAAGCTTCTTTCACCATTACAACCCGTCAACATTAGGGCATACCGCTATCCTCCTCACCAAAAGAATGAAATTGAGAAAATGGTTAGAACTATGCTTGAACAATCCCTCATTAGGCCTAGCTAAAGTCCATTCGCCTCTTTCGTCCTTTTAGTAAAAAAAAGGATGGAACATGGCGATTTTGTGTCGATTATAGACAACTAAATGCCATGACCATCAAGGACAAATTTCCCATACCCTTGGTGGAGGACCTATTAGATGAACTTAACCATGCCAAATTCTTTTCTAAGCTAGACCTTAGGGTGGGGTATCATCAAATTAGGATGAAAACTGAAGATATTCCTAAAACCGCCTCCAAAACCCACCATGGACATTTTGAATTCTTAGTGATGCCCTTCAGACTCACCAATGCCCCAGCCACTTTAAAATCTCTCATGAACAGAATTTTTGAGCCTTATCTCCGCAAATTCATATTGGTATTCTTTGATGATATACTTGTTTACAGCCCTACCTTTGTACAACACCTATCCCACCTAAAGCTTACCCTTGAAATCCTAAAGAACCACCAACTTTTTATTAAGGAGTCCAAGTGTGCATTCGCCCAAAGATGGGTGGAGTACGTAGGGCATGTCATATCAAATGGGGAAGTAAGCACTGATCCAAAGAAAGTGGAGGCAATGGTGTCTTGGCCGAGGCCCACAACGATGAAGGCTTTGAGGGGATTCTTGGGATTAACCGGGTACTACCGTAGGTTTGTGCAAAATTATGGAGTTATCAGCAAACTATTGACTAATTTGCCAAAGAAAGGAGGTTTCCAGTGGGGCCCGGAAGTAGAGAAAGCCTTTGAGAACCTCAAAGAGGCCATGAGCAGGGTGCCAGTGTTGGGACTCCCAGACTTTAATAAGCCCTTCATCCTAGAAACTGATGCTAGTGGAATTGGGTTAGGGGCAGTGCTAATTCAAGAAGGGAGACCTCTAGCCTTTTTGAGCCAAGTATTGAGTCCAAAACACTTGGGACTCAGCATCTATGAAAAGGAATTTTTGGCTGTACTTATAGCTGTAGACAGCTAGAGACATTACTTGGAAGGAAACAAGTTCATCATAAAGACAGACCACGAGAGCTTAAAGTTTTTTGTTACAACAGAAGCTTTAGACACAGCTACAAAGAAAGGGGATGACTAAGTTGATGGGCCTAGATTACATGATTCAATACCGGAAAGGAAAGGAGAACAAGGCAGTTGATGCACTGTCCAGATGTCAAGAGGAAGGAGATTTATTAGCTATCACCATTGTGGTACCCGAACAGTATCAAGAAGTCATCGACAACTATGAAGGAGACAATAGGATTAAGGCTATATTGGAGAATTTGACTATGGGGGCTCAGGAGACGGGAGGCTATACACTGAATCAAGGGTTGTTGAGATTTCATGGGAGGATTGTAATTGGGGAGAACACAAGGATTAAGGAAAGAATTTTTCAAGCCTTGCATGAGTCACCACTAGGAGGGCACTTGGGAGAGCAGAATACTTATCTTTGGGTGAAACAAGTGTTCCAATGGCCAAGAATGAAGGCAGATATTAAAGAATTGGTTCGAAGGTGTGACACATGCAGGAGGTGTAAATCAAAGACAGTGGCCTACCCGGGGTTACTACAACCTCTGTCCATCCTAGATCAGGCTTGGTTTAGTATCTCGATAGACTTTGTGGAGGGATTGCCTCGGTTAGAAGGTAAGGACAACATCCTAGTTGTGGTAGACCGATTGACTAAATTTGCCCATTTCATAGGGTTAACCCATCCTTACACGGCTCAAGCTGTAGCGAGGATCTTCTTAGATCGGGTGATTAAATTGTATAGGGCCCCTAAGACCATAATCTCTGATAGGGACAAGATTTTCGCCAGCTTGATGTGGCAGGAGCTGATGAAGTCTCTAGGAACGAAATTGAATTTATCTACTGCATGTCACCCTCAGTTTGACGGCCAAACTGAGAGGGTGAACCAGAGCCTTGAAACATATCTAAGATGCGTCTACTTGTTGCAGCCTAAGGAGTGGCATAGGTGGTTGTCCCTAGCCCAATGGTGGTATAATACCAGCCACCATTCGTCAATTAAAATGTCCCCTTTTGAGGCTCTCTTCGGGTATAAACCACCCATGCTACCGGCAGTGGGAGGAAGCTCTAATGTGGCTTCAGTTGAAGACTATTTACAACAAAAGAGGAGAATAACATAACAATTGAAGCAAGAATTAGCCTCGACCTAGAATCGGATGAAACAGAATGCTGATCGAAGAAGGAGTGAGAGGGAGTTCGAAGAGGGGGGGGAGGAAGTGTATCTAAGGCTGAGGTATAACCACCTAAAGTCAATCTCTCGAGAAAGGATCACTAAGCTTAGCCCCAAGTATTATGGACCATTTCCTATCGAAGCCAAGGTAGGGAAGGTGGCCTATTAGTTAAGGCTTCCCCTAGGGTCACAAATTCACCATGTTTTTCATGTTTTGCTCCTGAAGAAATTGGTGGGGGCTCAACCCACGAGTTTTGTACTACCAACCCTCCCCAAAGAAGTCAGCGTAAGAACTGAACTAGAGGTTGTTATCGACAGAAGTGTAGTGTATAGACATAGGGCTCCACTTATCCAAGTACTGGTCAAATGGCATGGCAGCACATCCAAAGACAACACATGGAAATACCTTCCAGAATTTCTCAAGCAGTTCCCACAAGCCGCCAGCCTCCTTAGCGTTTCTTGAGGACAAGAAACGGCTAATAGAGGGGGAGTTGTCACGAATTCAGCCCTTAATTCAGTTCCATTTTTAATTTCTGCATTTACTTACTTCACTATTTCTATATTAGCAATATTAGAGTAAGAAATGGGCCATGTGTAAGGGAGGCAGGAGGAATATAGTTTGTTAAGAATTGTACCAGGTGCGGGCCCACCTCTGACAAGAGAATATCTCCTCCAAATGGCCTATAAATATATCTTCTCCATTCCTAATACTGAATTCTGTTTTACTCTCTTCCATTCTCTATCCCCTCTCTGATTCTCTCTATAATTCTCTATTCTATTTCTCTGAATCGCTTCCAAATCCCCACCGGATTGGAGAGGTCCTCATTGTCAGGCTGAGGCCGTGACAAAGAGCTAACTGCCATCTTGCTTATCAATGCTTCTTGCAAACTCCTCTAGCATTTGTATCAGTCTCCAATGCATCACACATCAGACCATATCCAATAGCCTTCTTTCCTACAATGGTGAGGCCGATTCCAAACTCCTAAATAATCGTGAATAAAGGATATTTACTCGTTACATGAAGAAGAGATGATTTTGATGTTTCTACAGCTCCACCTGCATTCCCTTCACTGCTGTCAGCTTCTTTGTTCATGGTTGTGTCTAAACACTTCAATAAACATTGTTTTGGCTTTAAACCCTCCTCTCATTTCCTCCTTGAAATCACTCAAGATCTAAGCTATCAATAGCCATCTCAACTAGAAAACAATCACTGCCACTATTTTACCACTTCATCAAGATGATATGGTACAATGAGCTTATGAAATTCACCTTATAATTACCTTAAATCTTAATCACCAGGGATTTCATTCTGTTTTTGGAATGAAATTTAAATGCAAAATTTCTTGTAATTGGGATATAGCAGGACTCTTTGAGTCTTTGGCTACGTCTTGCTTGTCCTTTGCAAAATGTCATCTTGATGACACTGTATAACAGTGATGGCCAATATTTCCTCCGTCTCAACCTATCCTCATCTTAAAGTTGTCAAACTATCATAACAATTATCTCTCCCATCCCTATTAACTATTAACCAGTTTGAGACCTCCACCCCTGTGTTTCAGCTTTAAAGCTGATAATCTCACCTCTTCCTAGAAGTTAAGAATCCCTCATTTGAGAACACAACTTACTTCCCCACTGACAATGTGATTCATCTTTGGATTCCTTTGCCTGTTTGGTCAGCTCATACTATCTAATTGAATAATTGCCTCCACTGGATAGATTGAAGGTTTTCTAATAGACTGAATATTCTTCCTGCAAAAACCCCTAACTGGAGGCAGGGCTTTTACATCCCTCATCATCTTTTATCTGGTGATCTATATCAGTTACAAATAGTTTTAGAAGATTTAGATTGAATACAAATTTTATGCCATAGAATTAATAGTTATAAGTAAAGCTTCCTAGACTTTCTTCAGGATTAATAGTTTTAAGTAAAGCTTCCAAGACTTTGTTTCCATCATAAGCCCAGCTACTTGTTTAGAGTGGTTTCCACACAGATTACTTCTATTGACTCCTCTATTAGTGATGCAGCAAACCTATTAAGGGCCCTTGGTGTATAAATTACTTCAAACAACTAAAAGTTATTTATGGATTGCATATTTGTATAACTGCACAGTTTCCTTGAGGAAGAGATGAAAGTCATGCCAGTTCAGATTGGGTAAGGAACAATAACGAAATGTTAGATGTTGCATCTTGACCATAACAAATTGTTACCTAAGTGCACAGTTTCAACAGACTGCAGCACTTGAATATTACTTAGCAATCAATCTGCTTAGGCACTTTCCTTCTACTTTCATTGTGCACGCAATTCCCAGACAGCATGAAGTACTTGGAATATGAAAAACCCAAAAGCTCTGTGCATCTAAATGAGGAAGGAGGGAAGCTGGGTAATATGAATGTTCCCAGTACTGAGTCGGTGGCACTTTCATCTGTTTTCAGCATATGATCATACAAAGAAAAGTTTTAGTATGAAATAATATCTAAAACCTTTTTTTCATTAAGGTTGTCATAATATGTGCCTCAGTTCCGTGGATCGGAGGTCATTGAACTACAAAATTTCAGAACTGCTTCTGTTGATGATATTGCAAGTGTTCATGCAAGAGCTTATGTGTCAGGACTCCAGAAGGTACAGCTGTTTTAAATGGTTCTGCACAGTAATTCTATACTTCTTGTCACATAGTTTCCAGTTCCCCTCTCCACTCTCAACCTCTGTTTCCCACTTTCCCTTTTTTTCTCATGGTAGCATATTACTACAAAGTTATTTATACATGTATCATGAATTTACAAATGCAAGGGAACAGAAATGCAAAGACAAATGTTTCCATTTACTGCTTGGATTAATAGATTTGATAATGATTCATCTTGTCATCCTTGACATCGTAGTATACCATCTAATATGTGTCATTGATCTGATATTACATTGCTCTTCACTGTATGCATTTGATTTAGTTCTTGTTAGATGATGTTTCCTCACTTGATGAAACTTCTATCTCCATTAACTAGATCTCAGGATCAGCTCAACTTTTTCGAAGAAAGGATTCTCTTTTTGATCACTTATTCCTAGAAGAACTTAGAGCTTATTGTGATTGGATATCATATCAAAGTAGGTCTCATATGTACAATTAGGTGAAGTGTGATATATTCTCTGTGAAACTGCACCTGATTTTACTTTCAATGAAATTGTGCACATCAATTTTGTTGATGAAGGTGAATGTCTGAGGCTTAGCAAATGTCAATTTCTTGTTTATAGGAGCACAGAAGCTGTTGCACACACAGTAGTTAACATTTAACAAATTATAAGCTTCATATGCACTTTTAGAGTTGAGCTTCATAAGCTTACAGGGCAAGAAATTGACAACTGCATTTCAGTCATCTTAAGCTCTCATATTAATGAATTTTATAAGTCATTTCTATGTGGAAGGTGCAACATCTGTTTCTCTTCATGTATTACATTGTTAAATGCATGTTTTCTTCCTTTCTTTGACACTTGTTGGACTAGCTTGGAAATATTCATTCTTCTTTGAACTCAACTCATAGACATGTACAGTCTCTTGGCTTGAGTTGCTAGTTGGCTGTAGGCACCTAAATTTTCCAGACTTTTATAGAAAAACTATATGTTGGTTATGTTAAATGTCTTTCATGGTTAATGCATGATCTTTGTGCGTGTGTGTGTATATAGTCTCTGTATTTTGTTGTAATTTCTTTCCTTGTATCGTTGGGAGGTAGATGACTTAGTTGTATGCTACTTCCTTCCTTTAGGATAGACTCAAAGCATATATATTAATATGTATATACATATAGAATTTTGGACAGAAATTTGCACCTGATACTTGCATTGGCAAGGGACCACTTTAAAAAGCGAAGTGAACACACATGCAACAAGGAGCCTAATAAGGGGCTCACATTTGCACAACGCATCTATCAGGGATATGGAAGCTGTAACACCAAAGTATTTTCAGGTTCAAAATAAGAAATTTGGATCATATAGTGACTGAGATCCGAGAAATGCATCAGAGGAATAAATTTTATAGGGGCAGAATAGTCATTTTTTCCCCCAAGAAGGATGTTAGAATTATTAGTATATATTATAATTATTATATGTGTGTGTTTTATTTGTAATTAGATTAAGCCCATAGGTTTAAGATCTATTATGCTTATTATAAATAACAAGTTAAAAGAGAGTAGTCTCTTAGGTTTTTTCTCTCCTAATTATTTTTTCACTTAGTATCAGAGCCACTGGTGAGACAAAAACCCTAGCCGTCGCTGTGTATCGTTTTTCAGCAACCTTCAAACCCTAGTCGTCACCGTGTCACCGTCACTGCCCATATCGAAACCCCACTGTCCGACCACAACCTACCCACACCACCACCACCCTGGGGTTCGTCGCCACCAGATTGGCCGACCGCTGAAGAATCGCCGCCGCCAAATCAGCCACGTGCCGCCGCCACACTGCCTCCGCCTCCACGTGCCGACGCATGACAGCACATCCACCGGACTTCTTTCTTCGGATTCTCCAAATCTGACCGCCAACGACCCCTAAAGCTACTTTTGGTGTCAAAGTCCTCACCATGTCTGATTTCAATGACGTGGTTCTGCTAGTGCTATTCCCGCTTCGATTTCTTCCATTGCCCCTGCTACCTCTCAATCCTTTGTTGTCTCCAATCTTGTGACAATCGATATTACCACTGTCAAGTTGATAGCGTCTGCCAATTATCTCTCATGAGCAACCTTTGTCAAAATGTGGTTCAAAGGGCAAGCGGATCATCTTACCACAAAAGCTAAAAGTGTGCCAAAAGCTAATTGGCCGAGATGGGAACAAGTTGATGCTTAGTTATGTTGCTTCCTATGGCAGTCTATTGATCTATCCATCATGCAACTCTTTCGCCCCTTTGAAACTTATGTTGATGTGTGGAAGGAAGCTGAAGAGTGTTATACAAACGACATCTAATGTTTGTACACTGTGGTCTCTAATACCAAGAATCTGAAGCAGGAGTCGTCCATGGAATCTTATATGGGGCAGGTTCGGGCTCTCATGCAAGAATTTGATGCTCTTCTTCCTCTTACTACGACCCGCACCGAACAAATTGCTCAACGAGAGAAGTTTTTTATGGTTATTGCTCTCTCTAGTCTGAAACCAGAGTTTGACACCATCAGACATCAAATCTTGACCAGCTCCGCTAGCCCTACCATAAAGGACTCTTTCAAAAGGTTGTTGAATATGACAGGTGCACATGGTATGTCTTCTTCTTCTCATGTTATTCCTCCAGCTGAATCTTCAGCTCTTGTATCTCAGGCTTCCACCGTCAGAAGAAATAGAGGACGCAATAATAATCGCTCACGTCCACAGTGTACCTTTTGTAAGAAATTGGGTCATCTTGAGGACAAATGCTGGAAGAAACATGGTCGGCGAGCTGCTCCACCTGCATCATCTACCAGTGCAGCTCATATATTTTAGAGTGATCCTAGTCTTGCTCAATCTCCACTAGGTTCACAATTGGTACCTATGTCTGCAGCTAAGTATGATGCCTTCCTGAAGTTCCAGGCCACCCAACAGTCTCATCCTGGTAATCCCATTGCTTGTGTTGCTCAAGGCTCATCTGTTAGTCCTTTGATTATAGATTCTGGCGCCACTGACCATATGTGTGGTGATGAACTTATTTTCTCTTCACTTTACCTATTCTGATACTTTACCTACTGTTACCCTGGCTGATGGTACCAAAACTATAGTTAAAGGGATCAGCCAAATCACACCCACCTCTTCTTTCTCATTAAATTTTGTTTATATGTTCCTGATAGTCCTTTTAATTTGATTTCAGTTAGCCAACTCACCAAAACCCTTAACTGTTCTGTTATCTTTACTCTTACCTCTGTTTGTGTTCAGGACCAGGGTATGGGGCGAACGATTGGCGTTGGGCGTGAGTCACAGGGTCACTATCATCTTATTGTGCCTAGTTCATCGGTAGCTTGCACTAGTGCCGCTTCCCCATATCTTCTCCATTATCGTCTCGGTCATCTCAGCCTCTTCAAACTAAAGAAATTAGTTCCTAATTTGTCGTCATTGTCCATGTTTAATTGTGAGTTGTGTTAGCGTGGTAAACACGCTTGTCATTCTTTTTCTCGTCGGGTCAATAATAGGGCTGAGGCTCCCTTTTCCCTTGTGCACTCTGATGTATGGGGGCCCAGTCGCGTCAATTCTACTCTTGGTTTTTCATATTTCGTTACTTTCATTGATGACTTTTCTCATTGCACTTGGTTATTTTTTATGAAGAGTCGGTCCGAGTTATTTTCTATTTTTCAGACATTTACTGTTGAAATAAAAACACAATTTGGAGTTTCTATACGCACCTTATGTAGTGATAATGCCCATGAGTATTTTTTTTCTCCATTTATTTCCTTTATGACTGCTAATGGCATCCTGCATCAATCCTCTTGTCCTTACACACCTCAACAAAATGGTGTTGCGGAGTGTAAAAATTGTCATTTTATTGAGATTGCACGAACGTTCCTTTACATGCCAATCTTCCCACCAAATTTTGGGGCGATGCTATTCTAACTGTATGTTATCTAATCAATCGCATGCCATCTTCAGCGTTATAGGAGCAAATTCATCATTCCCTTTTGTTCCCTATACAGTGACTTTATTCTGTTCCTCTTTGTGTTTTTGGATGTATCTGTTTTGTGCATTCTTTTTCGCCTAGACATGATAAGCTTGCTGTAAAATCTCTCGAGTGTATCTTGCTCGGCTATTTCCGGTTGCAAAAAGGCTATAAGTGTTACTCTCCTGAGTTGAATCGTTATCTTTTGTCTGCTGATGTCACATTCTTTGAATATCAATCTTTTTTTTCGGTTGTTCAGCTTGATTCACAGAGTCTTCACTAGGTTTTGCCTGTTCCTTTTTCTTTTCTTCCGTTGTCCTTCTCAAGTCCATTTGTCTCCTCTGTGGCGCCTACCCTACCGTTTTCAGGTCCACCTACCACGACAACTCCACTTTTTACATATCACCGTTATCCTCATCCCGCTACTAATGCCAGCATTCCTCCAGCCCAGGACTCTCCTAACTCGCTCTCTCCATTTGTGGTCCCTCCTGCTCTGGATCCTGAGCCCAACAATCTCCATGTTGCTCTTCATAAAGGTACAAGGTCTACTCATAATCTACATCCTCTTTATAACTTTTTATGCTATGATTGTTTGTCTCCTTCTTATAGTGTCTTTGTTTTAGTCTTTCCTCTATTGCTATTCCTAAAACCATAGGTGAAGCTCTGTTCCATCCTGGTTGGCGCCAAGCTCTGTTAGATGAGATTGACGCCTTACATTCGAGTGATACTTGGGATTTGGTGTCTTTACCACCAAGAAAGACTCCCGTTGGTTGCCATTGGGTATTCTCTCCCAAAGTGGGTCCTGATGGCCAGGTGGAACGTCTTAAGGCCCACTTGATTGCTAAAGGCTTTACACAAATCTATGCACTGGATTACAGCAATACTTTCTCTCTTGTTGTAAAAATGGCCTCTGTTCGCCTCTTTCTCTCTCTAGTTGCTACATGTCATTGACCACTCTATCAGCTGGATATTAAAAATGTCTTTCTTCATGGTGATATGTAAGAAAAGGTATATATGGAGCAACCACATGATTTTGTTGCTCAAGGGGAGTCCAACGTAGTCTGCAAACTCAAAAAGTCTCTCTATGGTTTGAAACAATCTCCACGGGCGTGGTTTGGCAGGTTCAACATTGTGGTTCAAGTCTTTGGTCTCACTCGAAGTGAGGCTGATCATTCGGTTTTCTATCGCCATTCTTCTTCCTTATATATCTACGATGTTGTTTATGTAGATGACACTATTATCATAAGGAGTGATCAGGTTAGAATACAGAAGTTGAAGGAACATCACTTAAAATAATTGTGATCCTAGAATAACTTCCAATGATACGTCACGTAGAGAAGAGTGTCCCCCAGTATGTGGTTTTTGGTTGGTTGGTGGGGGGTAGGGGTATTGAAAAAGAGAAATAGCAACATAGGAGGAAGAAGAATGGTAATAGAAAAAATGCAGTGAACAAATCCCTAGATCCATAACACCAACACCCCAACAGCTACTCCTTTATCTCTTGGTAGTTTCATGTGGCACTGCAATTCTATTATTTTTCCCTCATGTATGAATATGCTGGAAGAAAAATGGTTATAGAAAAGAGGTTAATTGGGCAGTTCAGGAACCCCCACTCCCATAAAAAAGGCCACTCTTTTATTTTGAATTCTGTACCTTACCTCTAGTATGGTAATGTAATTCCAGGATTTCACTCATCTATGAAAATGCTAAGACTATCTGTTGTACTCTATTATGTCTCTTGTAACCACCACACATTTTTTTGCTTTAAATTTATTTTACTCATCCATCATCTTGTTCATTTTTCTTTTCCTCTTTTATAGGCTATGGATCAAGCTGTAGAGCAGGGTATTATCTTTATTGATGGGTCTGGGCCTACTTATGCCACCGCCACTGTAAGAGCATTGCTTTGAAGTGCATCTTTTTCTCTATTATGGTAGTCAAAGTTTGCCAATATTCATGTTGGATTTTGACAAGTAGATGCTTCAGTTGTGTGATAAAAAGACTGCTTACTTTCTTGAACATGGCGCACTTCTACCTTTATGAACTGACCAGGATGCATTTTTACTTAAATTTTTTGTTGGGTGGGGTTTGGTAGGAGGGATTACAGAATAAGATGCATTCATTTGTGAACTTATTTTATGAAAATTTTTTGTCAGCAATGCAATGGACTATTTTTATGACTAGTTCCAACCATGGGTCTTGTCAGAAGTGATAGAGCATTAACCTAAAATTGTTTTATGCTGAACTTTCTAATTAACTCTAATTTTGACTTTGTTACTGCTATTAACATAAGAAGCACAAATATGGACATAATGCAAAACCTACATGCTGACATGACATGACAACAAAAACAATAATCACAAGTCTTAATCCCACTAGGTAGGTGGGGTCGATTAGAAGAATTCTAGGGTCTTCAATCATCTCTATCCATGGTCCTACCCTCTATATGGTCGTCATATCCTATGTCATATTTAAGGCTTTTCCCCCAAGTTCTCTTTGGTCTTCCTCGTTCTCTTTTGCCACAAGTTATCCTCCATCTCATCCACTCACCTCGTGCGTGCTTCTATTAGTCTTTTTCTCACATGTTCGTGCCATCTCAATCGCGATTCTCTTCTCTTCAATAAGCGCCCATCCAACCTTATTATGTATTTTCTTGTTTCTTACTTTGCCTTTTATTGTATAGCCACATGTCCATTGTAAGACTCTCGTCTTATCTATACTAGTATTTTACACATGATACTTAATTGCCCAATATTTAAAGTCACACAACAAAGATGGTCTCTTAAGTATCCAATAAAACTTCCCTCCTAGCTTTGAAGGGATTTTATGATATTAGAAAATGTTGGACTCACTTCTCCCTTTAAACATCTCACTTTTCCCCCTTTTGGAACAATTGATCCAAGATATTAAAATTGAGCTTTCTTTTCTTTTGGAGTATCATGATCTCCAAGTTTCATAATAACAAAGAAAAAGATTTCCTTACAACTTCCATAAGACTCATTTTGGTTCCTTCACTTCTTATGTGATCCGCTTTATGTAACTTTAGTTTGGGCTTGAAATCTCTACAATCCTTTGATGACCCCACTTTTAAGTTCTTTTGCTGTTATAGTAGTATATGTCACGAGAGGGACCATAGATTATAGTATTTTTTAAATTTTTTACTACTGTAATTGTTGTTATAGTTAGTTACTAGCCATGGGCTTCCATGTGCAAGAGGTTAGGGGTAGAGGCAAGTTGTTACAACTGTGGAAGGATGTAGGTCCCACCTCAGCAGGGAAATCTACTCCTCCAGCGCCTTGTATAAACTCCCCAATTCTTTCTTGGAGGGGGTATGAGGATATTAAAGAGAAATTCTACTCTCTCTCCCTCTCATGTTCTCTCTTTCTCTTTTCTTCATTATCCTTTTTTGTTCTTTGTTCTTGCGAGAGACTTCCAAATCCAAATTGGATTAGGAAAGAGAACGTTGTCAGGCTTAAGCCGTGACAAATTTGGAATCAGAGCAACGATTCTCGGCTAGAGCTCTATTGGATTGGATAGATGGCGGAGGGAACATGCATAAAGAATCTCGAGTCGCAGCTGCAACAAGTCAGCTTGACTATGATGGAATTCCATAACAGAGCCGATCAACTAGAGATTGGAACCACCCGGAATCATGAATCGATCACGACGATGGATTGCAAGATGGAGAGCTCAATTAAGGGGTTGGAACGAAGGTTGGATGGATCACTTACACGGATGCGAGGAGAAATGGGGGCCCAAATACAACAATTCATAGTGATGTTCACTTGCCAAAATTCAGTAAGGGCCTCTCCTGATTTTCCCCCTAGAGAGAGGACTAAACCAATTTTACCAGGGAGTAGGATGAACAGGGTGAATGGAACCTCTGGAATTGAGGTAGATTCGAAGGAAGAATTAGAAGGAATGATGGACAGGGGAAGGAACGATCAAACCAACCTCTATCATCCAAGGTTTCCCATGCCCCGAATGGAGATTCCAGTGTTTGAGGGAACTAATCCCAGGTGGTGGTTAAGGAAGTGTGAGAGAATGTTCAACTGGTATAACATCCCGAGGGTGCAGAAAGTCTCCTTAGCCACTGCATGCTTCAATGATGTAGTGGATGCATGGTTTCAAGGGTGCCTTAGGGTGAGAAAAGACTATACTTGGGAGGAATTCTCGGAGAAACTGTGCGAGCGTTTTGGGGAAAGGAGTATGATGGACATTATAGAAGAATTCAACAAGTTTAAACAAACTGGGGATGTGGGAGCCTACCTATGAAGGTTTGAAGAGTTGAGATCACTTATGATGAGATCACTTATGATCAACCATAACCCTCACCTCTCGGAAGCCTATTTTGTGTCAAGTTTCATGAGTGATCTTAGTGAGGAGCTTAGACCAATGTAAAAATGATGAGGCCTCAAATAGTGGAGCTGGCATCTGAGAGTGGCCGGTTATAAGAAATGGTAGTGGAAGCTTTAATGAAGAAGCAAAGGCAGCAATAGAAGAGGGTGGTTCTGGGGACTTCCAATTTAGGAGGAATGAGCTATAACTAGGCTATGGTGAAGGGAAATAATGGGGTGAAAAATGTGGTTGGATCAAGCTTAGCGCCTTGTGGAGGGAAGTTAATTGAGCAAAGGAGACTTGTTGGCTTGCACTATCAATGTGGGGATAAATATCATCCTGGACATAAATGCAAAAGGAAAATTCTACTGTTAGAAGGAGAGGATGAGGAAGTACAGGGGGATGAAAATGAGAGAGATTGCGAAGAGATTAGGGAGGAGGTCGTTGGAGAGATCTCATTTCATGCCTTGAAGGGAGTAGCCAATAATAAGATCATCAAGGTAGAGGGTCAAGTTAAGGGCTACAACCTTATGATCTTAATTGATAGTGGGAGCACTCACAGCTTTCTTAATGAGAGCACTACCAAAAGTTTAAAGTGCCAACTCATGGGAACACCCCTCCTTGAGTGTGATAATGGCCAATGGAAACCAGGTGGTAAGTAATCAGCCTGCAATGGCTTCTGTTGGGAAATGTAGGGGGAGAGGTTTGAGGCCGATTTAAGACTATTACAACTGGGAGGTTGTGATGTAGTTCTTGGAGTAGATTGGATAAAGGGGGTAAGCTCCATTAGTTTTGATTTTAACCGGATGGAGGTCTCCTTGGAGAAAGAAAAAAGGAAGGAAAATGATGTTAACAGGGAGAAAAGAAGTTGGAAGATGCAAAATGATCGCTGGGAAAAGGTTGCAGAGGGTATTCAAGGGCAAATGGAATCAGCTAGCACATCTATTCTCTATTGTGGCTATAGAGGAGGGTCATGGCGACAAGGAAGTACAAGGAGAGTTCTACCTGACAGTTAGCATGCCCCAGGGAATGCCTGATCAGGTACACCATTTAGATTTTTTTAATAAATTACTGGTAGAGTATGAGGATCTTTTCATTGAATCCACAACCCTCTCTCCTACCAAAATGTTTGACCATGGCATTAACCTAAAACCTAATACTGAGCCTATCAACATTAGATCCAATCGTTATTCCCCAACCCAAAAGACTGAGATTGAGAAAATAGTTAGGGAAATGCTACAACAATCTCTCATTACACCTAACCAAATCCCTTTTGCTTCCCCAGTCCTATTAGTCAAGAAAAAATATGGATCATAATGGTTTTGTGTGGATTATCATCAACTTAATGCCATGACCATCAAGGATAAGTTCCCTATACCCCTTGTGGAAGACCTTTTGGACAAGCTACACCATGCCAAATTCTTTTCTAAGCTTGAACTACGCTCAGGCTACCACCAAATCAGAATGAAACTCAAGGATATACACAAGACAACCTTTAGAACACACCATAGGCATTTTGAATTTTTAGTGATGCCATTTGGGCTTACCAATGCCCTAGCCACTTTTCAATCCCTTATGAACATAATTTTTTAGCCTTATCTTTGAAAATTTATACTTGTGTTCTTTGATGATAAATGTTACATTTATATTTATGTCATGCTTATGTCATGGCTTACGTCATGCTAATGTCATGACTCACTTAGTATTAGTATAAATAGGTGTACAATCTATTGTTTGAGAGAGGAATTTATTTCCTTCAACTAGGATTTCTCTCTCTTAAGTTCTCTAATTTAACACGAACATGGTATTAGAGCCAAAATACAAACCTTAGTTGCCGCTAGCGTCGCCGTCATTGCCGTCTGTAGACGCCCTGCACCGCTACCATCAATCCCGTCGCCTTTGGATCTATAGCCCCCAATCGCCACCATCAATGCCATAGCTATCGACCACCATCCCGGCCTTTGTTTCGCTTTTTAGTCACCATCGGCCGCCTCTGGTTCTGCCATATCCACTTCCGCCATCGCCCAGCAACATCGCCACCCAGATCCGTCGTTTTCCCTTCCTCTGTCACCTACTGTCACTCATTAGACCCACATGTTCTGCAGTTGTCCATTGCCACTGCCTTTTCTAGATCTGCCACCACCTCCAGTAGCGGCCGCTACCATAGCAACCTTCAGCTTCTTGCTGCTCTCTGTCGCTACCAATCGTGTCTGTTCCTCAAATCTCGCCGTTTCAGATCTGGTCCATCGATCTACCATTTCAGATCTCACTAGATCTTCCCCTTCGGTCTCTCACTGGATCTCTCTCTCCGGTCTCTTGCCGGATCTGCCTCATTGGTTGTTGTCTCTCCAGCCATCATTTCTTAGATCTAGCTGCCAATCCTTCAGATCCGACTGCCACTGTTTAGATCTAGCCACCCTTCGCAACTGCTTATCAAATCTCGTGGCTAGTTTCTCAGATCTCCTTCCAGCGCAACTCTTAGATTAGCGTGCCTTCAGATCTCGCACATGTTTCTTCTTTTAGCACGTCTCTTAGATCTCACAGCCTTTTCTCCAGATCTTGTGCATCACACAGATCTTGCATTGCCGCTGCATTGCCAATCTGTCATCATTGTCGCCATCGCCAAGATTTGCCTCTAGTCATCGCCTCCACAGCCTCCAATTGTCGGCCGCCTCTGTAACCCAAAACAAACATCTTCTATAGAAACACCTCCACGCGCCCTCGAATAAATTACATTTGTAACAAGTTTGGAACATATATATTATATGTTTCTGTTTGAGGGAGAGTGTTAGATTTATATTTATATCATGCTTATGTCATGTCTCACTTAGTATTAGTATAAATAGGTGTATAATCTATTGTTTGAGGGAGGAATTTATTTCCTCCAACTAGGGTTTCTCTCTCTCAAGTTCTTTGATTCAATGCGAACAATATACTTATCTACTGCCCTACATTCGACCAACAACATTCGACCAACATTTGGCTCACCTAAGGACCACCTTTGAGATCCTCAGGTCTAACTAGCTTTTTATTAAGAAGTCTAAGTATGCTTTTGGTCAAGGGCAACTTGAAGTATTTGAGGCATATCATATCAAGGGATGGGGTTAGTACAAACCCAAGAAAAGTAGAGGCCATGGTGTCTTGGCTAAGACCTACCACGGTGAATGCTTTGATGGGATTTTTGGGGTTAACCAGGTACTATCGTCGGTTTGTGAAAGGCTATGGAGTCATCACCAAGCCCCTAACAAATCTTTTAAAGAAGGGGGGATTCAATTGGGGACCAGAAGCAGAGGAAGCTTTTGAGAAGTTAAAAAGGGGCTATGAGTAGGGTTCTTGTCCTACGGCTGCCTGATTTTAGCAAGCCCTTTGTTATTGAAACAGATGCAAGTGGGACAGGTATTGGGACAGTGTTGATGCAAGAAGGAAGGCCATTGGCATTCCTAAACCAAGTCTTGAGCCTTAAACACATGGGGCTCAACATATATGAGAAGGAATTTATAAATGTGTTGATGGACGTTGACAAGTGGAGGCATTATTTGGAAGGAAGTAGGTTTATAATTAAAACATATCACGAAAGTTTGAAGTTTTTGTTGCAACAGAAACTACAAACTCAATTACAAAAGAAAGGAATGGCCAAGTTGATGGGTTTGGATTATACCATATAATACAAAAAAGGCAAGGAGAATATAACAACTAATGCTTTTTCCAGGTGCCATGAAGAAGGCAGTTCAACAACTGTAACCATGGTGGTCCCTGAGTGGTACCAAGAGGTGGTAAACAGCTATGAAGGAGATGAGAAGGTAAAAGAGTTGTTGGAAAGATTGGTCATGGGGGCTAATGAGGTAGATGGATACACTTTGGTGAGAGGTATGTTGAGATATCAGGGCAAAATGGTGATTGGGAACAATGCAGGTCTCAAGAGAAAAATAATGCAAGCCCTACACGAGTCTCCTTTAGGGGGAGGGGACTCAGGAGTTCAAAGTACTTATTTGTGGGTTAGGCAATTATTTCATTAGCCTAGGATGAAGTCAAAAGTTAAGAGATTTGTGCTAGCTTGTGACACCTACAAGAGGTGTAAGTTTGAAACAGTGGCATATCCGGGGCTATTGCAACCCCTACCTATCCCCTACCAAACATGGACTAGTGTGTCCAAGGATTTCATAGAGGGGTTGCCAAAATAAGAGGGTAAGGATAGTATTTTGGTGGTAGTGGACCGGCTAACCAAGTTTGCCCACTTTATAGGATTGACTCATCCCTGTATAACTCAAGAGGTGGCTAGGGCCTTCTTGGATCAAGTGGTGAAACTACATGGTACTCCTTAGTCCATCATTTCAAGTCGTGATAAGATCTTCACTAGTTTGATGTGGCAAGAGCTTATGAAGGCTTTGGGGACCAAATTGAATATGTCCACAGCCTATCACCCCCAATCTGATGGGCAAACCAAAAGGGTGAACCAAAGCCTTGAGACCTACTTAAGGTGTATTTGTTGTCTTTGGCTTAATGGTGGTATAACACTAACCACTATACCTTACTCAAAATACTCCATTTGAGGCCCTATTTGGGTACAAACTGCCCGTTTTGCCTGTTGTGAGGGAAGGAACCAATGTGGCAATGGTTGAAGATTATCTACAACAAAAGAAAAAGGTGTTACAACAGCTGAAGTAGGAGTTGGCATCAACTTAAAACATAATGAAACAATTCGTTGACAGAAGAAGAAGTGAGAGGGAGTTTTCAGTAGGGGAAAAGGTGTATTTGAGACTTGAGGTATCCTCATCTAAGGTCCATTACTCAAGAGAAGGTGTCCAAACTTAGCCCCAACTATTATGGGTCATTTCCCATGGAGGCTAAGGTGGGAAAGGTAGCATATCGTTTACAGCTCCCAGAGGGATCGTAAATTCACCCAGTATTCCATGTTTCCTTCTTAAAGAGGTCAGTGGGCATGCAGTCGGTGAGTGCTGCACTGCCTATCCTTCCTAAAGAGGTCACCAAGACGGTGGAACCTGAGGCTATACTAGAAAGGAGGGTGGTATACAAGCAAGGGGCTCCTCTTATTTAGGTCTTGGTTAAATGGCAGAACAGCCTAACGAATAGTAATACTTAGGAGTACCTGTCTGACCTGCTCAAGCAATTTCCAAAGTCTGCTAGCCTCCTCAGCATTTCTTTAGGACAAGAAATTGGTAATGGAGGGGGAAATTATCACAAGAAGGACCATAGATTATAGTATTTTTTAATTTTTTTACTGCTGTAATTGCTATTATAGTTAGTTAATAGCCATGGGCTGCCATGTTCAAGAGATTAGGGGTAGAGGCAGGTTGTGACAACCGTGAAAGGATGTAGGTCCCACCTTAACAAGGGAATCTACTCCTCCAGCGCCTTGTATAAACTTCCCAATTCTTTCGTGGAAGGGGTATCGAGGATGTTGAAGAGAAATTCTACTCTCTCTCTCTCTCATCTTCTCTCTTTCGCTTTTCTTATTATCCTTTTTTATTCTCTATTCTTGTGAGAGACTTCCTAATTCAAACTGGATTAGGAAGAAGAACGTTGTCAAGCTTTGGCCGTGACAATTTGTGAAACACGGAAATAGCTCAGAGATGCCATTTCGGCGTTTCCGAACCGTTTCCCTTTTCGGAAATGTTGACGAAGTCCCGAAATGGTTTTTAGGCCGTTTTTTTAAATTGCAAAACATTTTGGGGCTGTTTCGCAATTTACAAAAAATTGTGGGAAACATGTTTCCTGCTGGAAATGCGTTTCCGGCAACCACAGTGAAGCAATCACCTGCAGTGAGGAAGATGAGGGTCGTCGCTCACCAGATCTGCAACTTGGGCCATCGAGAGGCTAGACAGCGACCAGATCGGAGGATGCAGTGGTGAGGTGAGGCGGCAGTCGGCATCGACAGCGAAAGCGAAAGGGGAGATGGGTCGGCGATGAGAGGTAAGGCGGCGACCAGAGTGACAAGTCGATCCGTCGACGGTTGGCAGCGAGCGGCGATATGGGTCGACATATGCAGCGGTGAGTGGCTAGGCGGTAGGATGGGTCGATGGCGAGAGCAGCGGACCTAGGTTGGCGACGACGACGACAATGCTGCTCCAAACCTTCAGCTTCAACAAACGGCTGCAAATTTGTAATAGGGTTTGCAACTTAAAATAATACTCATATCATATAAATTATACTAATTTCACGTACACCCCTATTTATTTTATTCTAACACTTATATTTTTAACAATTTTCGCATATACCCTTATATTTTTTAAATTTATAGTTTACCCCGCGATTTCGTTTCCTACCTTTTTGAAACAATGCCGTTTTCCCGTTTTCATTTCATATCGAAAACATTTTCCGTTTCCATTTCTGTGCAACCTCTAGATAACAGTATATTTTTCCCTTTTTTTGTTTTTGCCTCCATAAATCTTTTTCTCATACTATTATTTTTTTTTTTAATCTGGTCTTCTCAAATTCTCTATATCACACAAATTGCATATGTTCAAATAATAATTGGCACGTGGTATCAAATTTTCCAAATTTAGATTAGTTTAAAGATGTTAATTCAATCATAAAATACCCTCAATGAACTGAAAACAAGTATAACGTTAAACTGAAAAAAGGAAAATATATAAAATATAAATAGGAAAGAACAGAGTGAAAGTTTTTCCATATAAAAGAAGTTAGGATTACTAACATGATACACATATATATTAGACCTTTCATTGTTGGATATTTGAGGTGTAATACTGTAAGCAAAAGAAGATGAAGAAAAGGAAAACCAGTGAAATGAAAAAATTTAGAAATTTGTCTCTTTCAAATTGGACTTCCTTGGAATGAATTTGAGCCATGTATGAAAATGTTCGTATCCTTACATGAAATTTATATTATGATTTCTCTTTTGTAATGTTTATATCTTCTTTGTTTTCTCAAAGTTTTCTAATATTTTATAGGTTGAGCATACCTTGCAAATTTTAAAATTCTGGGTGTGGCTGTATATGCTGCTTAGCCAACCCCACATGCTTAATATGTTGTTGACATTGTTTGGCTGTATATATGCTACCTAAGGATCATAAAACATTTTAATTATGGTCTTCTTGGGTTCTGATAAGTTTTAGAGTTCTGAAGTGTAGTCTCCTATTTAGGAATTCAAGCACTGGTATGAAAGATCACTAAAGTCCATGAAGTTGTGATGTAGGACAAAATAGTAAATTTAGGAATTACTATTCTTTATTTGATTTATTTAGTTTATTTCTTATTTTTAATTTGTTTCATAGTTTCTCTCCATTTCTTGTATCATCCTTTTGTTTCCTTTAGTTAGTAGAATCCTAATCAGATTGGGATTATGGTTACAATCTTAATTAGATTGGATTAAGGAGTCCTAGTTGGAGTTGTTTTTTATCTATTGATTGTCTATAAGCAGTCTTTGAGATTGTAATTAAAGATAGACTTCGATTATTGAATTTGAATATTGAAAAATTGGTTTGGGTAATGGGTATTGCTCTTGTTCTTTTGTTTAGGGCTCTGTATCAAGTTGTCTATTGCTTTTAATTCATTTTAGATAAAAGAATTTAGTCAATAGTCATCCAAGTCCAACACTTATCATTCAATGGAGAGAAAAATGTTCAGATTTGAAGCTTTCAGATCTCTCTTGGCACACCATTATGTTATTTCTACCCACTTCTTATGTGTTCTTTAAAATTTCTGACAGTTTTAACCCTTAAAGACTCAACTAGCCAACTTATATAATCAATGTTTTATTTATCAACTGTTAAATGTCAATACCTTTGCCTCCACTTAAGCATTCAAACCAAATCATAATTTAACCTTTTTAACTGTTGTGTACTGTTCACTGCTCCTGCACTACCACAACTTTATTGGAATCTGAAAATTCCAATTCTTATATTACTCCAAATAAGCCTCAAGAGGTGATATTAAAGCTTTTATAGACACAAATGGAACTTCAACAATTGGCTGGTTGCAGTTAAGGAACCAACAAAGAGTACTATTTTTCAAACATTTATTTTTATTTTTGAATTTCGAATATAGCTGTTAAAAGTACCTTAAATTTTGGATTTAAAGTTCAGGATCAAAATTTTCAGTAGATGTATGTCTCACAAATTGACACCACCAAGGTTTAGTTAAAATAGACCAAGTTTGAGAGAGAATTCTCTTCATTCATTCTCATTTACTGTACTGTGCATAATCCTCTTTTGCACTTGTGATTACTCATTTTTCTAAATTTTGTTTTAGGAAAAAAGGCAGTTAAACATTGGCCTTCATCTCACTCTGGAAGCAATCCCTGTAACGCCATTGTTGGAAACCAGTTGAAAGGAAGCTGCATGCAGCATGCCTTGAATTGTTTCCTCAATTTCAAATTTTTGTATTTCTTTTTGAACACTTGGAAGTAGTTGATTGATTTACATAATGAGGTTAATGCCAGACTTGAGGATAGTATTTTGTTGGTTTGGGCATTGCATATATTTACAGGGAATTAATTTCTCATCAAACTGTTTGACACAAACTTGACTCATGACTGTGTTGACAAAAGAGTTATGACTTAAAGAGTCTTGTCAATAATCTGTCTCTTACCAAATTCTTCTCTGAACTAGAAAATAACTTTCTCTCTTATGGATCTCTTCATTCTGTAGGCTAATAGATATGTCATTGTTTGAAAACTGAGTTTGGTGATATTATTGATTCAGACATTCAAGGAATCACTAACTGCAGCTGGAGCTGGAATTTCCTTGGTTGATTCAGTGGTGAAGTCTCAATCTATGATAATTGGTGACTTACATTCTGAATTCTTTGTGATGATAAGCAAGGAAAGTTTGTTCAGAATAGCTCCTAAATTCTTGTGTATGCCATTTAGGTAGCAGCATCAAAAATAAGACGGGAACCTCCCTCAGCTTTTGCCTTGATTAGACCTCCAGGTCATCATGCTGTTCCAAAGGGGCCCATGGGGTTCTGTGTTTTTGGAAACGTGGCAATTGCAGCTCGCTATGCTCAGCGTGTACATGGATTGAAGCGTGTCTTTATCATTGATTTTGATGTTCACCATGGAAATGGAACTAATGATGCATTCTATGATGACCCAGATATATTCTTTCTTTCTACACACCAAGTAAGCAAACCATGTTTTCCACAACCTAATATGGTATATTTCATTTTGCTTTTTTTTTTCCCAGTAATTTCAATGGTGTGGAAAGGCCTTTTCCATCTTTTTCATGCTGAACTTCCATTTATTAACAAGTTAGCATCTGTTCAATTTGTATTAGAATGGGCAAGCAAGATTTAATGTGGAGCTATAACTTAATGCATCTTAGAGTAGGCATGGCAGCTAGGAGGTTAAGAGCAAGCCAAGTTGAATATGTTCATGTCAAATTATAGGAAAAAATAATGCAACCTTAAAAGTTACTTATAAGTTCTACTTGGCAAAAGTTGTGCAAACATTTTTGTGTTACCACACAAGTACCAGGGACCATACCATCTGTCAAGGCATGCTAATCAGTCCTTCGTTCTTTGCCTAATCTAGTTCCCATCTTACCTTAACTGGTCATAGCATTTTCAACAGGTTGATGTTCCTGGTTTACTCCGGATTTAGATTGAAAATGTCATAGATGGTGTTGTTAAGACTTTGACAAAGAGTTTAATTCTAGTCCTCAGCCCAAATGATCCTCCTTTCTGCAAGATTGGGGCCCATGTCTAAAAAGATGAGTCTCGAGTATGAGATGAATAAATTTGCAAGAAAGGGCATATACATTGATCCCATGAATGGAGTTATTATGTTGTAAAACTTGTCTGTATCAATCATACTCGAGAAAATGACAGGATAGCTTGCACCATAAAAAAGAGCTGGAATCTTGTAACTGCAAATATGTTTAACTGCATAATGATCTCTGTTCAAATAGCATAGGTACCGACTCACTTGGGTCCAAGATCCCTTGAGTTTGATCCATACCAGCTACAAGAAGGGGAAAGGATAAGCAAGTTCAAGGATGATCACGGGACTATACCTCTGGATTCCTAATATCACCTCAGCTCCTTAATAGGTAAAAAAAATGAGTCCAGTCTGAAGAAAGTATCCTGCAATTGCAAGCGCACTTACAAACATTTCTTATCAAAAGTCAAACGATCCCCATTGCCAACTAAGACCTTGAAGGATTTGCATTTTTCACCACCAGTACCAGTTTCTGTGCTGTTTTCAACTGGAGAAAATTATGCATACTGCCACTATCCACCAAAGATTGGACTTCATGATTTCTTGTTTTGCCTACCAACCAAATAGTTTTAGGATTTAGCTGTCCTTCAAGAATGATAGCTTATTTCAGGATTGGTTTTAACTGCAAATTCACCAATTGATACCTCAGCTGGATCACAGTCCATTTCTTCTTTTGGCTCACTTCCTTTTTCAGTCATTTGTAACAAAATTTGCTTCTACATCTGTGCCCCAGTACAAACTTCTCTTCACAGTTGTAACAAAGTCCTTTATCCCTTCTCTGTTTCAGTTCTGAAGGCGACAACCTCTTGATAGGAATTGTAGATTTTGACTGAAAATTCTGTATCATGAAACTGGGAGTTAGCTTAGCTTCAGGAGGAGATCCAAGAACAGAGAAGCTGGAAGGAGGCTTAGACAACCAATTCTTTGCAGCCTTATACTTGTCTTCATTCAATCAAGCTAGACCAATAGCTGGGCTATGATTGTAAGGCCTATTAGCTATTACCTCCCTCTGAATTTCAGGCTGTCCTGAAATGAAGCAGCTCTTCAGGAATGGTTTGGATAGTCCTGTGACTTTGGTTGACAAAGAAACAGAGCTTGATATTCCCTTATTGTAGTTTGTAGGAGTTTGGTGAGGCTCTTGACAGTCCTCATATCTTGAAGGTCCAAATCTGATCAATAAGGATGCTTCAAATTCATACCACAAACCTAACTAATTACTCGTTTTCAACCATTGGAGCCAACTTACAGCTGCTCGGTCCATGTGAAATTTGCAATGCTAATCCTTTGGCTTTGAAGAGCCATTCTGTTGGATCTTGTTCATTGAATCTTGGAAATTTAAGCCAAAAGGTTCTATTTCAGCCTTTTCATTTTAGACCAGTGTTTCAGGACTAGGAAGAGAGGGAATTAGTATTTGGAACTCTATTCCAAGCTATAAACTTATAAATATTTTCTGTTTGATTATCTTTAGTGGGTGGTTGGATTATCTTCAGAACTAGGAAAATTACTTCTTTCAGAAATCGAAGTGTTAATGCAACAGAGGAATATGGAAAAACTTTCTTGCATTTGGCTTTGGATCTGATTACGTTGAGCTTCAGATGTCTCCTGACAAACTTCAACAGCATCTTGCGTCTGCCACTGCAAGTGCATTTCTGCCAAAACACCATCCTTGAGACTCCAAGTATCAAGTATTCATCTTCTCTACCAGTGCTTCCATCTGTTTTGCCGTATCAGCAGTCTTCAATCAAGTACCTTCTGCCATTCCTTAATATTTTGAAATTCTGACTGGGGAAAATCTGTAGAACCCTGTGGCTACACTACAGATCTGATGCAGTAATGGAGTTTTCTTTTAAAAAAAGCACCTTTGATAGATGTGATCTCACTTTTACAGAGCAAGTGATCAGCTCTTTCACAGAGAGAAAAGAGAGAGAGAAATTTAGAGAGCAGGAGGGAGAAGAAGAAACAAGTATTTCCTATATTCCAAAAATGACAACAGTATATTCTTTATACACTTCTCACACTAAGTCAAGATCAGGCGGTTACTAATCAAGCTCAAGTTATGGTAGTTGTGAGAAAATAATTATGAGAGAAAAACCTAAGAGATTAGTCTCTCTTAGCTTGTTATTTATATTAGGCATAACGGACCTTAAACACCTATGGACTTAACCTAATTACAAATAAAACACGCACATATAATAATTACAATTATACTAATAATTCTAACACTCCCCCCTCAAGCTGGAGCATAGATATCATATGCACCAAGCTTGTTACAAATATATTCCACTCGAGGACCCTTTAAAGACTTGGTGAAGACATCTGCAAATTGATCATTGGAGTTAACAAACTCTGTAACAATATGTTAGAGCCTCTAATTCGTGAGTTTTACCAAAGGCAGGGGTAGCCAAGGAATAGGACACGAAGGCAGAAGGGTCAAATTCGGTTAGGGAAGAATAACAACCCACATGGTTGCAACGGACTGAGGAGCCAAGGAGGTATAAAAACAAGTGAAAAGGGAGAGAGAAGGGGGGGAGAGAATTCTAAAGAAGTTTTGGGGAGAGAAGGCCCTCTCGAATAGGCCTATATTGTTTTCTTTTCTATTCTTAGCTTGTAATCAGAGATTCTTAACATTGATTGTGAGATTTTATCAATTACATGTGGGGATCCCATCAATTTGGTATCAGAGCCTCATCGATCCTAATGGTGACCCTGACAAACCGAGTAGGTGAATTGGAAAGGAGGATGGAAGGCATGCAACGAGGAGTTAATGCCTTGAGGGGTGAGGTTCAATCGGTGGAGAAGAATGTAGCGAGCTTGCTGGAATAGTTTGCTTGGATGAGAACGAGGTGGGAAGAGCAGGAATTGGAGAGGAAGAAGAAAGAGGAGTTGGGAGACCAACCTCTGGAATTCATTCAGGATTCCAAGGCGACATTGGAAATAGGAGTGCGGTGAGCTGAAGCAGGGGGTTCTGAGGGGGGTTGGCGGTCGGAGATCCAAGGGCGACATTTGGAAATGCCCCTCTTTGAAGGCGAAGAACTTGACGACTGGATATTCCAAACCGATAAGTACTTTGCAGTGAATGGGCTAACTAACAAGGAGAAAATGGACACAGCAGCACTGTGTTTGGAAGGTGCTACACTTTCATGGTTCCAGTAGGAGCAACGGAGACAAAGAGTGAGAAGTTGGGAAGAGCTAAAGGGGCTGTTGAGGAATCGCTTAGGATCCACGTAGGAAGTCACGATGGAGAAGTCAGATGAGCTGGAGGACACGATGGAGTGTGAGATGGTGGAATTGTCGTTGAATTCCGTGGTAGGCCTAACTCCACCACAAACGATGAAGGTAAAATTCTGTGGTGTTGGGGAATTCACTGGTGAGGCAGAAGGGCAACCGATGATCAATCCGTTTAAAATGCCAAGGATTGCCGATTCGGAGACATCCAAGGAGAGCATCTTACCGATGATTGGGGCACCATCAACGGTCCATGTTGTCTGGGAAGCTAGTTTGATTCTTAGCCCAATTTATCAGAGATTTCACATGGGGTTGGTTGATAATAGAGGGCCCCCCATGTATTCTCACCATCATAAGGGGGTGGGTGCCTCATCCAAGCAGGTCATGATGGTGGTAGGGCAGCATGTTTCTAGAAGTCAAGGGCTCAATTTGCATTCTGTTGTGGAGCCCAATGGTATAGACCCAAAGACCTTAAATAATGATGGGAATTTGGGCGAACTTCATAATGAGGTTGAGAATTGGCAAGCCATGAAACAGCTAACAAAGTCAAGGTGCTGGGAAGTTGTATCAATAACCAGGGATGCAGTTATTGGAATGGGAATTGTTGTAAATGAAAAACCTACTACGAATGAGTGCTATGAAGAAAGAGCACAAAATGAGCCTCATGTCTATCAAGAATCTAATGACCCTAAAGCAGCCTAGAATGTGCCACTGCAAGCATGCATGCACAGAATTCCAGTTGCTGAAACAGAATGAGGATCTAAATGGCCAGAACATTGGCCAGCACGGGTGGGACAACCACCGTACTGGTTGTTGAGTTCCCAGTTTGGAGTCTATGGCGAAGTAGCCCCTAAAGATTTCACTACAGACTATCAGCCCTGGAAACGAGTGGTGATTAAATCATATCTGACCGGAATGGGGAGAAACGGGTCATCTGTCAGGAATGTTATGGACATGAAAGTTATCTATGGAGGATTGGCTGCTACTCTAAGAAACTTGAAGGTGTGGATCATGATTATGGTGCCTATAGACTCTCCAGATACACTACCTATAGTTTATGAATGAGGCCATCTCTTCTCCAAAGTTAAAAAGAGATGCCATTTGATGGTCGTGGTTGCTAAGGTTGACCAAATTCTCAACCTAGAGGGGAAACTTATTGTTCACGACAAGGTGGAGATCATCAACGAAGTGGAGGAAAGGATTCGAAGGCTAGCGTACAAGCAGTCTCTACCACCCTCTAGTGCAATTCACATCGTAATTCGCATCTTCCAGCTCCGAAAGGCTGAAGGAGTAGTACAGAAGGCCACCATTATCCCTGACCAACTGCCACTTGGGAACCGTACAATCCGTTACTACATCAATTTCCTGAGTTTCACCTTGAGGACAAGGTGAATCTCATGGGCAGGAGTAATGTTAGAGCCTCTGATTCGTAAATTTTACCAGAGGCAAGGGTAGCCAAGGAATAGGACATGAGGGCAGAAGGGTCAAATTCAGTTGGGGAAGAATAACAACCCACATGGTTGCAACGGACTGAGGAGCCGAGGAGGTATAAAAACACGTGAAAAAGGAGAGAGAAGGGGTAAGAGAATTCTGAAGAAGTGTTGGGGAGAGAAGGCCCTCTTAAATAGGCCTATATTGTTTTCCTTTCTGTTCTTAGCATGTAATCGGAGATTCTTAACGTTGATTGTGAGATTTTATCAATTACTTGTGAGGATCTCATCACAATAACACCTTCAACTAGCTTTTCTCTAATAAAATGACAGTCGATTTTAATATGCTTAGTCCGCTCATGGAACACTAGATTGGAAGCAATGTGTAAGGCAGCCTAATTATCACGAACAAGCTTCATAGGGGACACTTCACAAAACTTGAGTTCCTGCAGAAGTTGTTTAAGCTAGATGAGCTCACAAGTTGCATTAACCATAGCCTGATACTCTGTCTCTGCACTAGATCTAGCCACTACATTTTGTTTTTTTACTTTTCCAAGAAACCAGATTTTCTCTCACAAGAACACAATACTCAGAGGTTGACCGACGATCAGAAGGAGATCCTACCCAATCTGCATCTACATAACAACAAATATCTATGTGTCCCTTATCCTCATAGAGTAGCCCTTTACCTGGCGCTCTTTTGATATATCTCAGAATCCAGATAACAGCATCCCAATGAGAATCACATGGAGAACTGAGGAACTGACTAACTACACTCAAAACAAAAGTAATGTCGGGACAAGTGACTGTGAGATAGTTCAACTTGCCTACCAATCTCCTATACCTTCCAGGATCTGAATAAAGCTCCCCATGTCCCGGCAAAAGTCGAACATTCGAATCCATTAGGGTGTCAACTGGTTTGCAATTCACCATACTAGTTTCTTTTAAGATGTCAAGGGCATACTTCCTTTGAGAAATTGAGATACCATATCCTGACTAAGCAACTTCAATACCCAAGAAATACCGAAGTTGGCCTAGGTCTTTGGTCTGAAAGTGTCGATGTAGATGTTCCTTCAGCTTCTATATTCCAACCTGATCACTCCCTGTGCTAACAATGTCATCTACATAAACAACAAGGTAGATACATAAGAATGGCGATAGAAAATCGAATAATCAGCTTCACTTCGAATGAGACCAAAGGCTTGAACCACAGTGCTGGAACTGCTAAACCACGCTCGTGGAAATTGTTTCAGACCATAGAGGGACGAAGAGAATGTATCACTGTAATTTAACCAATAGATTTGTGTAAAGCCTTTGGCAACCAAGCGGGCCTTAAGACATTCCACCTGGCCATTAGGGCCCACTTTGGGAGTGAATACCCACCGACAACCAACGGGAGTCTTTCTTGGTGGTAATGGCACCAAATCCCAAGTACTATCTGAATGTAAGGCGTCAATCTCATCTAACATAGCTTGGCGCTAACCATGATGGGACAAATTTTCACCTATGGTTTTAGGAATAGAAACAAAGGAAAGACTCAAAACAAATTCACTATAAGAACTCATAGCATAAAAAGTTATAAATAGGATGGAGATTACGAGTAGATCATGTACCTTTGCGAAGAGCAACAGGGAGATTGTCAAGCTCAGGATCCGAAGTAGGAGGAACCACAGACGGAGAGAGCGAGTCAGGAGAGTCCTGAGCTGGAGGAATGCTAGCGCCAGTAGCAGGATGAGGACGACGGTGATATGTAAGAAGTGGAGGAGCCGTGGAAGGTGGACCGAAAAATGATAGGGTTAGCGCCACGGTGGGTGCCATAGAGGAGACATATACGGACCTGATGAGGACAATGGAAGAAAAGAAAAATGAACAAGCAAAACTGGTGAAGACACTATGAATCAGGCTAAGCAACCGAAAAGAAACACTGTTGTTCAAAGAATGTGACATCAATAGACAAAAAATAGCGGTTTAGTTCAAGAGAGTAACACTTAAAGCCTTTCTGCAACCAGGAATAGCCGAAGAAGATACACTTGAGAGATTTTGCAGCAAGATTATCTTGTCTAGGTGAAAAAGAATGCACAAAACAAATATAGCCAAAAACACGAAGAGGAACAGAATAAAGCGGCTGTGTAAGGAACAAAAGAGAATGAGGAATTTGGTCATGTAATGCTGAAGATAGCATGCGATTGATTAGATAACATGCAGTTAGAACAGCATCGCTTCAAAATTTGGTGGGAAGATTGATATGTAAAAGGAGCATCCGTGCATTCTCAATAAGATGGTGATTCTTATGCTAAGTAACACAATTTTGTTGAGGTGTGTAAGGACAAGAGAATTGATGCAAGATGCCATTAGCAGTCATAAAGGTAGTAAATTGAGAAGAAAAATACTTAGGGGCATTATTACTACGTAAGGCATGTATAGAAACTCCAAACTATGTTTTTATTTCAATAGTAAATGCTTGATAGATAGAAAACAACTCAGACCGACTCTTCATAAGAAACAACCAAGTGCAACAAGAAAAATCATCAATGAAAGTAACGAAATATGAAAAACCAAGAGTAGAATGAACGTGACTGGCCCCTACACATCAGAGTGCACAAGGGAAAAGGGAGCCTCAGCCCTATTATAGACTCAACGAGAAAAAGAATTACGAGCATGTTTACCACGCTGACATGACTCACAATTAAACATGGACAATGACGACAAATTAGGAACTAATTTCTTCAGTTTGGAAAGAGTGGGATGACCGAGACGATAGTGGAGAAGATCTGGAGAAGCGGCACTAGTGCAAGCTACCGGCGAACTAGGCACAACAAGATGATAGTGATCTTGTGACTCACGTTCGACACCAATTCTCTGCCCTGTACCCTGGTTCTGAACGCAAACAGAGGTAGGAGTAAAGATAACAAAACAATTAAGGGCTTTGATGAGTTGGCTAACTAAAATTAAATTAAAAGAACTATTAGGAACATATAAAACAGAATTTAATGAAAAAGACGAGGTGGGTGTGATTTGGCCGATCCCTTTAACTGTAGTTTTGGTACCATCAGCCATGGTAACAATAGGCAAGGTATCAGAATAAGTGAGGAGAAAAGAAGTTCATTACCACACATATGGTCAGTGGCGCCAGAATCTATAATCCAAGGACTAATAGATGAGCCTTGAGCAACACAAGCAACGGGATTATCAGGATGAGATTGCTAGGTGGCCTGGAACTTCAGGAAAGCATCATACTCAACTGCAAACATAAGTACCAATTACGAACCTGGTGGAGATTGAGCAGGACTAGAATCGCTCTGAAATACATGAGTTGCACTGGTAGATGATGTAGGTGGAGCAGCTGGCCAACCATGTTTCTTCCAGCATTTGTCCTTAAGATGACCCATTTTCTTACAAAAGGTACACTGTGGACGTGGGCGACCATTATTGCTTCCTCTAGTTCCTCCTACGGTGGAAGCTTGAGACACAAGAGCTAAAATTCGGTTGAAAGAACAACATGAAAAGAAGAGGGCACACCATGAGCACATGTCATGTTCAACAACCATTTAAAAGAGTCCTTCATGGTAGGACTAGCAGAGCTAGTCAAGATTTGATGCCTGATAGCATTAAACTCTGGTTTCAGGTCAGAGAGAGCAATAACCATAAAAAACTTCTCTCGTTGATCAATCTGTTCGATGCGGGTTGTAGTAAGAGGAAGAAGAGCATCAAATTCTTGCATGAGAGCCCGAACATGCCCCAGATAAGATTTCATGGATGACTCCTACTTAAGATTCTTGATGTTAGAGACCACAGTGTACAAACGTTGGATATCGTTTGTATGTCACTCTTCAGCTTCCTTCCATACATCAACACAAGTTTCAAAGGGGCAAAAGAGTTGTATGATGGACGGATCAATAGACTGCTATAGGAGGCTACATAACTGGGCATCAACTTGTTCCCATCTAGCCTGATTAGCTTCTGACACACTTTCAGCCTTTGTGGTAAGATGATCTGCTTGGCCTTGGCCTTTGAACCACATTCTAACAGAGGTTACCTATGAGAGATAATTGGCAGATCTTATTAACTTTACAGCGGTAATATTGGTCGTCCCAAGATTGAAGACAGTAAAAGATTGAGAGGCAACAGAGGCAATAATAGAAGCCGAAGCAGGAGTAGCACCGGCAGAAATCGTGTCACTAAGATCAGACATGGCGAGGACTTTGACGCCGAAAGTAGCTTTAGGGGTTGTCGGAGGTCAGATCTAGAGAAGCTGGAGAAAAAAGGCTGGTAGACGCACTGTCACGCGTCGTGGATTTAGAGGCAGCGCGTAGCGGCGACGCATGGGGGCACGTGGGTGGTCCGACGGCAACGATTCTTCGGCGGTTGGCCGATCTGGTGGCGGCAAACCCTAGGGTGGTGGCAGTGTTATCGGGTGGTGGCCGGACAATGGGGTTCTAGAATGGGCAGTGACGGTGACAGCTAGGGTTTGACGGTTGCTAGAAAAAGATACACAGCGACGGCTAAAGTTTTTCTCACCAGTGGCTTTGATACCATGTGAGAAAATAATTATGAGAGAAAAACCTAAGAGATTATCCTCTCTTAGCTTGTTATTTATAATAGGTATAACGGGCCTTAAACACCTATGGGCTAAACCTAATTACAAATAAAACACACACATATAATAATTACAACTATACTAATAATTCTAACAATAGTTAACAACTGTCTTAGCTTCTTAACCAACCCTCACTCCTACAACTAAGAGAGCTTTCAGTACATGCACCATTGCAGTCTCTCTAATCCATGTACCTATGTGGCATTTTCCGCTCCCTTTACTCAGCGCCAGAGCATAAGCATTCCTCTTGATTGAAGGAGTCACTCACCCAGCCAAGTGAGTGAGTAATTCCAGTACTTAGAATTCCAAGGAGGGATTCCAAAGTGCTTCCTTCCCTCCGGGGCTACATGGGGTATTGTAGTTTGTTGGCAAAGATGACAAGAGGCTGGAGGCGGTATGATCTGTTCAAGAGAGTGACCAAGCATATCTAGCCTGGTTACTGGTTACTCATTTGGGAATCATTTTTGCCACATGGTATTGTAGAACCTTTATCTAATTGCGTTTCGGATTCCACAGGGTGTCATAAAAACCAAGGCCTGAATTTCTTGGGGAGGTTCAGGACCCCTCTTCTGTCACCTGTAAATAGGCAGGTTGATCAGTAGAGGGAGGATCATTCACCTTTCAACTGGAATCACTCTACTCAAATTTGCTCTCTGACCTCTGAACTACTTCACTATCTCTCCAGCCCTGTCACCTGCAGTGGCTCGTACAAGCGACCAGTGGTATCCCAACCTCTAAAAAGATAGTATATCTTCCCACACTTTATGCCATGTATTATATCGCTGCTTAGTATGAGCAAAGAAGGTTTTCTATTTCATGGAACTGAAATGGGTGAAGGAAAAAGCAGGTAAACATATTTTTTCTAATTTTTTGTGCCTAAGCTGTAGTTAGTCACATAGAGACGTAAACATCAACATTTGCAAACTTAAATGATCTGGCATCAGATACTTTTGTAGAGAATGCCAATTATTAACCAAAATGGACTTATTTCTATTCATGAAGGATGGAAGCTACCCTGGAACTGGAAAATTTGATGAGGTAGGTCATGGAAATGGTGAAGGAACAACACTAAATTTGCCCTTACCAGGAGGTTCAGGTGATATAGCCATGCGAACTGTGTTTGACGAAGTCATAGTACCATCTGCTCAGAGGTTCAAACCAGACGTAATTCTCGTCTCAGCAGGGTAGATTCTTGCCCTTAAAATTTGAATTTTCTGCATTTATCCAGTTCATCAAGTTTGAACTCTGTTTGTTTAATGTCACTATCACTTCAAATGGTCTATCTGTTTTTTCCTAGAGATTGATGCTAAACAAAGACCTCGCGTATTTGACATGCATTTTGATAAAATTGGTATTTCTGAAAAGTCATGACAGCGTATTTTTGTTTTCTTTTTCTTTTATTTAAGCATAATAAGTAGTTTATGAAACTTTTTTTTTTTTTCCTGTTCATGGGCTTCACTAAGTTACACTTACTGCAACTACACTTTTTTTTCAGTTATGATGGGCATGTATTGGATCCGTTAGCCAATCTGCAATTTACAACAGGAACATACTACATGCTTGCGTCTAACATCAAACAACTAGCCAGAGATCTATGCGGTGGTCGCTGCGTATTCTTTCTGGAAGGAGGATATAATCTCAGTTCTCTTTCATATTCAGTTGTTGACTCATTCCGAGCTTTTCTTGGGGAACCTAGTTTGGCCACAAAGTTTGATAACCCAGCCATCTTGTATGAAGAGCCACTTGCCAAGGTAAAGCAAGCAATTCAGAGAGTCAAGCACATACATTCTCTCTAAAGTGTCTACTTGAATTTTTTGTAATACATTAGTCATAAGCTAAATGATCTATTCTTAGGATGTTGTAAACTGTTCTGGTACTTCATCTGATATCTCATTACGAGTACATTTTTAGTTTACATGTAATGAAATGAAACTAGTATCAGTTAATGTGTGCGTAACTTTGTCTGGCACATTCATGCTAAGATTATCTCCTTATATGATTTTTTTTGGAATTAGTTCGTTAAGTTGTTGGTAGGTTTGGTCATCAATATTACTTCATATCAGACTCAAACTAACCAAACCAACTGAGAGGCAAGATCTGAAATACATAAACATTGACTATATATGACACTGGTGGAAAAACATGAAGTAGGATCGACTTACTCGTGAGAAAAAAGCAAATGATGCTTGTGATCTCAGCATTACATCAGATTTGAATAAAAGCGATTGTTTGTGATCTTATTTACTTTATTACCCTCACTATAAGATTGTCAAACTGCAGGGTTTTTTTTATTTTCTTGGTTTCAATAGTTTTGATTTTGTTGTCTTCTATAAAGTTCAAATAAATCCTTTTATTTATTTGTTTATGTTTTATTTATTTTGTGCATGACCTTCAATATTTATTAACATCACAAGGACATGATTGCTAATGCTAGTGGAATGGTTGGATTCCTGATCGTGACTCCTATCTTGGTGATATTCTTTCGGGCCGATTTTACCATGTCCCGTCTCAGTTCTTACTATTCCTTACGTGGAAGTGTTCAATCCAGTCAGAATCCAGTCAAATTAAGGGGCAAAGGAAAAGTTTCCTTTATTGAAAGTAGTTCAACTACCACCATTTCATGAGCAGAAAAGTTTTCACTTTTCTCATGGCCATGACTTTGCATGTCCTTTTGTGACATTTGGGAGGGTGGGTTCACTGATTGCGATTGAAACAACCCCGAGACTGACCATTTGACGTGGTCTTTTGTAGCTGAGAATGACAACTTAGATCTTTGCACAAGTATTTTGAAATAACCAATCACTTAATCCATGCTTTGTTCTGGGACTTCTTCTTCTACAGCCTGTGAGGCAATAATTTACTGAGCAACATTTGTCAATCCATCCATATGAATTGAATAGGTAATGCCATGCTGTTGTCACTATTTATTCTGCTCATATACCTGCGGATGGTGATGAGTGGAGAGGAGAGGTAAAATTCTAGCGGGTGGAATCCTCTTTTTTCCCCTCCCATGCTTTTTAAATGTTAAAAAGCGAGGGGCAAAAGTGGGAATTCACCCCATAGGACTGACTACCTAGGAGGACTAAAATTTATTAGTAAATTAATCCGTATAATCAGCTAGTGTAAGGAGATTTAGGCCTGTGATGGTGATATTGCTCTCCTCTTACTTTGTTTCTTATATTGATAGGAAATCCTTCAATTTAGGAATGGCATGTTCAAAACAAACACCTTGGATGTTGATTCATGATGAAGTTAGTGATTTGGGGGCTTCCTTGAACCATCTTTATCTTCTGCCATGAGTAGAATGGCATCAGATATTCGGAGCAAGACACCTGTGTATTTGGATAAAAAGGCAAGTCACTAGTTACTATTTTGGTTGGTAAAAGATGCACATCTGTGTAGTCTTTGTGCTGAAGAAAGGGGGTGCCAATGAAAGTGAGGCAAGAGAATGATTTCATTTGGGTAACTGTCCAATTAACCACCCCTCAGAATGCAACAAGTTGATGGGGATTCACCCACACACACGCGCACACTCACCAAAGAAACTTTCTTTTTTCACACCTTTGGCTGCTTCGAGATGGAACCAAGCAAACTCTTCATTTCATAAGTTTTTTTGCTCATAATCCTGTGTGTTATGTGTCAGGAATCCACTGTTAGAGAGTACAAACTCATGCCAATTAAGTAAAAGTGACTTACCAACTGCATGGAAGATCACAGTTCCCCTTTAGTCAAGCCAAATCATGTCTTTGTGGACAAACTGTAAACGTGTGAAGGGACTGCAATACTACCATCTGCCTAGAAAATGATCTTCTTACAGGTTTTCTTGCTAACATGGTCTAATTTTAGCAACCCTTGCATTTATGAGTTATAAACCTATAATTATGTTTTTTTGGATATAAAAGGTGAAATTCCTCATCTTAAGGGCTCCTACACACTGTTCCACGCACGTGAGAGAAGTTAATCACGGTACACGACAGTGCACCAGGTAGGAAATATAATGCATAGTGCCCACAAGGAGCCACCCCATAAGAGGGTGAAATTCCCACACTGCGGCTGCCATAACTCGAACCTACATCTTTGGGTGTAATCTACTACCTGAAAACTAATCGTGTTACACCTGTAAGAGCTATTTTTTTTAATTATAAAGAGTAATTTCACTTATTTCTATATTTTGTTTCATTAACATTATATTTAGATAAGATTATATCATTACTTTATTCTTCATTTAAAATTTACCGTTCAAACGTATCTTAACAAGAATTAATTAAATTAGAGGTCATATTGTTCAAGTTTTGAAAATAATTTTATATATTTATTAGTATCCCTTTTTTAACTTTTACAAAATGAAGAATTCCATCAACTAAAAAAATATTTTTTTTAGGAGGATTTGATGGAAGATTGATGTTAGTAAATAGAAGAAGAAACAATATTCAAAGGGGTCATTTGTTTATTTATTTATTTGTTTGATGTGAATTGACAAGAAAGAGTAGTTGCAATGTGAAAGAAACACAAGGCAACTATTAAGGCGGTGCTTGGCGGTGCTAACTAACTAATTGGAAAAACTTGAGGTAGGATGTGGCCAAGAGTTGGTTTGAAACTATGGGCAAACATTTTCCATATGAAATGACCACTTTGGACAAACAATTTATTTATATTTACAAGAGTGATTTTGATTGCATAAATCTCGTCCTTTTGTATCATCTTCAAACATCAAATTCTGTATTTAAATATGTCATTTTCATACTTTTTATAGTATGCATGCATATAATTTTTAAACCCACTCTTTGTGCGTCAATATGTTATATTTATAAATAGCATATATAATTTCTACAGGTATAGTGCAATAATAAAGTATTTAAAATTCTACGTGGAATATCGAAATTTGAATCAGTGCAATGATTTAAAAGACAGAATTATTATTGAAATGCAGCATTTAATTAGAAGACGACAACATTAAGATTGAAAAGCAAGTCAAATGACTAACTCTGAATGTATATAAACTATATTTGTATCCGAATTTACTTGACGGTACATCAGGGAAGAAAGTCACTTATTCTTAAAAATTAGTCAAATAAAACTCAGACACCGAATAAAAAAAAAATATATCATATATAATACTAATAGTCATCATCATGATCATCTCTCAGATGTACATCATGAACAAATTAATTTAAGGAAAGAGGCTAATAACTTGTGGACAGCAATTAAAACAAGCATCCAGTGTTTGATGAGGCTATTGTGAGGTCATTTTCATGCTTATATATATATATATATATATATACTATTATTAAAAATTAATGTCAGTTTAATCTTTGAAAAAAAGAAAATAATTTTTCTTTAACATAAAATAAATTATATATAAAAATTGCGACTTTTATACAAAACGACAAAATATCATACTTAAAAACTCTATGCAGAACTAATTTGTATTTTATGAATACTTTCTTTAAAATAACGGTTTATAAAATTTTAATCCTTTTAATATTAATTCACGATGAGTTTTTATTTTTTTTATTATATATAATTAGATGAAAAATGTAAATATGGGCTCCTGTATATTTATCTCTCATGCATACACACACGCACACATATATATATAAGTCATACGCTAGCTTAACTATACATATGGCTGGTTGTTGGATGGAGATGAAGGGGGAGAAGATGAAGATGATGAAAGATGATGGAGGGGTGCAGCTTCCACCAGGGTTTCTGTTTGAGCCGACAGATGAAGAACTCATCCTCCATTTCCTCTACCCCAAGGTAGGGGCGGCCGGCCGCCCTAATGCCTATCCTAACATCATCCCTGACCTCCTCCATCACCTCTTTCCCTGCGATCCATGGCAGCTCCACGGTAATAATGAATCAAGTACGAATATGTGTACAAGTAGTTGATAGTATTATATATACACACATATAATTGAGTGCATGCATGCAGGTAGAGCTTTCTTGACAGGCCACAACCGGTGGTACTATTTCTATGGCCGGAAAATGGAAGCGGCGCCGGCAGAGCCGACGGAAACCGGGTACTGGAAAGAAGTGGATTCTGAGGAGGCAGTAGTTGTGGCCAACAGTGGGAATAAGGCAGTAATTGGGTTGAAGAGAAACTTTGAGTTCTACGTTAATGATGGAGAATTAGCTGCAGGAAGAGGAGGAGGAGGAGGAGGAGGACTCAAGACTGATTGGTTGATGCAGGAATATAGCTTATTATGCTGCACCACCACCACCGCCGCCGCCGCCACAATAAGAAGGGCAAATCATCAACATCATCATCAACTGGTGAGTGTTATCAACCCTATATCTATCTATATATGTTTGTGTGTGTGTGTGTGTGTTTGCTGAGAAATTGACTGGAACTCAACAAAATTTTACCCAGAAAACTCACATCATCAAATATGGCATATATATAGATATATATGTATATGTATTCTATGTTCCGGTAATATTTAATTTTATGTTGTTTTAGGGCACGAACAGTAAGTTGGTTCTGTATCGAGCTCAAGAAAGAAGAGGAGGGATCAGCCAAGACAGCGACGATGAGCTGTCTTCTCTGGACGAAGATTTCTTCTCATCTCTTGACGATAATATTGGGGATGATGAAATCATCAGTTACCCAAATTAATTAATTAACTAGACGAAGACGCATGATGATGATTAATTATTATATGTAATAGCTAGCACCTAGACAGTCAACTGTAATAAGACTTGTGTTATATATAGCATGCAATTAATTAATAATTAGATTAATTTTCTATGTTGAATCAGCATACATGTTCTCCTCTCTATATATATATATACAATGTATATATAATATAATGCTTGGATTTCGTGTCCCATCTTGCATGATTTGTCAAATCTTCTTTGACTAAATCAGTGATGAAAAGATGGCATTGTTGTCTATTTTCTATATATCAGTTACCTAAGCTAGTCCAATTTTGAATTAATAAAGGTGTACAACGGATGAAGCAACCTTTTATGGGTTGCCTCTTCCAACTTTTCTAGGGAATTTATATCATCGGTATGACAAGAAACAATCAACTATCTACATGAAGCTGTAAATTATGCATGTCCCAACCTACAAATCTTAAGTCATGAGAGGATGGTAAAACTTGCAATGAAAAGTATTTTTGTGGATGACCTGAGCTATTTTACCTAAAAGAGCCGTGTTGTAGTGTCCGAATGAGTGACGCACGGAATGACCGAACGGAATGAAGTCTGTTTGGCCAAAGTTTGGCGGACTTTATCTAAGATGAAATCTGCCCAACACACTGCTATTAAAATTAAAATTAAAATAAAAATAAAAAAATAATTAAAATTATAATATAAAAATTAAATTAAATTAAAATTATAATTATAATATAAAAAATAATTAAAATGAAATCTGCCCGGATAGCAACGGGCAGACTTCAATTTGAATGAAGTCCGCCCGCTGCTAGGCGGGCAAACTTCATCTGCCCAACAGCTCGCCCGCTGCTGGGCGGGTGGACTTCAACATAGTTGAAGTCTGCCCGTTCAGTTTGGGCGGACTTCATCCATGATGAAGTCCGCCCGACCTTTATTTGAACGCGTGTTTTGAGGTGAAGCAGCAGTTTCAAAATAAGGATGTTTTTATCTTTTAATGTCTCTAGTCATCCTGTACGCCAATCAATTTGGGCAAAGTAACATTTTTCTACCTGAAATGAAGATTGTCCTGCCACATGGTACATAGACACATGTTTCTATGAAGTGATAAAGTCAGCAACTACTGGCACTAAATAAATACCTCAGATCCCTTTGTAGACAGAATATAGGAATCTAATGTGAATGAGTGAGACTAGTGTATGCTTGCTGTCATAAGGAAGGTAACCCCCATTGCCCACCAACACCTTGAAGGGCTTACACTTTAACACTCACTATCTGCATTAACAATCGCATTTGGTATGCCGCCAGTGAGTCTTCTAATGGTTTTGGGATTCAATTGACCATCTAATGCATTGTAACTAATTTCTGCAACAGTTTCAACTGATCCTCCTCCAATTTAATTGCTCAAGTCTAGTCTCCCAAACTTTCCTCCTTCCCTTGTGCTATCCTCATTAATAGTCATCAGCAACATATATGGATGATCCAAATACCTAAGTTGACAAACTCAACTGTTCTTGAAAAGCCCTCATGGTTCCTATTTTTACAAGTTCAGCCAAAGCACCTTGTGGATCCTCATCATATTCTGATGCTCCAACTCAAACTCACTTCATGGCCCTAGTAACTTCTCATCTTCATTCATTGAAACTAACTAGCCACAGATCCATCCAGATGGGCTGATGCGATAGTAAATTTGTGACATTCTGGTATTCCATAAAGCTCAAAGTACTGCCTGCTTTCAAAGAGCCACTCCTCTGGTTCGAATCCATCAAGTCTAGGAAATTCTAATCTGATGGATCTAAAGCAGGAAGATTGAACCAAATTAAATTAGCTGGATCTATTGTGAAACTAAGATATTCTGGAGCTGAAATCATCCAGTGCACTGGTGTGGGAAGAAGAGAAGAAGTGGAGCTAGGACTGATGATGACTTGTGAAGTTGGAGCGGCATTCCTCGGGTTATGAAATCCGGAGCCACTGAACTAGTGTGATTAAAAAGCAAAGTAAAACTTTCCTGTAACCACAACAATCTCAGTTCTGTGGCCTCATGACATTGCTGCACCTCGATGAGTGTACCTCCCCTAAATTCCATGTACCGTGAATTGATTTTTTCTACCATCATCTCCATTTGCTTCTTAGTATTTGGCCCTGATCTTCAATCTTGTTAGAATCCTTTCACACACAGCAAACACAATTTACAAAAGACAGAAATTTAAAAGATATTGAGAGAACAAAATTCAACACACTTTTCTCTCAATTTTTCATTAACAAATGTTGCTATATATAGCAGCTGATTGATTGACAAGATCTACCTAATACAACAACTAAAGCATTTCTTTATTTAGACAACATTCCTAGATTTAAGAACATACACACATTCACTATATTTCTTCACCATAATTTATGGAATTGGATTGCAAAAGATCACATTAGAAAAATCTCACACGTTCTAACACTCCTCCTGATGATTAGTAAATGAAATAGCAGAATTTTCACCATTGAAATGTTGAGAAACTCCAGCTTGATTCAATCTCACATTTGATGAACTCTTCTTGGACCAAATTACTCGATTAGCTCTTGGAGGAACAATCAGCTTTTCAACCTTAACTTTTGACACATTTTTATCACAAACTAATGTCATGGAATGGAACTTGATTTACTCATCTTAAACTCCTCCTTAATTGATTTACTCTAAACATCTAATTTCGGACTATTAACATCTGAAATAAGATTGCAAAGCAATACAATGCTCAATTTTTTTTCCAGCATCTGCAGAATCAGTTTTCTCCAACCTTTTCTTTTCCTCTGCAGTTCTGTCTTGACTAGCTACCATATCACTTCCAGTACAAAATACATCAGATTTCAAATTCAAGACAAAGCTATTATTTTCCATTCTTGCTTCTGCAATCTTGCAACCATGTGAATCAAATATAATGCAGAGATTTCTTTGAAATACCACAGAATTTTCCTTATTTATCAATTGTGCAACACTAAGAAGATTTTGCTCAAGCTTTGGTATAAACAAAACATCTGAAATAAGTTTCATACCTTTGTCTGGAGTGCAATTGAACCTTTTCCTTCACCTTGTACAACCTCTCCATTTCCCATTATGACTTTGGTTTTGATTAATCTATCCGAGAACTTAAAGAAGCTTGCATCTTTGGTCATATGGTTGTTGCAATCACTGTCAACACTCCAAATGTATTTTTCTGGTGACTCACAAACTTGAGATGCAAAAACTAGATATTCTTCAGGTTGTGGTTGTTCATCAATGAAATTGGCTAGCTGAATAGGTTGTTGGATAGGTTGCTGTTGAGTTTGATTTTGTTTTGCTCTGCAAAATCTTTCTATATGACCTTGCTTCTTACAAAAATTGCATTGAACGTTTCTTTAGCATCTATCTTCAGCTTGATTTATCTTTCCACAAGTTCCACAAGGCGGAAATTTTCTTTTCCCATAACCATCTCTATTTTCGTCTTGCCCTTCCTTTATTCTTAGTGGAGCTTTTCCCTTATGCTTTGCTTGGAGAGCTTGGAAGGCTCCTTCAATAACATCTTCAGACCTCATTGAGACTCTTTGCTCTTGTGCCTGTAGCTTAGAGATAAGTTCTGCAACAGTAAGAGTCCTCAAGTCACACAATTCTTCTATAGCTGAAATCTTAGACTCAAAACTTATTAGGGAGGCTTACCATGATCTTTTCCACCACCTTTTAATCTGAAATAGACTCACCATAGAATCCAATCTGATTAACTATTTTCATAAGTTTAGCAGCATAATCTTTAACATCTTCAGATTCCTTCATTTTCAAGAGTTCAAACTCTCTTAAGAGTCAAAAGCCTGACTACCTTAACCCTGTCACTTCCCTTAAATTCTTGTTTCAATTTGTCCCATGCCTCCTTTGTTGTTTCACAGGCCACTATCCTTGCAAAAATAACTTCTGATACTGCAGAATGAAGACATATAAGTGCCTTGGGACTCTTGGTAACCAGCTCCTCATGCTTCTTGATTTCATTCAAGGTAGCATTTTCTCTCAAAGGTGAAACATGTGTTACTCCTTGCTCTACTACATCCCACGGGTTGAGAGCTTTCACGTAGGTCTTCATTTTAATAGCCCACATTTGATAATTCTCACCAGAAAAAACTGAAGGACCAACTGCAGAGAAGCTTCCTGATGCCATAACAAACAACTTTCAAATTTTTGATTTAGTGAAAGGATGGCTGACTTGTTTTCTCTCAAACACACAATGTTTAATCCCCACGAACAAAGAAAAAAACAAGAGATTATATCCACAACCCTTAAGAAAACAACTCTGATACTATGTTAGAATCATTAGATTTCTTCACCATAATTTCTAGAATTGGACTGTAAAAGATCACATCAGAAAAATCTCACACATTCTAACAAGTCTAAATATCTCAGAGTTGCTCTATTCTTATTGCTTCCATTATATATAAATATGTATATATATAATAAGAATTCAACAAGCATAGTTTCTTTTTACCTATAAGTAATATTAAAAATTTCCTTTCATTGTATAAATTAAAAAATTATGATATTTTTTGGCAGAATAAAAGCACATGAAAATAATTGTTCAATGATTGCTGCTATGGCAAGTCATCAACTAACTCATCCATTGTTTACTCTACATTAGGGTAATGTTCTATCACAGAATAAAATATTGGATGACAAAAGATGTCAAACGTCACCAACAACTATATAAATATGTAAGATTAGTTGGATGCAAGTAAGGGCAGGACACAAGTCCAATCAGTAGATAGAAACAATCTAAAAGATTAATGTAAACAAATATATTTAATTTTTAATTATCACATGCAAGAAATATATTTCTTTCAATATACAATTAGAATTCATACTTTCAGTCACATGTGATTTTACCATTTTACCCTTACATTACAAAATTTATATTTCTTATGAAAGTAAATAGACTAAAATGCCCCTCTCCATCATCTTCTTTTCTGTGGTCACATTGGCTAGCTTCATCTTCAACTGTGCATACTTCTGTAAAATCAATATTGCAAAAATTAGTACAAAACAAACCAATCAAATATGAATATCCACAATCTTACAATTATCTATGTGTTCCGTCCATAAGAAGATCAACTAATGCTCAGTAATTAAAAGTTCATGACAGGATACTTCTAAATTATTAAATGCATAGAGTTCCTCTGTATGATAAATTAAACTGAATCAGTATACTAACCTCCATCAATATATTGGAGCGATATATATGGCCAGGATACAAATCTTTTAAATGTTCCTTGCATAACCCAATTCGCCTCCTATTCAAGCTTGGATGGATACAACTTGAAAACCCCATCTTCCAACCTGGAACTTCTGTCTCTCCATTACATGGAGGGTATAAACACTTGGAGCAGCAGCCATGCACCCGACAACAAAACAGATGCCAGGTCTTGATTGTCTCGCCATTCTTGCCAAAGACAATAAACATAAGCCACTTTAAGGAATTCCATACCTTAATGTACCATCACTGTGAGAAGCTTGAGAAACCTAGGTCTTATTTGCCAACTCATATTCAAATTCTTGGGTTGAAGGAAATCTGCCCAATTCTGTATCAAATTGTTTCTCTACCTCAGTTTCATGAATCCGATACTTAGCTGCCAGTGTCTGAATGCAAGATTTTCTCAAGTGGTCACAAAAGGTAAGGTTTATCTCACCAAAGTTCTGACATTCACTACACCACTTAAGCCATCAGGAAGCTGTGCCAGAATACCAGTCGACAATTTGACTGCTATCTTGTAAATTAAGTTTGTGAGTTGCACAGGGAAATCCTTTGGCATTTGTCAGTCCATACCGTAAGAGAGGCTTCTTTATAATGTTTACTGGAGCTATAACCTCTGTAATTGTAACAGATTCAGTAGACAAACTAGAATTGGGCATAAGAGCAAGAGTAGAAGCTGTCTCAGAAGAAACATATTCTTCTGCCCACTTCTGAAATGCATAAAATGAATATCTTAGTTCCTCAGGAAGGAAAGGTTCAGCAATACGCTTGGATAAGATAAATTCCTCAAGAGTCTGCATATTTAGCATTTATGTCTTACATCCATACCTTTACTAAAAGTTTGTATCAGTGATCTGCTTCCATCCCATCTTTTCTAAAACTATAATCCGACCACCTTCAATTCATGAGCCAGCCATTTCTTTCCAATTCTAACAGTCCCAGCATCCCAAGCCTTTTGTTTCTGTGAAGTGAATTACTTTACGTTTTCCCTGAGCTTGTGAACAGCTCTTACTGCAGGACTTTCTCTTACAGTTTTTTTAACTATAGCTTCAAGAAATTGAACAGGATAGGGACCACTACACGATAATATCTGTCTGATTAGTAAAAAAATATCTCATCCATAGGTCAACAACAATGTATCCTCACATTAGAGTTCTCCCCACAAGGTTGTACAATATTATTTCCTTTTATCTGTCTTCTAAACCCTAAACCATCTGCGCAGCTTGGAGTAGGAAGCACCCTGTTCATTCTGAACTTCCATATCAAAAGCTTCATATCTCATCAACATCTTGTAGAATTCATGATCAAACAGATCAAGAGATATATTCAATAGAATTGGGGATAAAACTCCTTGTGGAAGGCCATAGCTTCTTGGAAAACCCCCGAACTCCAAATTGAGTACCTGTGTCAAACACACTTTGGATGATAGCATATAAGCTTGGATCTTCTATCTTGGTCTCCATACTGGAACTGAACTTAGCAAGGATACAAGCATTAAGTTTTTTGTTAATAAGTAATGTAACCACCAATTAGGATTAGAGATTTCTTAGCGTATGTACTTGAAGGCAGAGAAAGGCCCTCTTCCACTTCGACAACCATACAAAATTTTAGAAAAGTGGGGCCTATAAATCAATTCCAAAACTATCCTGATGGCTTCTTGGACAACCAATTTTAGTTAGGAAGAACAAGTACTTCTTTCTGTGCACCCCTTGTCAAAAGAGAGAAGACGTTGGCACTAACATCAAATTTCCCACAACTGAGCTCTTCTGCCAATGATTCAAAAGAGATGGAATCTCTTTCCTTAGCTAGGCCAATATTTGGATTCACTCTGATACAATCATAAGCATCCCGAAGTGTTTTTAGATTGGCAATCACTTTGTGCATGAGGTCTTGAAACTTCCTGTTAACATATTGCTCCTTTACCCTCTTCTTCATCCGGAGTTCATTAACCTCTTAAGCGTAAAAAGGGTCCTGGGTTTCTTCTCGTTGAGATTAGACGATTCTTCAACTAAGCAAGCTAAATCCTTAGCCAAGTCACATTGCCAACATCTTTATCTCCAATACTGCTAACTGCTTCAGAAGTGGAATAAGTTTAATGAGCTACGAACTGCTATCTACATCTTCCAGTGACAAGAAAATAGATATCAAATTAGATTGATGGTATGCAGGCAATTAAAATCGAAAATTTTCTAGGTAATATCATTCAATCAGTCAGCCCATTCATGATGATTAGCGAAAAGGCATCTAACGATGTTAACATTTTAAGGTGATTACCTTTTGTTTTTTTCTTATCTTGGTAGTGAGAACAGAAATGGCAACATTTCATCTATTCCTTAAATTCAAATAGTTCTACACTGCATGTAAAGAGAAGAAACAATTTAACATTTTCAAGAAGAACAAAACAAATATTTCAAACTACTTTTATAATAAGGGCCCGTTTGGAAAAGCAATAGCCTTACTTACCTATGTTAACCACAGATGCCGAATCGGAGCCAACACCATTAATTCTTCGTAACATGCTCCGTCTCACCCTCACCCATCTTCCCCCGTGAATACTTGCCAACTCCACAACCCACATTTTTACTTAAGATGTCCAATTTTCCTTCACTCCCCTTGCCTTCGAGAAAATTTGGCAAGCTGCATAAGCCGTAGATGAAACACGAGCATGCAATGAAGCAAAGTGAGTTAGTTTCAGTGAAGCATTTCAACAAACAGGTTGCTTGCGGCCGACCAACCAGCTGCAGAAAGAGCAACCTTGCCACTGCTTCTCTCGGCCATTCAACGGCGAGCGTTTGGGTTTCAAATGGTTGGGTTTGGTCAACAGGGATGGACTAGAGCCACGGATGGATTGATCGATCCCATTCCCAATGTCTGCTCCAACTGGGAGAGAACTATCCAATAGTCTTAAGGTTGGTAAGCTCCACCTTAAGACTAATAAGCTACATTTACAACACATGAATATTCACAAAATAATAGATGTTTAATATTAATGGTCAATAAAAAATAATAAAAAAAGTCATAATATATATATGAGATTGGAGTGACCATTGTCTAATTTGTTAGTATTGTTCAGGTATGCGGTGAATTCAGTGTTTTAAAAATTGAGTTAAAATTTATAAATTTTTATTTGAAATGAGGTTTTAATGTAATAAAGTAGTAAATATAAAATAAAGTTTACAAAATTTAAAAAATTTAGAGGTATAATGAAATCAATACAAGTGATTTATAGTAGTTCGGATTAACCGACCTACTCCATCAACTTAACTTCTCATTAAAGATTTTCAAATTCACTAAAATCTTTTACTTGAACTCAAATATGTCTTCTAACAATCAATTATGCAATATTCAATTTCCTATTTATACCAAGTAGGCCTTTTAGCAATACCCCTAGGCAATATACAAAAATAATAAAAATAAGATGATCTAAGATGTAACATTCTAGTAATTTAAGAACAAATAATAATTATTAATTTATGTATTTAAAGTGAACTATGATCTATTGGAATTTTTTATATTTGAATAATTTGGTGGGAGAATTAAATATTGTATTTAAAGTAATTATTGAATATTTGTGTATTTAAAGGAAAGTATTAATTTATTTTGTATTAAAGAAATAGATAAGCATTTGTTGAAATTAAAATATTAGTGATATTATTAAGGTGAGGTGAGTGCGTTAATTTCTAAAAAATACGAGGTCTAAATGTAAATTTCAGAAGTGAGATGAGGATTACTTTAAAATTAAATTTGTGTAATATATGGGTAAGAAGGATTGTAGCACTGGCAGTTGCGCGCGAGAGTGGCTGGGCCGATGACAAGAGGCTTGTAGCATAGGTGGTTATGCAATTTTCAACTTTCTACTCTCTTGTAATATCGCTAGACAATATACAAAAGCAATAAAAATAAGATGATCTAAGAGGTATAAACTCTCAATTATAATGTTTTTCAAATGAAGATACAAAGACTAAAACAGAATAATATAAATGATATCTATAGCCTTTTGAGATAAAAATAAAAGTATACGTACTAATAAAAATAATGAATACAATTTTAAACTCTTATCACTTTATTTTTATTCATTAGCCTCTCTAATGCATTCTTGGACTGGTATTTATAGGTTTTTGTCGAAGTTGAATTAACTAGCCACTATTTTGAGTCATTGGGGGCTTTTAATACCTATAAAAACTAGTCGTTAAACATGTCAATAAAGAAATAGTTGATAATTTTTCAAAACAGTCGACAGTTTTCTTCAAATTATTTTAAAATATCATTTGTTTTTGGGAAAACGGTTAACTTTTAAAGAAAAATAATTGACGATTTTGATAATAAGTCAACATTATATAGCTACGGTCAACATTTTTTTGAACTTACGTGAAAAAAACAAAAAGTGAAAAATTATCTGGTCGACAATTCACAAGAATGGTTAACAATTTTTGCATAACCAATTCATCTAAGACTAAAAATGATTTGACTCTTTTAAAATGGTCAACTATTTTTGGTCTTTTATACACCTAAGGCTTAAAACGGTCGACTCTTCTTAGCCTTTCATACACATAAGACTTAAAACTATTAACACTTTTTAAAAAATTATTAACTCTTTTAAACAATCCAAACAATGAAAGCACAAAACGATCGACAATGATAGACTTAAAATGGTTAACAATTTTGCCTTAAATTTTAAAAAAATGTTAAGACAAATGTTAAAACAATTTTTTAACAAATCTTATATATTCGTTCATTTAATTAATATATATTGAATGGAAAAAAAATAATTTTCAAGAGATTGTTATTAAAGAGTTTACATAATTTGACAAAATGATTGAAACAACATTCTTAAACAATCATCATTCATTAAAAAATTTCATATAAGATTTTGTTTGCCTCGTTATAGTTTTCTCTTTATGAAATAGCTACACCGACATCTTCGTCTTTCAACCAACTTGCAGTGAATCAACCAACTCATCCGCATCTGGTTCTTGATTCTTGAGTCATGCAAACTGAAGTAAAACGCAACCAACACCACCTGTTAAAATTTGACAATAAAATTATGTGCTTGTGTGTTCCTATCATGTGTTATGTGATGATTTAAGTTGTTTGCTAATAATTTATTAATCACAAAGGCAAGGGAATCATGTTTCATAAAGGCTAACTTTGGTGTTAGGGGATCTAGGCGTTTTCGAGTATTTTATTATGGGCTCAAAATTTTTGCTTTAATTAATTGAGGATTGAAATTATATTTTTTTTTTACGGAATAAAGTGTAAGTGGAAATAAGAATTTGGAAGCCCATCAAAATAAGATTAAAAAAAAAATATGGGAAAAGTCTAAATGAATTGGGCCATTGAGCTATGTTAGAATTTTAATTATATTATGAATGGGTCTAGGTGTTTTATTACCTAATGGTATTTTAAACGTGGGTCTAAGTATTTTAATATTTAATGATAAATTGCTCTGATGGCGTAGAAATAATTTTGGATTATATAATTTTATACTATGGTTCATGTGATGGTGAAAATAAGTATATGAGCCTAATTTTTAGAAATCAAGAAATAATGTAACGAGCCGCAATTAATAAATGAGCTCATGGGTTTATCAGGTAGACTATATAATTTTTGGTTTGGGTTTAGGCCCATGATGATAAATAATCTGAAAATAATGGAATTGGTGGTGTAATAAAGAAATGGAAAAAAAAAATAATAATAATAATAATTAAATTAGCATTTGTCAATAGAGGCCTTGAATATTTTTGTCTATAATATGAAAGGAAGGGCATTTTGGTAATTGATTGAGTTGGCGTGCAATATGTACACATTTCCTATTTTTCGCAACAGCTGTGTGCGGATCCCCTTGTTTCAATGCGTATCCTTCCTTTTTCTTACTATTCCATTGCTTCCTCTCCAATTATCTCCGTATCCTTTTTCTATTTCATACCTTTTCTTCTCCTTCTCCGATATGCTGTTGGCGACTGGAGCTTCAAGGCAGAGTCCTAGCTTTTTCTTTGTTGGAGCGACTCCATCAAGCAAGTTTCTTTCAGTTATTCCTTCTCCATTTCTGCAAGTAATCCTTGTACCATTTATCTTTTTATTTTGTCGAGCAAGCCTCATAATTGCCTCTTCCATTCCTGCTCATTGTATGTCAATTATTTATAAACGTAAGTATACTGATCTAATGTGTTGTATGTGAATTTCTTGGTGCTTCATGAGTCCTTCCTTAAGGGTCCAAATGGGATTTACATCACCCATAATTCCTTTTCGTGAATGGCTTTGTTGGTTAGGAAAAGATGTAAACACCTCACTCGTTGTTGGACTGTGTCACATAGATATATATTTGTGTATATATATACATATATATATATGAACTGTGAGTCTTTCTGTAGTGTATTGATACCTTGTTCTACTTCTTGTGGATCTCCTTGTGGTCTTGAATGGAGCTTAATATACCCCCCAAAAATCCTTTCTGTGAGTGGTGTATTTTTAGATTAAAGAAGAAAAGAGACCTTGCTCGTCCCTGTGTTTCGAAGTTGCAGTGTTTCACACCTATATATACATATATGTAATTAATAAGCCCCATTCGAATGGAGCCCCATCCATTCGAATGACCCATGCTCTGTTCGAATGCCCTCCTTTGTTTAAAAGCCTCATTTTGTACCATTCGAATGTCACTTGCTTCTATTCGAATAGCCATTGTTTGATTCGGATAGCATATATATATATATGCCATATATATCCAAAAAGAAAGAAATCCATTTTAGAAAATTTCAAGCCCAATTTCAAACCCTATTCGTCCTGAATCTTTGAAAACTCAAAACATGGAAGTTGTAGATCTTTTTTTTGAATTTCCATATCATCTTGAATCAGCTCAATCGGAGCTCAGACGAGAAAGTTATGCCCTGATTACCAATCAATGTTGAATCTGTCTAGAATAGTCCCATTCGAATGAGTTCCTCCCACATTCGAATGAATTTCATGTAAGTTGATCAAATTGCTCTGATTTTTGCCTAACATTTTAATGCAACAGTTCCCTCATTCGAATGAATTTCCCTATCATTCGAATGTGTTAGAAGTCATTCGAATGTGCCTCTCAAACTTGTGATTTGTTGTAGCAGTTCTGACCATGCTCCGTTCTTTTGGGTATATCTTCCTGTGATGATATCCGATTTACGATCCGTTTGATGCATTGGAAACTAGACTTCATAGGCTTCGATTTGAAATATTAGTTGAATAATTTGGTTATGTTTTGAGCCCGTAACAACCCAATTAATTTCTGTCATGAAATTCATAACTTACTGTTTCACGTAATTTGACCCCATGGTGTTCTTTGGTCTATAACTTTCTGTTCCCATCTCTGAATGGAGATCCGTTTGTTGGGATGTAAATTAGACATCCTAGGATTCATTTTGATATATTTTCCACCTTATTTGGCTTCATATTGAGCTCGTGATGGCCCCTTAAATCTTGGCAAAAAATCTGGAATCTTACTGTTTTGATTTTTGTATTGTTGTAGTTTTCGTGGAATAACTTTTGGTGGATAATTCTGATTGTGAATCCGTTTGATGTTCCCGAAACTAGAGTTCTTGAACTTAAACTTCAAATTTTTGTTTGGGGGCAATTGATTAAATATCGAACTTGTTAGAATGGGAGGTGTTATGGCACACACCAAAAAGGGGGGTGAATTGGATATTTTAAAAATCTTGATAGAACTTGAAAACTTTTTGACCCAATTGAGGTTTTAGTGATTTAAAACATAGAACATATGAAATGAAAAATGTAAAGCAAAAAGAATAAATGACACAAAGGATTTATAGTGGTTCGGTTTAAACCAAGCCTAATCCACTACCTTAGCTCCCACTAAGGATTTTAAACCAATTCACTAAAACCTCCTACTTACACAAGTAGGCCCTCTAGCTACACAAGTTAGGAAATACAAGAAGTATAACAAAGAGAGGATCTAAGAGATAAATCTCTTAGTTACAATGATCTCTCAAAAATAAAGTACAAGACTTGAACAAGATATTACAAATGATAATCGAAGCCTTTTTGAGAGAAAAATTAAAGCACAGTCGATGTAAATAGAGACGAGTACAAGTGTAAGCTTAATTCAATTAATTCTCGTCCATTAGTCTTCTCTTGATCTTGTTTGAATTGTATATACAGGCTTCCCAAAAGATTGAAGAGGAAACTAGCCGTTTGTGACCGTTGGAGTTTGAAAAACTAGCCGTTGGAAGCTTTCTGCAAAAGATATAGTCGACAGAAGAAAATGCATAGTTGACTATATTTTCAAGTAAAACTAAGCATAGTCGACAGACAAGAAGGCATAGTCGACTATCTTATAACACAAATTTCCCATAGTCGACAGACACATAGACATAGTCGACAAATGCAAAAATATGAAGAGGATTTTGAAATTTATGAACAAATATAGTCGACAGAAGAAAAGCCATAGTCGACTATCCTTACATGATTATCGACAGATGCAAAAATAGTCGATAGATACCATATATAGTCGACAGACTGAACAAGTATAGTCAACTATCCTTATAACATAGTCGACTATATTTAGGCATAGTCAACAACATTAAACCACATAGTCGACTATCCTTTTGAAAATATTGAAAACTTAACAAATCCTCATTTTGATTCTTTTGAAAGTAAGTTGAGATTATCAAAAATAATATTGAAACAAATCACACTCAACCATACTCAATATTTCTTCTATATAAATTTTCATAACTTTGCTTCAAGGAGATTTAAAGATTGTTTTTCACAAACTTATCCATAAATATTTACTCATAAAGATTTAGAGATTGATTTTCATATAGTCATTATCAAAACCACTATTTTATTATCCAAGAGTAAAATATCAATCTCCCCATTTTTGATTATGACAAAAACAAATATGAAAATCAATTCATTCATTTTATCTCTCCCTTTTTGTCAAAATCAAAAAGATTAATACTCCCATTTTTTTTGGAACATACTGAGAGTATAAATAAAAGAAGCTCCCCCTTAAACCAAATCCTCATAGAAATCATTCATCAATTTAAGCATGCATTCAGAGGCAAGCATTCATTGGCAATAGTAAAATGTTCATTTTCTTTAGATGAAAACTCCCCCTTAATCAATGCATATATCACAATACTATAATTCTCCCTTATTAATAAAGATCTTCAACAAAATCATAGAGGCAAACTTATAACTCAAGAACATCAAAACTTATAAACAGAGAGTTTAGGAAAGAAATATACCACCAAAGATGAAATTTAAATATCTCTTACTCTTGGTTGATAAAATGAGAAATGATCTTCTTGTTCACTTCCTCTTTTCTTCATGCTTGATTCATTCATAAAGATTTTTCTTTGAATTTCATTTGAATAACAAGCAACCTGCAAAGATAAATCATCCACAAGCTTTTGGTGCCCAAACCACTTTGGGGTCACCATAGTTAGCATTGAAATTTCTTTTTGGAACCCATATTTGTTTATATCTTGTAGGATGGTTTCTTATAAAGCATTTGTTTACAGAATGCCCACATTGACCACAATAATGACAAGTGATTTTAGAATGTGAGGCAAAATTTTGTTTTCTTTTCACAAAGCCACCTTGCCCTTTTCTTCTTTTATGAAAATCTTTTCTTTGAATCTCAAGAGCATTTTTCAATTCTTCTTTCTCTTTCTTGGCTTTTTCAAGAGATAATTTTAAACATTTATGTTTCTCTTGAAGTTCATCATTTTGAGCTTTCAACATTTTCTTCTCATTATTCTAAGAATCTTTTTCTTCTTTTAATAAGCTCACTTCTTTATCTAAAGATTTTAATTTCTTCTTTAAGACATTGTTTTTCATACTGATATTTTCAAATTCACTTATCAAATCATTGAATGCATCATGCAATTCATCAAAAGTAAAACTTAAAATTAAATCACTAGAATGGGAAGGATTTTCTTCTAAGTTGGTCATAAGACATAGGTTGACCACTTCCTCCACTTGGGATTCATCACCAGAAGATGAATCATTCATTTTCTTTTTGAACTTCTTCTCATACCTCTTAAATGATGGACATTCGGATATGATATGCCCATACTTTTGACATCCATAACATTTAACTGCATTTCTATATTTCTCCCCCTCAAACTTATCCTTCTTCTTCCTTAGGTTTCTTCTTTCCAATTCTTTCAATCTTTTTCTACTGAGGAACCTTTTGAATTTTCTAGTAATTATCATCAAATCATCATCACTAGACGAGTGTAAAACTTTGAAAAGAAGATTCTTATCTTTATTTTTCTCATCATCATCTCTCTTCATCATGATCTCGTGAGTCATGAGAGATCCAACCAAATCATCAAAAGATAAGTTATCTAAGTCTTTAGCCTCTTGAATAGCCATCACTTTGGGGTCCCATTTCTTGGGTAGACTTCTAAGTATTTTTCTAACTTTCTCTCCATTTGAAAAAGTTTTTCCTAAAGCCTCTAAATTTGTGACAATATTATTAAACCTAGTAAACATCTCATTAATAGGTTCTCAATATTTCATAGAAAAATGTTCATACTCATGAATTAGTAAATTTACCTTTGATTCCTTGACTTGACTGGTGCCTTCATGAGTGATCTCTAATTTGTCCCAAATCTCTTTGTCCGTTTTGCATGTTGAGACTTGGTTGAACTCTTCGATGCAAAGAGCACAAAACAAAGTGTTCATGGCTCTTGCATTTATCTCCATATCTCTTATTTCCTTTACTGTCCAAGTCTCCATATTTTCCATATCGACCAATGTAACTCCTTTCTTAATCACTTGCACAAGGCTTGTATCCTGCATAAGATAGATGAGCATTTTTGTTTTCCAAAAATTAAAGTTAGTACCATTAAAGAAAGGTGGATGAGTGGTACTTTGACCCTCAACTTTTGATGAGCTAAAAATATGTGCCATTTGTGGATCTTTATCCCTAGGTTGTTAAACTAATGAAAAATAGTGGGAACGAGGCTCTGATACCAATTGTTAGAACGGGAGGTGCTATGGCACACACCAAGAAGGGGGGTGAATTAGATATTTTAAAAATCTTAATAGAATTTGAAAACTTTTTGACCCAATTGAGATTTTAGTGATTTAAAACATAGAACGTATGAAATGACAAATGTAAAGCAAGAAGAATAAATGACACAAAGGATTTATAGTGGTTCAGCTTAAACCAGGTCTAATCTACTACATTAGCTCCCACTAAGGATTTTAAACCAATTCACTAAAACCTCCTACTTACACAAGTAGGCCCTCTAGCTACACAAGCTTGGAAATAAAACCTCCTACTTAAACCAAGTAGGCCCTTTAGCTACACAAGCTAAGAAATACAAGAAGTATAACAAAGAGAGGATCTAAGAGATAAATCTCTCAGTTACAATGATCTCTCAAAAATAAAGTACAAGACTTGAACAAGATAAATAATCGAAGCTGTCGACGTTCAATTTCAGCCGACCCCAATTCATCTTGGGCCGCGGTGAGTAAGTCCCAAAAATATCAAGAAGAAGAATACCAAGGTCTTAGACGTGAGTCAACACCCGAATTTTTTACGTGGTTCGGCCAGAACGATACCTACTCCACGACCATACTCTAATTGTTTTCTCAGAATGGCGATATCTCTTATTATTCTCTCTGTCCCTCTTACCCCTATTTGTACTCAGGGGTCTTTACAATTTAGATAATATATAGAAATATAAAGACTACATAATGGGGGACAAATAGCCCTTATCGTTTACACAAAATCGGGAGTGGGATCCCCATTACAAGGAGCATGAGCTATTGCAAATAAAGTAAATGGACCCTACCTCTGACTCCTCAGCAGCTTTGCCACTTTATGCGAGCTGGAAGTTTTAGGCTAGCGACCTGGATGGTCCAGCGAACTGAAGGACATTACCGAGAGCTCGCTGGGAGCTTCTCGGGAGTTCGCCAGTTGCTCGCTTTACGAGTTTCGGATTTCGATGGTGGCTAGACTTTCTTTGGCGAGGTCGTTTGGGCCCTCTTGGCTTTGGGTGATTGGGCAGGTCCATTGGGCCGAGTCTAGCCCATGTGGAGTGATACAGGAAATACATATAACAGAAGCCCCCCAGTTCGCGGTGCGATCTTCGCACTGGGAACTGAAGCGTGCCAGCTGTTCTTCCACCCCTCCGACTTCTGCCCAATTACTTTGAATCTCGTCGTTCCACGCAGCATGCCTTGTCTGTAGTGCATTTAGTGCGCACGTTCCCCTATTATGGCGCATGATTGTGCTTATGGGACTCATAAGCTATCGTGCGGCCGCTGGATGCGGAGCATGCGGTAAGTCGTCTTTTGATCCCATGGCTAGGATCGATTGGGCCATTAGTATAGATAGTAGGGGGTGTCCCCCATTTCCCTCTTTCACGCTATTTTTGAAATCTCTTTCAGCTTTAGCCTTCCTCTCTCGAGCCTTCCACTATCGTCGTTCTCTCAGACGCCGACCGCTCTCGCCCGGTGCTTGATACGAATCTCCATACAGATGTCAAGCTTAGTTTTTGGTAAGTTTGTCATGACTTTCTTCGCTTTTCTTTTTCTTCTTTTTCTTGTGAGGCCGTCCATCGTCGGTCAGCCGTCGGTGGTTTTTCTGGCCTCGTCAATCGATGTCGCCTTCATTTTTTTTTTATTTTGGGGAAGCGACACGATTTGGTTCGGCGTTTGGTGAGATTTTGGGCACAATGACCCTAGGATTAGTCTCCCATGGAATACCGGGCTTGTGGTTGTAGCCACTCCGCCTTAGGCGACACCCCGTTGCAAAGCGCTCGACCTAAAAGATTTAGGGGACATTTTTAGGGTTTTTCTAGTTTCTTAAGGTCTAGTTCGCGACTTGCAACCTGACTGTTCTTTCTTTTACTTTGTAGATGTCCGGTCAATACCGCGAAAAGTCAGGTCAAAAGCACTGCAACCATATCGTAGGGGAAAACGACACTTCGAACTCCAAAGATTGCCTTGTCATGGAGGGTTAAAACTTTGAGGGTGCGAGCTCGCGGTCTAGGGAGGTCGTCATCCTGACCTCTTCAGAAATCGAGCTGGAGGTCCAAGATCAAGTCCCTGAAGGGAGTACTAGACGCGCAATCTTCGAGAGATTCCCATCCAAAGCCAGACCTCACGAGGTGATGGCTTGTACTCGAGAGTTTCGTCTCCCCAGGAGCTTCCAAGTATACATCCCCACTTCGAGCTCCCACACAGCCTATCCACCATCCAATTTCGTAGCTATTAGCCCCCAGCACCTTGAGTCTGGCCTTAGGTTCCCCGTAGCTCCATACCTTATCGCTCTTCTGAACGACGTCAAGCTCGCCCCCTTTCAATTAACACCGAACTCATATGCCCAACTCACTTCTTTGGCCGTCTTATTCCTCAAAAATAAACTTCCTCTTCCTTCGCCGAAACTAATAAAATTTCTATTTTCCTTAAAAAACGCTAAGGACGAGCTATATTACCTAGCAGCTCATCCTTCCCCGTATAAGGCTGCCCTTCCTTAGGGTAAAGCGAAGGGGAAGTCCAACGTGGGCGATTACAAGTCTAGTTGGTTCTTCGTGTCTTGCCCTTTGCTTTCCCTACTTAGGAACTATAGCTTCGTACTGACCCCTGGTAAGAGAATATAAGCTCGCACGAATCCTTTTTTTTTTTTTTTTTCTTGAGTGCATGTTTTAACTTGCTCATCTTTTGATGCAGATTTTGGGGGCAAGAAACCAATTTTATCAACTGAGGAGACCGATGTCCTTGACAAGCTTGTGGCTGCGGGGTCGAGTTCGGAGATTCTTGAGCTTTCAAATGAGCTTCTCTGAGAAAATGAGCTCGCCCCTCATCTCGGCGTCGAGACCGTTCAGGGGGACCATATTAGGGATTTGGGCGCGGAGATGCCCCCATTTGCTTTCCAGGTCGCGGAGCCGAGTATTTCAAGAGGAAAAGCTAAGCAAGACGAAAGTATGGTTGACCTCGACCTCCTCCAGCCGAAGAGATCTAGGGCGAGATCGGGAGCTACCTCGTCCTCGGCCCCGAGCTCTAGCTCGCAGGGTGGTAGGTCGGAACAGTCGTAGCTGCAACTGCATCCCCAGCAACAGCAGACTCAACAGCCACGGGGTGATTAGCAGGAGCAGCGGAAAAGAGTTCTACCCCATTGACCGCAACAACAAAAGCAAACCCATCAGCAGCCAAGGCATCGGGCCCCTGCCTCCCACGACCATGGCTCTAGTGGGGCCCGTGGGAAGGAGGTCACAACGGAGGTTCAAGATGCTCTTGCTGCGGGTTCGAAGAGGAGACCTGACCAGCCGCAGCAGATGGAGGACATCACAGCCAAACGAGTTAGGGTCCCTGAGAAGGAGCTAGCCCTGAAGGCCCTACCATGAGGGGTCTATGTTAGCTCCCTCCTGGACTCCATACCCGACCTCTTGGGCACGACCTCGAAGCCCCTCAACGACTCAAGGCTAAAGGGGATCCCTCTCTACGATTTCATGGCCCGTCATAGTTTGGTGGTAAGTGAAAATTTTTCGTACCTTGGTACCTTAGTTTGCTTTTTAATGGGCTATCCTTTCTTCTTTCACAGGCTTCCCTTACTTCCATGAAGCTCCGAGCTCAGTACAAGGATTTTGAGGAGCAGCTTCAGACGGTGAGCATGTCCCTTTAAGCTGAAATAGTGAAGCTTGAGGACGGGAAGAATGCTCAAAAAGCTGAAATAACAAAGCTCTCGGATGAGAAGAAAGCTCTCCAGGTCGAGCTCCTCGCTACCCAAAAAGAGATGGAGGGCTCCGAGATGTGCCTGAGGGTGGAAGTTCAAAAAAATAAAGATCTCGACGAGGAGCTTCGTAGATCGAAGAACATGTGGGAGTTCGCTAACTCCGGGCTCACCGGCGAGCTGAATAAAGCGAATGAGGAGTTGCGGAAGGCTCAGAAGCAACTAAAATCGACTGAGGCGGAGCTAAAGGCAGCGAAAAATGAGCAGAATCAAGTGGATGATCGTGCTGCCCGCTATGAGGAGCTCGCTAAGAGGACCATTGACGATATAAGGGCGGAGGTTGGAGCGCGGATGGACGCTGCGCACCAGGAGACCAAGTCCGACACCTGCTCAGTGTTCCTGTACACCCTTTGGGTGAACCATCCTGAGATGGACTTCTCTTTCTTTGGTGCACAGGCCATCGAGGAGGTGGAGCGGTACGCTATCGAGGTCAAAGAGGACGCCGCCGACGCCATTCCCCTCGATTCGTCTGTGGTCATGACGCAAGCTGCCTAGGTCGAGGCCGAGCCATCTGGGGTTGCCGAGGTTCATCCCGGTGAGACTACCGAGGCGCCTCCTGTGGAGGTTACCGAGGTTCGTCCAGCCAGGGCTGTGGAATCTTTATCGACTCTGTCTTCTGCAGCCCAGCCCGTCTAGGTCGATCCTACAAAAGCAGCCGCTCCTCCTAGCTAGGACTCTCACACTCATTTTTTTTTTTTTTTTTGTAATACGAGCCTCACTTAATGAAAATGAGCGCTTTCTGTACTTGTGTATCTTATCTTATATTTCTTTGTGAGCTTAAGCCAGTCAAACTTAGATTCCAATGAAGTCCTGACATAATAATCTTTAAACCAATCCCCATGATATAACTTGAAAACAACTTCAGTAAACTTCCGCATACTTTAGCTTGAAAAATTGACTCGAAGGAAGTCTTCAATATCTTGAGAATGAATCATCCGAACATAGGTCTAGAGCTCGTCATCGATAGTTGCAATAATCAACGCGAACATTTATACTTAGGCAATTTCAGGAAAAACCCCAACCAGTATGTCTTGACAAAATAACGAAGACCTTACCAAGGTGTATGTAAAGGCAGATCGTCTTGCGATCTCGGCTAACATATAGTGGCTGAGCAGCTCATGATAGACGATCAGGACACGTTTCCGGTAGGTCGCGAATAGTCTTATTTAGGCGAATTAAGATGGGCCTCAGCTGACACGGTTTAATATGAAAAATTTGCTAGGATATGAGATTGTGTCGTGACCCCAACTAGCATATTGAGACTCTTGACAAGTTTTAACAAATCGGGAGTGAACACTTAGGTAAATCGCAGACCATGGCTTAAGCCAAGATAAAAGGACCCTAGTTAGTGAAAACTCAACTTGTACCGCTAAGTTATATGTTCAGGCGGGTCATAGGGCGACCCCAGCTAACATGTCATGGCTTGTTAATTCATTGACTTGCATGGCCGAGATACGTGTCCAAGTAGGTCGCATTACGGCCTTAGCTAACACACAGTGGCTTCTACAAGTTTTAATTGAACCGAGAGGGAACACCCAAGTAGGTTGCAGGCTATGGCTTAAGCCAGGATAAAATGACCTCGGCTAGTGAACCCTAGCTCGGAGTGGAACTGGTTGCTTAGTAAGTTCCAAACCATGACATTAAGTCAAGATGAATGGTTCTCAGCTCGTAGTCTACGACCTGAGGGAGGGACCAAGGTGAATGCTTGGTTAGGCCGTACACCGTAACACAATGGCTAAGTTACTTAGGTCCCAGCTCACAAATCATGGTTTCTCAACCCCTCATTTCGGGGGTATTCAATCGAATACCAATAAGAATAAAGTGCAATAAAAGTTCATAAATTCTAATCAGAACCATGAAGGTTACTCGTAATAAAAAGACGAAGCATGGGAAAAAATAATTACATTTATTTGAAGTAGGGACGAAGGTGTTCCACATTCCAAGTTCGTGTGAGAGGAAAACCGTCCATGTTTGCCAGATGATATGCTCTGTTACTCAGATTTTCCTTAATGATAAATGGACCTTCCCACTTAGGGCCTAGGGTGCCATCGCTTGTCGCCTGAGCTCCTAGGAGTACTAGGAGTAATACCGGGTCTCCGACATTGTAACGTCGAATTCGAACCTTCTTGTTGTAATATTGCGCCACCCTTTGTTGATAGATGGCGACCCTTACGCGAGCTACATCTCTCGATTCCTTGAGCAGGTCCAGATTCGTCGCTAGCAACTTGTCATTGCGATCTGAGCTGAAGGTGACCCTTCGGTGGCTGGCCACTTCATTCTCAACAGGGATCATAGCCTCCAATCCATACGCCATTGAGAATGGGGTTTCTCCAGTGCTGCTTCGAGCTGTTGTTCGATAGGCCTAGAGCACTGTTTGCAGTTCATCCACCCAAGCCTCATTTCTAGCTTCAAGCTTTGTTTTCAACGTCTACTTGATTATTTTGTTGACAGCTTCAACCTGCCCATTGGCCTGGAGGTGGTCAACGATGGTGAACCTTTTTCGGATCCCCATTGATTCGCAGAATTAGTGACCTGCATGAATTTCTTCAAGCACGGTCTGGCAGTCGGTGTCGTCAAACACCTTAGGAGTGGGGCTGAGAACCCCCTCCTATACAATCTATCATCATAGATGCAATATCGAGCTGTTTGAGCTCGCAGACGACGTGCTTCCAACTTGTCTTCCAACAGTTTCCCGTCTTGTAGGTACTCCATAATGGGAATCATCCATGAGTTTTGGGGCGCCGTGATCACCAGCTTTTCAACTCGTTGTTCTGTGCTCGGGGCAGCCAAAAAATTGACAGGTGTGTCTCCCAAGAATTCTGCATCCCGGGCAGTTGCTAGGCGAGCTAACGCGTCCGCATGAGAGTTCTGAGAACGGGGGATTTGGTGCATTTCATATTTTTCAAAAGCTGCTAAGAATTCGTGTACCTTCTGTAAGTATGCCACCATCTTTGTGTCTCTGGCCTGGTATTCTCCCCGTACTTGGTTGACAACTAGCTGAGAGTCACTGAAGATCTCCAAGACTTCAGCTCGTATTTCCTTTGCCAGGCGGAGCCCTGCGAATAGGGCCTCATATTCGGATTCATTATTGGTGGCAGGAAACTCGAACCACAAGGCACAGAGGATTTTGTGGCCCTCGAGGCTTATTAGCATAACCCCGACTCCCACTCCTTGTTCACTTGATGACCCATCGACGTATAATTCCCAGGATGGCCCTTTCAAGTTCTCCGCTTCTTCGTCAATCGGTCCGGTGAACTCGGCAATGAAATTTGCCAACGTCTAACCCTTTATCGCCATCCTTAGTTTGTACTTTATGTCAAACTGAGCGAGCTCGATAGACCATTTTTGTAAGCGACTCGAGATATTTGGCTTTTTGTAAGATTTGCTTCAGCGGGTATTTGGTCAGGACTTCGATCTCATGAGCTTGAAAATATGGTCACAGCTTCCTTGATGCCATTATTAGACAGTAAGCCAATTTTTCAATTGGTGCGTACCTTGGTTCTGCATCAATCAGGCTTTTGGAGACGTAATAAATGGGGTGCTACACCCCATCTTCCCCCCGAACGAGGGCCGCACTGAGAGCCTGTTGGGATACCCCCAAGTATAAGGTCAACTTCTCTCCTTCTTTAGATTTGGCGAGCAGTGGGTTCCATCCCATGTATTCCTTTAGCTGTTGGAATGCGGACTAGATTTTACCAGCATGTCTCGACGTACACTTCCATGGTTATGCCGATTAGCGCTTCGAACATAGTATTTACCAACCTTTGGTAGGTCGCGCTAGCATTCTTTAATCCAAAAGGCATGACCTTATAACAACAAAGCCCCCGGTTGGTAATGAACGAGGTGTGCTCTTGGTCGGTGGGGTTCATGGGGATCTGGTTGTAGCCCGAATAGGCATCCATGAAACTAAGGAGCTGGTGACCAGCTGTTGCATCCAAGAGCTGATCGATTCTGGGGAGAGGAAACTGTCCTTGGGACAAGCCTTGTTCAAGTTGATGAAGTCGATGCAGGTTCTCAACTTCTCATTTTTCTTTTTTACCAGGACCAGGTTGGCCACCCAGACCGAGTAGTGGGTCTCCTTGATAAAATTGTTTGTCAAAAGCTTGTCCACTTCTTCTTTAAGAGCGGCATAACGCTCTGGAGTCATTGACCTCATCTTCTAGCGTACTGGCTTGTAGCTTGGATCTATGTTAAGCCTGTGCGACATGATTTTTGGGGCGATTCTCACCATATCCTCGTGGTTCCATGCGAATACATCGAGGTTAGCTTTAAGGAAATTGGTAAGTTGGGATTTTACATCGGGGGCTAGATTTTTTCCTAGTTTGAGGAGTATTTCCTTGTCTGCCTCGTTGACTGAGATATCTTTGAGCTCTTCCACGGGACCGGTGGATCTATCGCAGTCGACCTCACGGGGATCCAGGTCGTGATTAGCCTCTCATTGACTGGTCGGTTGCGGGCCATCTTTTGCAATGATATTCACTTTCTTTCTTTTTGCTCCCATTTTCAGGGCATCTTCATAACAACGTCTTGCGAGGTGCTATTCGCCCCATACACATCCTACTCCATTGGGGGTCAGGAATTTCACTGTAAGCGACCTGGTTGAAGTGACTAAATCCAGGTCGTTCATTACCGGCCTTCCAAGCACGACGTTGCATGCTGATGGGCAGTCTATAATTAGGAACTCTGCCAAAGTAGTGGCCTGGCGATTCGCATCCCCGATGGTAAATGGAAGGTTGATCCGACCGACAAGGATCACTGCGTCCCCCGTGAACCCATAGAGCGGTTCAGGGGACGAGCTTAATTGTTCTGGTCCCAAACCCATCTGATCGAAGCACGCTCTGTACATTACATTTACCAAGCTGCCCGTGTCTACCATTATCCTTCGCACTTTGGAGTTGCCGATCTGGGCCCGTATAACGAGCGCATCGTTGTGCGGCCAATGGACGTGTATGGCCTCTTCTTCCGAGAAAACCATGTTCTCCGGAGTTGGGTTATTCCTAGATCGCTTCACGGGAACCGACTGTTCGTCCGACCTCGCCAGCAAGACATGGTTAGCTTCACGTACGTACTTGTCGCGGGATGTGTGGGAGGATCCTGCAAGGTGAGGTCCACCATGAATCATGTAGATAGTTCGCACAACCGGTGAGCGCTCATCATCGGAGGGGGGCGGCTGCTGTGCCGGTAGCTGGATTGGTTGATTGGTCGATCGTACCACGTAATCTTTCAAGCGACCTCTCATTATCAGATCTTCAATGGCGTCCCTTAGGGCCCAATATTCGGAGGTGTTGTGACTCGCCTCGTTGTGGTATGCGCAAAATTTTTCTTTATTTCAGAATTTGTTGGGAGTTCTCAACGGGTTGGGTTTCCCGAACTCTTCTTTGTTCCTTTCCATGGTGAAGATCCTTTCTTGGGGGTCGGACAGGGCACAGTAGCTGTCGAAGCACTGTGACCTCCGAGGTCGCTCATCTCTTTCCGCCTTGTGAGCTCGCTTGAAAACTTCATTGTTTGAGCGCTCCCCTCGAGCTTCCCTTCCGGCATCTCCGTTATGCCTTTTCTTATTCTAGTTGGAGCCCCCGGCTTCTTCTCTCAACCTGACGGGTTTCTTTGACCCAAAGGCATCTTCCCATCGAATCTCCTTGGAAGCTCATTCATAGAATTCCCCTAGGTCCTTAACCGGGGTCCTGTAGATGCTCTCATAAAGCTTCCCGTCTTTTCGGAGGTCGGTGGAGATCGCCGTTAGGATACTTTCATCGGAGGGATCCTCGACGTTGCTTACCTCGCGTCTGAGCCTGGCAATGTAATCCCTCAGAGGCTCGCTTACTTTCTGGAATACCGTAGCGAGGTGGCAAGGTGGTGCGAGCTGCCTCCTTAGAGCCCTGTATTGGTTGAGGAACCTCTGTTGGCACTCTTCCCAACTGTTGATGCTGCGAGGCGGAAGACTCCTAAACCAAGCTCGGGGAATGTCGCCCAAGATTGCCGGGAAGGTGCGACATTTAGCCAGCGAGCTAGTTGTCTGCAAATCTATTTGCACATTGTATGCATCCAGGTAATCATAGGGGTCGCTGTCCCCGTTGTATTGTGGCATGCTCAGGACTTTAAATCTCCAGGGGAGGGGTTCGAGTTCAACCTCCCTAGTGAACGACATCCTATCCCCACGGCCATTATTCTGGCTGCAGACTCCTTGTCGTTCTTCCAGCTACCGTACCCTTTGATATAGCTTCTCCATGGTTGAGTCCGGACCTGCTGATTGCTGGCCTACGATCGCCCGTTTCTTTCTTGGATCGGAGAGTGGTGATTTGGGAATGGATAGTTATCCCCGATATCCTCTTCTGCGGGTGGAGGTCTCACTTCCCGTGGGTGGCGGACCCTACGAGGCGACGTTGGTGGATCGTGGGCAGCCTGCGCTTGAGCTTGGGCCAGGATTCTAACCGCGTCGGCAAGCTATATCACAGTATTCTCTAACGCCTCTTGGCGTTGCTGCCAATCCCGGATTACCCCTGTCCTGGCGATCGGGTTTGTGGGTTGAACAAGAAATCGTGGCGGTATACCGGTGGCGTCTCCAGTCGACGGTGGTAAAGGGATATCTGTTATCGAAGCAACGGGTCCTCCATTTGGTGGAAAGTCTTGCGGTCGATTGCGGTGATTTTCTGGTGGGTCGATCGCTGCCTCGGAACTTCGAGTATTCCTTCCTCTTGCCATGGCTACTGATCAGAGCGGCCCCTTCCTCTAGCACCAAAATGTCGACATTCAATTTCAGCCGACCTAGATTTGTCTTGGGCCGCGGTGAGTAAGTCCCAAAAATATCAAGAAGAAGAATACCAAGGTCTTAGACGTGAGTCAACACCCGAATTTTTTACGTGGTTCAGCCAGAACGATACTTACTCCACAACCGCACTCTGGTTGTTTTCTTAGAATGGCGATATCTCTGATTATTCTCTCTGTCCCTCTGACCCCTATTTGTACTCAAGGGTCCTTACAATTTAGATAATATATAGAAATATAAAGACTACATAATGGGGGACAAATAGCCCTTATCGTTTACACAAAACCGGGAGTGGGATCCCCATTACGAGGAGCATGGGCTATTGCAGATAAAGTAAATGGACCCTACCTCTGACTCCTCAGCAGCTTTTCCACTTTATGCGAGCTGGAGGTTTTAGGCCAACAAACTAAAGGGCATTGCCAAGAGCTCGCTAGGAGCTTCTCGGGAGTTCACCAGATGCTCGCTTTACCAGTTTCGGATTTTAATGGTGGCTAGACTTTCTTTGGCAAGGTTGTTTGGGCCCTCTTGGCTTCGGGTGATTGGGCAGGTCCATCGGGCCGAGTCTGGCCCATGTGGAGTGATACAGGAAATACATATAACATAAGCCTTTTTGAGAGAAAAATTAAAGTACAGTTGATGTAAATAGAGACGAGTACAAGTGTAAGCTTAATTCAATTCATTCCCGTCCATTAGTCTTCTCTTAATCGTGCTTGAGTTGTATATATAGGCTTCCCAAAAGATTGAAGAGGAAACTAGCCGTTTGTGACCGTTGGAGTTTAAAAAACTAGCCGTTGGAAGCTTTCTGCAAAAGATATAGTCGACAGAAGAAAATGCATAGTTGACTATATTTTCAAGTAAAACTAAGCATAGTCGACAGACAAGAAGGCATAGTCGACTATCTTATAACACAAATTTTCCATAGTCGACAGACACATAGACATAATCGACAAATGCAAAAATATGAAGAGGATTTTGAAATTTATGAACAAATATAGTTGACAGAAGAAAAGCTATAGTCGACTATCCTTACATGATTATCGACAGATGCAAACATAGTCGACAGATACCATATATAGTCGACAGACTGAACAAGCATAGTCGACTATCCTTATAACATAGTCGACTATATTTAGGCATAGTCAACAGTATTAAACTACATAGTCGACTATCCTTTTGAAAACATTGAAAACTTAACAAATCCTCATTTTGATTCTTTTGAAAGTAAGTTGAGATTATCAAAAATATATATTGAAACAAACCACACTCAACCATACTTAATATTTCTTCTATATAAATTTTCATAACTTTGCTTCAAGGAGATTTAAAGATTGTTTTTCACAAACTTATCCATAAATATTTACTCATAAAGATTTAGAGATTGATTTTCATATAGTCATTATCAAAACTACTATTTTATTATCTAAGAGTAAAATATCAGAACTCGAATCAGTCCTTTGAAATCACCTCAAAACAAATCTAAAATTTAAGGAATCGTTGATATAAAATTCTTTTTAGTCTACCACATGAATGCAAGTAACTGCATACCGGCATCAATTAAATGAAGTCACAAAAAATTATAACGGGAAAAATAGTTATTAAACCTATAATACTCCTCAAATGTTGAATCAAGTTTTAACCTTAAATAGCATCTCCCAAAATTATCTCTGTGTTATAATTTACATCTTGAATGCAGTAAATGTTATGAAGATATAATGAATTATCTGATTATGGTAAAATACCCAATATGGGTAAATGGTGTTGAAAGTATGAATGTTGAGGAATAAGAATTTAAATGCATGTGGTTGGCAAATGCATACATGATGTATACATGTACATATTACATAGATATATATTTTGCGCACCTATTATTTTGCGCGAAGAGAGAAAATGTACCCTAGAGCACTTGGCGCGGGACGAGGTGGCCATAGCCTGGCAGGTTGGCTCCATATTTATTTGTGAGATTTTATGGAACTTATGCACCTTTGCATGCATCTATTTATGGCTTAAGAGTTGGGAAAATTGATATTGAAAATAAAATGATGCACTCTTACATGTATTGATTGATGGCTTGCGAGCATGTGAGAATTGATAATGATATTGAAATTTTATGCACGTTTGCATAGTGATACATGGTGACATGATATATTAATTTGAATTGATAAATTCATGAATTATGAATCTTGTATATAATTGTGGAGTCTTTGATTACTCTTCTTGGTGTCAACATATTCTTGGATCTAATATATTGCCCATTGTTTCTTGAACTTGCTGAGCCTTATGGCTTACTTGATATTCTTTGCCATTCCAGGTAAAGAAAAGTCTGTTATTGGGGGCAAGTCCAGTAGAACCGTAGTCCATGGATAGTGGTGTACGGAGACGCGTCTTAGCTTTAAAAATCTTAGTTAGTGATTTAGTGAGGTTGTAATAATGAGAATTTATTATGTTATTGGCATTTGAACCTCTTATCATTTTATTCGGCCATCGAACCTAGAGTTATGAGATATTGGGAATGTAATTAAACCTTGATTTAATTTCCACTGTTATAAATGAAATGAGTTGTTATTTGAGTTCAATTTGTTTTATATCATCTATGTGAGGACCTATTTTGAATATTCGAAAGCGGACCTTACAATGTTTGTTCCCCATTATATTTTATGTCTATATTATTATTATCATTATTATTATTATGATATTTTGGACTCCAAAACGGGCCTCACATTTGTATGTCTTTCTATTCTTTTATTAAAAAAGCAAAGTCAGACAAACAATGGTTATATTATAACTTTCCATTTCACAATCTCACACACACACACACATATATATATATATATGAATTAAATTAAGTCTGGTACATGTCACCCAACTGGTGGTTAATTTTAGAATATATTTTGGAGTTAATTTAATTTTTTAAAAAATAATATTTTATTTAATTGGTGTATCTAACATTTATAAGATTAAACACGTAACAAAATACACAAACATAGAAATGTTATATTAAAGGTCACTTTTAGTGTCTAAATATCATTTTTTTTTGTAAATAAATATCATTTTTTATAATATCATTTTTTTATAAATCATTGTTTTAAATATGTTTTGCAAATTTATAAATTAAATAAATAATTATAGAATACTAACTTTTTTTCAGATATAGTTAAAGAATAAAACAATAAAATATTAAATGAAAATTGTAACAAATTAAAAAAATAAGTAAATCCACGTATGATAAACTGAAACTTCAAACCAAAGGAAATAATTGAATCCAGATTTATTTGAAGTGTTTGGTTTGAAATTTCAATTTTATTTATGTAGATTAATTTTTAAATTTCTTTTCCAATTTCCCATTAAGTGTTTTAATACTTTATTCTTTTAATTATATTTGAAAAAATTTAGTAGTATTATATAATTATTTACTCAATTTATAAGTTTGTAAAACATATTTAAAACAATCATTTATAAGAAAAATGATATTTGAACATTTTAAAGTGACATTTAATATAACACTTCTGTGTAATTTGTTACGTGTTTAATAAATAAATATAAGTAGTAGATATATCAATTACACAGAAAATTATTCTTGAGAATAGATTAAATTCATTTAAAAATGCATAATTTAGAGATATTATCGAAAATAACAAAAAATTTGAATGTCTATACGACAAAAGATCAAAATATAAGGTTTAAATTAATTTAAAATTACATAATTTAAATAATAACAAATTAAATATCTAAATAAAAAGCAGAGTCGTGCTACAATGCTTGAAAGAGGTTGACACACAAGTTTACTGAAAAATTGTTGAGCGGACTTCAACATTGTTGAAGTCGAAGTCCACCTAATGTGCAATGGGTAGATTTCATCATAGATGAAATCCACCAAGCACTATGCTAAGCGGGGCAGATGATGAAATCATCAAAGATGAAATTTGCCCGTTCAGTTCGGGCGAATTTCATTTATGATGAAATTCACCTGGACTTTATTTAAACGTGCATGTGGTGTACTCGAGGCTAGATGACAATTTCAAGATAAGGATATTTTTGTCATTTGATGTCTTTAGTCATCCCGTGCGTCAACCAATTCTGGCAAAATAGAATAATCCATAAAAAATATGTAATTAGACAAGTAAAAGAGTAATGCTACTTGTACATCATTTTTGTACATCTTGGGCTACATAAAGGGATATTATGACCAAAATACCCCTCGTCTCCATGCGTCTCATGTGACTCTATATGCCTCATGAGGGACTTTTTTTATCATTGGTACACATTTGTGTAGCCCAAGGTGTACACAAAGGTATACCAATAACATTTTTGTAAGTAAAAATAAATATTTTGCCCTATAAAATTCTATGTAATCATTGCACCGAATCCCAGCCCCCTTTCCCAGCACGATAGTTATCGCTTACGTGGCAGGTAGTTAGTTCAAAGGCGGCCCCGTCGTTTATAGCCCATACCACCGCTTTCGCTAAAACCCCACCCTATCAATGGTTGTCCGATCCTGATTTTTCCCCTCTGGGCCTTCCCAACCCTTTTCCCCCTTCGGTTGGATGGAAAAATGCTAGAAGACCCGACGAGCTTACAGAAAGGGGGTAAAAAGACGATTTTGCTCTCGCCCTGCTGTTTCCTCTCCCTTCCCATGGAAACCCCCCGCCCTTGCTTCTCTCATCTCCCTCCCATGGCTGTTGCCCTAGTCTCGCCGTCGCCCTCGCTTCGCCTCGCCGTTGCTCCTCCGTCGCCTCGCCGCCCTCGCCTCGCCTTCGTCGTCTCGCTGCAACAGATCGACGAGGCGAAAGCGAGGGCGGCGAGACGACGGAGGAGCAACGGCGAGGCGAAGCGAGGGCGCGAGGACGAGGTTAGGGCAGCGGCCATGGGAGGGAGATGAGAGAAATAGGGGTGGGGGCAATCCATGGAAGGGGATGGGGCAATTTTATCTTTTTGCCCTCTTTTTGTAACTCTCTCTGGCTCTGTAGTGGAGCTCTTTCGGATGAGCATTTATAGCGATGGTACAGTAGCGGGGCGAGAGAGTAAGGAAGATTCTAGAAAGAGAGCGAGTCAGATTTTTGGAGGTACATCATTTTTGTACATCTTGAGCTACATAAGGAGGTATTATGATCAAAATACTCCTCGTTTCACATGTTCCTCACGTGCTTCTATACGCATCATGAGAAATTTTTTTTATCATTGATACACTTTTATGTAACCTAAGGTGTATACAAAATTGTACCAATAACATTTTTTTTTTTTTTTTTTTTTTGGAGAGAGTTGATAACAGCTGCTGTCGGTTTCCAAACGGATTCGGACGCTGGCATTGGCCAATTCTAGGGTTTTGAATCTTGTATATTTTCGGTTCATCCGATCAGTAATCTATTGCAGGTGAGCTGGTGTTTTCTATTCTCTGTGATTTTGAATATTCTGATCATTGTATTGAACTGGAATAAGATCAAAAATTGAAGGTTGACAAATTTTACCGAATTGATTCGGTAATGAGTAATATCATCACTGTTCAAATTTTACCGAGAAGCTTGGTCGATTGCTTCTTCCTCCTCCTTCTTCCTTGCTTCTTCTTCTTCTTCTCCATTGCTGTGAGCTTCTGCTTCTTCTTGCTCCAAGCTAAGCTTCAGCATCTCCTTCTTCTTCTCCCTCTATTAATCCGGCTGTGAGACAGCCACGGTGCAACTGAGAGGAAACCCCGAACAGTTCCGGTTCACCTTCATCGGGAGGGTCCTAGCACGGCTCTGGTGAAGGGTTGAGAATTCGTTTCCCAGATTTCTTCTTCACCTTCAGCCCGCTTCCCGATTTCTTCTCTCTCGCTTCCCAGATTCCAATCCCAGAGACTGAGAATTCGTTCTTCAAATTCTTCTTTCTCATTACAACTGCTCGTATAAACACTTTGCCAAAAGATCCGGCGCACTTCAATTCGTAACGATTTGGTAATTTGGATATTTCGATTCAGGACTAGAGATTGAGATTGATGGCGATCCTATTTACTCTTTGGATCTAGATCTAGGAGGACTTGCTGCATTTAATCGTATCTTCTCAATGTCGTGGTTCAAGAGAGATTGTAATTCGTCCTTTTTGTAGGATTCTTGCGGTTTCTTTGTCGCTGTGATGATTACTCGGAGGTAGAGTGAATATGGAAAGGGACTTTCAGCGTTACGCTTCTGTGCGGGCAAGTCGGAGGCAAGAACGCAATAATCTACAGTACAGAGCTAAAGGTAACTTGTTTATTCAAAAATCCTGAATATTTTTTGTTACTGTGATTGTGTAGGTGAAAATGTTGGTAAAATTTTGCAGATGATGAAGGTGGATTCTTTTCGCCGGGAAGGTTGCCTCAAGATTATCCTATGAAGATTATCTGGAAGAGGGGTTTTATTCGTCTGGTTCTTGTGGGGGCCATCCATCTTGTGGATGCTGCTCATTCTCCTTGTACAGTTGTTTCACGTTTGGTATTACCAGTCTTCAGTAGCCTTCTTTTCAGGTATTTCTGAGATGGCATTCTGGCTCTTCTTCACTAAAGCTCTTTCTCTACTCTTGTTAAAGAACACGGAGTCAGGATGTTAGGACACGCTTGACATTCGTTGTATGGATGGCTTTCAAATGTTGTTGGTCCAATCTTTCTGTTAATTTTGGATTTTGCAGTGTCCTCGGTTCATTTATTCTTTGTGAAGTGTTAGCACAGCTCTTCTTTTCCCTTAACAGGCGTCAGTAGTTCCTATGCCCACGGTGCCTCTTAGATTAATCCTACTATTGTGAAAAAAGATATATAAACTACCAATACCAATGTGGTCAAGTGGTGCTTGGCTGATGGCTCAAGTTATGTTGAATTGATTGGTGATGATTTTACACCCTTTACGAGATTATATTACTGTTTGTGTGGTTAATGACTTGGGAGTTTCTACAGTGACTGTTGGACTTTCTCAAAAGAGGATTAGTATCCAGATGATGTCTCTGATCATGTAGTCATCTCCTGTCTTTAAAAAAGTTACTATGGTACATAAACAATTAAAGAAAGTCAGCAGGGTGGAAATGATAATATTTAGCATTATATTTTGATTGATTATTAAAACATGAGGTTAAATATTTTCTTCTTAGCCTTGTGCTTCCATTATGCCAAAAGTGTAGACTTCAAAGCACACACTAATAATGATCCATATTATCTGCATTAGTAGGACCCCTCAACCCTTGCAAGGTTGGGAGCCTCGTGTATTTGGGATGGCCTTTTAATGAAAATGCTCATACCATATGCCTTGCGTGGTATTTTTTTTTCCTTGAGGTTTGATTTGAGAGTGGCACTTGTTTGTGCTTCCAATGAAATTAGCAGAGTTGTAGACGTGATTGACCTAATTGTTCTACATGCACTGGATATTGGTCATTGATGACAGTGGCCTATGCAAAGCCTGCCCCAACATTTTAGATCATTTCTATTTCTTACATTCTCAGTATTTTCAAAATGATGGTTAATAATTTGAATATTCATACATCAATCACCAAGATTCATGCAAAAAGCAATCAATGTAAACCATAAAATAATGGAAAATACTTCCTTCCCTGTTTCGAGGAAATCAGGAACTTTGTATGTATTCGGTGTAGCTTCCATCCATCACAAATTTGGAATTGTAATTAAAAGAAAATGATATAGCTTCAAAAATTAAAATAGGGGGAAATTATTTGTGCAACCATTCTTTCATGCATCATGTGAATTATTTGGAGAGAGAGAAATAGTGAAGTTTAGAAGGTGCCGATACTTCTCCAAAAGTTCTCTCTTTGCATGGTTGATAGTGGAAAGTCCCTCTACCATACTGTAGTTTTTGGATGATTACTCTTTTCTCAGATGGGGGGAACTACTAATTTCTTGCCCCTTTTCTATGTACACAGTTTGCTCCTTGGAGTTTTTCTCTATATATTTGTTGACATAGTAAAAGAAAAGGCATCAACATCTCATTAGGCTGTTGGTGTTTACATGGATACTCTTTCAAACAATATGTGGGACATAACCTACATGTATGGTGTCACGACCCTAGGGTTTGGATGGGAAATTGAGAAGAGTATGGGGAAGAATTTAGACATGAAATGGAGGGAGACAGCAAGAATAGAAGTAGAACAGAGAGAAATCTGGGAAAGAATTGAAGAGAGAGAAGTATTCAATCAATTATTACTCAATATCCTCCAAAAGATCCTCTTGAGTAGCTTATATAGCTACTCTTATAGTTAGTGCTTTCAGTTATCATTTGTAACTGAAAGTATTACAACTTTCCATTCTAAAATAGAAATGTAACTGAAGAAATACTAGTTCTAAAAGAAAAATACAAATCAGTAATTAGCGCATGCTTTAGTGACTGTTATACCCTAGGGTCGTGACATATGGCACCATTGAATCTTAGTTCAACGTGTTATCCTGTTGGCACTACAACATTAGAATCATCCAAAAATTCTAAAGTGCACACATGCCTTTCAAACAGTACTCCATCACAACAGTCAAGCTGTTAAACCATGAAAAGCTCCATAAAATTTAACTTTCTCCATATTCAGTTTTTATTTTTAATGTTTTCCTTTTATATTTAGGAATTCAAACAAAGTTTGGTTATTTTCTAGTTGTGAAATTAAGTAAATTCAAAAAAATACATTTTGTAGACGTAAATAAAAATCCCAATTCTAATAAATGAACACGACTACATTCGGAGGAACAATGAGATACTTGAGGTTTCTATTAATTCTGAAAACAACGTGAACAAAAGGAAAAATAGATCAAAACAAATACATTGAATTTCAAGTTTCTGCTTTGCTGATGCCATGAATTTAGATATAGTTCTAGGAAAGATTGTTTTCTGCTTTCTAGACATCCATTTATGAAGTTTCCACCAGTTTTATCAGCTGCAAACAAAGACAATGGTGGGAAAGAAAAAAGTACAAATAAATGCATTGTTTTGCAATTACAAATAAATTGAAAAGCAAATTTGGATAGATATTCTACCAAAGAAATTACAACATGGCAATATTAGGGAGATAAAATATTTCTACACTTGCTTCTTGTCATATGTACACAGAGAATGCGATGTCCACCAATAAAGACAACACTCATGTCTCATTCTTTGGAACTATCTATGATTACTTACCAACTTGACTGCAATCAAGGGGCTAATATCGGGGGGACATCATTGTGCCAGGGACTATGGTGACCCCCCAAAAACTATAGTATTGAAATTCTATTTGTTGCTTTGTACACAGAAACTGTCTCTAATAAACCACTTATTTTCAAATAAACTGCAATTACAAATAAACTGAAAAATAGTAGTTATCTGCCAATTACAAATAAACTGAAAAGAAAATTTAGATAGATACTGTCAAACGATTACAACATTGCAATATTGGGGTTATAGAATAACTGCTACACTTGCTAAGGTAGATGCATTTATTGTACCCCAATTTTAGGAGTTTCCTCCAGTTTTTATCAGCTGCAAATAAAAGCAATGATGGAAAAGAAAAAAAAGATAAAGAAAGTGCAGATAAATGCAGATAACCCTTTGCCAAGATCAACTTGTAGTTTTGGGTATTAAAACTGCAAGAGACCCATAACCAAAGCAAATCAACAATGATTGAATCAGATTATGAAATGCTTTACCTTTCTCCCTCTTTGGGAAACCCAAAAATTGAGGTTGGATTTAACTAAGATAAAAGAATGCAAAGAATAAAGAGAACATCTATGCAAGTCTACTGAAGGAAGGAAATAGCAAACTTATTATATACTGCAATTAAGCATAAGATGATACTCTCTCTATGCCAATGAATATTGAAATATCATCCTGGAAAGGCATGTCGTATCTTATCAAACTTAATTGTATTCAAAAAGGTTGACAAACTGGACCATACATTTAATAGATACATTTTGTTGTAAAGTTTGAACACATACATTTTACTTCGCATTTAGTAGATTATGCCTCAGTTTTAAATCCTACAGCCAATATCTCACCACTTAAACATAAAGAAAAGGCTTTTCAAGTCCAATGTACAGAAACTGAATCTAGATTGGGTAGATGTAAATTCAATAAGTTCTTTCCCTCAATTCTGAAGGAGTCTTCCTCTTAACTGCAGAACCAATATGAAGTGAATTGGAAGATAAAAGGCCCTCAATGGCAACCTTAGCTATGCTTTGCAACAAAATGTACTCTCTAAATCAAATATTTCAGCAAGAATTGAGTCAAAAAGGTCTGAGCCATATATTTAGATAGTTTGTAAGAACAGACATGCTGTTTGGAAAGGAGATTTTAGAATATACATTAACAGAACAATTTATAAGATCAATTTAAGGCAAAAACATTGGATTTGAAAAATACGCAAAAGTAATACATGATATCGACTGTGAGAGAAACAAAGATGCACTTGTGCAACTGCAAGTAAAGTTTTCCAAGAAATGAACAAGAAAAAAACCTAGCAAGTCATAGTCTAATCTTCACATCATATTTTTGAATGTGCTAAATGAGAAATTTAGGGAAAATTGATGACAGAGAGAATGGGAAAGAAACTGTTGTGAAAACAAGAGAGCATGTCGTGTTTGGCTTTGTTTGACAGGGATAGAGAAATGGATTGGAGCAAAAATGAGAGTATGCGCAGATTGTGGATCATGAGTTCTGATGGTCAGTTATGCTATTGAGATCGTGAGAGAGTGTGACGATTGTGGATCGTCAGTTCTAAGGGTCGGTTATGATGAGGGGGCACTGGCCATTTATGTTTTGTTTGAGTTTACAATTTTACCCTTGCAAGATTAAATATTACAGAAAACACTGCTCTCTTCCCACTGGCTTTTATTAATAGCTATTAATGCAAAACTCAAAGGGTATTTTAGGAAAACTAAAAAGGGTTCAACTCTGGTAACACCAAAGTTTTTGTTTCCTTAAATAATAGAATAGATATCTCTCACTTTACTTAAAAAAAATTAAAAAGTGAAGAGGAATCTTAGACAAGCCTTGGGGCTGGGCTTGATCATAATGGCTCATGTTGAAAGGAAGTCAAACAGTAGGAGAGAGGTTGTTGGTGCTTTGGGGTTTGAAATGATAATTATGACAGTGATGAGAAGATGATAAGAACCAAACAGGGTTGGTGCTTTGGTAGTGGAGTAGATGGAAGGGTTGTGTGAGAATTTTTCCCCACAAGAGCCACTGGTGTGACCAGCAGCTCTTTAGGAGCCCAGAAACTGCTCGTGTGAGAAGCTTTTCTGTTCCAAAACCGATTGTCACATGAGCAGTTCTTATCCAGCTGGCCCCAAACTCTAGCATGGCATATAGGAAGGGAATGTGGTATTTCTTTAATAAATTTCAGTTGGGTGGCATCTAGCCAATTTTTTTCCCAAAAGTGGTAATTTAGTGAAAAATGCAGTAATTCTGGTTGTACAGTAGTTGGAATGGCCCTCTCATTTTTAGAAATTTTATCTAAAGCACTAGCAGATTCTATTAAAAGCTGTATAGATTTCCTGCCACTTATGCACATTTGCCTACACTTTTTAAAGTTTCTGGTATGCTCCCAAAATATTTCTGTTTTCTAGGATATCAGAAAGAGTAGCCCAAAGCAACTCTGATCCTTGATTGTGAGAGATACTGGTTTTTAAGGTTTATATGACTATGATGCATCAATAAGCTCCTTTTTAGAGGGGGATGGGTCTCAGATGCAATCATGGTGAAAACATGCAAGTTTGTGAATTCAAGAGAAAGCATATATGATGCAGAACCCGAAACCAAAACCTACATGTAATCCTGTTACTCAAAATCAATATTAATATTCAATATCAATTATCAAAGTCTACCTTCATTTACAATCTCAAAGACTATTTATAAACAATTAATGGATAAAAATCTATTCTATCTAGGATTCCTTCATCAAATCTAATTAAGATTGTAAACACAATCCCAATCTAATTAGGATTCTGCTAACCAAAGGAAACAAAAGGATTGATAAAAGAAATCAAGAGAAACTAGAAAACAAATTAAAAATAAGAAATAAACTACATAAATAAGATAAAGAATACTGTTGAATTGGGAGCACTGGAAACACTCAATTTTGCGAATACACAGTCACACACACACACACGGTTTTATCCCACAGCAGAAAAATATAACAAGTACAGAAATTGAAATAGGGAAAGAATACGCAAATCACACAAGAACACAAGCCGTTTATCTTGGTTCAGATCACAATTTGTGATCTTACATCCAGCCTCAGTGCTGAGAACAATTCACTATGAATCTTGAATGAAATCAGTACAAAGATCCCTCCCACACGTGTACATCAATCATGAGCTTACAAAGGCTAATTCTATCTAGACTTTCCTCTCACTTTACTGCACTTGCATAACAGAATGAATGATGATTCAAACGACTGCCCTATGCCTTCTATTGATAGAAATTTTGGGCAGACAAAACAAGGTAATATAAAAGATAACACAATACCTATTATACCCCTCATACATATACTACTGTTAGACACATTCTAACTTAACTAACACTGCTGCTTGAATCAATCTGACTTCACTGACTTCTTCTAGGCTAGACTCGATGCAAAACTATAACAAATACTAATTCCTAAATTTACTACTCTCTCCTACGTCAATTCTCTGCGATTGAATGTTGCACCTAGGGTTTGCAATCTACAACTCAATTGTGACTCTGCTACGTTGTGATTGAAATCTGGAGATTACAACTCATAATTGAAGCTTGCCACTGGATTGAAGACTTGAAGTTGTACTTTGGATTGCGACTAGGTTTCTTGCATTTTGCACAATCTTGGCACAGAATCTGCATTGCATTATTGTGTGGTTAAAGAGTCTTCTATGACCGAGGCCTCTTGTTTAATCTTTTGGATCTATTGTTCAATTTCTGCTTCTGATTGTTCCTTGCTGCTTCTTGCAACTGTTGCTGGTTGCTGCTGGACATCTTTTCTTCATTTAAATAGTAATGTCCAACTTTGAGGTGACTTTTGTCACAATTATTGTTTCTTCATTTTCTAGCCGTAGTGGCCGTCGGCCTTATTGCACTTATTGTTGTTGTGGCGCCTTGTCTCCATGACTAGGTATGCCTCTTATTTGACTAACCTTTGAGTGTATCAGCATGGTTGTGGCCTGCATTTCCTGCAGATCGACCTAGGTCACAAAGCCAAGGTACATCCTTGGCTTGTGATGACATGAGAAGTCTTTACTTCATTGAGTAGGACCTGCTCAATCTCCTCCTTAGAAGTGTCTCCTTTTATTCTATTGGTTTAACTCTGGTTTCCAACCAAACTTACTCATTAGTGATAGAGTAATTTAATTCCACGCTGTCAGGACGGTCCTGACAGGGGAATTTCTCCTCTTGAGAGGATGATTAGGGTTAAGAAAGGGAGAAAGGAGGGAAGAACGGAGGAAGAGAGAGACGAAACCAGAGAGTTCTAGGGAGAGAAGTCAAAGAGAGAGAAGGATGTCAATTTGGTTATGAAATTTGTTACTTTCTCTTATTGAATTGGGAGCTCTATATAGTCCCTCCTTCCCTCCAACCTCTGGTGGTTACAATACTTAACAACCTGATGATTACACCCTCCAACAGAACTAACTGCTACTACAACCTCCTAATTGCCACTAACAGCGTTAACTGTCTCTTGTTGCAATATAACAGCACCAATCGCCTACTGTTACAATCATAGGGAAACAAAACAAAAATACAAATTTGCCCCAGGTTCCACATGGGGTCCTGACAATTACCCCCATGTTGAGAACTTTCTTGCCCTCAAGAAAGAGAGAGAAGCCTGATCGATTGAGGAAACTGCTGTAATAGATCAGGGAAGTATTCCCACTTATTGTTGTCGGGGTGGAGATGAGTCCACTGAACCAACACCTGAGTAATAGGGGCCCCTTGCCTGTGGATCACTTGCCTATCTAATATCAAAGCTGGTTTTGCTGGAGGAGAAACATCGGAACCCAGATCCAGCAAAGTAGAGGAAACCGGTTATGCTCTTGCAGACTTCTTGAGCAACGAGACATGAAAAGTCGGATGTATATGGGAATTGGCTAGTAATTACAGCTGATAAGCACCGGTTCCAATTGGAAAGGGCCCAAAGAACTTGGGACTCAGCTTAGATACTTGGCTGTTAGTGAGGGCTCGCTGGTAAGAGTGCCTTAACTTCAAATAAACCATATCCCCAATTGAAAATACCCTCTCACTACGCCGGTGATCAGCAAATTGCTTCATCCAGTGCTGGTCATAAGCCAACTCCTTCCTTAGGACCTGCAATACCTCCTGCTGCTGCTGTAAATAATCATCAACCGCAGCCACTGATAAGGGTGGCAAGCAAGTAGGAAGGCTTATAGCCATACAGGGCCTGAAAAGGAGACATCTTGATAGAGCTATGGTAGCACAAATTGTACCACCATCACGCTAAGGAAAGCCATTGGTGCTAGGTCCGGGGCTGAGCGATGCAAAGAAAGTGTAAATAGGTCTCAAGGCATTGGTTTACTTGCTCCGTTTGGCCGTCCATCTCCGGATGGTAGGCCATGGACATGTGTAGATTAACCCCCAATGACTTGAACAAGTCCTGCCACATAAGGCTAGTAAAAACCTTGTCCCGATCTGAGACTATAGTCTTCGGCACCCCATGTAGGTTGACTACTTGGTCCAAAAATATTTGAGCCACTTCTTACGCCGTGAAGGGATGAGAGAGACCTATATAGTGGGAAAACTTAGTGAACTGATCTACCACTATCAATATGCTATTTTTGCCCTCCGACCTTGGCAATCCTTTTATAAAGTCCATGGAAAGATAGATCCAAACCTACTTCAGTCTTTCTAAGGGCAACAACCCTGGGGTTGCTATAGACTCATGCTTACAACGCTGGAACACGTCACATGACATCACATATTCATGTACACTCCTCTTAAGGCTGGGCCAATAAAACAACTGCTTGACTTTGTGGTATGTGTTTCTTATGCTTGAATGTCCTCCCACCGATAATCCATGTAAGGCCTGTAAAATTTTGGATTTAAGTTGACTGCAGTCCCCAATCAAGATTCTTCCATGAAATTTGATCAACCTGTTAGATATAGCATACCCTAGTTTACTAGAGGGGTCGAGTAATAGCTACTCCTGCAAGTCCTTCGTCCACCCCACTAACGAATAACTCACTGTCACCTCCTACATCCAGTCAGGGATGATGGTAGTAATGGTTGCAACCGACCTTTCCTCGAAACACCGAGACAATGCATTGCGGCTGCATTTTCTTTTCCCTGTTTGTATTGGATTGTATAATCTAATCCCATCAATTTACTCATTCCCCTTCTCTACAACTGAATTTGTAATTTATGCTATAAAAGAAACTTTAAACTCTTGTGATTGGTGCGTATGACAAAGGTCCCACCTTCCAAATAATGCTACCATTTCTCAACTGCTATTGATACCACCAACAATTCCTTATCGTAGATGCTTAGCCCTACATGTTTAGGAGCTAAAGCCTGGCTCAGATAAACTATAGGTCGGCCTTCTTGCATAAGAACAACCCCCACTCTAACACTACTTACATCAGTCTCTAATACAAAGGGCCGACTAAAATCTGGTAAGGCTAAAACATGAGCCTCACTCATCCCCTTTTTCGACTTCTCAAATGCCTCTTCTGCTTGGGGATTCCATTAGAAGTTATCCTTTTTCAACAATTCCGTTAATGGCTTGCTAATGATCCCATAATTCTACACAAAACGCCGGTAATGCTCTGTCAACCCCAGAAATCCTTGCACCGCCTCCACATTTGCAGGCCAAGGCCAATTCTGAATAGCAACCACCTTTTTTGGGTCTGTACTTACTCCTTAGGCTGAGATGATGTTCCCCAAGAACTCAACTTGCCTTTGGGCAAATGCGCACTTCGATTTCTTCACATATAATTCGTTGAACCTAAGGATCTCAAATGCAGTTTGGAGATGGCTGAGATGTTGGTCAAAAGTTGGGCTGTAAATCTGTTGTCATCAAAGAAAAGCAAGACAAATTTACATAAAAAAGGCTCAAGATTTGGTTTGTCAATGATTGGAAGGTGGGGCATTTGCTAAACTAAAGGGCATAACATTGAACTCATAGTGACCTTGGTTTGTCTGAAAGGCTGTTTATGAATGTCTTCCGGCCTCATTCAGATTTGATGGTACCCAGCCCTCAGGTCAAGTTTGGAAAAAACGGTTGCATGTTTAAGTTTATCTAGGAGGTCTTCAGTTATAGGTATAAGGAATTTATCTTTGATGGTTATAGAGTTCAATTGACAGTAATCGATACAAAGCCGCCACAAACTGTCTTTTTTTTTTTACAAGAAGGATGGGAGAGGCGAATGCACTATGGCTAGGTTAGATAATAGATTGTTGTGACATATCCTTGACAAGGTTTTTGATTTTAGTCTTTTGTTTGGGAGGATACCTATAGGAACGAACATTGACGGGTTCTAAATTAGGTTTAAGTGGAATGGCATGATCAAATGCACATTGGGGAGGTAAAGATAAGGGTTACACAAAGAAATCCTTAAATTCTTCCAACCGATTATGTAAAGAGTCAGATTCTTGTACCTGCCACAAGGATTGAACCAGGCTGCTGATTGTTACTAGCAACTGCCCCCTTTGCAGTTGAATCTCCTCCTCTTTCTCCATGGCTTGGCTTGCAGTGAAAACAGTTGCGCCACCTAGTTCATCCTTGATTTTAATAGCCTTCCCAACCTCTTCCCAATTATTGTCTTACACGACCCCAAGGATATAATAGTCATATGTATTACATGTTTTTCTTTTGATTGTATTTTATGTTATAATTGTTAGCACCTTCAGTTGTAAACTTATAAATAGGCTGGAGTAGTTAGAGGATGGCATATTTTTGAATGATAATTGAATTCAACCCATTTCCCTCTCATTAATTTTCTCTCAATTACCCTCTAATTGCTTCCCCAATTCTTACTGTATCTTCCCCTCTTTCAGTCTAATTTCCCTCCATTTCTACCAAAATCCAATTCTAAACCCTAGGGTCGTAACATTTGATATCAGAACCGGTCATTCTCAGCTGAGATTCCAACAATTCTTGCTCTAAGAATTCAGGCGAATTCATCTTCGGCTGATTTCTGACACTTCTTGGTGGATTAATTTCCAACCGTTCTTGATTCAATTTCGATGATTCTGAAAAATTCATCAGAGCAAAGCAATTTTGGCTCGGAATTGAAGATGACGCGGCTCGAGAGAGTTCCGACGGTGATACCGAGTTGAATCTAAAGGTAAATCATAGTGGTGCAACATAAGCGTGATAGATGATTCATAGCCGCGATGCAGCAAAATTAAGTGTACAACAATTTTCGATCGATTCCTGTGGGCAATAGACCCAATCATATCCTCAGAAAGATTACAGTAGAGCAGGACCATGACAAACTTAACTACGACAGATTCGGTGGTCCTAGGCAGATCAGTGAGGGTTGGAATTGCGAGCGACTCTCTTGGGCAACTGATGTGAGGCGATTGTCGCATGTGAATTGTGGCACTCTTGTTTGAATCTTGAAGGCGAAGCAAGCCAAGGGAGTTCCGACAATGACTCCAAGAAGATCACAACAAAGCCAGTGGTTCTTCAGCCCTTGGACGGTGATTGGGTGAAGGACGAGAGCATTGATTCCGACAGGAAAGGAAGTTGCGATTAAAGCGGAGTCGATCAATCTTTGGGCTGTCGCGATTTCGAAGGTGAAATAGACTTAGACTGGCGATTTCAATTGTGATTCTAGATTTAGTCTTGAATGTTATTTCTTGATTTTTGTAAAAATCAAGAAATAGATTTTCGTATGAATGCACATATTTATAAAAAGTTATAAATACGTGCATTCAAGAAATAGACTAACATTTTTATAAAAAGTTAGATTTTCGTACATCTAACTTTTAATTTTCGACCAACACCTATACGCACTGCCAGTCGCCATCGGCCACCATGGCCGGTGGTTTTCGGTGATCAGAGGAAACCACCCGACACCCAAGGGCACATTGACAACATACCCAAAAATCAGCAAGATCCGATGGCTAAATCTCCTTAGATCTAATGGTGGGGGGCGGTCGAGAGAAGAGAGGAGAGAGGATAGAACTAGCAAGATCGAATGGCGGGGGCGGTCGACAGTGGCTTTCAGCTGTGGCGGGCGAGGTCGATAGCGGCTCATGGAGGTGACGGAGATGGCGGGGGGCGGTCAAGAGAAGAGTGATGGGAGAGAGCCAACAAGATTGAATGCCCGGGGGGGGGGGGTCTACAGCAGCTTTCTATGGTGGTGAGCGAGGTTGACGATGGCTCATGGCAGCGATAAAGATGGCGAGCGCGGTCAACGGTCGATGCTTGAGAGAGAGAGAAGAGAGAGATCTGTGAAATTTTGGGGGGGTTGAGGGAGGGGGGAGGCTAGCGTTTTCCATGTTTTTGAGTTTTGAGTGCGTTTTCACTGAAAACACCCACAAGAAGTTGTTTTGGGTTTCCTTTAAAAAAATTTCAGTTGTTTTCTAAATGTGTTTTTGAAAATAGCAAAGGAAACGCGCTTTCAGTGTTTTGAAAAACTGAAAACTCAAAACGGGCTGAAAATAACAAAAAGAACAAGCCCTTAGCTTTACAATCATTTCATTTTATTGCCTTATTTTTTGTAAGGCCATTATAACTAATATCACACCTAAGCGTCTCCCACCAAAATTTTCTTGGTCTTTCTCTACCTCTTTTTCAAAATACTTGTTCCATTCCATCCACTAGTATCTTCTTCTCACATACTAGTCCTAAAACCTTAAGCTAGGAAATACATTTGACAATAACCATTGAACATTCCAAAACTCCACCTTACATCTTACCATATTGTGGCATGTGAATAAATTAAACCAAGAAGTACTAACATGCATAGACCATAATATAATTGTGGTAGATGTTGTTGTTAGTCCCTTAATGAACAGCCACTCAAAAAGGGGGGGTGAATTGAGTGGTTAAAAACTTTTTGATTAACTTTGCTTATTTTATTTAACAAAAGATTTTTGTAAAATCTTTATCTTATTACACCTTATAGATTAGATCAGATGAAGTATTAATTAATCAATCTTAAAATATTACAATCGATTTATTTAATGAGTCTTACAAAATTGAAATCAACACAATAATTAACAAAGCAGTAAAGAGAGATGAACACCGCAAAATATAGTGGTTTAGCGTATCTTAAACACCTACTCCACTCTCCTAAGGTCTAACCACCATTGGGGTTCCACTAAATCCAATCAACGCCAAGGTTTTTCCTTAGCTAACATTGGAAACTAGATCAAACACACATACACGCCTAGATATAAACCTAGATCTAGGCAACCGATACAAGTCACAATCGAGTTTAAAGATTACAGTACTTATCCACGCTTGGACTTCAAACAAGCAATGAATATAAGCAGTTACAGAACAATATCAAATACAATAGATATACCCTCAGATTAAGCGCAGATAGGGAAATGGATATTCAGCACTTCGATTTCCAACTGTAGTAGGCTCTTCGTTTGATACGGAATCGAAAATGTAAGCCTTTATGAAACAATAGATCTTCTTGAAAATTCTTTCGGTTGCTTTGAGTTTTCAGACCGGCAAAAGTGTCTTCCTTGACACACATATGATGTATATATATGGGCTAGGGTGACCTGCATAACGTTTAAAAAATTTTGGCTGCGGAACAAATTAAGTCAACTTAACCTCACGGCGAGTCGACTTATTTTTTGCCTAAGTCGACTTATTTGCAATTAAGTCAACTTAGCTAAAAGAGCCTCTATGTCGCATCGACTTAACTAAAACCTGCAAAACCAAGCTCTCTACCAAGTCGACTTATCTACGATTAAGTCGACTTATTAGTCCAATTTTTGAAAAAATAAATTTATCTTATTTGAAAATTCCTTGCAAAATGAATTTCATAGAAATATTAATTTTTGATAATATTAGATATATAAGAAATATTTTGAGAAACATTTAGGGGCCTTAATTTGCATATTCAACCATTGAGCGTTTTTGTAATTTATCAAAATACCAAAATAAATTTAGGTTACACTAAATTAGCTCAACAGCTGTGAGCGACTTAGAAGTGTCAAAACAACTTATTAGAAAAGACACGTCCTTGTAAAAGCTTATTGCATAACTCTTTTTCAGGGAAAGCTATCAAGCATGTTACGTAACATAATGAGCCTAAATTTTCTTCTAACCAAAAGTAAACCTAGTTACTAATTTAATTATTAAGAATATAAAACAGGGACCCCCATAAAATTTTAGGAGCTAATTGCCAAAACATTAAAAAATGGTCGAGCAACTAGTGTAAAGCATTTTTTTTGTTCCTGCCAAAACATTACAAACTGATCTAATAGTGTTAACCATGAATAATGAACCAAGGCTGAAAAGCCATTGGAAAAACTTAATTTTTGTTATTTGGTGATTAGCTCCTAAAATGTTTTGGCAATTAGCTCCTAGGAGGTTTTTTTTGTCTGTTTTGTATTCTTAATCACTAAAATAGTAGTTAGGTTAATTTTTGGTTAGCAGATAATCTGGTAAAGATGAGTTAGTTGGCACTTTATTCACAGTCATTTCATTTTGTAGTGATGTGTCAAAAATCTAAGGGAAGGCTTGAGCAACTTGAGGGAATCCTGACCCAAATGTGGTAGAAGCATTGAAAAATGTTTTAAATAGATTCACTTGAAATGGGTAAACATCAAAAGCATGCCCTTAATGTGGATTCAAGCATTAGAAACACCGCTCGGACACACATTGTACTGGGAAATGGTCAAGCTGCAATGAAGTTGGAAAGAGATTCTAGATTTGCAACATTACCATTCTGCCTCTTCATTGATTAGTAGGTCTGATGGAGGAGGCACATTACATTCTTTTGATGTGTGTGGTGTTTTGCCTCTTTGTTCAAATCCCCAGCTTCTTTTCACTGTACTTGAATACTGTATGTTGTTACTTTTTTGTCAGGTTTCAGGGAAAAGATGGTATTGGCTTGAAGGATTTTAAGTGTGAAAAGTTCTCAAAGGAGGAAAGTCCACCAGTTGGCATGTTTCAGAATCCCGAATAAGCAGTCCCCGTTCCCTCCAATCCCCATTCTCATGTGAATCTATGAAACACTGGCGTGCCTCTCATCTTATTCCTTTAGTTCTCTCTTTCGGTTCTGTCTTATCACAGAAAGATTTGATTGTCCATGGCAGATTGGTCTAATCTCCCTATAGAACTTCTAGACCTAATTGCAGAGCACCTCGAGACCGAAATTGACATCATCTGGTTCCGATCAGTGTGCTCCACCTGGCAGTCCTCTGTTGGCTACAATCCCCACCCAATGCCTTCCTTTTTGCCAAGCCTCCCAAACCAAGGCATCTCCGACACTTCAAGTGGTTTCTACCTCTGCAAATCCACAATTTTACAGCTTGGATTACCCCAACCCAATTCCCAAACACTCCCCTCCCATGATGGATGGCTGATCAAGGTTGAACAGGGCGCCTGTCAAAGCTACCTTTTGAACCCTCTCTCCAGATCCAAATTCTGGCCCTTGCCAGATTCTTTTCCGACAAGGCTCAATTTATTTAAGTTTAAGGTTTCTGAATTGGGTCATGAGTACATTCTTCGGCATGTAAACCATCACCCATTTCAGAACACAATCCGCAGTGCTTGCAAGTTGTATTTTTGTTTGAAAGCGTGCTCCATTTCTGGCATTCAAAGCTCCAAGGTTTTGACAATTCATGTTTCTGGGAAACTGCAAATGTTCAAGTTTGGGGATCAAAAATGGACTATAATGGATAATTTTCCTTCAGTGTATGATGATATCGTACTGTTTGATGGACAGTTCTATGCAGTTGATCGCACTGGAAGGACTGTGATTGTGAATGCGGACGCATCCCCTGTTGTGAGTTTGGCTGCAGATTCTGTGTTCAGTGGAGACAAGAAGATTTGGTGGAATCCTGTGGTGAACTGTTTCTAGTTAATAGATATATGAGTGGTGGGGTCAGAGTTTATGAGCAATTCAGATGGTATGTAAAGGATAGAACTGCTCGATTTAAGGTTTTCAGGTTGGTTCCAGATGAAAAGAAGTGGGTTAGCGTGGGTAACTTGGGGGATAGAATGTTTTTCCTGGGAGATAATTGTACATTTTCAACCTCAGCCTCGAACTTTTCTGGGTGTAAAGGGAACTGCATATTTTTCACCGATCATCACTCTGGTTGGAGCAAGCAAGAAGGTGGGGATGGTGTAGGCGTGTTTGATCTGGAAACTGGTGGTATTGGTTCTTTGGCTAATTATCCAGATTACTCCAATTTGTTCTGGCCACCCCCCAATTGGGTTTCTTCAATAATGTTGGAAGTAAGTGTCATTTTCTGCATCACCCAATTTGGCTTTTATTAAAGTGGCAGCTTGGTTTATAATGTCTTTTTTTTGGGGGGGGTTTAATTATTATATTGCCTGAAACTTGTATGGTTGATAGAACTGAATGTTTATTTGGTTTGAAATATAGGAGGAGAGGGCTGAAAGAAGTGAGGAATTCCGCGAGTTTGTGTGGCATTCTGTAAGTGAGTTGCGGACAAGCAGCTTATGCTCGCATATTGCATGTTACAAAGGAAGCCGCAGATACAGACAGATGGCAAATTACTTGGTGGATTGGATTGAAGTGTTGTTCAGTATATAGCTAAAAATAAAAAAGAAAAAAAAAATGCAGCAGCAGTCAAAAGGTGATATTTACTCTGTTTACTTCACATGTGAGCTTTATTTTTCATATGGTTGGTTGCATTTGTTGTATTGCATTTCATTTACTCTGTTTACTTGCATGTGTGCTTTATTTTTCATATGGTTGGCTGCATTTTTTATTGTATTTACTCTGTTTACAGTTTGCCTCAAATCTTAATCTTGTATGCAACATAACATTTGATGCTTTGGTGTTAAGTCTTTCTTGGCTTGAATTTATTATTATATGTGACTTTCTCGATCCCCTTTAGACCCAATTCGAAAGTCGGCCTAACAACCCCTTCGCCTGCACCCAGTGTTGAACCTCCTCGTTGATCAGCGCTGGAGTTGCGATCCCTGAGACGATCAAGGCAAACTAGCATAAGTAAAAATAAGTGAAGATCACTCGGGACAAAAGTAAGCCAAAGGCGCAAGGAACCTAAGCATGTACTCTACTACCCTCTCTGGGTCACCCCCAAGCTCAACAAGTTTAGTCGACTTTAGCTATGGGGAGAAAGTAAGGAGATCCACCAAGGCTTGCCCTTCCAAATCCAAACTTGCATAATCAATCTTGGTCAAGATGGTCGGCTCGCGCTGCTAGAGCAGGGGATACCGCGGATGTCCGTTAGCATCCTGGAAAAAGAGAAACTCCCTCTTTGCCGAGGCTACCTTGAAAATGTCGAACTTAAAGTGCTTGTACGAGTTATTGTATAGCTTTAACCATCTCTTTCCTCGAAGACTGTTCAAGGACAACTAACCACCTTTGCCCACTCATTCCCACTGGAAGTGGTAGAAGAAGACTCCCGAGCTCGGTTCTAGGTCGAGGAAATCGCAGAGCACCTCAAATGCCTTGACAAAGGCCTAGCTATTTGGATATAGTTAGGTCGGGGTAACGTTCAACATCGAAAGAACTGAACCCTAGAACTCGGACAAAGGCGGTCGTAATCGAAGACCCAAAAATAGTATCTCGTACATAAAGATCGATCGTCCGTCTGCCGCAGAGTTCGATTCCATGTACACACGCTCTTTTTTGCCATAGTGTCGGCACACAAACAATTTCTCTCCATCTTTGGTGCTAGAAATGGAGATTTGTTGCCTCATCTCAACCACGCGGTCAAGAGCGTCAAACTTAAAAGCAATTTTGGGCACCTCATCGCTTACCCATTCATAGAATCGGGGATAGGAGGATGATTCATCCATAAGGAAAAAATGAAGAAGGAATATGAGTGTCTTGAGGCGATAGCAAATGAAGAAATCGAGTCTGGAGCAATGCGACTCTTGGAGACGAAAACTGTCAGAACGTGAAAGAAATCACAAAGGGCGGCTAAAAAGATAAGGAAAATGCGAGAAATAAGGCATGTTTATAGGAATAGCTAAAAGCATTTAAACGGTTGAAAACCATTCGTCACCAAGACAACCCCTGGGATCACGCCACCTGTTCAACAATTAATGTGTTGACAAAACGACCACATCGATCAGTGGGCTGACTACCCCTTGAGCGCGTGTCATTTCTCCAAATTCTGAGACATGGGCAACCAATCATGGACAGGACCGCCTACTGCGCCTCTTGTAAATTTATGAGTCCAAGGTCGCCCTCGGACCATAGCAGTATGACTCTTTGATAGCTTGACCCAATTATCGTCTCGACCGGCCATAACGAGCTTCAAAGCCAGTAGTAACCAAGTCATAACGTCACCCCTGGTGGGTCTAGGCATCATCTCTGTCAAAATACTTCGGCCCAGGGGATTATATTCCGACCTCTCTCCCGCAATAGACATTTGAAACACATTGCCTGGCTACTTATTCTTAAGCTTGGATGCTCGTTTCGCGACCAACTGACCTGGGGGGCTATGGACCATACTGACCCAATCACGACCTTGACCTACTGCCCAATCTTGGCCTTGCACCAGCCTGCAACTGCATTATTATTGTCTTACACTAGATACTCTCGTGCCTACTCCAGATCTCATCCTCATTAATGGTAGATCTCATCCGCATTTAATGAACATCTTATCAGCGCCATGGCATCGTCAGGAACCCCCATCAGTGCCGAATATCCAGTCCCGTCACCTTGTAATGCTTAATGCAAGCATACATGCAGGAGAACCTCTCCTCCTCCTATATAAACTCGCTCTATAAAAAGCCAAAGTATGTTCTTTTTGACCTACCGATACTCTACCAACTTACTCTCTTACTTACTGGAACGTTAGAGTGCTTGCAGGTGCCAACCACCCCCTGACAGACCGATCGTTAGAGTCTACTCTTTGCCGTTCCAAACCCACGTCCGGCCACCTTTTTTTAGGCATGAAGGAACACTCTCCATTTCCATATGTTCCTCTGTTGAGATTTATTCCTCTATTGTTTCTGGTAATTTAGGTCGCTCTTCTGCTATTATTGGAGCCACTACATTCTTACTTTCCTCCAGACTTCCTTCATTGCCACTTTTACTGTGTCGATGTTTTGGACAAAGATTCTGAGACATACACAACATTTCATTATGTTACAACTTTTGTTGATTGAAGGATTCAATTATGGTTGATGACGATGAGAGCTTGCACTCACAGTTTTTCTCATTATCAACATTAGCATCGGAGGCAAAACGTATTTTTTCAATCACCAGAATTGGCCCTGACCTATCCTTTTTGATATGTTCCTCTATTTTGGCCATTTTCTACTTTTTCTTTTTCTTCTTTTGCTTTGCCTCGGCCTTCTCTATATGATCACCACATTAGCTCTGTTCTGTTTTTCTTTAATCTTTCTAGAACTTTTGTTGACCCCGTATTCTTCCTTTCCACAAAACTTCTTTTATTGCCAAGTTTATTGTGTTTACGTTTTGGATAGGCTTTCATCCAAGACATCTGCATGTTCTTATTATTTTTTACCCTTTCTTGATTGAAGGATTTAGCTGTGCTTGATGATGCATGATTGCATGTAGACTTCTTTCGAGATAGTTTAAATATGAACTCAGAAACTAACTTCTCATCTGTTGTTCTTGGCTTATAAGTATTTTTCTCCAATGGCTGCTCGTTCACAGTCACAGACTTCTCCATAGATGGCCTTTCTCCATCGTCAAGTACAGAAGTTGTAGCTTTTGTAAGGAGTGAGAGAAAATTTCTTAAAACCTTTTTTTTTTTTGTTCTTGATGTTTGATGAAAAATCAAGAATAACAACTCTCTATTGCTCTGCCTATCCAAAATTTAATGTGAAATATGTTGTTAATTGATTAGAGATTTATACATATAGATCAAGAATCCTTTTTTGGATGGACTATGGATTTCTATTTAGAATATGAATTATTTCTAGTTTTGGATTGGTTAGATTGCAATTTACAGTCGAAACTCAATCCTAATCTCAATTGAATCATATATATATATATATGTATATCTATATAATAAAGGAGATGGGTTTTTGAAAATGTATAAAATATATCAGAGACACATTTCAATGGCTAAGATGAATTTTATACATTTTTAATGGCTGAGATTAATTTTGTATTCCCACCCAACAATCCCTCTCTTCCTCTCGGTTCTACCATCTCTATTCTCTCCACCTTCTCTCGCTATCTCTCTCCTCCTCTCTGTGCTTCTTCCTTTCTCAGCTTTTGCCTTCATAAAAGCTTACTTCAGCCATTAATACAAAAACAAGTAAGCTATGTATATTCATTATATATATTTTTTTTGTCCCATTGTATACACACACACACACACACATACACCATATTCCTCTTATCGCGGTCGGCGGCGCCCTCTTGCTCTCATCGCGGTCAACAGTCGCCATCGCCCCCAAATACACTCGTGCAATTGGTTGGCTGCTGGTAGCGGCCAAGCCATTGCCCTCGATCGATGGCGATGAAGGGTTCGAGTAATCCCCAACGTGGGTTCGACGCGCGAGCCCCCGACCGGTTGCTATGGGGGGCCCTTGAAGTACCTGATCAGCGATAGTCGGGGGCTCCGAGGGTCCCCGACCAGCGGCGATCGAACACTCCAATTTTTTTTTAAATTTTTATTTTTTTTAAAATTTATTTTTTTAAAAAAATAATATACAATTTTTTTTAATTTCTAAATATCAATACATAATATTTGAAATTTTTTAAATAAAAAAAACCAACAATGTAAGTTTTAATTTTTTTAAAAATGAGGTTTTGACATTTAGAATTGTTTTTTTTTTTAAATCATGGATGATTCAATTTCAAAAAGAAATAAAAACCTATTTTTTAAATTTTAAAAGAATTTGTTGTTTTTAGTGTAAAACTTTATTAAAATAACCAATTAAATCGATCGTCTTCTCTCTTGATAAATAAGACATGGCCATCATTCATGAAGTCACTACCTTCCTACGAGTCACCGGCAATGAGTCATCTTCAGCTGCTTAAATCTCCAACAACATAAGACCAATTTTTTTTTTTATATATATAGAAAATATAGCTAAATTTCTCCAATCCAAAAAATATAGCTAAATAAGAACTATGCTACATGTACCGAGAATATGTACAAACCTGATGATCGAATCGGACTTCACCTGATGATGAAGTGCGCCCGGGCTTCATCCTGGATGAACCTGACTGAGCTTAATCTGTGAATTAAGCCCGATCAGGCTTGAGTCATAAAAGCCTAATTGAACTTTATCCAGAGGCGACAGCGACGAGATGGTGTAGCGGCTGTCGGTGCGAGGCGTTACGACGAGGCGACGACAGGAGGCAACGGTGATCGCGTGAGGCACTGCAACAGGGCGACAACAGGATGCATCGATGGTTGGCGAGGCATGTTGTGAGGCGAGGTAAAGGCGACGCAGTGCGTCATGAGGTGACGTGAAGGTGGCGAGGCGCGTCGTGAGGCGACGCGGGGCGGCGATAAGGCGAGGTGAGGTGAAGCTTGTTGGAGGCAGTCATGGCTGAGGAGAGAGAAGACAGCCAATGGTAGGGGTTGTGAATCTATAAATTGGGTGAGGGCATTTTTGTCATTTGACGTCTTCAGTCATCCTCTTGGTAACCCACTTATTTGTACAAGTAGCATTTTCCTTCAAATAATAATATCAAAGTAGGAATTGTAGAGCACTTACTGATGTGCTTTATTAGATAGATTTAATATTTTTTTTATTTTTATTATAAAACATTAACAAATATACAATAATTTTAATATATGTTTTTTTGTTCAATGTTTACAATTTTTTTTACTTACTCTTATATTTTGATTTACAATATTGATAAATATTATAAATCTTATATGTGTTTTTTACTTGCTCTTATGTTTGTTTCGAACAAAAAAAAAAAAAAAAAACAGAAATTAAAGTAAAAAAAAAATTAAACTCTCTACAATTAAAGTAAAAATTTGTGAACTTATAACAATTTTACTTGTATTAAACGCTCTACTAAACTCAAATAAGAAACAAACATATAAGATTTATAATATTCATCAATATTGCAAATCAAAATATAAGAGTAAGTTAAAAAAAATTGTAAATACTAAACAAAAAATAGAAATTAAAGTTATTGTATACTTGTTAACGTTTTATAATAAAAAGAAAAAAAATTATTAAATTTATACAATAAGGCACATCAGTAAATGCTCTATAATACTACTTTGATATCATTATTTGAAGGAAAATGCTACTTGTACAAATAAGTGGGTTACCAAGAGGATGATCGAAGACGCCAAATGATAAAAATGCCCTCACCCAATTTATAGATTCACCACCCATGCCCTTGGCTGGCTTCTCTCTCCTCAGCCATGGTCACCTCTAGCAAGGTCTGTCTTGCCTCGCCTTGCTTCATCGCCGCCCCACTACGTATCTAGCGACGCGTCTCGTCGCCTTCACCTCACCCCGCGTCGTGAGGCGACGCGCCTCACCGACCGTCAATGCATCTTGTTGTCACCCTGTTGTAGCTCCTTATGCGATCACCGTTGCATCTTATTGTCGCCTCGTTGTAGCGTCTCGCGCTGATTGCCGCTGCACTATCTCGTCGCCTCTTGATGAAGCATAATGGAGCTCGATTAGGCTTTATGAATCAAGCCCGATTAAGTTTCATGAATCAAACCCGATCGGGCTTAATTCGCGGATTAAGCCTGATTGGGTTCATCCCGGATGAAGCTCGGGCGATGAAGTCTGATTCAATCATCGGGTTTGTACATATTCTTGGTACATGTAACACAGTCCTTATTTAGCTATATTTTTTGGATTGGGGAAATTTAGCTATATTTTCTGTATAAAAAAAATTATGGTATTGTGTTATTGGAGATTTGAACAGTCGAAGATGACTCATTGCCAGTGACCTATGAAGAGGTAGTGACTTCATGAATGGTGGCCATATCTCATTCCTCAACAGAGAAAACAACCGATTTAATCGATTATTTGAATAAAGTTTTACACTAAAAATATCAAATTCTTTTGGAATTTAAAAAAGAGATTTTTATTTCTTTTGAAATTGAATCATCCATGATTTAAAAAAAATAATTCTAAATGTTAAAATCTCTTTTTTTTTTCTTTAAATTAAAACTTACACTGTTGGTGTTTTTTTATTTAAAAAATTTCAAATATTAAGTATTGATATTTAAAAACTAAAAAAATTATATATTATTTTTTAAAAAAATTAAATTTTTTAAAAATAAAAAATTTTAAAAAAAAATTGGAGAGTCCTCGACCACTGCTGATCAAGGGCCGGAGGCTTCAAGGGCCCCCGACAGTGGCCTATTGGGGTCTCGCCAGTCAGAGGGTCATCGAACCCTCGTTAAAGGTTCCTCAAACCCTCCATCGTCGTCGATTGGGATGGAGGCGATGGGTCAGTCGTTGCCTGTGGTCAACCAATCGTGTGAGTGTATTTGGGGGCGATGGCGACTGCCGGTCGCCGACTGCGATGAGAGCAAGGGGGCGTTGCTAGCCGCAATGAAAGGAAGATGGTGTATATATATGTGCCCGTGTATATATATATATATATATGAGTGTATATATATGTGCTTGTATGTGTATATAATGGGACAGAAGCAGAAACAAAAAAATTACTATAATAAATATAGAGAACTTACTTGTTTTTGTATTAATGGTTGAAGGAAATTCTGATGAAGGTAAAAATTGAGAGAGGAAGAAACACAGAGATGAAGAAGGAGATAGAGAGGGTAAACAGAGAAAGGAAGAGAGATAGAGAGGGTAGAATCAAGAGAAAGAGAAGGATTGTTGGGCGAGAATACAAAGTTAATCCCAGCCATTGAAAATGTATAAAATTCATCTTAACTATTGAAATGTGTCTTTGATATATTTTATACATTTTCAAAAACTATTCTCCCTTATTATATATATATATATATGATCCAACTAAGATTAAGATTGAGTTTCGATTGTAAATTGTTATCTAATCAATCCAAAGTAAAAAAGGATTCATATTCTAAACAGAAATTCGTAGTCCATTCAGAGAATGATTCTTGATCTGTATGTATAAATCTCTAATCAATTAGCAACATATTTCACATCAAATTTTGGATAGGCAGAGCAACAGAGAGTTATTCTTGATTTTTCATCAAATAGGAAGAACAAAAAGATAGGTCTTAAGAAATCCTCTTTTCACTCCTTGCAAAAGCTACAACTTCTATACTTGGCGATGGAGAAAGGCCATCTATGGAGAAGTCTATGACTATGAACGAGCAGCCATTGGAGAAAAACACTTTTAATATTAGAAAACCAAGAACAACAAATAAGAAGTTAATTTCTGGATTCACATTTAAATTATCTCGAAAGAAGTCTACATGCAATCTTGCATCATCAAGCACAGCTAAATCCTTCAATCAAGAAATGGTAGAAAATAATAAGAGCATGCAAATGTCTTAGATGAAAGCGTATCCAAAACGTAAACACAATAAACTTGGCAATAAATGAAGTTTCATGGAAAGGAAGAACACTAGGTCAACAAAAATTCTAGAAAGATTAAAGAAAGAAACAGAACAAAGCCAATGTGGTGATCATATACAGAAGGTCGAGGCAAAACAAAAGAAGAAAAAGAAAAAGTAGAAAGTGGCCGGAATAGAGGAACATGTGAAAATGGATAGGTCAGAGCCAATTCTGGTGATTGAAAAAATATGTTTTGCCTTCGATACTAATATTGATAATGAGAAGAACTGTGAGTGCAAGCTCTTATCGTCATCAACCACAATTGAATCCTTCAATCAAGAAAAGTTGGAACATAATGAGAGGTTGTGTATGTCTCAAAATCTTTGTCCAAAACATCAACACAGTAAATATGGCAATGAATGAAGTCTAAAGGAAATTAAGAACTCAGTGACTACAGTAATAGCAGAAGAACGAGATGACTTATCAGAGACAATAGAGGAATCTCAACAGAGGAACATATGAAAATGGAAAGTGTTCATTCTTGCCCAAAAAATGGTGGCTGAACATGGGTTTGCAATGGCGAGGACTAGACTCCAGCGATCGGTCTGTCAGGGGCTGGTTGGCACCTACAAGCATTCCGACGTTCCAGTAAGTGAGAAAGTAAGTTGGTAGAGTATCGGTTGGCCAGAAAGAACATACATTGGCTCTTGATAAAGCGGGTTTATATAGGAGGAGCATAGGTCCTCTTGCATGCACGCTTACATCGGGCGTTGTAGGGTGACGGGACTGGATATCCGACACTGACGGGGCTTCTTGACGGTGGCATGGTGTCGACGAGACCTTCATTGAATATGGATGAGACTACCTTTAATGAGGATGAGATTTGAAACGGGCACGAGAGTGCCCATTGTGCGACAATAATGATGCGATTGCAGGCTAGTGCGAGGCCAAGATTTAGTTAAGGTTGGGCCGAGATTGGGACGTGGGCGTGATTGAGTCGGTATGGTCCACAGCCCCCCAAGTCAATTGGTCACGAAGCGAGCATCTGAGCTTAAGAATATGTAGCCAGGCAATGTGTTTTAGACGTTTGTCGCGGGAAGGAGGTCGGAATATAATCCCCTGGGCTGAAGTGTTTTGACAGAGATGATGCCTGGACCTACTCGGGGCGACGTTATGACTCGATTACTACGGGCTTTGAAGCTCGTCATGGCCAATTGAGACGGTAATGGAGTCGAGCTATCGAGAGTTATACTGTTATGGTTCGAGGGCAGCCATGGAGTCATAAATTTACAAGGGGCGCAGTAGGCGGTCTTGTCCATGATTGGCAGCCCATGTCTCAGAATTTGGAGAAACGACACATGCTCAAGGGGTAGTCAGCCCACTGACTGATGTGGTTGTTTTGTCAGCACATTAATTGTTGAACATGTGGCGTGATCCCGAGGGTTGTCATGTTGACGAATGGTTTCCGACCGTTTAAATGCCTTTAGCGATTCCTATAAGCATGCCTTATTTCTCGCATTTTCCTATCTTTTTGGCTGCCCTTTGTGATTTCTTTCACATTCTGACAGTTTTCGTCTCCAGGAGTCACATTGCTCCAGGCTCGATTTCTTCATTTGCAATCGCCTCAAGAGACTCCTATTCATTTTTTATTTTTTCCTTATGGTTGAATCTGTTAGATATGAGCCTTGAAGACCAATTCTAGTGGCACAAAAGGTATTTGATCTTGTAATTCTTTAAACTCTATTTGATGTCAAGTTTATGTTCAGTTTAAATTGTAATATGGTTTGAATTGAATATACAATTATCATATGGTGATGGAATGATTATTCCATAGAGGTCGTGTTATATTAGTCAAGTGAGATTATCTGATTTGGTCATATGACGAGATCAAAGGATTTGACCTGCTGACCGTGATCTCATATCTCGTTGGGATATATTTTGATAGAGGGATCGTATTGCATATATCCTAGTTTAAGGTTCACATCACCCGTTTCACATTAAATTAAATAATCATGACATATTGTTAAATATTATTCATGATTTATAGGAATTAATAATTGTTTAATTCTTGTTGCCAATTTAATTGTGAACTTAAAAAATCCTACCAATAAGAAATTATTTTAAGAGAATAAAGGTAAATTAGTAATTATGAAATTAGTAATTTGGTGCATTTGTTTATTGGATAAATAAGAAAATAATTAGATAATTATTTCATGGAGATAATTGTTTAATTGCATTTATTGATTAGATAAATGAAAGCAATTAAATAGTTTATCATGAAGATAATTATCTGATTATTAGATAATTATAGATAATTATTTGATTGCATGTACTTATTAGATAAATGAAAGCAATTAAATAAATTATCAAAAATTGAATTCAAGATAATGCTAGCATATTAATCCAAATTCAATTGCACCTAGGATTATATATGGTTCTCTATAAATAGGACCATAAGCTTCATATTTCAGTATGCGTACCTTCTCGTTTCGAGACTCTTAGGTCAAGTGATTTCGGGTGGACCGACTCGACATCCTACATTTGAAGGATTTTACAATAGGTTATCTACAACGAAATTTGATTTCGCCTCGAGGTAACTTTTCATTAATGTCTTCAATTTAAACCATATGATTTGAAAAACGTGATACCTAAAAATCAAATTTTGTTTTCGTTGCGTCTAATCCGATCATAATTTTTCTAACAGAATCGTCCTTCGATCCCCTGTCCTATGAATGGGTAAGCGAGAAGGTGTCCAAAAATGCTTCAAGTTCAATGCTCCTAACCTCGTGGTTGAGATGAGGTGACAAATCTCCATTTTTGGCACCAAAGAAAGAGATAAATTGTTCGTGTGCCGACACTGTGGCAAAGAAGAGCGTATGGATATGGAATCAAACTCTGCAGCAGATGGACGATTGATCTTTATGTACGAGACATTCTTTTAGTGTATTCGATTGCGACTACCTTTGTCCGAGTTCCCGGGTTTAGTTCTTTCGATGTTGAACATTGCCCTAACCTAGCTATATCCGAATAGCTGGGCCTTCGTCAGGGCGTTTGAGGTGTTATGCGATTTTCTCGACCTAGAGCCGAGCTTGGGAGTCTTCTTCTACCACTTCTAGTGGAAATGAGCGAGCAAAGGCAGTTGGTTGTCCTTGAACAGTCTTCGAGGAAAGGGATGGTTAAAGCTATACGATAGCTCGTATAAGCACTTCAAGTCCGACCTTTTCAAAGCAACCTCGCCAGAGAGAGAGTTTCTCTTTTTCTTGGATGCTAACGGACATCCGCGATATCCCTGCTTTAGCCGCGCAAGCTGACCATCCTTACCAAGATTGATTATGCTTGATTGTTCTTGCGCATCTATCGCCTTTGATTCTGGGTTATCCTATATCATTTTTGTGCTTTTAGCATTTTCGACCCATAATTCGATTTACACATTCTGCATCATTGATGCTAGGTTTTTCCTTTATCATTCTAGAAATTCTTGCATTTTCTTTGACTTCTTGAACCATTCTCGCGCTTTTGCACTTTGGTTTTAAAATCGTTTGAGTGCCTTTGCACTTTGATTTTAGGATCATTCTTGTGCTTTTGCGCTTCGATTTTAGGACCATTTTAGCGCCTTTGCACTTCGATTTTCGGACCATTTTGCACCTTTGTGCTTTGATTTTAGAATTGTTCTCGCACCTTTGTGATTTGATTTTTAGACCATTCTCTTGCCTTTGTGCTTCGATTTTTGGACCATTCTCGCTCCTTTGTGCTTTGATTTTTAGATCGTTCTCTCACCTTCGCACTTTGATTTTTGGACCATTTTCACGCCTTCGTGCTTCATTTTTTGGATCGTTCTCGTGCCTTCACGCTTCGATTTTAGGACCGTTCTCGCACCTTTGCACTTCAATTTTTAGACTGTTCTCTTCGCTTGGTGCTTTGGTTTTCGAACCATTCTTATGCCTTCGCGATTTAGTTTTTGGATTGTTCTCATGCCTTTGCATTTCAATTTTTGGACTATTCTCGTGCATTTGCACTTCAGTTTTAGGACCATTCTTGCACCTTCTCTCACTAACATTTGGGTTGTTCTCGCACCATTATGCTTCAGTTCTAAGCTTCGTGTGTCTACTGGAGTTTATGCCTTTTTTCAATGCGTTCATTGTCCTGAAAAACCAAATACACAAAATGGAACTACCACAAGATGAAAGTTATTTTATTCATGCATCATTGAATGACCTATATACATTTAATCTTGCCTATGATACTTTTCCAAGGCGGTTATATGGATTCCTTTGCAAGCTTTCCACCTTTGAGCGATGAAACATGCTCCTTGGATTTGTCAAAAGAACTTTTTGTTCCTTCATTGCTCTTCTCGCCTTAAGTTATGCCCTTGGCCTTTATGGTAATTAGTATGTTCTTTTCCCTAGGCTTCTAATCCACCAGTTCCCTATCTTGAACCATGCTCGAGCGTGATCCGTCAAAGTTGAAGGGAAGGTTCGATACATAATTTCATCTTCCCATCCATGTAGTACCATAAAGAACTCGTAGTTTTGAATATGATCATGAGGATCGCCCTTTTTCCAAGCATGCATTCATCAGGGGTATCTTGAACTTTTTCAGCAAAGGCTTCTCCATGATGTTCGAGGCAAAAGGGATTCTCTTCCTAGAGTGGTCTTCTAACGCAGGTATCAATTTCTTCTTCTCTAAGACTTTTTTGATAATTCTTTCCATATCCACTGCATAATAAGTACTAAATGCCGATTGATCCCCAATTTCATTTATCTTCTTCATAAGGCTTATTGGTTGAGCTTGTTCCTCGTCAATAGATGTATTTTCAACAGTCTTGAGGTATTTTCTTTTTTGAAGATCCCTTTGGGTGCCCTTGTTCTTTCTTGGTGTTCCCTCTTTTTATCTATCTTGCATTCGAGAAGGAGAAGGGTCTCATGCTCAAGTTCTCCGAGAATGAGTGGGCCATGATTGAGTTCCTTGGGGTTCCGGGGTAGTTTTAGAACTTCCTTCTTGAAGAGGGACTAAATCAGATGCAATTTTTTTTAGAGTCGATAGTAGTGTCATGTGAGAGGCTATATTTTGCAATAAGCTAGAAACTTCTCATAGTGCCCGCATCCCTTCTTATGCTAGCGCTACAAGGCTTCATACTTTGCCTGTGGTACAATGGAAAAAGTTTGTCTAGATGGGTCTACGAATTCTATGGGCTAGTTTCCTGTTGGCCTTGGGGGTAGACTTCCAACTGGCCCTGGGATGAGGCCCTTGAAAATCTTTCGGGGTGAATTTCAAACTAGTCATAGAATAAGGCCCCCGAAGGTCCTTGGGGGTAAATTCCCAACTGGTATTGTGAGTGGATTCCTACCTAGCCTAGGAAGGAGGTTCCTAAAGGTCATTAGGGGTGAATTCCCAAGTGGTCACATGAGAAGGCCCTTGGAGGTCTCTATGATTGAATTCCTAGCTAGACTTGGGAAATGGCCTCTAGAGGTCCCTGGGGGTGAATTTCATACTAGCCTTAGGAGTGGATTCACAACTAACCTTGAGAAGAGGTTCCTAAAGGTCCCCAGGGGTGAATTCTTAGTTGGCTCTGGGAAGGGACCCTTGGAGGGCCTTGAGGTTGAAGATCTCAAGTGATGTGAAACGGGCTATCAATGGCGATCTCATGGGACAGAGATACCATTTCGTGCCCCGAGTAAGCACCTCGTGGAATGAGCCTATACTCTTTCTTGACTCTGTTGATTAATGGTACTTTTTGTTGGGATCATTACAGGCTGATTCATTGGCTTTTTGTACGGTTCCCATATACGATGTCAATTATTATTGTCAAAATATAACAATGAATTTATTTAACTGAGAATATTGTCGTTTGGCCACCTAAGTCTACAAGGAAAGAAACAGTCAGAGGGCATGGGTAGGTCCCCATGCACACTTCGATGCTTAAGTCAAACATTGAAGATGTAAAAAATTGTAAAACATAATCTCCACCAATTAAGAGATGTATTTTTTTGAAATGAATGTCTACCTATTTATAGAGGGATATGGAGTAATCCTAAGTAGTTCAGGATTAAGATTCTTACAAATAACTCGATATTTCCTAATCTGTTAGGATTTGGATTCTTATAGATAACGTTTATCCCCATATTTCATAATTCTTTCAGAATTATAATTATTTATGAATAATTACATATCCTTTATTTGGAATATTTGGAGAAATTTTAAAATGTCAGAGTTATCCTATTTTGTGTATTACGTGGGACCCTCCCCGCATATTTGAGGAAATGTTTTGGCAGCAATGCCTTGACTGGGGCTGCAACCGAGGCACGACAACCCTGGCCTCGACAAGCCCACGACCGCATGGCGAGGTCGCAAGGGGATACCTCTATGGCCACACAATTGGATTTGCGTGAGGCAGCCCCATGGTTAGGACGCGGGGGTTATACACTTAGCTGCATAGTGGAGCTGCGGGATTGCTTTTCGCAGGGCCCTTCGTGGCCTTCTTTGCGGCTTGTGGACCGTATTGGCCACTTGCCACAGATTTCCTTTGGCCCTTTATTGCTGGGTCATCCCAGTTAAGTTGTGTTAATCTGTTTATTAATTTATTTTTTGGTACTTTTTCTCATGATAGATTATTAGTAATGCGAAAAAGATTGCTAGTATTATTGGAGATTTAATTGATAAATGATTCACTTTGGAATGAGGAGCTTGTGATTGTTTGAGAGTTAAAGTATTGTTAAATATATTTTGAAAAATAAGTTGGTTAAATAGATTCTCTCTGACCAAAGTTAATTGAAAAATAGATTCACTTTGTTATTTTTAGGGATGTGTAAAATTTTGGTTTAACCAAAATAATCAAACCAAACTAACTGAAATTGTCTATTTGGTTCAGTCTAAATTAAGGGTCTGTTCGGTTTGATTTTCAAATTTGGCAAATTTAGTTATCTCCATTCAGTTTGGTTTTCATATTAAAAAAATTGAAATAACTGAATAGACCAATTACTCTAAGTAATTAAAAGATTATTCAATTAATATTGTGTGTTAATTGAGCATGATATAATAATTGCTCATGTAGTTTCATGAATCTACTGATATTGCTTATTATTCAAGTAATAATAGCTCGAAAATCATCTCATTCTCTATTTTAAAAATTAATCAACTAATATTACTCATTAATTGAGTAATAATTAAATTACTCGTGTACAATCTCAATGATAGTTGATTAATAAATTGAGGGTTTTTTAACCCTTCCCTCTTTCGAAAAATAATCGATTAATCATTTTTATTAGTTAAGTAATGTTTTTTGACTACTTGCATAATTTTACTGTTTACTCGAGTAACTAGCAAATCTTACTCAAGTAATTGGAAAATTTACTATTGTAACTTTTTGATTTTGTTAGTCTTTTTTGTTTTTTGGTTGTTCGATTTTTCAAGTATTTTTTTAATTTTTTTCCAGTTTTTCCTATTTATTCGATTTTGTTAAAGCATTGTTCAGATATGTCACCACACCCGGTAAATTGAGTGTTTTAAAAATTGAGTTAAAATTTATAAATTTTTATTTAAAATGAGGTTTTAGTGCAATAAAGCAGTAAATATAAATTCTAGACAAATTATCTATTGGGATGTAACCCACATAGAAGTCTAGAATTCATGTAACCAACCCCACATAGTGGGATAACGGCTGAATATGTTGTTGTTAAAGCAGTAAATATAAAATAAAGTTTACAAAACTTAAAAAATTTAGAGCAAAAATGAAATCAACACAAGTGATTTATAGTAGTTAGGATTAATTGACCTACTCTATCAACTTAACTCATTGAAGATTTTCAAATTTATTAAAATCTCGTACTTGAACTCAAATATGCTTTCTAACAATCAATTATGCTATATTCAATTTCCTACTTGTATCAAGTAGGCTTTCTACCAATCCATTAGGCAATATACAAAAATAAGATGATTTGAGATGTAACATTCTAATAATTCAGGAACATATAATAATTATTAATTTATGTATTTAAAGTGAATTGTGATCTATTGGGATTTTGTATATTTGAATAATTTGGTGGGGGAATTAAATATTGTATTTAAGGTAATTATTGAATATTTGTGTATTTAAAGGGAAGTATTAATTGATTTTGTATTAAAGAAATGGTTAAGTATTTGTTGAAATTAAAATATAAGTGGTATTATTAAGGTGAGGTGCGAGATGAGGATTACTTTAAAATTAAATTTGTGCAATATATGGGTAAGAAGGCTTGTAGTGCAGGTGGTTATGCAATGTTCAACTTCCTACTCTCTTGTAATACCACTAGACAATATGCAAAAGCAATAAAAATAAGATGATCTAAGATGTATAAACTCTCAATTACAATGTTTCTCAAATGAAGATACAAAGACTAAAACAAAATAATATAAATGATATCTATAGTCTTTTGAGAGAAAAATGAACGTATAAGTACTAATAAAAATAATGAATACAATTGTAAATTATTATCACTTCATTTTTATTCATTAGCCTTGCTAATGCATCCTTAGGCTGGTATTTATAGGTTTTTCTCGAAGTTGAATTAACTAGCTGTTATTTTGAGCCATTGGGGGCTTTTAATGCCTACAAAAATTAGTTGTTAAACATATCAATGAAGAAATAGTTGATAGTTTTTCAAAACAGTCGATAGTTTTCTTCGAGATATTTAAAAACACATTTTGTTTTTGGGCAAACAGTTAACTTTTAGAGAAAAACAATTTATGATTTTGATAATAAGTCAACATTATACAGCTACAGTCAACATTTTTTTGAACTTACGTGAAAAAAACAAAGAGTGAAAAATTATCTAGTCGACAATTCACAAGAACAGTTGACAATTTTTGCATAACCAATTCATCTAAGACTAAAAAAGATTTGACTCTTTTAAAATAGGATTATTTTTGGTCTTTTATGTTTTAGTCTTGACTCTTTTAAAATAGGATTATTTTTTGTCTTTTATACATCTAAGGCTTAAAATGGTCGACTCTTCTTAGCCTTTCATACACATAAGACTTAAAACTGTTTAACATTTTTTAAAAAATTATCGACTCTTTTAAACAATCCAAACAATGAAAACACAAAATGATCGACAGATAGACTTGAAAGAGTTAACAATTTTGTCTTAAATTTTAAAAAGACGTTAAGACAAATGTTAAAACAATTTTTTAACAAATCTTATATATTCGTTCATTTAATTAATATATATTGAATGGCAAAAGATATTTTTCAAAAGATTGCCATTAAAGAGTTTATATAATTTGACAAAATGATTGAAACAACATTCTTAAACAATAAATGAATTTTTCATTTTCCATTTTTAAGAATAAATATTCTATTTTTATTTTGAAAATAAAGATGACATGAAAATATTTTTCATCATAAAAAATAAAAATTTTCATTATCAAAGTATTTTTCATCATAGATATTCAAGATGATGATTTTCATCAATAAGTTATCATGAAATTTTTTTTCATTAAAATATTATCAAAATCAAAATAATTTTGATACATTTCTTATAACAATTTATTTGATTTCAACGTAACTTTTTTTGATGCCATAATATTGTTTTTTAAGATGAAATATTGGGCACAAAAGATTTTATATTGAAAGAATATTTAGAATTTTTATCCTTTGGTATCAATGGAATATATATAAAGACTTTGAACAATAATTTTATCAAAACTATTTTAGATATTTTACAAATTAATCTCATTAATTATTTTCAAATTCCAAAGAAGTTTTTAGTTGCCGAAACATTTTATCAAAAACAAAACAATACAATCAAAGTAATTGACATCTGAACTCCACGATAGATATAATTGTCTTAAAGTATTATATAACATTATAAAAAAAATACATCAATAGTAACACAAAATAAGAGTATAAATCATACAATATATAAAGAGCGAAATGATACATCATGTGCTCACAAAGCGTATCTACACAAAAATATCAAAATTAACAAACTAGAGATTCATGTTAAAAGCTAGTTATCCGAATATCAAATATCCCTAAAAAATGTTAATAATGAGAGCAAGTTTTGTGACCTCACGAGTATAAAATATGCTATGACTAATAGAAGAAAATGTTTAAAAACATGCATGAAGGAGATCACGAGTACTCACACATGTAATGCAATAATAAAATAAACAACAATAACATAGGTGTAAAAATACATTATTTGTTCGCGTTCAAGAGCTAACACTTCTTCATTGGTGATCAGATGATGATTAAATATACAAAAGAATGTTTCATTTGAAAAATGGATGATCTATCGAATATAAACAAAAATAAGATGAACACTGACACATCCGTTTTTGTTAAGAACTAAAAAACAACACAACCGACCTTTGTTTTCTCTTTAAAGAAAAAAAAATAAATAAAATAAAATCAACCACCAAATTAAGCCCAAAAAGGGCTGGCTGAGCTGCTGCAGGTACCCATCCACCAGAACACATCGATCCAGCAATCAATTCGACAAACCTGCCTGTAAATGTTATCCATAATGCAAAACTATAAAACATGATTATTAACATTAATTTAAACATAGGAAAGGGGACATTTTCCATGCTATTTCTAACAAAAAACTTGTACAAGGAGGAAGATGCCTCGGTGAAAATGTCAAAAGAATGAAAAATCCATGAAATCAGGGCCATGATAATTGCCGAGCATCATTACATGAGGCCCAAGATGACTCTTTTAACAGCTACCTCCTCCCGCAAAGTATTTACCTTCCAATTCGCCCGGCCATGTGCCAGAAATGCAAGCTTGTAATATATCTAACATGCCTTGGCTCACTACTCTCCAGAAATATACAGATTGGGTATCACTGCTGCTGCATATACCTGACCTGGCGGTTGATCAAACATCTCTCCAGTTGATGAGTAGCAAGATTTCCAGTAACAAAATCAGACTGGAATGTAATATACTTCGCCTTCTAAGCATATTGCATGTGTTGTAAGATGGATCCGACAGAGAAAGGTCTGATCTTTACCTACTTAAGTTGTCATCTCAATCGCGATAATCTCTTCCTCTTTCGATTCTTCTTGCGTGGAACAGGAATGCTCCTCGAGATAGATGACACGGCCAAGGAGGAAGGAGGCTTGCCAATAGATGTTCTACTTTTCTTAGCAACCCATTTCAGCGGCAAATTATTTACTACAAATCCAATATCACTGGAACTGTTCAGTTCAACAAGTTTCTGAATTTGGTCAAGCATTTGGTGCGTCCAGGCCATTGATAGATCCAGCGCAACTGAATCATCAGTTGGTCGTTTCCACAGATTCATTAATATCTCCTTAAATGATTGATATGACATGGATGCTTGATAGCCTTGCCGATCTTCGCAGATCATATTTGCCTTTATGACATGCTTGCAAAGATTTCCCTGCATTGACCAAGAACAATCGCAACAAGCAAATTCTGATCCAGGATTCCATACTAAATGTGTGATACTGCTGTCTTTTTGGCTCACCACCTTGGCAAACAGGTGGTCCTTATCATCCAAGATGACAGCAGAATCAGGAATTTGAGATGCCCGGTGCCATGAGGTAGATGCAATATATTCCTCCTTGAGATTTTGGAAGGAGTCGCTTTCATCTGCATACCGATCAAGCCAATAGCTTGAGTGCAACTCCGTTGTCAGCTTGTGCACTAACCAATCTACTCTCTGGAGTGCCCCAAGAGGTGAATCGTCATATAGTTTGTCTTTCAGCTTTACATGATATGCTTCTATGGCACCAGCTGCCTCCTGGCTTGCAAGAGGAAGGGTTCTCATTGTGGAAAGCCACATTTCTGCACAACAAAAATGAGTAAAAGCAATTTTCAGAAAATTTAACTTCGTAAAATTTCAGCCGTTGTGAAGGGGTGGAGAGAGGTCAATCAACCAGAAACAAAGAGATCATCTAACCAATCTTAGGCACCCAAGAGGCCTTGAAGTATTGCACAAAGTTTGTTTGGTCAATAAAATCTTGGGTTAATTCGTCTAATGCAACCAAAGAATCCACTCCATGCCAAATGCCATATACTATTTGTCCAAGGCGTTTGAAAATCTCTCGCTGGACTTTGATGCTACTGCATCTCTTGACAATGTTCCGCAACCATGATCTACGAACCCGCCAAAGGGAGAACAGGATAGGACAAGAAAACGTCTCCCTGCAAGTCCAGCAAGTTCTAAATTAAGCATATTGGCAATGAAAATAAATTTAAATAGAAAACGTGAAAGTAAGATAACCATGCCTTATAGGATCAATCTCTGCTGCTGCATCATCAATCAAAAACCCATTGATCTTCCAGCCGGGGTCCAAGGCACGAACACGGTCTAGTAAAGCTTTCATCCATTTTGACACATCATGCTTTGCAATGCTACGTGTAATGACCCACGCAACAGGGAGTGCATGTTGTCTTGAATCAAAAACAAGAAGAGTGCACAAGGGGTACTGCCAATAAAGTAAGTCATAAGAATCCCATGTGGTAATCTTAAACTTCCAGTAAAGCTCATACAACTGGCCATTATTAAATTCATTACCTTAAGCCTCTTTATTCCAAAAGTTGAATCAGCTGCCATAAGACTGTGATGGCCAAAACGTACCATTTGTTGCAATTGCCATTCAGTTTGAATCCCCAGGATAAATGGATCAGCTTCTGATCCATCCTGATAAAAGAATACAGATTTCTTATTGCGGTCAAGCCACAGTCTAATGCTAGCCTGATCATCTAGATCCAACTCATGGCTAGACCGTTTGATAATCATGCCAAGTTTGTGGACATACTGAGAAGCAAGGCTATTTACTTTTGCATCTGAACCACAATACCGCTGTATCCCCTCAATGTGCTTCTCCAATACATTTTCCTCAGGAATGCCCAGATAGATCATAGACATAGTTTGCTGTTGAATTTCATTACATATGTACGGAATTTTCTTAGCACCAGGACCAATTGCATCTCGATCAAGTGGCCCATGACAGACAAAACCTGCCTTGTTTACATGGCGCCTATCATTATATATAATAAGTGCAAGCGATGGGCGAGCATACAGCCGTTTCACTACGAAATGGCATGTGCATCCCCTCATAGATTGAGGTCTGGCAGCACGGTTTCGGGTGTTGAGCCGATATCTTCGGCTTGGTAAAATACCTCCACCTTCCCCATAATTTTCAGGACCAAAGGAACACCAGTACCTTCAATAAGAAAAATATAGAAAGAGAATGAAAAACATAAGAATGGTTGGATCAAAACTTGCACATACTTAATAGTTAGTAGGAAACTTATATTCTTTACATATAGATGAAAACTGTTTCCAGTCCACCAGGATACATTTGTCAACCAAATCAGGCAGTCACACAAGAAACCAGCTCCAAGTATTATATATATGAAGCTCATAATTTGGTTAGACATCCCAATTGACCCATCTTGAAGTTTTTAGAATACTTGTTAAATACTAGGAGTGATAGTTGAGATGGCAAGTTCAAAGAAAATATCAAGGATCTTGCAATTTCATCAGAGTCTCTAGACAAAATATGAGATGGAAGGCCCACTTGTCCAAAAACATTAACCTTAGCGCCTAATCTTTTTCACAAGACAACAGGACATGTGCCCCTAATATCAAAATTGATAGGCCAGACGCCTACCAGACTACAACCTGACATACAGGGGTAGCAGCAATGCACCTCTTGGAAACAAATTGCACACTGTTAATAACATGGTATAATACCTGTACCTTACTAAACAAGAAGCAAGAAAGTACCAAAGTTGAAGAACTTACAGCCTATACTCCAAATACTCATCGCTCTTGTACTCCTTTAAGCTTCCTTTTGACCGTTTTCTTCCCCTCTCAATATGGAATCGTGTTGGTGATTCTAGGTTAGAGCACTCTCCAATAATGAATGCATCAACTCTTTCATATGGAATAAGTGCTACATCATCATGACGCTCAGCAGTTCCAAACTTTGACCAATCCAAGTCAGCTGAAGAGAACTCCTCCTCTGGTGGATCTTGCACAGGAATATTGAGGATGGATTCAATTATATCCATAAGGTTCAATATCCCTACCTGTTCACCAGTTGAATTGTTGAAGAGCCAAGTCGTCATTCATTCCCAGTATAACTGGAAAAAATTAAGGCACATGTCAATTAGTGGCATGAAATAGTCCAGAAGAAGCAAAATAATAATAATTTATTAGGTTGAATCATATCATGACTACTGGTTACATAGACAGCACAAGACAGTAGCCATTAATTGTACGCTTAAATAGAAGAATGAAAATTGATAGGAGAATGAAACTAAATGATAGAAAACCCATCCCTCAGGCTAAGGGAATTTTTTGAGTGCAATGACGAACTACACAACACAAAGTGTTGACATAAAACTATAACTACACATTTATTTGTAAAGATATATGATACTCCTTGACATGTGTACACATGACTTATAACCTTATCATAACTAGAACTAGAGTATATATGGTTATCTTGGTTTGTACATGCCTTTGGTTCTGTATTCATCTTCAACATAGGTCTGTGAATGCTACCTAGAAAAAAGCAGTCTATATCTAGAATGTAGTTTTCCCCCGTTCATTTTGTTTCTCTTCTTTTTTCTTTGTTTTTGTGTGTGGCTAAGTTATCTCCTTTCTTCATAGAAAAGCAAAAGGTTGGATTCTATGAAGCATGGTTGAATTATCAGTAAAAGTGTTGACCCTTCTACTTCAAAGTATCAACGAGGGTCCTCATATTCATACCAAATTATGCACACACCTAGGAAGTGTTTATTAAGTGACTGTCATCAAGAAGCTTATGTCTGCATGAGTTTGACATGGGCAAGGTAAATCCAGTTTGGATTTGAGCAATTTACTTGCACTTCCATGATCTCTTTTGCATTTACTACCCAAATCAGAATGATTAGGGGTGTTCAACATGCCAAACCGCATGTGCAGTTTGACATTAAACCAAACCGCACAGTTTGGTTTAGTCAACGGAAACCACACCAGACTGCACCGCAAAATTGCAGAGCAACAAGCACATATCTAAAACCAAAACATACCGGCTGCTCTGCGTCACAAACAAAGCAAATAACCTGAAACATCAATTCCAAATCCACACCTCTCATGATTTGCAGACAGTAAAACAAAAATAATTGAGCAAAAGAATGTAGAGAGTAAAATAAAGAAATCCGTAATAAAAACATACTTGTTTAACATTGCATCGGATGAGTTCGTGTCGATCACAGGGGGCTACTCAGCATGCTCTAATAGATCATATAAAGAAAGAAAGAACAACAAATACTCAGTCCCTCTCTCGCTCAAGCGCCCGCCGCCCATCCCCCTTTGTCCTTCTCCCTCTCGTGCTTCGCTCGTTGCGGGCTGCGGGTTGCCTGTCTCTCGCTCTCACTCATTGCTGCTTTCGTGCGTCCGTCGGCCCATCGCTGAGGACCTGAGGTCGCTTACTCGCTTGCCCTCCTCGGTCGCTCGCCTCGCTCAATCGCAAGCTCCATGCCTCTCTCTGGCTTCGTCGCTCGCCCCCCTGGCCCCCTCACCCTCAGTCGTCGCTCGCCCTCGCCGACTTTCCCCTCGATCTCTCGCTTGCTGCCTCTCTCGCTTCGTCACTCGCCGATCTCCTTGGCGCACTTCAGTCTGGAAGTAAAGGGTAGGGAGAGGAGGTTGTGGGTAAAGTGGTGGGGGTTGGGTAGAGAGAAAGAACGACGGAAGATTTAGATTAGGGTGGGTTACAACTTCACCCTTTTATATTTTATAATTTTTTATTATTACACTATTTGGGTGGTTCGGTTTAAAACTGAACCAAGAAATCCTCAAACCGCAAACTGAACGGTTTAAAGATTTCTCAAACCGTACCAAACCGCATCCTCCAAAAAACCGCGTGGTGCAGTGCAGTCTGGTTCGGTTAGGTCAATTTTTACGATTTATCAATTTTTTTAAACACCCCTTAGAATGATCAACGTCAAATAGATAAATTACAGATTTATCCACTAGAAAGTGAGCAATTACTAGTTAATCTGACAAAAATAGATGCAATAGTGGAAAATGAAGGACAAGGGAGAAAAATGGGGAAAGCAAAAAAAACAGAACACACTTTCGAGCACTACAAGGATCATATTATTGTGTTTGATATCCTTGATGTCTAATTAACCCTATTTAATAGAAGACAGAATTAGATACATCTTTCGCTAAGTTTTTCGGTATATACATTCAATTAGCATTGTGCCGCATAATTAAGATACTGCAGGCCAAATCAAGAAGAATGCAGCCTCAATCAAAGCTTGAACTCTTATCTACTTGCATGATAAAAGCTCAATCAGTTCAAATGTTGCTCATCATACTTCATAGTTCTTTCCATATTTAACACTTTATGTAAGGTTTTGCAATCAAATTCTAGCAACTATAAATAAATCTTGCAGTTTTTATATGAAAGGCAGATCCTGTTCAGTTGTGGAAAATGTTTTCCACCTTTCTATTTCCAATTTTCTAGAAAATCTTCAATTTTTGTTTTCCACAGAATAGTTAGAGAACACATTCAAATGTTGAATACAGAAAACTGGAACATATGCTCACAATGCTTTTTTTCCAACATACAGAAAATCAGGCATTCGTGTAATTGTTTCAAGATTCTAATTACACAATAGAGATTAGGAGACCAGCAGCAAATATCCAGATAAGCGCGAGTGTCTTCATCCAGCTGTTTAATTTAGACCAGAATTAAGGGAAATTTTAATAGAAGGCCTATTTAAGACTTAAAATAACGTTATGACACAGTAATATAAAACAACAACATATCCAGCCGTTATTCCACTATGTGGGGTTGGCTACATGAATTCTAGACTTTTATGTGAGTTACATCCCAACAGATAGTTTGTCTAGAATTCTTATTTGGATCCGACTAGGTTTTACGCTGGCTGTCAGTTACCTAACGCAACCCTCCTCCTTTATCCGGACTTGGGACTGGCAGTGGATAATATCCCCTGGCGGAGTAATGATGAAATGAAGTTTCAACACTATCTTCATATGGAGAAGTTTCATGAGATGGTAGTGAATGAAGATAATTGATATAGTTGTGTTCCATCACTTAGTTGACATGGTGAAACCAACACCTTTCATTGACACAATAACATACGTGGAACTAATTTAACTCATAAGATGAAGGAGCCACACTTCCACCACACCTTTCATTATTACTTCCTAAATAAACCATGGAAGAGTTCAAGGTACCCACAGAAAATCCATATCATTCAAGGTATTTCATCAAACATATGGCACACACCACAAAAATTCAAAACCCGAAACACTACAAACAGCCAAAGCTCTTTGAAACTGAAATGTTCTTCAACATGACTTTGCAGGCATGCTGACAAAATTTTGTTCATACCAAAGCTCTAGAAGAGCTTGGATGATGAAAGAGATCGGTATGAATAAAGGAGAGGGAAGGAGATGAATAAAGGACCCCTTTTGGGTTGGGAGGTGGAGATGGAGAGAGAGGGAAAACAATTTAAGAGTAATGCATTTTCTAAACATTAACATTACCAGGGAAAACTTAGAAAACTCATTTAAAAAGTTTCCATCTTCCACGGAGCAATTTTTTAAAAAAATGAGGCCGTTTTCCACACCAGACAGGGCCATAACGTTCCTGAAAATTGATTACAAGAAGCATAACAGGGGAAAAAAACAAATCCAGAAAGAGCTTAACAGTTAACAGAGAACACATTAAAAGTTACAATTATTATCTTCTACATTAACTTGAGGGTTGGAAGGGGAAAAAAAAAAGGAAAAGTTATTCAGTCAACAACTATTACTGAACAGAGGTGAGCAACAATCAGTTTGGGTAGTTTGAAAAGCATTTTTCAAACCGAACCCCCATTGGCAGTTTGGCTACCTTCCAAACCACAACAAAACCACCATATGTTTAAAACTGCCCAACCCATAGCCGGTTCGGACTGTTTGAGCTGTTTGAGGAAGTATAGCATTATATAAAGCCTTTGCATTCACATTCTTAATAGCATTGCAACATTCAGCCATTCCTTAAACTTTTTACATTCAAGAAATCTTAAACAATCAACATTTCAGCATAAATATTATGAAAAATCCAACAATTAGCATATTTCCAGCAACATAAAAAAGTACCATCTTAAAATTCAGCAATTATCTATTTCAGGTTTCATCTACAAAACAAAGACATATATCAATTATATATTACCAATACCATCATATACCAGAGAATGAATTGATCCACACAAAAGCAACCAATTGATCCACAAAAAGCACCACCAAAAAATTTGACTGATAAACGAGTATGATTAAAACCAAAACCAAACATATAATAAAAAAGCCAAAAACAAACTACCAGTCCAGTGACCAAAACCAACACAAAAACAAATCACCAACAGTCCAGTGAATCAATGACCAAAACCAAGGGTGAGGCAGGGGTGGGTTAGATAACTTTCAGGACAGATTCATGGACGTCAAAATCTGCGGAAATTTCGTGCTTTCTCAAGGGGCTGTGCATTCCTGAGGAGGTCTCGGGCCAATGATTGATAATTGCTTCTTCAGCGAAGAGATTCGAATGGCAGTAATAGGGAATTGGTTAGCAGGGTTTGCGGTGTTTCTGATACAATTTTTGTTGACTTCCTTCACCCTGTTTTTAGTTGACAGGCACGTCATAGCACATTTGCGAAAAGCGCAAGAATATTGGATATCAACATACCATGAAGCTTCAAATTAAGGAATAAGTTCAAATTTACTTTTGTTCAGTATAGTTCAGGTGAAGAGGCTAGGGCAGTGATTAGTAGATTCAATTGTAGTTTGTTGTATGGAAGGAAAATTTTTGTCAACAGGGAGAAGAAGACAGCAGATGAAACTAGGCAGATCTCCAGTGAGACAAAAATCGTGGGCATGGTCTGGGAGACATTGTAGTTCTACGGAAGCTTGGAAGCGTGTTGGTGAGTTGTCCGTTAAGCAGAAATCCTTTTGAATTCTATGGAGGTGGATAGGTCATCTGAGGTGCTTCATTAAACGACTGACTCTTTGTTGGCTGGGCTGCACGAGAACAAGTCTGTTGTTCTCTTTTGGGGGAGACCAGCTCATGCTAAATTTAAGTGGCTTGTGAGGGGAAGTGCTGAATTTTAATGCTTTTTCAGGTATTGATATCTTCAAGGCATTTCTATTTCCAAGTAAGTCTCAATCTAGTCTTCTGCTAGCTGTTCTAGAAGGTGGGTTGCACAAGGGGGTTTTGACCTGCTCTGCCTTTTCTCCTGCACAAGCTAGTCTTCGAGTTTCACTCCAGGTTTTTGGGAACCTTGTCTTTAGCATTTTGCAGTTGGTGAGTTGTCTAATTATTGAAAACTTTGTTGGCCCTGGGTTCAAAAGGGGTGTGCTTGCTCTGGATAAAGGGAATTTCGATGACCAGGAAATTCTGAATGAAAGCTCTCGGCTGGTTACAACTCCAGCCATAAAATCCAAGAGGCAAACAAGAAGGGATTGCTGATTAAATTACCGGCAAACTCAAAGGGGTAGACGAAAGGAGGTTTCTAGTCAAACAGTAGTAGCAGATCCAGGAAGACATTTCTTTGGGAGAACTTGTGAGGTCAACTAAGCTTAAGGAATCTTATTGGAGGCAACGTTCCAGCATAAAATCGATTATGAGGGGGATCATAATACAAAGTTTTTTCAACTCTTCTCTTTGTCAAGGAGCAAGAGGAACTATATTGACTGATCCGGAACCTATAAAGCAAAGCATTGTTTCTACCCTTGAGGATCATTATTGCAAAGGGTTGGGGGTCAGGCCATCAGCTGCACATCTGAGTCTTAAGTGCTAGCATCCCTCGCCATCACAATCTCTTGAGGTTCTGTTTACTCTAGAAGAAGTTAGATGGGTTGTTTTGGGGTGCGATGGTAGTAAAGGTCCAGGTCCAGATGAGTTTAACTTCAACTTCTTCAAGAAGCTTTGGCCTCAGATCTCTAAAGATGTTATGAATCTTGTATCTCATTTTATATCCATGGACCAAAAAGTACTAAGTCTCCTTTTGTGACACTTATTCCCAAAAAGGAGAGCCCTTCTACGTTGAATTACTCTCAGCCAATTTCTTTGATTGGTAGCTTACAAAAGATTATCTCCAAGATGCTGGTCACAAGGCTGAGATGAGTTATTCATAAAGTCATCACGGTGATGCAAAGTGCTTTTGTTAAAGGCTATCAGATTTTGTATGGAGTATAGACAGTGAATGAGTTGATCGATTTGACCAAAAAGAAGGGCAATAAGCTGGTATTGTTTAAATCAAATTTTGAAAAGACTTTTGACTGTGGGCTGTGGCTATTAGGAGGAAATCATGAACATTATGGGTTTCAGACAAGAGTGGATTTCTTGGGCGCTTCAATGTGTTAAAGATAAAAATATCATGACTTTGGTGAATGGTGCAATTGTGGGTTCTTTTACCATGGAGAGGGGTTTGAGGCAAGGGGACCCATTGTTCCCTTTTCTTTTCATTATTGCAACTGAGGGGTTGAATAGTTTAATTCGCCAAGCTCACTGCCATGGCTTGTTTAAAGGGTGGAGGTTGGCTCTAGGTGTGGTGATTTCTCATCTCCAATTTGCAGATGATGCTTTGATTTTTTTCCCTGCTAGGATAGAATATCTTAAGAATTTGAGAAGAATTCTGACCTGTTTTGAATTGATTTCTGGTTTGAAAATGAATTTTTGTTGAAGTGCTATAAATGGGCTCAATGTGGATGAGTCTTGGCCGCGGGAGGTGGCTGAATTTTTGAACTGTAAGTTGGGGTGTTTTTCCTTCAAGTATCTTGGTCTTCTGCTTGGTGCAAGCCCCAGGCATATTTCCACTTGGAGCCATCTCATTCAGAAAGTTGAAAGAAAGTGTTTTGAAAGGCCAAGTCTCTTTCTATAGCTGGAAGATTGGCTCTGATTAAGGTGGTATTGTCTAATCTCCCTACCTATTATCAGTCAATTTTAAAATTCCAAAATGGGGTGTCTACAAAGCTGGTTCAATTACAGAGAAATTTCTTTTGGAGAGGTTCCAACAATAGGGAAAAGATGGCACTGGTGTCTTGGGATTGAGTGGAGGAAATCAAGAAAGTTACTGGCCTTAGGCTGGGCTCTATTCAGATTAAAAACAATGCTCTACTGTTTAAATGGTAGTGGCAGTTACTCAAGGATGAGGGTTACCTTTAGCGCAAAGTTATAATTGATAAGTATAATTTGAGACTTTCTTGGCCCCCACCCACTATTTCTTCTTGTCATTCTAGTACAGTTTGGAATAACATTTCAGCAGCCTATTTGCATTTTTTAGAGGTTAGAGAATGATAGCTACCTGAAGTTTCATGTTGGAAAATGGGATCGTGTCTGCTTTTGGGAACACAACTGGTTGGGTTTACCTGTGCTAAAGGAGAGATTTTCAAGGCCTTTTCGATCTCTGGAAAAAAAAAAATTGTTGGTGTATCTACTGTTGGTTATTGGTTGGTTCGGTATCGGTTTGGAACTTGCATTGGAGGTGCCCCTTATTTCATTGGGAGTCTGCATTTGGAAGATCTTATGCAGTTGATTTCATCTCAAACCTTGTATTGACTCAGAAGAAAGAATCTGTTGGTCCTTGGTTCAGAGTGGGGATTTTTTGGTTCATTCTTTATGCCTTCAATTGGAAGCTAACGCTGTTTTCAATAGGGATCTTCTGTCACTGGGGCCCATTAGAAACATTTGGTTCACTCTCACTCCACCTAAAGCGGAAATTTTTATATGGTTGGCTCTTCTTTACAAAATTAACATCAAGGCCAATTGGGGAAGGAATAGTATTCTTAACACTGACGATATTGATTGCCCCTTCAGTGGCTAACATGATGAGACTGTGGATCATCTTTTCATCCACTGCAAGGGAAGATGGTATTTCTGGTGTGAGATTTCCAAATGGTGGGATTATGTCGGGTAGCTCCCAGGAATATTTTGGTCCTGTTTGATCAGTTGGGGGGGTTGGGGGGGTTATCCGTGGGAACCCTGTGGCTTGAAATATGTGGTTTTCAATAATATTTTTCAGCTGATCTGTTCAGGCTGGCTATTACATGTCTATTTTATTGGATTCAAGCATGGGGTCCCTCTTTTCCATATTCCTGTTCACAACTTCTTATGAGTGTGGATCCATTGCACTTTTGGCACTAGTGGCAGTGGTTTGGTCTCTGTTCAGTTGACAAACTATCAGTTACAGCAGGGATTTTTCAGTTTCAGTTTTGGTTTCATTATGGTAGTGGTTTTGTTTACCTCATTTTGGTTGTAGCTGGCCGTGCAGTGTGGTTTGAGTTTCTCATCCCAACTCAACTCATCAACTCGTGTTTTATGATGTTTTTGTCTCTGTTGATTCTGGCTGTTTTTGGTGATGTAGGGTCAATGTTCAGCTGTTCTTGAAGTAAATGTCTTCTTCTAATTTAATAAAACTACATCTTCTTCAGAAAGAAAGAAAGACCAAAGCCATAACTATCTCCTTCAAGTTGGCAATGTACAAACAGAATATAAATATGACCAAAACAAATTTGGAGAGACGAAGCACAAATAATATACAAATAGATCAGAAAATGTAGCCCTAAAGCGTGAAAAACCTAAATCAACAACCATACATCAGGGTTGGGATTAAAGAAATGATGCACAAACCTCATAGTAGACTCAGAAAGACGCGATTCTGTGAGAGGGTGAGAGCCGATGGAGAGCCACAGCAAGAGTGGGAGTTGAACAGAGGGAGTCCAGGGGCGAAAGGGATGACAGAGTCGGAGAGAGGGATTCGAGGCAGTCCAAACCGAAACCCAGAGTCCCAAGCGGAACACGAACGCCGCCGGACGGAGAGAGGGAGGTGATGCCGAGAGGCGGTGAGGGAGGGTTTCCGTCTTTGAGATTTGGGGTTCAGGGTTTCAGGATTCAGGCTGGGTGAGAATGATATTCTAGCATCCTCATCTCTCATCCGCAACTTCTTACAATTCAAATTCCAGTTCTTTATTTCTTGTCAAATTCTTCTCTACAGCTACTCAGCAGCCAAACAGCAAACCACAGATTAACAGGAAAATATCAGAATCAGCATAACATCCAAATAACCCGAAAATTCGGACGCTGTTCAACAACCACAAACATGTGTTTGCATTTATATTTATGTTTCGACCTTGCTGCAACTGGCTTCAATTCATTTCGTCTACGTCCGTCAGGGGATAAGAACACGCGGCCTCCGCAATACCAAGACAGTGAAAACCAGATAACGAAGTTCGCAAGGTTGGACCAAGCGAATCCAAAACAGGGGGTTTAGGGTTTCGATTGCGCGTCCAATCGGGGGCGTGGGGCAGGGATTTTGCTTTCGGTTTCGTTCGTTTCCGTCTTCGTATTTGATTTTAGGGTTTATCACAATCCAATTTTAGGGTTATACTCGGACTCGGACGGCCCCCTCAATTTTATATAAAATATTATTATTATTGTGTGTAAAATAACTCTTTTAAGTTAAATATCTTTTAAATAATAATTATTTTCCAAAAAAAATAAGTAAATTATAGGCTGATGATTTTGTAACTATTAAAAAATATAATATTTAGTTCTAGAATATAAAACGTCAAAATTCAATATCTTAATTATTAAAAATCTAATTTCACTACTCGTACAGGAGCTAATTTACAGGTAAATTTACAATTGAGTTGACAATATCTAAAATGATCATTTTTCCACTATCTATTGTTTCTCCCCATTTATTGTTTGAATTTTGGGTTGCAATATAGCCGAGTCGAGCAGAGCTTCCCTAAGCTCAGCTCAACTTGGTAAATTGCAGCACTAGCTCAAGTTTGAGCTCAAGTTGAACTTGAAAATTGGGGTCTAGCTCAAGTTCGATTAACATTATCCAAGCTTAAGAAACTCAAGCTCAGCTTGAAATTTATCCCAAAAAAATTATTTAAAAAATTTTAATAAATTAATATATAATAAAAATATCAACAAATGTCAACTTATAATGAATAAATTTACCTAAATTAACCACTGAGATAAGGATATGCAACAGCGATGGTAAGCTTCAGAGAGACAATGATAGACTTTAGAGAGGCAGCGAGAGGCAATGAAAAGGGTTGCAGTGAGAGAGGGCGATGACAAGAGGCTTTAGAGAAGCAGCAACTTCTTTTCTAAAGTCAGAGACGAGAGGTAGCAAGCAGTCACAACTCTTCTTCATTTCTCCATTCTTCATTCTTTCCTTTTATGCTCTTCAAATTTCAATACACAAGCATTTGGAAGTACAATTAGGGTTTTTAGAAAAATAAGTATTTATAGGGCGTGTTTCTACAATTTATAATATATAAAATATAAAAAACTTAATCACTGTTATGAACTATTATTGATTCTAATAATAATAATAATTCTAATTACTATTATAAATTAATAATTCTAATCACTGATTCACTATTATTTAAAATTAATAATACTTAGAATGTGTATTTAATACTAATAATTCTAATCACTATTATTAATATTATGAACTATTATTGATTTTAGATAAAATCATTATAAATTTTACAGTATCATATCAATTTATATATTTTGTTTGTAAATAAAATACTTAGAATGTGGATTTAATAATGTCTGTAATGATTAATTTTTTAAAATTTAATATAACATTAGTAGAGTAAATTAAGTATTACTCGAGTGAGATATGCAGTTATTAAGTAGTAATTTTTTTTAAATTTAATGATACAAGTATAGAGTTGTTATTTTAATCCATATTTATTATTCAGTACTTAAATTAAATGTCATAGTTACTCAACTAATATACCACTTAGTCGATTAACTATTTTGTTATTTAATTAATGTCATTCTATCATATATTTGAGTAAGATAAATATATAATCAATTAATCTCTTAAATATTCAGATTTTATTTGATTAAAAATAAAAAATTAATCGAGTACAATATTTGTTAGTTGTTACTCAACTAAACATTTTCTTATTCGATTAAAATAATAATTATTCTATTAAACTCATATATTAGTTGATTAATTTTAAGTCACAACAAATCTTTTTATCAACACATTTTATTAATGATATATTGATATTATTACAATAATATAAAATTTAATAATTTTATGTTAAATAATATCTCTATAAAATTATGAATAATTTTATTAACGCATACACAATACACATTATATTAATGATATATTGATATTATTATAATGATATAAAGTTTGATAATTTTATATTAAATAATATTTTTATGAGTGTGTAATACCCCGCTTTTTCTCTTACCGAGCGTGTCACTATGCTGGGGCCCAAAATATACATAATTTATTTTTTTCTTTATTTCCCAGTACATAACTTAAACCTTAAGTATCGAGTCCCCGAACAAAACCCTCAGCAAATCATTAAAAATGCAGAAGCGATAATCGAAACCTAATATGGTACATAATCAATTCACTTTATTTATAACATAAGAATCCGTATCATAATTAACATCATATCCTTAATATTGAAATACATAAATATATGAAGATTCCATAATATTTTAACAAGACTAATCATCAGTAAAGTATCAGCTCAAACATATCCGAGTCAGCTCGCTGAATCCATTAGCCGTGCTATCACGTGCCGTCATATCTCAACATGCTCTTTGCCTAAGCTGCAAGTCTAAACTGGAACGTTGAATGTTCCAGGGGCATAACCCATTAGAAGATGAAACTTTCAGTGAGGGTTTAAAACATATATACGAATGCATGATTTAATAACATGAACAACATTTGCCCTTAGTGTAATTTCTCTGGCCCGCAAGCCCGACTAGGAATCCTATGCAAATCTCAAACCTCTGTAGGATAAACTTAACGTTATTCCCTCAACGCCCTTGGGGAATTACAACTACACTCTGGGGCAACATCTCATTCCCATGCACAAATATCAATATGATAATAATATCGTGCCATGCAATTATCACGACTTTCCATGCAATATGACAAAATGAATCATATCTTTTGTAAATATTATGCATATATAAGCAATCATATATTTCATAAATATCATGCATAATAAACAATCATATATTTCATAAATATCATGCATAATAAACAATCATATCATGTAGGATAGGAAAACTCACATTTGCCCTAAAGATCAAGACACATTGAAAAGCGTGCATCGCCTCGATATGCGTGCCCTACCTCGATTCTCGTGCAAAATCTCAAAAGTTGCACCAATCACATCATCTCGATCACTTCAATCATAAAATAATATTTAATCACTAAATATCTTCAATATTCCATTTATTTCATTTTTTCTTCATTTTCTTTCATTTTTCCTTTCTGAAAATTCCAATAAATACCTCGAGACTATTTTCTCAAATCTAATTTCACAACAATCCATTATAGGTTATAAACTTCAAGGGAAAAATATTGGACTTACCCGAATGATGCGTTTTCACATAAAACGAGGCTCTTTGGTGCGAAAACTAAGACATCGAGAATCCTAAATCCCAATCTTTTTGCACGAACCTCCATAAAATAATTTTCTACATTTTTCTATATATTTTTTTAGAATTTTCCCTAGTTCCACGCACCTGCACACGCCCCAACATGCTAGGGCGAGTGGGCGGGCGTGAAGGACCGCGCGTGACCGGCACACGCCGATCGTCTTCTCTTGCGACGGCCGTGCCGGCGATCCGAGATACCTCCACCTTCCTTTTCCTCTCATCCAGTCGATCAACATGGTGTACCTTAGAGGCTGAAAAGAGCACCGGGGGTGCCTCAACTGGGCGGCCAAAGTCTCGGCTTGGCCGTCCGTTTCATTTTCTGACTAGGCCATGAATAGCCTTCAAACTTGTTCCAAAATACCTCATTTTCCCCAGATCTGATCTACCTCTCATGGGCTTCAAAAGCCCTTTATTTTAGAATGCCAATTCGATCGAAATGGCCCTCGATTTGAAGCTTCCCTCTCTGAAAATTTTCAGCTATTCGAGCTCTTATTTATAGGCAAAATGGAGCATCCAAATGGCCTTGCTTGAGCAACCCAAGCCCCTTAGAGGTTAAACCTACCTCAGATCAACCTCGAGGCAGCCTTACCCGACAAAAAAAAGTCAAGTTGCAGGAACTCCATTGTGCAACCACTTTCGGTTGCTTTTTCTTGCTTTTTCGACCACCATGATGGCTGTTGTTGCTTATTTCCTTTACAAAAGTTCCTTCCCGACCAAGCCTTGTGCCATCCCCATGGCTGGATCGGCTAAAATCGACTACTAGTGACCTAATGGTCAGATCCCATTGGCCAAACTTTGAAAAATTGCAGTTTGACCCCTTAACTTTTGGGCTTTCTCGTTTTAGCCCTTTCCACTTAGTCCCTTAACTTTTCATAATTGCATTTAAGACCCTCAAGTCCTAAAACATCATTTTGACCCCAGAAGATTCCGAAAAATCATTGTTTCGGTCTTTCTCTAGCTATTTCGAAAAACTGCACTTAGCCCCGAATTTTCGTTTTGGCTCTAAACCTCTTTGTTTCTTCCTGAAACCACTGAAGGATTGTTGCTTATGAAAAACCAAAGCCCTCTCAAGCTTCTGTTGACTTCTGGGAAGTCGTCTATAATAATTCGATATTGCAACCTAATTGGCAGCTGTATTTTAGCTCTACCGAAAATTGTTCCCGATCTTATTTCTTTCGATGCTATAAATCATATCTCGGGGTGCTCGTTAATGCCACATCATTTTCTTTTGGCATCTCGGCTCTAGGGCACTCCCGGCAGTCGATTCGGTCATTCATACAGTAATAAACTACCGTTATACCCTCTATTTATCCTTAAATTCCATTTTTGCCCCAAGATAAATTATCCTCGAGTCATTTAAAATTTCTCGGGTATTACATTCACCCCTCCTTAAAGAAATTTCGTTCTTGAAATTTTCATCAGACCATTAAGGTAACTAAGACATAACATAGTTCATTACCTTAATACCTCAAATCAAACATTTATTTGATCATTGACAAACACCTCGGTTTGCGTTCCTTACACGTCTGATGCTTACAAGCATACCGTGATATTCACATAATTTTCTATTGTGGCTCCTTTCAGACGACCACACATCTTTCAATCATTTTAGGCAGCACATTCTACCCCGAAACTTTTGAGAATGCCTTCTCGCATTTCAAAAATCATAAACCTTGGGCTGGCCATATCATCATTCCATAGACAAGTACACTTGTGAACCACACATGCCTTCCGCATCTCTTTCACCAGACCCAACTAAATGATCAGGTTAGCCATAAAAATAGACAATCCTTTCGGCATTACCATCATAGTCGGCAGGCCAACAAGCCTCTAACTTCATCTGACACTCACACCTATCCACCAGGTCCTGCGTTGGGCACCTCTTTGCCATGCTCCCGGTGATACGAAGTAGTGCAGTCGTAGTCCTTAAGGAACTCCATCAACTGTTGCTACCTCTCGTTCAGCTCCTTTTGTGAGAACTCATACCTCAGGCTCCTCGTGGTTCGTGAGAACATCAAAATGTCCCATTATTCCGTTTCGGTAGTGTCCATGTTTCGAAATATAGGGGTCAGGATTATAAATACCCGAAAAGCCCTGAACTCGACTTTCATGCGTCCGGATAATTTTTTTCTTCCTGCCAAAATCTCCGGAATAATAAAACACGTTTTCCCCATAAGGAGGAAAAATTTATTTTTCTTCTCCCATTTTTTTTTCCCTTTTTCTTTTTGTTTCTTATTTCTTCTTCTTCTTCTTCCTTCCTCTGCCGACACTGCACGCGAATAGCCACCGGCCGCCACCGCCTTCCAACGTCGCCACCACCTCTGGCGGTCACCGCTACCCCCCTCTACAACCGCCGCCGACGCCTGTTCCGCCATCGGCCGTGAGCCACCGTATGGCTTCTCCGCCCCCCAACCGTCGATCGCCATCTCCGACGGCCCAAACGGCCCTCCGTCGGCCAGATCCGGCCGCCGCCGCTGCCAGCCCCCTCGCTCGGCTTCCCTCGGCCGCCATCGCCGCTTCTGCCGTTGCTGCCAGATCAAGGTCGATCCAACCCGACTCGGCCCGACTCGACTCGATCCGCTTCAAGTTTGACCCATCCCTGTTTTGACCCAATAGATCTGACCCATATCTATTTTGACCCATCCATTTAGATCTGACCCATATCTAATTTATTTAGATTTAGCCATATCCAGATCTATCATGTCAAGGCGCAACATGCCATAGGGCAACATACCAAGGCCCCGGTCTCGATGCGGTGCCTGCGTAGTCTTAAATAGAGGATGCAATTCACAGTGCATCTTTGCTCCTTACTTCCATTGTGAGGATGGTACTACTCACTTTGCTACCATCTGCGATGTTTTTATTGTTAAGAATGTTGTCAACCTCCTATCTCCGCTTCTGGTCAGCGACCGATTTTGGGCTTCTGATACACTCATCTTTGAAGTTCAAGCCCGGCTTCAAGATCCTGTCTATGGCTGTGTATCTCACATTCTTGCCCTTCAACAGCAGGTTAGTGAGTTGCAAACTTATTGAGCTTATTTGCAAGATTCACTATTTGCATATTATTCTTCATATCCCCAACCTGTTTCTCAACTTGATCAAAACCCGAGCTGGAATTTCGATCTTCCTATCATCCTAGAGGATGTCCCTCATCCTAATTTCTCAGAGGCTACTCTTTCACCTTACCCTGGTGAAGCCAGCAATAGCCAGATGCCACCCCCAAATGGCATCGATGAGCTAGGAGCTGTTGTGTTTGGCAACCATTGTCCTTACTGAGCATTGCCATCATCATCAGTTTTATGGTTTGCCTTTTTCCTTTGAGTAATTGTACGGTTTAATTTCCTGTAACTGTTTTTGAACTTATGGAATGAATATTATGCTTTTGGTACTTTTAACGTTCAATTCCCTTGTTTTACCCTCGATTATATAATAATCATCAATTACCTCGCCTCTTGTAGCTATTTTAATAATTCATCAAATCGAGATAAAAATATCGGCTCTTAATTATCACATGATAATTCACATCCTTAATCAAGTCACACATAGCTAAGCATCCAATAATCTCAAGCTATCATCGGCAGTTTCATCATTAAGAAATAATCCCGCTAAATCTTCCGAGAATAAATCCTGGTTCCGAGAAGTGCATAGTTAAATGTTTGATTTAATTGTTTGTTTTGAACTTGTGCATTGAATGTCTTTTTTGTTGTCCCTGATTCAGTAATCAATGGCCACCAGTTTAGTTGTTGGAAGCTAAGTAGCACGGAAACAGAAAACTATACATTTCCGAAACGAAACAAAAATGCTGAAACGACATTTTTTAAAAAATATAGGAAACAGAAATGTGGGGTAAACTATAAATTTAAAAAATATAGGGGATTTTTTTTAAATATAATTTTTAATATAAAAATTATACAAAATAATTCAAATATAATACAAATAAACATAAACAATAAACATAAGTTCAATAATACATTCAAACAAATATAAACATAAATTTCACAATGCATTCAAACAATCATCAACAATATTTTTAAAGTTCTATTATCCTTACACAACTTAGTACTTAAAAACAAATAGTAAATTTAAATAACAAAATCAAACCTAATACAATTTATAAAAGTTCATTCAGTTCATCATTCATTGTCTCTATTAACATCTTCATCAAAAAATACAGACTCCAACTCTGGTTCATCTAGGGAGAGATTAACAAACTCGAGAACACCCACATCTTCCATACTTCCAAATTCATCTCCACCAACATCTCACATCTTTGTCTTTTCGTCATAATATTGGGAGGTGTTCCTTGATAAAAGATGAAGATTGTTATGAATAAAGACTAAATCCTCTGCACGTTTTGGAGATAGTTTATTTCTTCTAAATGAATGAAGAAAGGAATAAGTACTCCAATTCCTTTCACAACAAGAGGAAGAAGTAGGTTGGCCAAGCACTTTAAAAGCTAACTTTTGAAGTAAAGGAGCATGTGAACCATAACATGCCCACCACTTTCTATGTTCCATGTCATACTTGTTCTGGATAGAATCTAGATCTCCAAATGGCCCACTCTCAAGAGAAAAATTAGCAAACTCATCATCAATAATAGCACGCTCATCTGGATTAGCAAAAAGTCTCCTAAAACACTTCATTCTTTGTGTGGAGACTTCTGCATTCATATGTGGAGCCATTCTACATTCTTTTTCTTCAAGCCATTTATAACTATAATACCTTCAAAAGACAAAATCAACAAAAATAAATTAAAAAAATAAGTAATACATAAAGTATTGAATTAGTAAGAAATGGAGATTATATTTGAAAATTATCTCGGGTTCAATGAATGAGTTAGGCAATGTAATGGAGTGCTATGTTTTGTCTAATGAGCAAGAAGAATACAATGAATGACATGATAAAATGATGAAAATTCACTTGGTAGCTTTCCTTCATGATCATAAATAGCCTTCTTTATATTGAAAATCATAGAATCCCACATCTCATAAACCAAATGAAGACATGGTTGGTTTGTATCACAAACTCTAATCATGTCATAAATAGGTGTTGTGAAAGCGAGAATGTAATTAATTTTTTCCCACCAATTCTCATTCACAACCAATTCACGAACAAATTGAGCTTTTCCTTGGTCATCATCCTGATAATGTGCCCATTCATCACTCATAACCATTGCTTCAAGTGCACATTTAAGTAGTTTAAATCTTTTAAGCATAATAATAATAGAAGCAAATCGAGTGTCAGCAACTGCAAGTAACTTCAAAGAACTAAATTGATTGAACATGGCCAACCTCATTAAGTGATTCATTATAAAATTTTTGATGACCAAAACATCTCCATGAACTTCAGTGATCCAATGACACTCATCATATATCTCTTGATTATTTTGTAAATTCCAGCTGCACATATATTCTTCAAAGCAAGATTAAGTGTATGGACAACACAAGGAGTCCAATAAATATGCGGAAACATACCTTCAATTATTTCTCCAGCTCCCTTACAATTAGCAGCATTATCAGTAATGATTTGTACAATTTTTCGATCACCAACTTCATCTATTACCTTTTTCATCAAATTAGCAATGAATTGTTTATCCTTTACTTCACCTGAACAATTCACAGATTTGATAAACATTGGACCACTTTCAGAAACAACCATAAAATTAATCAAGGGCCTTCTTTGTGGGTCACTCCAACCATAAGTAACAATGATAACACATTTTCCCAACCAATTGCTTTTAATAGGTTCCAACAATTTTTCAACATTTGCCTTTTCTTACTAAAGTAATGTTGTCCTTAACTTATCATAACCAGGAGGCACATAACTACTCAATTGATGATTAGCAACAAATGAATAAGAACTCAAATAATATGGGTTTCTAGCAAGATTAAAAGGCAAACCCCCAATATAGAACATTCTAGCAATCTCAGCATTTAATTGTGCTCTAACTTGCATGTCAAAAGCTCTAGCAATAGGCGAATTAATAGCTTTTCTCTTCTTTAACAGCTTTGAAACTATTGGTTCATGTAAAGACAAAGAAGATCCCAAAGAAACACTACTTGTCGATAATGGCACTTGCTTAGGTTGTAAATTTGACAATCTCTCTGCACTTTCTCCTTCAATTTTTTTCATCTCAGCTATAATTTCAAGACCGACCTTTTTACAACAAGCAATCCCTTTCCCACTGATATTTAATAGATGAGCCCTAACTCTTGTGTATGTCCCAAATTTTTGCAAACTGTAAAAGTTACAAGTCCATTTCCAACTACCTCCTCATTCTCCTATTTTCTCAATTCTAGTCACATAGTTCCATAACGGATTATTTTCCTCATCCTTATTTTTTGATGCAGCACAACTGTTAGATCCTGAACTTGAAGTTGAATGAGCTTGAGCCATATGACCTATAAATTAAATTAATAAATCAATAAATAAATGAAAGAACAAACCTATGAATTAAATTAATAAATCTGTAAGTAAATGAAAGAATAGTGAATTGTCAATAACTAGTGTTCATAATTTATAATTTTCAAGCACTAGTTTTGATATTGGTAGACTAAATAAAAGAAAATTTTAAAGATTATTTAAAATTTTTGAAAGCAGTTGACTAAAATACGAAAAGAGGATTGAATGAAGATTTAGTTAATAACACTTAAATTTTAAAGATTATTTAAAGCCTCCATCAAGGCCAGCCTCACATTAAAGATTAGTTAAAAGAGGATTGCCAAATACCATTTCTGTCATTACAAGCCTTTTTTCTTCTAGCAAAACAAAATTTTTATTCTGATTACCACTTGAAATGCATTGAATTCAAGCCTCCAGAAAAGCTCCCGTTTGAGTTTTACCATTCATGAGGCCAAGATCAACATCTATAGCAAATTAAAAACAAGTAGCAAAACCATAAAAAGAATTCAATACCAGTCCCTGAATTCTGTTTCCCATTAGTTCATATAATAACAGAAGCCAATCCTCTAATACATATAAACGCCAAACACATTGATACATTCGTCCAAGTTCTTAATTCCATAACATTTTTCAACCATCAAAATCCAAATCCAAACACACACAGAACACATACAAATTCAAATAATAATGAACACACACATAACACATACAAATCCAAATAATAATAAACACACACATAACACATACAAATCTAAATCCAAGGATAAATAGAAATGAATATATATATATATATAGAGAAAGAGAGAGAGAGACCAGCAACAACTCGAGGAGCGAGCGACGACGAGACTTCGAGGTCGACACCAAAAGAAGGAGCGATGGCAACTGAAGGAATGACGGATGATGGCAAGGCTAACACTAGGAGCAACAACTTAACCAGTGTGCATGAGTGACAGTGGAGGAGAAAACTAGAAAAATGAAGAAGAAGAAGAAGAGAAGATAAGGGAAATGGGCATTGGGCAGTGTTCCTTTGGGGATGTGTGCGACGTGGGCGGGTGCCGAGCAGTTGGTTTTTTGCTTTCAGAACGTAAGGTTGCTGGTCGCTGGAATTGGAAACGCGTTTCCAACATGTTTAAATAAATTGCGAAATGGCCCCCCATACGTTTCGCAATTTACATAAATGCCCAAAATTCATTTCTGGGCGTTTTGGCCTACTTCGAAACGGGAAACGGTTTGGAAATGTTGAAACGGCACTCCAAACGCATTTCCGTGCTACCTAGGCTGGAAGTATGATTAGGATAGATAAGTTGAAAGGGTCCAACTACTCCACATGGGAGAAGCAGATTCAGTATCTACTTCAGATGAAGAAAGTATGGGACGTTTTGGAGACTTCACATCTCGTGTCGCAAAGGGAAAATGTTTCCTTGGCGACACAGCAGGCCTATGACAAATGGCTTGAGAGGGACCGTTATGCTCATCTTACGATGTTTGTTAGCATGCGGGCTGATCTCATGGGCCAGTTTGAGTTTTGCTAGACTGCCATGAAAATGTGGCAAAAGTTGAAGATCACTTTCGATCAAACATCTGCAACAAAGCTTCGTGTTTTACAATTAAAATTTCAACAGTATGTCAAAGATCCGAGGCACAGCATGGCTGAGCATTTGAGAGTGATGGATTTATTTATCAGAGATCTTCAGAGTGTGGGAGTAGAACTTACTGATGAACAACAACTCCTAGGGGTGATCAGATCCTTGCCTGACCCTGAGTGGTCTCCGATGAAGCTCCTTATGACACGCAGCGAAAATATCAAAACTTTTGATGATATTTCATGTCACTTGAAGCTTGAGGCGGAGCGCATTGAAGCGAACCGTGCGGCGACTTTTGTAGCCAAGGTCAACAAACGTGAGGGCTTCGGGCCCAAACGCAAGAAACAAAGATCAAAGGCATCAGGTCCTACACCTAAGATTGGCAAAAGCAAGAAGGCCAAAAGAGGGACACGTGGAAAGAAAGACTTGTCCAAATTGAAATACTATAATTGTAAGAAGAAGGGCCACTTCGCTCAGGATTGTCCAGAGTCGAAAAATGAGCAACATGACACATAAGTGTTAAGAAAGAAAGGTTTGTGGATTACCACCGGGTGCCAACGGGAACTCAGTACGTCACGCTTGGGAATGACACATAAGAAGAAGTTCTTGGACTTGGTTCGTTCTAGCTAAAGATGAAGAATGATAAGATTCTACTCCTGAAGGACGTTATGTATGCTCCTAGAGTCCAGTGTAATCTATTATCAGTAGCATGTTTATATCTATTTGGATGATACATTCTTTGGTGGTGGTTTCTTAGTGGATGGTTTTTTCAAACTTAATTTGGATCATGTTTATGCTAACCATTCTATTGCTTTAGTTTCTTCTACTTCTTCTATCATAAATGTTGATTGTGATTTATGGCACAAAAGACTTGGCCATGTGGGTCAAGAAATAATGGCAAGGCTAGCGAAAAAAGGTCTATTGGGATCTCTCAGTAAAGTGAGACTCACTGTGTGTGAGCCTTGCTGAGCCAGTAAGGCCAAGAGGAAACCTTTTGTAAAGCTTCTCGTGCATCTTGTCCTTTGGAGTTAGTACACTCTGACATATACAGTCCTATGAATGTGAGGGCACGTCATGGTACATCATACTTTATTACCTTCATAGACGATTATTCACGTTTTGGATACGTGTATTTGATTTCTCACAAGTCTGAAGGTTTAGATTGCTTCAGACGCTTTGTGCATGAGGTTGAAATTCAGATGGATAAGAGCTTAAAAACTCTTCAAACTGATGGAGACCGTGAATATCTTTCTGATCAGTTTAAAAGTCTATGTGAGGAAAAAGGTATAGTTCGACACCTAACAATTCTTAGCACTCCATAACAAAATGGTGTTGCAGAACGCCAGAATAGGACTTTGTTGGAAATGGTTAGATCGATGTTGGTGCAGGTGAATCTCCCGATTAGTTTCTAGGGAGACGCGTTGTTGACTATAGCCTACATTCTTAACCGTGTTCCAAGCAAGTCCGTGTCTTCTACCCCTTATGAGTTATGGACTGGTAGAAGTCCAAACTTGGATCACTTGCGGCCTTGGGGATTAGCTGGATATGTTCATAACACGTCCCACAAGTATGAAAAACTTGGACTAAGAGCCAGCAAGGTGTTCATTTGGTATCCTGCGAGTTCAAAAGGATATGTCATGTATGGTGAACATCCTAGTGGGGGTTTGACTGAGATAGAATCTCGGGATGTAGAGTTTCTTGAGGATGAGTTCCCAAGAATTGGTGAGGTTGATAAGGACTCCCAATTGTATGAGTTACAAGCAGTCAGTGTAGGCTTATCCCTCGTCGTCATTTCGATGATATTGAGGGAAGGGTATTTATATGTGCCAAGTCGGATAACAGTGAGCCGACTTCTTATGAAGAAGTCTTAATCTCCCCAAATCGAGATCAATGGTTGATCGCTATGAAAGAGGAAATGGACTCGATGGATAAGAATAAGGTGTGAGAACTTGTTAATCTTCCACCAAATAGAAAGGCGATTGGTAACAAGTGGGTCTTGAAAATCAAACGCTGAGCTGATGGATCGATCGACAAGTATAAAGCCCGATTGATCGCGAAAGGTTACACCCAAATGGAGAGTGTAGATTTCTTAGAGACATTTTCTCCTGTGGTGAGATTTGACTCTATTCGCGTGATTCTAGCCATCATCGCTCATTTAGATCTTGAGCTATTCCAGATGGATGTCAAGATAACATTTCTCAATGGAGAACTAGACAAGGAGATATATATGGATCAACCCATCGATTTTGTTACTGAATGACAGGAGGGCAAAGTGTGCCATCTCAAACGATCCATATATGGTCTCAAGTAGTCGTTTAGACAATGGTATCTAAGGTTTCATGAAGCCATCACCTCCATTGGTTTGACCATGATGGAGGAAGACCATTGTGTGTATATCCAACAGACAAAAGATAGGTTTTTGATTTTGTTTTTTTATGTAGATGACATCTTATTGGTTGGAAACAACTTAGAGATGATCAACACCATTAAGAAATGGTTATCCTCTGTCTTTGAGATGAAGGATTTAGGGAAAGCGAGTTATATCCTCGGATTTAAGATCTCGAGGGATCGCTCAATGAGGCTTTTGAGTTTGTCTCAAGAGACTTACCTTCGTAAGATCCTTAAACGATTTAATATGGATAACTCAAAGCCTGTTGATACTCCAGTTGATAAGGGTTGCACCTTGAGTACTCTTCAGTGCCCTAAAATAGAGGAAGAAAGGAAACTAATGGAAAAAAAACCATACTCCAGTGCTGTTGGGAGTCTCATGTACCTTATGAAATGTACTCGTCCTGATATCTGTTTTGCCATTGGGCTAGTAAGCAGATACCAATGTAATCCTGGTGAGATACATTGAAGAGTTGTCAAGAGAATCATGAGGTATCTACGTGGTACTTATGATTATGCCTTAACATTCCAAGGTGGAGATATGAAAGTACGTGGTTACACTGATGCTGATTTTGGCGGAGATATAGATGATAGTGTCTCCACATCAGCATATGTTTTCATTCTTGGTGGAGGCTCTATTTCTTGGCGAAGCAAGAAGCAAGATTACGTTGCTCAGTCAACCATGAAAGCAGAGTATGTGGCTAGCTTAGAAGCTAGAAGACATGCATCCTGGCTTAGTGCTTTCCTTCGAGAGCTAGGGGTAACAAGTTAGGCTGATGAACCTGTTGAGATTTGTATCGGCAACACAGCTGCGATGCAGTTCGCACATGATCCCAAATTCCATGATAGAGGAAAGCACATAAGAAGAAGATATCACTACATTAGAGGATTAATCAGGGACAAGGAAGTGATCTTAAGTTATATTCATAGCGCTGAAATGTTGGCTGACCCATTGACAAAGTCACTTAGTAGGAATGTATTTGAATCCCATGTGAGGCGTATGGGATTACGTAGAATTTGAGTTCTACATTTGATCACTGTTTACGACATTCATTTTGATTTATGCTGATAGATATTTGTTATCTTATTTAATAGATATTTGTTATCTTCTTTTTGTTTTCATCATATGAAATTGTGTTGTTGATATGGAAAACATGGAAATAATTGCACATGTTCATGAATGTCACCAAGCTTGGATCGATCCTCTCACGCGGACGATCGCCCTAACACCTGTGTGGTGTGCAGGATGAGACAACTTACTCTTGGACTTATGTGGTCAATGTAAATACCTTGATACATGAGGGGTATTCAAGGTCGTTATTGTCGCCTTAGTATGGCTAAGATGAGACTTATTTGAAGAAGTCGAATATGGATATATTCTGAATTCCATATTAAGCTTTAGAATAGCAGGATGTGAATACTCATGAGTTGAGTGACTCAGGCTAGTGCCTATGTTGTGACTAGGCCAACATTTGTACGGTGTTTTGAGTGTGACATCCCTGATTAGTGGGAGCTCCATCGTAGCATGCAAATCATACAACATGCGCTTATACGACCACTATAGGAAAGTGACAAGATTGTTCTCTCTCTATCACTACGTGGGACCCTATTCACATATGCCTTCTGACCTAAAATTGTTTCATGAAGTTGAGGTTCAATTACACTACTTTAGCATGTCACCCAATTAGCCAGCAAGAAAGCAACTAGGCGGGCTATGACTGGGCAAGTGGTTGAACCAAGAGATTGATTGATTCAAATTTTGGGAAATATAATTTATACCACATCATGTAAGTTATGCAACTCATAGTTCGGACGATCATCTATGTGATGATCATGAGTGCAAGAACTTCGATTGATGATCAAATGTTGTTCAGAGTTACTCTTGAGAGATTGGAAGCATTTGATAGATGTGTTATTTATTATCTAAGGCATAGATGGCATTGCCCTCGTTTATTTCTTTTTGCAGCAATATTATGTTGGCATTGGTGATTGTTTAATATAGTACTCTTATCATTGTCATCAAGGTCGCACCCCTTGACATCCTGTATAAGGAGATGAGTTGAGCATTATCTTATGTACCCGAGTGGGAGATTGTTAGAATTGTGGTTACATTGGGATAAGTTTCCTAATGATAAGATAAATTTTATGAATTTGAATTTTAACAATATAATGAGATAAGTAATTGGAATTTGAATTAGATTCAAATTCCTAAAGAGATATGCCTATTTATATCTGTGTGATACCTATAAATAGGCATAGAACTTAATGAAAAAGAAACGACAATCAAAATTAGTTTTTGATCGCTCATATACTGTTTTCGGCATCATCATTCAAGCATTGGGCAAACAAGGGGTGGACATATAAGAAAACTTTTATAGTTTTCTTTCACGGAGGTTGTTTGGCAAATTAGATTTGATTATTCCGCTGCAATCCAAGTATTTTACATATTGTTTACTATTTGTTCAAAAGTTCTACACTAATCTTTGTCGACCATCTTGAACGCCAGATGTTGCTGGTCGCTTCATCGATGATGGGTCTGTGTGCGCTAGTGGAGAATACAATCGTCGTTGATGGTCAATTGGTTTGGGCAGAGCAAAGAAGGAACAAATCACCTTTTCTGATTTTCTGAACAATGTTCTCGCTTTCTGTCTCTAAATTTTAATTTTAAATCTAAAATATTGTTAATTTATGACAAAAATTGTTCCAATTTATCATACTCGTACATGACCTATAAACCTCCTCCTATACAAGTAGTTTTTCATTAAAAATTATTATTTTAATTTCTCACATTGACTAAGAGTAAATGAAAGTATTTTTTTTAATAAAAATAAATGAATTGTTATCTGTGCCACATAAAAAAATCACGTCAGTGAAACACATCAAATTAGATTTAATACATGAATATAACATTTGATTTCTCAACAATTACAAAATTTGACATTTGATTCCTGATGTGAAAAAAAAAGACCAACTTTGATAAAAAAAAACTAAATTTTATATAAAAAAATATCCTAAAAATTTCATAAAAAATACATAAAAATATTAAAAGAGAGACCTAAATTTCATAAAAGACCTAAAAATAATTTAAAAATAATCTAAATTTCCTAAAAAGATTTAAAATTCTTAAAAAACCTAAAATATTTCAAAAAAGACCTAAAAATAAACCAAAAAAATCTAAATTTCCTAAAAACACTTAAAATTCATAAAAGACTTAAAAATATTTTTTAAAAACCTAAATTTTTTATAAAATGATCTAAAAATAATAAAAAATATATAAATTTCTTAAAAAGACTTAAAAATTCATAAAAAAGTACCTAAAAATATTTTTAAAATGACATAAAAATATTTTAAAAACCTAAATTTCATAAAAAGACCTACAAATTTTATAAAAAAATATCTAAAAATAATAATAAAAAGACCTAAAAATTTCATTAAAAAATATGAAAATACCAAAGCTAGCAATTTATAGGTATTGAAGAGTAGATGTAATTTAAAAAATATCAAAATGCAAGCCAAACAATGAAAAATAAAACAAAATCCATTTTTGTGTGTAAAACTTTTAATATGATTATGTTGAATGTAAAATTAGAATCATATGGAGCCTAAATTATGACTACGCCGATGATATCAGTTATGCACGCTGAGAGGCTTATACGACGTGGGTGTGAAGCCTATTTTGCATTTGTGACCGTGATAGCTGGGGAGAAGAAGGAGTTGGCTGCCTATCCTGTGGTGCGAGACTTTTTAGATGTGTTCCCAGATGAGTTGCTGGGACTACCGCCGCACCAGGAGATTGATTTTGCAGTCGATCTGATACCAGGTACGCAGCCTATTTCCAAGACTCCTTACTGTATGGCTGCTAATGAATTAAAAGAACTCAAGGTGCAATTGCAAGATCTTTTAGAGAAAGGGTTTATTCGACCGAGCACATCGCCATGGGGGGCTCCAGTATTATTTGTGCGTAAGAAAGACGGGTTTATGCGGCTGTGTATAGACTACCGACAGCTTAATCAGGTAACAATTAAGAATAAGTACCCCCTACCCCGTGTTGATGATTTACTGGATTAGTTGCGTGGTGCATCGGTGTTTTCAAAAATCGATTTGCGGTCGGGTTATCATCAAGTACGGGTTAGAGATGAGGATATTGCGAAGACTGCATTTCGTACACGTTATGGCCATTTAAATTTAATTTTTTTTATATAATTCTATTAGTGTATATAATTGATTTCTTATTTGTCATACTAATAAATAAAATATAATTAGTAAGTACTACAATATTTCGTATATTGAAACACATGGTTAACGACTCGAATCCATTAATATGAAGCATTTTTTTTTCAAGTGAAATTCTTTAATATCTTCCAAAAGCAAACGATTAAATATACTTTATAAATTATTTATTAAATTTGTGTTTGTTAACTAAAATATAAAATAAAAAAAATGAAATATGAAAAATATTACAAATAAAAATATTTTTTATTGTAATTGTTAAATTTATCTAATAAATTTATCTAATGACAATTAAAAAAAAAATTACATGATTTCTTATTTGAGTTTTTTCAAATAAATTTATCTCTCCTCCCTTCAAATAAATTTATCTTGATGTTTACAAGAAAGAAAAAATAATATATATGTCCTCCAATACATTCCAAAAAATGTAACAAACAGTTTAATAAAAATCTTATAATAATTTTCAAATTTATCTTGGCTATTCTATATATTGATTTAGAAAATATTCTAATTTTATTTTGATACAATCTTATCTTACTTATTTTAACAAACACTATCTAAATAAAAATTATAAAATATTTATATCAATTAAGTTATAACACAGTAATAAGGGGTAGTAGGGGTGAGTTTGAGATTTTAAGTCTCATGAGACTCAATTGAATACTCCTATTAAGCTCAAATTTATAAAATCAATCCTACCAAAAATTATAAATAAATAAATTTATATCTTTTTTATTATATTATAGTAATTCGATTCTTTCATTTCTCTCTTGTTTTCCTTTTTCTATGTGAAACAAAAGCTTATATTTGTAACATACAACATTACCAATAAAAAAACCATAAAATTCAACATACTCAAAATCTAAAATAAGACATTTATGCCTGGAAATGATCACAAAAATATTGATATTTTTGCCAAAAGAAATTGCTGAATTGGGATGCTACTAAGGATAAAATTATAATTTCACCATTCTCTCAGCAAAAAATTTCATGTTCCAACCACATGCTACGTAACTTATGTAAGCAACAAGGTAGAGGGCAATATAACATTATAACAAATTTAAAAGATCATGAGGTAATTGATAAAATTTAAAATTTTCATAACAAATCCCAACAACAAACATGCCAAGATTTAGTATTTTTGGCTATTTTCCTAACTTTTGTAGGCTGCCATCTTTTAATAAAGGCAAAATTTTATTCAACTATAAGTTTGTGTTCACTACAACAGTTTCGACTTTTCCCGGCGGTAGAAAAACCGCCGGAAAAAGTTAAAAAACCGTCGGTAAAATTTTTTCCGGTGGTAATTATAACCGCCGGAAATACCTCCGTCGGAAAAGTTTACCGGCGGTTGAAAACCGCCGGTAAATATTATTTGCCGGCGGTTTATGAAAACCGCCAGTAAAAATAATAATTACCGGCGGTATTTCAAAACCGCCGGTGATGTCAGATTTTTACCGGCGGTTTAAGAACCGCCGGTGAAGGTTTATACCGGCGGTTTTAAAACCGCCGGAAAAGTGTTTTTACCAAGTATTTTTTCCGGCGGTTAGTAAACCGCCGGGAAAGGTCAACCACCCAACATTTTAAAATTGATTTCAAAAACTGTTTACCTGTACATCATCATCATCTCACGTAGGATGACTGTTACACTAAGCAACCAGATTGGCTTGGCCTCAAAATCACTCCCAAAAAATCTAAAATTACCCACAATATATACCAACAATTCAAGCCTTTATTCCCACATACTCAGTCTCCTCTACCCAAAGTTAGCAAAAGCAAACATTTTGTAAAAATAATATATTCTACACAAATTCAGCAAAGCAAAGAGGGAGAAAGCAAAATGACTAAAAGAGAGAGAGAGCCAGCCAGAACATCGTCGTTGTCATCATCATCCCTCTTGCACTTACTCTTCTCCAATTGCATAACACCACAAGAAAGAGAAATAGAGACAATAACTACTGCCTTAAAAACCCATCAAAGAATCATACCCTTGACTCAAACTCAATAAGTATAAGCATAAGCATAAGCATAAGTTAAATAGTAAATTCCACAAGAACAGCAACACTCATTGTTGAAATAAATATTATTTATTGTCTAAAAATTAAATAAAATACTCTAATTTAATTATTAATATGAGTAAAAGCCAACTAGAGACAAAAAGCCTAAACAAAAAGTAATTAAATTAATATTTTGCAATGAATATGGTCATGTACATTACCTTGATAGCTAGCAGCTGCCACTTGTCAAAATATGATAATGTGGACTACATAAAAAATTAAGAAAATTTAATTACTAACCCATATATCAACTCCCCGGTCTAGATCCATTGTTCAACAAGCATCTAGTTCCAACCATTGTTCAATATGTTTCACAACTCTCTCTCTCTCTCCCTATCTCTCAAGGACCATAAGAACTATTAGTATATATGATAAACAAGCCATGCAGATATGAGCTATTGGGTTTTGGACTAGCACTGGAGGAAGACCAGATTTGACATGGTTCTTTATCATAAAATCCATAATCGGAAACATCTTGGATCAGAAACATAATTAGATCCTCAGTTTAGAGAGCTATTTTGTCCAAAATTAATAGTTAAGAATGTTGAGAACCACTGATGGTATTCAGCTCCAACGCATCCCTGATGTACTCAAAACATAGCAATCCAATCTTAAAGAGAGAGAGAGAGTTTTGAAAATCCCAGGAGGACTGAACTAGGTGAATCTAATTAGATGAGCTCAATCCAGCAGCAAATCAGCAATAATAAAAGGGAACTGAAAAAACAAGACCTTTGAAAATAATTACCGACCTTTCTTAAACGTTCCTCCTTAACTTGATCCACTTGTTGCAATAAATTCTCCAACGAACCTAGGCATGCAGAAGATAGATAATGCATTACAAAATTATGTTGTCACACGTTGAGAAAAAATTAAAGACAAAGGAAAGAGAAAATGAGCCACAACAAAGAGTAAACAAGATTATAGCAACTTAATAGCTACATGGTCGAATTAACCTCTGAACTGTATCATGGAATTTTTATTTCATCTAATGACTCGATAGACAATATAATCTTGCAATGTTATTTATTTATTTATTTATTTTGTAGCAAGTTTTAGCAAATGATTAACGCATTTTAGATTGAATCTCAGTCATTTCATTTGAACGTAAATGGTAACAAAGATTGTAAATAGATGCAGAAGATAAAACCTGAAAATGCAACTTGCCACATGACACAAAATACAACTGCAAGAAAGACCAGGAGACCGATATGTCATTCTACAACAACATTTCTAAATAAGGGCACTTCCCAATGCCCTTATTTAAAACATATATTTGGGTATCTATAAACAGAGAGGAGGATTAGAAACAAAACAAGAGTGATATGTGTCTGTGCTTGACAGGCAATTAAGTTAATTCTCTTTATGGATATGGTTGGTTTTAACATGGCAAAACCAATTTGAGCATCCCTTTGTCTACTGTGTTAAGTCGTTTTCACTTTTTATTTTTGTGTTAATCATCAAAAACAATTCATTTATAAAAGCTATCTGTTATTATTTGTCTTTTTCTTGAAATATATATATATATATATATATTTCCCCTGACCTTGCCTTTAAGATCTTGTGGCCCTTAAATAGCTTTAAAAAAAAATAAAGGAAAACATGTACTGAAATGAGTAAAGGATGTGCTAAACGTGCGAGCGAGCGAGACAGTGTCACATGAATCAGGCGTAGAAGCAAAGAATAGAAAGGAGCCGTTGACATACATATCCGAAGACAAATTACATCTGTTTGAATTAAAAGATCAAACTTCTGTCCTGTTACGTGGGGATAAATGTACCTACGTGTAGTAATTTTCTTGCCATAAAAATGTAATGTATGAATGAACTTGAGCAAAAACCAGAAGACATACCTCTTTCGCTCTACAGAGAAGAGACCGACAGCATTCAGTAGGTCATATGTCCTCGGGTAAGTGTCAAATGGCTCGCACCTGTGGCAAATATGATTTCTCATGACTAAATTCAAGACAATGTCTTTGGCTTTCTGTCAAGAGTTGCCTAATCATACAATAATAACCAACGCATTCTACAGGATCAATAGGATTTGAACCTCACTCAAAGTCCTAATTACATAACAAATACACAGATTGATAAATACCTCAAGTAAAAGGAAGACAAGATGTGGCGAGAGCGAGCGTAGCTGAGCGAGTGAGGGCGAGAGCGAGGGCGAGGGAGGCCGCGACTCAGTGGCGTGAGCGAGGGCGAGGGAGCGAGCGAGAGAGACACAGCGAGGCGTGAGCGAGAAAGGGTTCTAGGGTTTGCAGGGGGGATTTAATTTGGAAGAGAAGGGGGTGAGGGGAAGATTTGGGCGGGGGCGGGGGCGGGGGCGGGGGGGAGGGGGGGTGAATTTTGGTGGGATTAAATCATATCCCGGCGGTTTTTGTAACCGCCGGGGATGGACAAAATTAACCGGCGCTTTTCATAGACCGTCGTGGATGTGCATGCTATAGCCGGCGGTTTTTAAAAACCGCCGGGGATGTGTATGCCATATTCGGCGGTTTTATACACCGCCTGGGATTGTGTTAAATCTCCGGCGGTTTTATAAACCGCCGGGGATTGTGGTATATTCCCGACAATTATGAAACCGCCGGGAAAAATTCGCCGGTAATACCCCAACTTCTTGTAGTGGTTACTCTGCACTTCTTTAGATCTTGGCAATATATATAAGAACTAATTATAAATCTAACCTATAAAAACAATACTCTGTTGCAATTTAAGCTCCCTCTGGTCCACAAAGAAGGAAAACATAACAACTGCTGGAACAGCTTCTAACATAAGTATTTTAAATCATCTTCAAGAAGTATGCATTCAATCCTATCTCAATTTACATGCATTTTTGTGATAACTCAAGGTCCCTGGTGGCCAACCTGCAAAGAACATCACATTCCAACACCTGGGTACAGATTTTATCAAGAAGAAGAGGTGAAAAGGAATACATAACCTCACTCAACAATGAGAGCAGGTTTTTACAAATTACAGATTACATGATTTACTTTGACTAAACCTTGATATATCGATAACTTATAAATTCAGTTTCTGTCCCTAACAAATTACAAGGAGAAGCGGGTGATCTCCCGCTTCAAGTACAACAGAAAGAGCGCGCAGAAATCTGCAAAATTTTCATCGTCGAAAACATGCTGCATCAATGAAGTACCATTCCTAAATCACAAGGGAACCACAAGAGCCACTTCCAAATGGAAGACTTCTCTGCACTAGTTTCTTTGAAAAGAAAAAAAGTGTTCTCAATGTGTGTAAGATGTAGTCAGGGCACAGCTGGAATGCCGATATAAAGAAGCAGTTCATAACTTGCTCAAGTTTGAGATCTTTCCCGTATTTTCGACCTAGCAAAGAACACTCCTGCAACCAGACCTACAAATGCAGTTGGAGCTTATAGAGTTTGGGGCGTCGAGAAAAAGCAATACTCAGAGGGAAAAGATGAAGGGTGTAGCTATTGCAATAGCAAGAGGACTATTAGGAAAACGACCTCAATTTTGATCTGTTTCATTATAAAATTCATCTAACCACAGGTTGCTTTGACAAAAGCATCATTTCTTTTGCAATGGCTGCCGCCAGAAACAAAATGGAGAAAACTTACCAAAGAATATGCTTGCCGAGTTCTCCAGACTTGTAGGAACGTGGAACAGAAGGATACCGGCAACGGAGAGGGGAATTTTATTCAAGGATCCCACAAGGCTGCAAAAGAGGCATCATTGCCAAGTAACACATGTTATTAGACATGCGAGGAAGTCATAAACAATTTTTTTAAATACAAAAATGGTAACTGGCAGTTGCCATTTACAACCTAGGGTATCAGATAAAAGTGTAAATCAATCCCCAGTAAAACTTTCATGACAATTTGGCACCAAAGAATAAGTTGAGGGGCAAAGATGAACAAAATGGTGCATAATTTAATTCGCATAAAGTTGCGCAGGTTGAATATGAAAACAAAACCATTTGCAATTCTTATTACTTCAGCTTATTTTTAACCTTGCCTGTATGTAGTGGCCCCTGTCTGATGTAGAAACCACATCGAAGTGAAGCTGATTGCTAGACCCAAAAATCCACTTAACGTCATCACAGACCAGAAGGCAGGCATTCTTAAAAGTGGCCTGTCAATTGTTGGGAATCTCAAAAGTGTTAATAAAATAAACAAAAAACTGAAAGATGAACAACAGGAGCACCAGAAATGGAATAGATAAGCAGCAACGACAACTAATAATACCAACAAACTTCAGATGTGCGAACTTATCATAACCATGTGTTTGGACAGGAACCAATACAAATTGAAGACAGTCATACACAGTATCCTGGGAGAGATCTAAGTCTGCAGTATGCCAAAGTACAAGCATGCCAAAACATGAAGGGAAAAATAAAAAAAAATTAAAAAAACATAAAAGAAAGGACAAAACAAAGAGTGGGATAGATCAAGGGCATATTGTTTGATTTCTTCGTAAGTATCAAAACTCTACCTGCAATTTATGATTGAAAGGCTCTTATTTTCCTTCTTCCACACACCAAATCAAATTAAATTTGAAAAAAAAAAAAAAGAAAGGAGATAATGATGCAATAGAACCCATAAACTTTCAGCCGAAGTATGAAGCAAAAAAAGGGGCCAAGACGCAAATCTAGGAAGCATGAATTCTAGAAAGGTGTTGCATCATTTAGACCCCAATACTCCATTAGAAAACCTGAGCATGTTTATCCTATTATTGTTTGGAAATTTTATTATTGGAGACGTTATAGACACATGAGAAGAGGAATTCTTTTATTCCTAAAGTTTTTTCTGTTTTCTAAAAAAGAATTCCAATTATTTTTTAAAATATAAGATATGTAGTAAGAGGTCCACCTAAGATTTCACTTTCCCACAGAGAGAGATAGAGAGAGAAGCAGTTTAAATTTTCACATGTAAGATCTAATTTCCTCAAACATCTCAGCTGTCCATCACATCTGGATAATTCCAATGCATCTCATGACATCTTGTGCAGTAGCAAGACAGGTTCTTATTTTATTTTATAAATTAACTCTACTCCTCATACCACATACGGAAATTTGATCCAGATTAATTTTACCTCACTATCCCACTTGACAACCCACTATAAAAATCAAGGTTAATTAAACTTAAGACATCATCATTGCTCCTTATTTTTTGTAAAATTTTCAAAAAATTTGTTGAAGGTTCTATTAGAAACTATTGACCATTCCACTTCAAACAGTTCAATATCTAAAGGCCATTATTATCTCGCCTAACCAATTTCCCAGCATCTCCGGAAAACAAGGTATTACATGGGGGTACTATAGCATTTTATGATTTTGAGGTATTACATGGGGGTACTATAGCATTTTATGATTTTGATCGTCTACTGTCAAATAATTAAGAATAGTGTACAAAATCAATAATAATATCATAATGAACCTCATTTTTTGCCTTTTAAGTTTTTTATGGTAAAAGTTTGATCTAATATTTAGTCTTTGAAGTATTTATTTATGTTCCAATAGAAATGAATTTCTATAAACGTACATAGATGATCACTACAATGAAATATCTAGGAATAATATGTAGGATATACAATTTTTTAGGGAATTCAATTTGAAATGTGTACGATGCATTAGTTTTCCCTTTTTTAAAACAATATTTTACTATATAGATATAAGTTGCAAACATTAGACGTGACACCCCTCTCTAGCCAGAAAGTGAGTAGTTATATTTATAAGCCAAATACATATTTTAGCCCATGTACTTGCACATTTTTTTTCCATTTAAATACTCAAACTTTTTGTTATTTCAAAAATACTCCTAAACTATGCAATTTTGAGTCAACTGCACTTCTGAACTTTTTGTTATTTCAATTACACCCCTAAATTCATTGTTCTCAACAAAATTGTCGAAGTGTGCAATTGACTTGAAATTGCATAGTTTAAATGTGTAATTGAAACAACAAAAAAGTTCAAGAGTGCAATTAACTCGAAATTACAAGTTTATGAGTGTTTTTGAAACAACAAAAAGTTTGAGTGTCTAAATGAAAAAAACGTACAACTACAGAGGTTAAAATATATATTTTGCCATATATAGTTCAAGAAATTCTTGTGTTTGTAAGAAATAATCTCACTTACTTGGTGTCTGTTATAGAGGAGCTTTCTAAAATTATAATATTATAATGCACTTTGTAAACACACTCTTCATAACTGACTACCAATCTATATCAATAGATTTCATTTGTGCCTATACCCATATCTACCAGTAATGATAAAGCAACTGAGGATATTGCAAGGGGAATCATCACATTCTAACAAAGGCAGCAAAACAGATGCTTGTGACAGCAATGATGATATTCGTGGGACAATGACAATAACACTTTATTATAATAATGCTGGTGGAGACAAGACAATGTTTGGTTATATGCCTGTCTATCTATTTCATCTACAATACATTGAATATCTGCTATGTAACTACAACTATATATTGTAGTAGACTAGACATGGAAGCCTAACAATGAGAACTTGCTGGATTTTGTCCTTGGTGTATCGTATATTTTCATTACACTATTCCTTTGATTAAATAACTTTCATTAGTTTATTAGATTTTTCTATAGCCTCATACATACCATATCTTCCTTTTCACTCCATCCAATGGGAATGGGTGCAGCTAACTTGCCCCCTGGAATTGTCTGCTTAAGAGACCAATACAGTGAAGAGCAACATTTAAACCTTTTAAATATCATATCACTAAACAAATGAGAACTATTCTCAGTTCCACATTTTCTTCCATTTCCTTAATATCATTTAACAAAGAGATAAAAATTAAAAAAAATGAAAACAAAAACATAAATGTGTTCTTTCAATTAGTATTTTCAAATGAAAACAAAAGTCTCCATTTTATAAATAAGAGTGTTCTTATAACTTGTTTCGATTATCATTGTGTCATAAAGTTAGTGGTTAATTGATGCCATTCAAATTGAACTCAAACAAAACAACACATCATGAAGTGGTGTGTCATGTCATAAATAGTTTATTAAGCAAAAGAACTAAAGATAATTAATTACATGAGACTTCAGTTCATCAACTTACTTTAACAAGTCATTCAAATGAGAATAACAAGGAAAGAAAAACTCACGTTTTGGATAGATAATCCACCTCATTGAACATAAAAATAAGTAACACTCCCAATGGCAATGAGAGCGTGTTGTTGAGCAAGACCATTGAAAACTCATTCAGATTTCCAGATTTTGTCACTTGCTTTGCAGTATCCATGACCCTGCGCAGGGTTAACTGCAACCCAAAAAAGAATGATAAAAGTTTTTTTTTTTTAAATCCTCTAGATACTACATTAATTATTTAATAAATCAAAAGAGGTTTTTTTTTTTTTTTTTTTGGTTTGGGGGGGGAGGGGAAATGCACAAGAGCAGCAGCTGATGGTTACACCAAAATAATTGGAGTAACTAGAGAACTAACTTTATGGACTAGCATGCTATTCAGAAACTTGTAAGACAAGCAGATATAAAAGCTATTATTATTATTCAAAACACAATGATATATATAGTAAACTTTCAGCTTTTACTATTTAATACCAGTTCAACACCATCAAAGTCGTATGGTCATCCAATTGCAGACAGTTTCAGAAGTCAGGGCCCAAGATTACAAATTGTATGTACACAGATGTGCTAATGAACTGAGATTGAAACTCTCCTCCAGTCTTCCAATTTCTCCCTCCCAAGAAAGAAGATAAAGAGTTTTATTCTCTTTTTTCCAATGAATTTTATGGGAGAAGATATGGTTTAAAAGAAACATATATCAGAACATATTCTTGTTATAGTTGCTAAGAAAGACCATTACAAATACTAATATGGGGTCAAGACAATTTGGAAAAAAATGGATATGAATACAACAATATATGTTATTTTTATTATTAGCATATTAACCAAAATCACTAAAATATAGAAAAAAATATCACTAATCTAATATGAAGATACTACTAAAATCTACTACAAAATTAATATTTAAAGATACCACTTACCTAACACAGGTATACCATTAGCTAGATAATACAACAACAACAATCATAAGCCTTAATCCCACCAGGTGGGTTACATAAACTCTAGCTTTCCAACCATCTCTATCTCCTGAACAAAAGAGTTTCACTTCTGCCAGTTTATTTATTCCCAAGAGCTCTACAAAATCATGATTTATCCCAGATTACACAAGGTATTGCAAGTCCATTTACAGTTATACATTTCTAAGAGGAGATTACTAGCCACTCCATATTTCCTAAAGAAATTACATCTCCATCAAGCACAATCAATTATTAGTTGACTGATAGAAAGGGAAAACGAAAAAGAAACAATTGAGGACAGCAAGATATATATCAGAACATATTCACAGATGGAAATCAGCGTAACAACCAAGATACTCACAGAATAGGATGCTGTCAAGAAACAATTAATAATCTGCCATGTGTAGCCAACAGCATTGAAAGATAGATCTGTAATTCCTCCTGATATTGCAGATATAATCTGTGCAACAGAAATGTAATATGCCTCTTCAACGTCATGGATAGACCTTTCTCATGAATTCATAGAAAGATGTGAACATTCAGTCTAGGAGATTAGCACACACAGCTTCAGAAGTACGTGGCTAATCTTTTAAGGCCTACTATGAGACCACATCTAACTTACAGGATTCTCCACGTCAGTATATAATATTTAGTAATATTTAAACTCAATCCATATCAAACCATGGTACTGACACTAAATATAAGCAGATGACGCTTAAATAAATATATTGGCTAGATATATCTATCAAATTCCACGTACAGATGACCAGAAGTTTCCACCAGAAACAGATTGTCAAATGGTTGCATGCACATTCTAGGCACCATAAGCTTTGGTCATCTAAAGATTTCTTAGCCAAGTGTGTCATTATGGAAAATGACAAGAGAGCATCTCATTACAGCTCATAAGTTGTATGGGAGGCTGCATGGATTATAGGTGAGAAATAAAAAACCTAAAAGAAAAGGCTAAGCTTAAGCATGTATAAAGCTTTTAGATAATTGAAAATCACATGCCACAAAAAATACAGGAAAAAATATAGCAACGGAAAAGAGAGTAAATATTTGTAATATCCATGTTGAGTTCCAAATATATGGAAATTATCTAAGCCCCAAAGGAATTCTTAGTCATTCAGCATACCATTAAGAATAAAGCAGCCCAAACTCTATTGTCATGGTGCTTATTGAACAGATACATCTCACCAACAGCAGTTATCACATTTGTGACATTCTTTAAGACTGTAACCATGGCCACATTGATGTACTTTAGACTGCAAAGAGTACAAAACATAATTAATACTCTGCAAAATGAGGTTGTTCATTTTATCTATCCAAACGAGAAAATGAGTTATGCTGACAACCATACTACTTGAACATGTCAAATACTAGAAGTGTTTCTATAGCCAACTGTGAGAGATGCAAACTAACAAGGAAACAAAAAGAATATCTAAGAAAAAGTGCCAAATTTCAGTTATCTAGCAGTTGGAATAAACAACATAGCAAGTCTTATCTAGCATTTGAATAACATACAATAACTAAATAACAAAATAATGGTGATAATTAAGACAAATTATTTTCACTTGAACCACTGTGAGATTTTTTGGCACGTAGATCTCCTACATGCAACCCTCAGGATGCGGACCATTCCTCTTTTTGATAGTGATATATACCATAACAATAGGACTCAGGAATATCTAATTGAGACTTAAGGGTTGGGTGAGGGTCACAACAGGTATCCTGACTAACTGATTCTAAAAACAAATGAACTAAAGCAATACAAATATAACTAAAGAACACTTGAATAATTTGTGAACAAAAGACGGAATCAATTATCAATCAATAAGCTAAATTTGCAACTGGGGGGCACCAAAGAGGGAACAAATCAATAATTGAAATATCTTATTCTCAATCTGAACTACACATTCTACTTGCTATTGGTGCTAATGGAACAAAAATTGTGATATTCTAATGACTGTCCAAACTACACATTCTATAATTGGATGCTACTGTTCATACAGAGAAGAGAACTAGGAAGTGTACAGAAAGCCTCTCTCTGTCTTATACATTGCAATACCAAAAGTCAATTTAGTTGATTTACAAGGATTAGTTAGAAAACTGATACTGCACACAGAAAGATATTGACATGTAAGAATCTAAAACATAGGAAAACAGTAAAATGTATCAATATCTTTAGAAGCAAAAGGTTCTACAGATATAACTCAAATAAATTTATAGAATGCAACTTTAATGAAAACAAAAATATAAATGAGCTAGAAGGCAGTACTGAAGTCAAAGAGTACCAAAAGAGTGAGAAATACTAGGCTCTATTCCATATTTGTAACCCGGACCATTCAATGAACTAGAAAAAGAATCCGGTCTGGATCATGGGTCACCAGTTCAACTGGAATTGAACAGGTATAGAACCATAATGCAGTAATTATGTGAAATTAAATACATTGATAGATAAAATAACTAAAATTTAGAAAATTATCTAAAATTCAATTTACATAAAATACACCTTCAATGCACTTAAGAAAAAAGCCCCACCAGTTCAACTTCACTCCTCAAGAGCTAAAAATAAATGTAAAAGTTATATTAAACAAAGCCATCCATGCTCTAAATTCTAATGAAAAGAAATCCACCAGTTCTCCATCAGAGCTCAGCAGCTAAAAAATAAATGCCAGTGTCATAAAACAAAGAAAAAAAGAGCTAACACTAAACTGATAATGGGAGATTCAAAGAAATTAATATACAGTCAAGAAAAAGGAGGAGATTCAAATTTCAAGCTGTGTGTAATACATGGGGGGGAGAGAGAGAGAGAGAGATGTAATCTTGAACAATTAGCTGAGACAGAAAACAGAGGTGAGAAGCGATTTGCAGTTGGGAACAATCGCCTTAGATAGAAAACAGAGACAAGGGATCTAGAGATTGAGAGACTGAGTGAGGAAAGGAGATACCTGAGTCTCCTATGCTGTCATTAGACAATGTCCAATATTATAGTGGCCAAAGAGAGATGTTGCAGAGGGCTGGGAATCTGTGATTCTAGAGGTTGGAGCTTGGAGGAGAATACCTGTGCCAGGTTCCCCCAGCATCCAGCAGTGTCTAGTGGCCGAAGGCAGGTGATAGCAGAGCAGAGAGCTGGGATTCCAGAGGTTACAATTCAGACTTCAAATTTAATAGGTTAAGGCTTGTGTGAGAAAAAAGAAGAGGTAGTGACAAAAGGGATTTTTATGTTAGCTAGCAAACCAGGTGGTTCTTCTGTCCTAATTCATGTCCCCAAAAACTGGCAGTTCAACAGAGACTTTCTCCAAGTTTGCATATCTAGGCTGGTTTTTTTATGCAAAACAAGCGAATTGGATCCAGTTTTCAAAACATGCTATGCTACATAAGGATGGGGAGATTAGTGCCAACATTACCCACAAAGTTAAGACAGGATGGAACAAACGGAGGAATACTTCTGCTGCATTGTGTGATCAAGCTAACATATGAGATTACTAGAACATTTTACCTCCCCCCCCCCCCAAAAAAAAAAAAAAGAAAATCTATAAGTCTGGCCATGCTTTGTGGCATGGAGTGTTGGGCAACTAAAAAACAAGATGCCAAAATAAAAGGAGGTGAAATGTGGGTGCTAAGGTGGATATGTGGAAAACTAGAAGATACATGGTTCAGATGAGTTTGCATGATAATGATGGTACCATCTATTGAAAACAAAATGAGAGGAAATTTGAGATACTTTCAATATGTACAACCTAGGCAACTAAATGTCCTGCCAAGAGAAGTGACAACATCAATGTTTAAATGTAATGGGAAGGCCAATAAAGAAAGTAGATTTTCTTTTGTTGTCTAAATGGCGCAAACATATCGGATCAACAAGAAACAACGGTACAAACCCAAAATTCTAATTTCACTTCCCAAGTATATCTCATATCTTCCCAAAACCATATTAATTGAGCTAGCCATCAAGATTAGCACCAAAATCAAAATTAACCAACCAAACACAGTAGAACATTAGACTCCAAAGTTTAGAAGTTGTGTGATAATGGAGATGTAAATGAACAATATATTCTACATTGTTTTGGGACAAGAGATAAAATATAATGAAACTTATAAAATAATTATTCATTCATTTACCTCCTTTACCGAAAAATATTGCATAATAAACAATAATCTTAAATTTATTTCAAATGAAATATAAAGAGCCAAAAAGAAGCATCCTTTCTGCACCATAGAAACACAAGGAATCAAGGATTGCTCCCTTTATATAAGGTGTTAAAATTAGACCTTCTCACCTAAAAGTTTAAGTTATTAGAGAGATGGGTAATTTTCTCTTTTATATTGTGATGTATACTCTAAATAGGCTCCTTCACATGTAACAAGATTTAACTATGTAACTAGGCCAAAAATGTGCAACTACTTAAAAAACACTAGGTTTGTAATAAGATTTAGACCAGGGATCTTTATCTGGTTTAATACATGTTAAGTTGAGCACCATCTATTTTAAAAACTTAACTATTAGAAAGATGCGTAATTTTATGTGTTCTTTTATATTTATACTTGTAGAAAACCATATGCAAAAATATAGAAAGAGTTAGGCAAAATAATAGGGACAATTTAATTTCATTAATTATATAGTTATTTGTTTTCCTTAGTTAAACAATTTTTTCTGTGTTCAACTGTTTTCATAGAGGTAGTTACCATTTGTAATATATATATATGTCCAATCCGAATAATAGATCAAGGAGTTTTACAATCTAAACTTCTTCATGGTATCAAAGCATTTCTGATTAAAAAATTCCTTCATAAGCAGTATGTACTTCTTCCTCTCAAGTTCTTATTGTTCCTAGTTCTAATGGACATTTGATTATGATGCTCATAAGCAACAGAGGAAAAGATTACTATCTTAATGGTGAAGCCCCTAAACCAAATTCAACAGATTCAAAGTACAAGACATGGAAGGCAAAACACAATATGGTAATGTCATGGCTTGTCAATTCCATAACTAATGAAGTCGAAGAAAATCTCATCCTCCATGAGATGACACAAGAAATCTGGGATGTTGCAAAGAAGATATATTCTGACACTAAAGACATAGCAGAGGCATTGTTAAGTAAACCTCTCAATCACCCAATATTTTAGTCATCTAACTAGATATTGGAAGCAACTCAACATGTTGACCTAAATAGATAAACACTTCATAAAAAGAAAAATTGAAGGTGGATTTCCTACATACCAAGGATCTACTCAAGACTACCTATCAAAGACTTAGTTTAAAGATGTGAAGATCCAAGCTGGGCTTACTTCATATTTATAGCCCAGCTAGAGGGGGCGTGTAGAAAACCATATGCGAACATATAGAAACAGCTAGGCAAAATAATAGAGACAATTTAATTGATTCATTATACAATTATTTGTTTTCCTAAATTAGGCATTTTTTTTTTGTATTTAACTGTCTCCATAGGAGTAGTTATCATTTGTAATATATATATGTATCCAATCTGAATAATAGATCAAGGAGTTTTACAATCCAAACTTTTTCAATACTAATTTTAAGTGTTCTTTTATAATTTATTCTCCCAATACAATGAATTCTCTTTGTACCTTACAAAATTCTTTTATTTCTTTCTCACTGGATATTCTACATAACCCCAAAAAGATACTTCCCAAGTATATCTACATCTTAGCCCCAAAAATAAGAATGCTAGCTTTTCAACCGTCTCTATCCTTGGCCATATCTTTTTGTAAGGCCATTATACCCCATATCATGTTTAAGGGTTTCCAACAAGTCTTCTTTTATCTTCTTCTACCTCTTTTCCTAGAAACTTCATCCATTCTATCAACTACCCTCTCAAGTACATCTATTGGTGGTGTTCTCATATGCCCTAACCATCAGAGTGATGGTTTACGTGTTATCTTCAATAGGAATCACTCTACCCTTATTACTTTTGTTTCTAATTCTATCTTTTCTTGTATGGACACACATCCACCTTAACATCCTCATCTTAGTTATGCTCATATCTTGCACATACCATTAGTTGCCCAAAATTTTTGAGTCATACAACAATGATGGTCCTATAGTCATCTAATAGAACTTTTTGCTTATTAGAACAAGCCTTCTATATCCAAATGCCTTGTAGGAATTTATTCTCCCTTTGGATGCACAAAGTTAAACATATTAAAATGAGACCACCTTTGAAAGCTTGCCATATCCACTAATCATTACCCCTCCTATCATTATATATTTTGTCTAAAATTAAGGTGCACAGATGGTGTATCCTAAACAGGGATAAGTAATACTGTAATACTCTACTACCACTAAGCAAAACTGATCCCTCGCCAACTATAGTGAATACTACATGGGACATGTCAACACAATCAATCTATTGTGCAAAAACCTCACTCCACTACCATAGACCTAGAAAGGCATGAACATGTACAAAATCCTCACAAGCCTCATGGTTCCCCTCTACAGCCCCATCACATAAAGAATACAAACATCATCGACAGGACATTATCCCCCCACACAAACATATTTATTAACCATTACTTTTGACCAAAGACTACCCCTCCAAATAAAAAAATAGGAAGCCAATTCCATAGGAACATTTTTTAAACAACACTACCTCTTGTCACGGCTATGGCTATTTTAAATGTTTTGCCTTAATGTTCGGTCTTATTCTTGTTTCTTTGATAGGCTAAGTTGTATTTCTTTTATTTTAATTGTTATACTTAAATTCCCAATTGTCAATTCTATTAGAATAGGAGGGCCACGTGTCAGGCCATAGAAAAGGACAAAAGAAGTTGTTGTAACCGCTGGAAGGGGAGATGATCTGCTGCATCCGCACCCATGCCAATGACTATTATCTACTCTCCCTATTCTGCAGGAGAGGTCATGCAAATTCAAAAAATATAACAACTCTATTTCTCCTTCTACACTCTCTCGTCTCACTCTGTTCTCTCTATTCTTCCTCTTCTCTCCCTCTAATTTCTTGTTCGATCCCTTGAATCTCATCGAGTCAAGGGAAGCTTATTGTTTCTGCCAAGGGCAATGACACCTCCTTAATGCCCAAATCACCTCCCACAATAGGCATGCACATCTTAAGCAATGCAACATAATTATACATAAAATGATCCCTAATAAACTTTCCCAAAAGCAAAAATAAATAAAACCCTTTATGACTTTCAAGCCTTTTAGCAACCAAACATGGAATGGTGAATGGAGACATTGAATAGAAAGGCTTGAGAGCGTGCTTTTGATAAGATTTAACTATCAATTCTTTGACAAACGATGCCTCTTCAATGAAGCCAATCATCTTTTCAAATCTCTCCACTACCTTATCCTATCTTAAAAGATTGCAATTAGGCAAGCCAAGTAAAGACATCAAATCAGCCCTCCATCCAAACTAAGCAACTAACCATTTGACATTATGAAAGTCATCCCACAGAAATAATATTGATCTTTACCAAATTAATTCTTAAGGTTGAGTTGCCATAAAGCATAGCAAAACACATCTCAAAAATCTCAATTCATACTGAAATTTTGTAGAGAACAGTGGAGTATCATCCTCTCTACACCAAAGAAACACAAGAAATCAAGGATTTTTCACTTTATACAATGTGTTCGATTAGACCTTCTCATCTAAAAGTTTTTTACGTGGTTAGATAAGTAATTTTATCTTTTTATATTATTATGCATAATCTCAATGTGCTCCGTACTCTATAACAAGACTTTCCTACATAACTTGGCCAAATATGTGCAACTATTTAACAAATTAGGTTTGAAGCAAGACTGACCAAATCCATTCCACCTGTCCCACAACGAAAGTCATTCTTTCCCCAACAACCTCTAAGTTACAAAACTAAAAGCCTCCAGACCATTGTCATCATTATCCCAAGCCTTAATCCCACTAGGTGGGGTTGGCATTCTGGCTCTCTTACCATCTTTATCCACGATCATATCTATAAGGCTAATATATCCATGATAATAAAAATTGAGACAAGGACAACCTTGCCATAAAGACTTTAGAGTTTTCAAAGAATGCTTTAGTTACCTAAGTCCTTGACAGTCACCAAACCAAAGAAATGGAATAAGTGATCCAAGTTCTCCACTAATCCCCAAAGCCTATCTTCTCCAATACATGCATAAGGAACCTTTTTGTATATTCAGTTTAGTTAAAACACCTCAAGGGCTAGAATTTTCAGGTCTACACAGTCATTGACAACCAACATCTCAGCAAATTTTTGGTAGATCCCAATATAAACATTAGGGGGAACTAGTAATGATCTTATAAACACCATCTATTTAACTCCATGACACCCCTTCTTGGGAGAAAGCACAATGAAACTAGAACAGGTGATACTACTATAGAATTCAATGGTAGATAAGAATTAGCATAAGCTAATATGCTAGTGCATAATACTATTAAAGGGCTAAATCAAACTTGATTTGGTGAGCTCAGTCACAAGTTGATATATCAACCCTATATTTATGGACATTACAATGCTTATAATTTGGATCACTAGTTTCACATTTCGGTATACATTCCAGGGGGATCAAGTTGTGATGAAATGACAACACAAACTTCAGCATTAAATACATATCTGTCATTACTAGCAAAGAAAAATGCACATTTGTCATTATTTAACTATTGGACATAAAACAATTACACATGAATCTTGTATGCAACAACCACTAGATGTCTGAAACCAGATATAGCCATTCACAAATGGAAGAGGAAGGAGAAGGAGCAACTGCCAGTGATACCATTGCAAAATGAAACCTAAGGATCTGAAACCACATATAGCCATTCTAAAGATTCAAGTATTTAACTAAACAGGAACCAATTAAAATGTTCTTGCAACTAAACATGAATGGTCTAAAAACCTGTAACTGCATGAGCAGGTATAAGACTAATAAGTGAATGATCAATTTAGACACAAAGGCCAATAATAGCAAATACTCATGCTGAAGACCTAAACATCATAATATTGGCAGAAATGTGATTGATCGAGGATCCTTTCTACGCACATTAAGGCTTCTTACCTGAACATGCTAGTGATTAGCATCCCGACAAATATCACGTTCACTGGAAACCAGACCTTTATCAATCTCCATGTAAGTGGTTCTGTTGTTATTACCCCAAAAAGACACAACATGGACACAACAACCACTGAGACAAAGTTCTGCACCCGTAGAATGTCAAGAAACTTGTTAATTTTGGAAATATATTTTTCAAGTCAAAACAATTAATAACTGTTACAACAGTGAAAGGCAAGAGTTGCCATCTCCATTAGTAACAAAGTGACCAAGATGAGAGAAAAATAACCTGGTAGAGCATCAAAGATATCCCTGCATTGAAATTATAGCTGGAAAGGACATATTTGTTTATAAGTATCATGCCACAGGATGAAATGCAATATGCAAGGCCAGATAACAAAGCTTGGTTGTGCATTTTAACTGCCTTGTTACTTCGTGTTGTCTTCTCTCTATCTTTTTCCAATTTGCCACCTTCCACATCAATCTCATCATTGTCAAGAGTCTTCATTGCAAAAGACAACCTATATGTGAACAGAATCAAAATCATTAATCCCTGACATTGAAATAAGAAATAGAGGAGCAAAAAAAACTATATGGCAGCTGCATAAAAGAATACATCAAAAGAGGCTGTTACTGTTTCATAGGGATTATATACACATTAAGAGTGAAAAAACTTGGCGAAGATTGACCTACATCAACTTTTGAAAAGGGAGAACAACATTTTGCCTTATTTAATTTCTTTTGCTACATTGAAACTACCATCCATGATCTTACAAGGAAACAGGAAGAAGAGAGTATCAACCATCTCTTATTCCTTTTTAATATGAGTAACACTGATAACTTTTCTTCTATCAAGTTTGACCTTTCTTTTTTCTTTTTATTGGTTTTAGCTGAGATGGATACGGCAAAGTGCCAATTGACAAGAATAAAATCATCTCATACCTTCTTAGCCCAAAAAAAAAAAAAAAGAAATCATCTCACACCTCCCTCAATATTTTCAGCCTAGAACGTGGCTATATTCTAGGAAACAAGGAGAATTTTGACAAGAAAATCACTTCCCAACCACAAGAAAATCAGTAGAAAGAAAAAAAAAAAAAAAAGAACATGAATCCTAAGAAAATGCCTCAGGAAAACAAAAACAGAAAGGGAACATCTAAGAAGATAGAACGCAACAATATTGGGTGAAATATACAAGGATTGATGTCACAAAGCTTACAAAAATATACCTCTTAACTACTTCCCTCCTCACTGGACTTGAGACCTGATCTAGCACCCCATTTGGCTCATGAATGTTGTGACTTCTCCCCACACTCCGGATCCCTTTATCAATGTCCCCAACAAGAATTGTTTCCAAAACTGGACCAGGAGATTCTAGAGATGCACCTATGGGCAGAGATCTTCAACATAAAAAGTGGTAAAATGCTCAGTTCCAAGTCTCAACTGGAAGCTATATTATTAAATGACTACAACAGAATACCAACTAAAAAGAAAAAGAAAAAAACAATCCCTGTACCATTAGCTTTGGTCATAGAAACTGTGCAGTAAAAATTACAATTTTAGGATATTAGAATCATATTTAGTTGTACGAATAAAGCACAATCCACTTAAATGCACTTTTTTTTCTAGAGAAAGAGCATTCCCAATGAATGAGCCTGCCCATTTTGCGAGGGTAGAGAAAGGGTTATATTTGTAAACAATATTCTTCTTGCTTTTTTACAGAAAACTATTTCCACTACTCAAATCCATGACCTTCCAATCACAAAGGAGCAATCTTAGCATTGGTACCAAGGCTTGCCCTCCTTTTAAATAAAGAATCGAAATGATTATTGAATGAAAATTTTATACATTCTCGGGGAAAATTGTAACACTCAAGAATGATTAAAGGTGGCAAACCAAGAGACGGAAATTTACTTCTTTAGTTAAGCTTACTGATTGAATAAATAAGAGCTTTCAGTTGGAGTAAACAGGAGGTTTGACGTTCCGTTGGTGTCTTTCCATTTTCAGTTCTGCTGCTATCTTTCCATTTTCGGATTATCAATGCCAATTTATTCTCTGGTTTCCATTGGTGTCTGCAAGGGCTTTAGTGGTCATTGTTGAGGAACTTGTACCTAGCTTTGCTCTTCTTACACAGATTTTGGGGTGAAGATATCCTATTGTTCAGTGAGTTTAAGTGGGAAGAGAAAGACCCAATTTTGACCAACAGGCTCAACTTATTTGAGAAGTATTTCAATTTTCAAGTGATTTGTGATTTTTTCCTATGTTTTCCATTATTTGTTCATGAACCCTTAAGTTTTCAAAAATTTCAGAAAAAGCCTCAATGCTTTGAAAATAGAAGAAATGGTTCCTCAATTTTCTGGAAATTGTAGAAAGACCCCTAAAGTTTCTAAAATTACAAAACAACTATTTTTGTAGTTGCAAATTACATAAATAACCCTCAATTTTAGAAAATGATAGAAAAGCCACAGAAGTTTTAGAAAGAATTACCCGAGTTTCAAAAATGACAAAGACCCTTAGAATGCATTTCAATAAAAGAGTTATATTAATATGGAATTAAAATGATTATTCAGGTCAGAGTTATTGAAGAGTAGATTATAGGGATAACATAACACAAAAACAAGGTTAGTTGTGGTAAGTATGTTTCAAAAGTATTCACCTGCGTATTTATGAAATGTTACAATATCTTATGTTCTCAATGGTTATTTGATCATTTGATCCTGTACATGATTTAATAAAATGTTATAAGTTGAGGGCATGAAAGGTATTTTATGGTGATAGATCATGGTTAATTATTATGATGGGACCATTATGCTCAACAGTAGGAGATAACTCCACCAAATACTTGTGGGATAGGACCCAAGCTCGCTCCTGTGGCCCCCTGTACATTGTGGATCCACAGGTTACGCATATATGCCCTTTGAGGTCATTGTACTGTTGGTGGTGGTTTTATGGATTAGTTGCGATTAATGGTCCCATGTATTTATCATGTCATATACACTGAAATGGTTAATCGTTACGCTGTTGTAGCCAAACAGGTTACATGACCTAAACTATTGCATTGGTAATATTTGGAAAATGTTTCGTTGTTTACTTATATGCAGTATCTTTTGCTTATGAACTAATAGATGCAGATGACCTTGCTGAGCTGTTGAGCTACTCCACCACCTATATGTTTCGGGTGACCAGCAGGATGCTTAGGATTGGGCTCGGAGGGGAGTGTGGCATCACGAGCATCTGCTCTTTTATTTTGCGTTATACTGCTGCTGTTTGGAGGGGAATAGGTGAACAGAATTCTATGCTATTATTGGGAACTCTAGTACTACAAACAACTTCAATTCAAGCAGATCCATTTATTGTAAAGCTCAATATTAAGGATGCTGGTTCTATTGACAAGTTAAGCTGACTCATACAGCCATCTCAGGCTGCAAATTGTGGACTAAAGGAAGAGTGGAAGGCTAGTCTATACATGATTCTACTCCATACTGCCCACTCCAAATCCAAAGGAATTTCTTTTTGGTTACCCAACGTCCTGCAGAAGCCTTTTGGTTTCTTCTTTCTTAGTGTAATGTAAGACAATAGTGCCAAAGCAAATCCATTTCCTGACTCAAGTTATAATAGGAAAATACATATACACACCAACTAGACTAGCTTTAACAAATTGCAGTCATGCATCTAATGTAGACTGCACTAGTGCAATTTCCTGATAAAAGAAAAATTGAATCACGTTGGTGACTTTAAACTTTCCATTTCCATTCTCAAAACTGAAGGTTGTGCAAAGCGTATGCAGTTTCATGCTTGATCCTCAAAAACAAACTATTGTTTTGTCAAGACCCTAGGGTGTTCTAGGGTTTGAATAGGAATTTAGAAGAAGAAGAACAGAATTAGAGGGAGAAAGAACAAAAAGGGAAAAAGAGAGAACGAGAGAGAGAGAGAGAGAATGAGAGAAAGAGGAAAGAGAGGAATTGATTATTCATTCAACCGATATCCCTCCACAATGCTGTAGGTTCCTTTATATAGAACCTCTAGCCAATTCAGCAACAACTCTTCTAACTACTTAACAGCCTAACAAGTAGCCTAACAACAAGTTGTTATACAATCAACCCATTCCCGCCCATTAACCAACCAACTCCTTTTGTTAGACCCTAACGGTTTACAAGGTTAATACCCTCCCAATTACAGTACTACCCCCTAAGGTCGTGACATGTTTGGAGATGCTAACAACCTAATGAATTGCACCCTGTTCTCTGTCAATCTGTTATCCATGGTTTCTATCAATTTGAAATTCGCCATGTCAAGATCACATCTCAATCATCAGACATTAAGATTTTACAGTTGGACAATTGAATTCTTCTTCCTACCATGATATTATACGGTGATTTCACAATTTTCCTTGGAAAAGGGTATCCTAAGAATTAATCTGACTCTGAACAACAGTTGTCTCATTTTAACTTGAAACTGTGCAAGTACATAACCAAAGGATCAGAAGCAATATAAATAGCTAAAACATACAAGATGCCAACTCTAATCAGTTGTACGTTAAGCAACACGCAGCTGCAGATAAGAATCAAAGAAGAACATATTCATTTGACTTTCAAGGCATTGTCTAACAAACCCTAAACCCATGAAGCTACAAGAACCCGTCTGAGAAAGAGATTTACCTTGAATCCATTTAGGCCAAGAGCTCGCTCATCACGTACACGTCCTAACTAAAAGAACCCACAAAAGCATATAAGCATTTGGATCACAGAAGAAGCAAACAAAGAATCAGACAAACTGGGGCAGAGAGAAAACAGAGAATACCCCTTAACCGATTTGGGTAAAGTCCACAGAAGTAGTTCGGAAACTGAGAAAATCAAACAAAGAATGAAGACACAGGAGGAAGAGAGAGAGAGAGAGATCTAATTTTCAAATTTCTTGTGGAGAAAGAGAAAATCAAGCAGAAATATAAAGATGAAGGCGAAGAGTGCGCAAGTGAAAGCACTGAAGATTCAACTTGGGGGGGCTTCATGAACCAATCAGGCCTTGATTTTGAAATTGGGCACAGAACACAACAACTAAGACTACCTACAATTTCAATTTCAAGGGTTTTGGGAAATTCCCCCTTTGCAATTTTTTGTTGTTCATCCCATTTTTCATATATAAAAATAAAATAATTAAAATAATTCAGACCAAACCCACTCACCTTTGGTCAGTCCACTCTCCGAGCTTACAAAATTAGAAACTTCCATTTTATTAAAAATAACAATCACCAACATCGAAAAAATTATTTCGTGATTTTGTGATGGCAAAATTATTATGTTATCTATATCGGATAACATAATAATTATTTAATATAGATAATTTGAGAGAAAGAGCGTAAATCTGTAAAAAGTGTAATTCACACACTATTCTACATCAAATAATATATTAACTTTATATAATATAAAATATTTAAACACATAAACAGTAATATAAATAATAATATAAACTTGAAAGGTCAATCCAACATTCATTCATTTTATTTCATTCAATTTTTCTTTGACTCCTCAAATAATGATTATTAATCTTTTGGGTTAAATCAAGTTTAAAGTTAATTCAATTACCAAGCTATTGTTTTTTGGGTTAATTGTTGTTAAAAAATCACCCAGTTTTGTATTATATTTTTAATTATTATTAAATTTTTTTATTTGTAGCCTACAATTTCAATTTGCATTAAATATATATTACTACTAATTTATAATTAAAAGAGACTTTTAATTATTGAAGTAACAACATAATTTTAAAAAAATCAATAAATTGGCCAATTAAGAAACTTCCAACACCTAATTACATTTCTCCAAATCTTCTATTCGTTTAAATAGGATAGGTGGAATTAGATATTTGAGTAATAAAGATACAAAATTTAATACATTATAAAAAGTAAATACACATAACATTTAATATTATTATTTTTTAATAAACTATTTGATACATTAACGAAACACACATAAATTTGAAACAAATTAAAAGTATGTATTAAATTTTATTCATATAATAATTCTTTTTATAAAATATTAAAAAATATTTTTAAAAATCACTTTATTAACAAAATAAATTTAACGAGTGATGCATTTGGTCATCTAATATTAAAAGAATAGTTTTTATAAATAAAAAAATAAAATATTTTAAATAAAAATTTATCAAATTATCGTTTATTTTATTGACACGTAACACTTGTGCACTTTAATTATATAATAATTATCTAATGTATAATAATTTTTTTAATTAAGAAATAATAATATAATAATATAGTTAATTTATGAATGGCTTTACGTTGAGCGGAAGAATCTCCACCGGCCCATTGGCATCTTAAAGTCGTTGCGTCCGTACAAATCCAATCAATAAATTCCCCATGATTTAAATGTCTTAGATTTGACTTTGTCTCAACGGCCCATTTATTATTATTTAAATAAAAAAAATTTCTCATTTGCAAAGGTATAATTTTTTATTATAAAAAATAATATGACAAAAAAAACTTATATAACTTTCTCACCGTCAACGATGATAACTTAGTGATAACTGATTGTATTGATCAACTTTGAAATCACAAGTTCAAATTTTATAAGTCTTAAACACGACCTCACCTAAATTATATCTAGTATTCTGTCATATTTCATAAAATTTGAAGAGATAAAGAATTTAGTAAAGGGATTATATTAAAAGTCTTGTAAGATATTGTTAAAATCTTTAAATAATACGCTAATTTTATATAACCTTGTAAATTATTAATAAAATTAATAATCACACCAAATTTTATAAATAAAATTAAGGTAAATTATATGAAATTCATATGCACTTAGGGTCATGTGCAACTTATCCCCATATGTTTTAAATTGCATAAAAAAACTCTCTTATATTTTTTAAATATTACAATCAATCACAATTTTTTAAAAATTTACATAATTTTGTACAATCCTAATGCAAAATTCAGTATTTATTTGATATACTGAAATTCTGCATGTAAAATTTTATATTTTGTATGTAGATTATTATACAAAATCATATAAAATTTTAACAATTTATAGCTGATTGTAACATTTTGAAGGTGTAAGGGAGTTTTTTGAGACAATTCAAAGCACAGAAAAATAAGTTACACATGATTCTAAGTGTAGAGAATTTTGTATAATTTATTTATAAAATTATAAATAAAATATGATTTGTTAAAAACTAAGTATCCCATCTAAGCGCTACCCTTTTATGGATGAAAAAAAGAAAGAAAGAAAAAAAAATTGTTATTTCAACCCACACCATATGCATTAAGTTTTGCCCTTGTGGGCCTAACTTGGAAGAAATTAGGCTGTCAAACACATTTGAAGTGTTAGGCCACAAGCGCATGCCCTTGAAAACATATCAACCCCTACCCACCCACTCCATATTGACATAGTCATCATAGTGTGTGAAGGCAACCCAAAATTGTCACATTCATGATATTTCTCTCCAAACTGGTGGATGCTCACCCAATCCAATTTAGCCCAAAGTTGTGCTTTTCCAATGTTGGGTATTTATGCATGTAATTTCTACTTCCACATTCCCATTCATTTCATATATAGATCCACAAAATAATGGGTATGGAAGGCCACCTTATTAGAATTTTTTTATTCTCATGTATCTTGCCCACCTTGTATATTATGTTAGAGGACTATCCCGGGGAACATCATTGGATCCAACTTTACTTAAACCCTCAATCTAAGAATTTAAATCCACACTTAAAGGTAGCCACAAGACTAATAAAAGTAGCCAAAAAAATAAAAAGTGTTACATATATTTGTAAAATTAAGGAACTGATGTATACTTTTGAGATTTAATTATCATAACTAAAAAATACATTTTTTCCTGAAATATTTACTCTCCAACATTTTTTATGGTGAACCGGTGGACAGATTAATGACTATAGAAGACCATTTGAGGGATTTTGCTTCTGGTTTTGCACCTTATATTATGTATAAAGTAGTTTATTTTGATGAATTTTAGAATAAATGCGATCGTAAAATCAAATAACCTTATAGTTGTTTCCAAGGCTCGCCTTCAAACACGAATCGAATTAAATCGAATCGAATCACTTCATGAAAGGAAATGGTGCAATTGCGCTTGTAAAATTAACCATCATGCACATGCCAGCCTCTGAATTCATAGTGCAAAATGAAAAACAAAAGAAGTCATTAAGAATTTATTTGGTCAATATAAGAGGTCAGCCTGGAACTAATGAAACCCATTATGCTTGAAGGATCACCAAGCATGACTACTCTCCCATCTTCCATATAAACAGCACCATCTGCATGCTCTAGTTCTTCCAAGCGATGGGTCACCCACAGTGCTGTAACATCTTTTGAATTCTCTAGAGACTTCTTCACTGCATTTATCACCCCAATCTAACAAACATTGCAATCAACTATCAGAAATACACTAGAGATCACTGAAAAAAGCAAGAAGAAGAAGAAGAAGAAGAAGGAACCGTTCAGAATTAGCAAGGTGCAGGATTTCAGAATTATGCAAGGTAGCCACCTTCGGTGGAAGCTAGTTCATGTTCATCGGAGTGCTAATGATCCAGTGGCTCATGAATTAGAGGTATGGGCCTGTGGTGTCAAGTGTGAGATTACTATGTTCCCACCCCATTTTCCCGACTATATTTATAGTTTGGTGCCGGTTGGTTTGATGGTAGCTTAGTTTGAGCTGGAATGTAGTGGTTTGTTGCAGTTTATTAGGAAGCAAGATAAAAAAAGAAGACGTCTAGAAAAACTGTTCATGGAAGAAGCAATCTGTTAAATTAGCAAGCAATATGGCATGAAAAATGAGGCACTGCCTTTGTCAGCATCTATACGAGTATGTCCCGTATATATAGTGTGATTTTTTTGGTTGATATTTTCAATGCCCCCGTGAAGGGTCTGGACTCAAACACTGTGGCCACACAACCTTGTGATGGTTTTCTGAAGTAATTACATGTCTGTTCACTTTTCTCAAATGAAATCATCCTAACAAAGAAGATCCCTCTAGCACACTCCATTTCGTCTTTCAAGGTTCTGAAAAACAGGAGCTAATCACCATAACATCATGAACTAAATGAAGTCCATTTTCCCTCAGTTTCTGCTGTATTTCCATTGCAGAGACAACGTAATCTCCTCCCTCTTATGTGAGAAGAATGCTACTAGCATTGGTCAAATTGCTTATGACAGTAAAATGTTGCTTACCATCTGTTTCAATCATGACGGCATAGCTTAAAATAAATGAATGATTTAAGAGTAAGATCTTCCATCCAAAGGCTGATAAAGTGTGTGTAATTAGAAACAAATACAAACTGGTCAATCAAATGAAATTACAATACCTGATCACTTTCATCCAAAAATGTTGTGAGCTCATCGAGTAGCAATACTTTGCATGCTTCTGACAAAGCACCAGCAATAGCTACCCTTTGTTTTTGACCACCACTTAAAGTTTGAACAGGCCTCTGAAAGTGCAACAGGAAGATGAACATACATCAAATGCATGATCAATTTTTTCTATCATCTCAGAAATCTATTGATGACATACTTGCAAATATTCAAGCATGCCCACAGCATCCAGAGCTCTTGCTACCCTAGACCTGATTTCATCTCGAGGTAGATTGAATTTACCGAGACCAAATGCCACATCAGCTTCTACTGTGGGCATAACTACCTGCAAGATAGAAGTTCTGCCTTTGTAACACATGCAGGAAATTCATTTAAATTCTGAGAACAGCCACATGGACAGCTAAACTAATGTGAACATTCTCCAAAGTTGCTAAATATTGATTATTGACTGACCATGTTAAGTGGTTACCTTGTATTTTTGGGTCAAAGTCAAACATGGAACAAATTATATTTCATGATAACAAAGGGCATCACCTACCGTACCAAGCTCCCCACTTTTAACTTGAAATGAAACTAAATGTTTAACAATATCAAAGTGAAAAGAAGAAGCAAATGCCAACAATGCATCCAATTTTAGGACCATTGAGTAGAGAAGCACAAGCTTTCTAATATCACCAAAACAACTCCTGTAGAAAGAGATATGGTTATCATAGGAAATCTAAGAAATCTTGTTGCATCTTTTCTAGTTTTTGGAAAAACTTCCACATATTCATAGAAGAATTTTGTTCTAATAATGAGAGATACCTTACACCCACCCAATTGATAATTACTTGGCTTCTCACTGAGAAATTAACTGAGCTTTTCTATTGACTGCTTTCTGTTAATCACTCTAAACTTTAGCCAGCAGAATTTGACCATAGACTTTGATCAAGACAATAATGAAGCATATAAAGTAGTTTAACAGAAATTTGGCCATTAATAGCACTGAATGGAGAAAGAGGATCCATGTCAGCCACCTTAAGTAGATGGAAGAGTGCTTATAGTCAGAAAGGCATGGAAACAAAGTCATATACAGTGCCATACCCTTTTTCACTTAAAAAGTTTTATTCAAAAGGGAATAAACTGCTTCTGATTCTGTCAACTCATAGTTTATCATTAAAAAAAAAAGTTTTATAGAAGTATCTCATGGGCCCTAGCATGCAGAGAAGATAATGGCTCAGAAAATTGAAAAGGTTAGCAAAAAGAGTAGTCATGGTTCTCAGAGATGAAAATAAGGATACTGCCTAAACCAAAATGTAAAATGCACAGAAATAAACCTTGGCACCTGATATTCTGCCTCTTTGTATGGCCAAATTATGTTTTCCATGTATTCTATAATAACAGTGTATTTAAGTGTCTCATGTATACGTATATAATGGTAAAGTGTACAGATCAATATTAATACAAATACAGACAGAAGTAGCAGTTGTGATGTGTCCAGTTTGTGCCAAACTCTTCGCAGTCTTTATATGGTATGAGATCATTTCCATCCTTGTAATCATCATTGGCTTGTCACATCCATATTCTTTCACTAACTTCAAAGTTGTACAGTAATACAGACATGCAAATATATACATGTGACACCCCGAGGAATTTTAAAGCCTGAATGGATATAATTGGGTCAACTAGAGTGAATTGGAGGCACATGTATGAAATAAGCGGGGGTAAAACTGTCATTTTATACCCAACCGTATACGAGCCTTAGATCTGAAACACCCAGAAATGACCTATAGACGTCTAAGAAATTATTCTTTGGGACTTGAATTGAGGTTTTTGACATGATAGAAAGTGAGAAAACCTTGAAACACATTAAAATTGTCAAAGGGGGAAGAATTGCTGTCTATGATTTAATGGGAAGAACTGAAAATACTCAAAGTAGTGGGAAACAAATGATAGTTAAAATAACTTGTCACAATTTGTGGCAGACTGTCTACAGATGGGTAAAACTGTCAACAATTTTTGTTGTGATAGGAAACCCATGGATGTGTTCATGAGCAAGACTTGGGTTAATTTTGAGGATTATTTAGTTAAGGGCCGATGGTTAATTGGGCTAGTATATTCCATGTAGCAGATGATGGTAAATGGTCCCAAAAAAATGAAGCCCAAGAGGTAAAGGGCTAAGATGACCAATACAAAATGGCCCAAGAAATAGATGTATGCATACACCAGGGTGCCGTGTGAGGAAGGAGAAATTGCACATGGGAGACTTACTAATTCTTTCTAGAAGCCACCCGTGGCAGCGAGGACCAGTTGTGTTGGCAGCCTAGCAGGAAAGGGAAAGAATCTCTGACAAATTTGGTTATATCCTTTTCTTCTTGTGTGAGCTTGTTCCCCCCTGCACAATCTGGTATTCAGAATTGAAGGAGAGGAGAACCAAGAGGCTTCTCCTTCATTAGCCATATTTAGAGCTTTGTGTTCAAAATAGTATAGAGAAACTATCCGGTACCTAAAAAGCTATACTGTGCTGAAACTACAAGAAAGGAACTAAAGGTGGATGGCACCGAGTAAGATTAACCTGAAAACTGAAAGAAAGAATAAAGCAAGAAGAAACAGAGCCAATAATCACCAAAACCAGCAAGTTAGTAGGTAAAGACTAAGGTGAGGTCTATTACCATGCAGTGGCTATTATCTATGACATGCCACCTGCGGCATGTCACTTGCACTACTTATTATATCCTTGCATTCAACTTGGCTGTCTGTGGTTATAGATTGTAGATATAAACTCATCGTAAGTGTGACAATATTTATCTGTAAACCATACTGAATATGTGGTAAGAATGGCTAGCTTATAAGATATGTTTCATTTTATAGCACTAGTATGAGAACAAGCATGATGTGTGTGAATACTGGTGTGTGGGTGTCATTGAGCATGGAACAATACTGAGCTTCATAGCTCATGTGAGATTTTGTTTTCACACAGACTAAATGTGCTGGAAGTGAGATGATGCTTGAACAATATGATCAGAAGACTTGTTTTTGTGCTTCTTTCTTAATTCAGCTTATGCATTCCAAGTTTCAGCATGTATTTTGGGACTATTCTGCTTCGTAAATTCCTCCTTTATTTACTCTGAAGTATGTGAGGCTCTATTTAGAGGATAGACTAGGGGTCCATACATGAAGTATTTGTGAGAGATGCAAATGTTAATTTCTACATTCTGTTTTGGTAGAAAAATGTGAGACATGAATGGTTTGACATTTGTTGAAATGCACAAATGAGTGAGGCCTAATGTCAATGTTGCATTAGGGTTTTCCTATAATTGAACCTCTGGGAGGGATGTATATATTCCAATTCCTATGTTATATTCCAGAGGAGAGATGTAAAGATTGAATGACTATCATGTGATACTATTTGATGATGCTTGGTATTACACAAACAATAGGAAGTGCCCTGTAATTCCAAATGTGTTATGATGTATATCAAGCCTGGAGCTAAGCCATAGGTGTGAATTGAACTAAATGGAATAAGCAACGTAACCTAACAATTTAAGGAAAAAGTACCCAGTAGTTTGGAAAAATATAAATCTAGAAACAGAAGAACTCCCAAGCAAAAGGTCAGATAAGGTGGTAATGGTGATGATCCAGGTTGAATATGAAAGGATAGCCCAAGCAAATGTCTAAACTCTAAAGGCCAAGCCACTAAAGGGTAAACAATTTATGAAGTGGACTGATACAGGACGGTAAGGGGAAAATAGCAGAAAGATGGAGAAAAGGGAAGGAAGAAGAAGCGGGGAGAGAATTCAGCAGGAAGTAGGAGACTATTTCTCAATGAAAATTCTCAAATCAATCTGTTCAACTGATTACATCCAGAAGGCCTACTTATAGGCTAAAGAAAAATAAAACCTAATCAAATATTACTAAAAACAACGTCATAATAACTTCAAAACCTAATCAACTCATGCTAAAACGAAAAATGCTAAAAATTGAGCATTCTAAATTGAAACAAATCAAAAATCAAAATAATATGTCTTATCATTCTCCCCTTGGAAAATCTCAGCCTCGAATTTTATGAATCGACCTGCTGAATTTGGAGGATCCACCCAACGAATAAGAAAATTCTGAATCCATCTATCCCTGGAAAAAATATTCTGCTCACTACAATAATGTCAAGTTTATATTCATGTACATAGCAAAAAGGTAACTGTAGTTGGTTGGCAGGAACAAAATGGGCCCACCAAGAGGTTTATCAAAACGAATAGAAGGGTATTTATTAAGTTCGTCGATTGCTTTGTCTAACTCAAAAAGTTCAATGGGCTTCCTTTTAAGATGAGGCAGAGTAGGAAGGATCACCTTGTGAAACAACATTAATGGAAGGGTGAGGAACTGGCAAAGGGCAAAGATTCCTTAGTGAAAACATTTAAGAGATTCTTCAATAGACTGATATGCTTCTTTCTGGTCATCCTTGGGATGCTATAACTATTTTTGTCAGTACCTAATCTGAATTTCCCTTCTTCTACTACCTCTTCGATTTCCTGATCACAATCTTCATTGATGTCACCCAGTTCATCAACGTTGGGACTAGGAGCCTCTTCTGGATGTTCTTCTTTATCTATTCTTCTTTTGATCCATGTTTCCGAAAGCATGAATGTGCAATCTTCAGTCAAGTTAGTAGTAAACCCATAGTTAGAACACTAAGGTTGTGACTAAACAATTGAGGGTGGCATACTAGGCGAAAGATGACCCAGCATAGACTTGTGGTTAAATGCAGAGGTAAGGCTCATAGGAGAATAGTTATCCTTATACCTATACGAGGGAACCTCGCCTTGCTCCCTTTGTAAATGAGTGTTCATTTCAAGTGCTTCAACTCTAGTGGTCAAATTTAGGAAGTAATAAATTTAGCCAAAGAAGGAAAGAAACAACCTGTTTTCTTGATGATGACAAATCTGATTTTTCTGGACCCTGGTTGCAGTTACCTTGGTTAATAATAGGCTCAATGTATTCAAGCTGAAAGGTAATGGTCAGGAATTAAATGGGTCAGGCAATCTGGGTAATGGGCAGATAAAATTGGTGTCATGACCCTATGATCAATAAAAGGGTATTATTGTAATAGGATAAAATAGTTTGTTAGGGATATTTTAGCAAGTGGTTAGAAGCACATGGGAGCATGTGCTAGGCTGTTGGAAGGCAAATATGCCTATAAAAGATTGCTGTAATGGTTTGTTTTGTTATCCAGAATTAATGAATTGAATCTGATTTTCTCCTCTTCCAAATTCTCTCCCCTTTCTTGATTTTCATCTCCCTCTTTTTCTGTTCTCTAATCTCCCTAAAACTTCTTCTAATCTCTCCCTCATTCTTCCCATTTCCTCCCTAATTCCCTTCTGTTCTTGGCTTAGCTGAATCGGATTCTTCCGATTCCCAAACTGATCCTAGGTTAAGCCCTAGGATCATGACAAATTGGTATCAGAGCAGTACCATCCTGGCTGCGTTTCTGTTGCGACTCTCATTTGAAGGCGAATCTGACTGGGGCTTGGCGGTGTGCTGCTCACTTGGGTTGGAAGGTGATCTTGACCAGAGCTGATGGTCTTGCAGTCGAACGGAGTTGGGTCGACAGCGAGCACGCCAAAGAAGCGAACAACAGTCGTTCGTGAGAAGCGGACAGTGGGGTGACGCGAACGAACGTCGTTCGTGAGAAGCGGCAGTCCGTCGGAGAGTTAAGCGGACCACCGAGCGTCCGCGACTGTGGCGGACGTCCCGAAGAGGGGTGAGTCCAGCGAAGGGTGAAGCTGACGACCTAGGCGCGTGCGACTGAAGCGGAAGTTAGGTTGCAGGAGCTCCGCCGAAGTTGACGACAGGGGTGAGGAAGGCTGTCGCAGCCAGTTCAAACAGATTCGGTGAGCAAGCCGGGGGGGTCTTTGCGGCCAAGTCGAGATTCCGGTGAGGTCGGCTAGGATTTGAAGGAGACGTAGGAGTAGTGACCTCCAGCTAAGACGCTGGTCACTTGTTCAACATTGAAAACGAGCAAGGTAGAATGTTCCAACTGATCCTTGGTGGAATTCCTTAGTCACGGCTAACAGCAAGCAGTGATTTTCGTTGGTGATTTGGAGGCGACTACTAAGAGGTGAGATACGGCCATGACTCTTGGCGTGAGGCTCTGGGTCGAACTCTAGAAAAGCTTCATTGATCTGTCAGAGACGGATTCGATGAGAATCAGGAAGCCTTTTGGCAGTGATTAAGGAAGAATTTGAAGGTGACTTCCAGAAATGAATTCTGACCCAGACAGACGGTGATTGGTGGAATGTGGCAGAGATAGCCAGGTGAGTTCCGGCCGATTCTAGGATATTACTTTCCAACGTGATTAATTCTCAAAATAGGAGTCTCGATTTAAATTGTGGAGGAGGAGTGGAAGCTGCGAGTAAGGCGGGCGGTCTAAATTGAAAGTAAAAGCAAGACAAGTGACTGCCATTGAACTAGACAGTGGGTGCGGAAACTTCCGGCCTGAATCCGAAAAAATTATAGCAATCGCATGGTAGTCGACTAATATTGGAGGCGAATTTGGAGCAGCTAATTATAAATCAGTAAGCAATACCAGAAGGGGAAGCTGTGGAAAAATATCAGAGGGGGATTCTGCTTGAGAAGCGGATTCTTCCAACTTATTCTGCTCGTTGAGTGTTGGTGCTTTAAGCTGTGAGCAAAGGAAACTAGAGGTAGATTTTGGCTGTAAAATTTTGGCTAACTTGTTTGAAGAAGAGCAATATGTATATAGCTCCTTGGTCTTCAAAATATGTTGTTGGTGAAAAGGCAGCCAAGGAGAGCAGTGCATATATGAGACCATTAGAGTCTCAATTGCAGCCGAAGGATGCTGCATTTTCAGTGGGATGGCCTGCTCATGAAGCCTTGGGAAGCAGTGCGCACATGAGACAATCGGAGCCTCAATTGCAGCAGAAGAGTGCTTCATTTTCAGCTGAAATGGAGCCTCAATGGCAGCCAAAGAAGGCTGCATTCGCAGTTGGCAGCAACGAGTACAAAGGAACAAGCAATGGGATTCATGAAGAGTGCAAGGAATTCCGTCGAATGTTCCGCGAAAAGCTGCAAGAATTTGCGATGATACTTGTTAAGAAGTATCATTACAACTTTTCGGTAGAATATTTTGATGATTATCATGGAAGTTTTAACAAGGAGGAATTCCTTGGAATGGAGCAGCAGGAGGAGAAGCTGAAACAAAGAGCAAACAAGGAAGCAAGGAGCATTGATCATTTTATGGAAGAGAGGGAGCATGAATCAGAAGTGAAGGAAAGATGGAACCAAAAGCAGAATTGCTATGAAGATGGCCTACTTGTAGCTGAAATATCCTCCAATGTTGTGAAGGTGTGTAGAGCTGATCCTAAAATGTGCCACAATGTTGCTGTAAATTTTGAGGTTGAGGAGCAACAACAATTGAAGGCTGAAGGATTAGATAACGTGGAGGGATTTTTATCAAACAATAAGAGGGAGACAGCCCCAGCAGAAGGAAGACTTGCTGATCTTAAACAATGCCACCATATTGCTGCCAATTTTGGAGATGATAAGAAGAGGGGAACATATGTGGTAGCTGGTCGGTTAGAGTTTCAAAACGATCGACATTTGAAGGCTGTAGGGTTGCAGATTTCAGCTGCTACCTGCGACAAGGAGCGGCTAAATTCATTGAAGGCATTTGATGTGGACACTTTGACAGGTTTTGACATTATATTGGATCCCCAGACTATGAGTACTAGCAACCTTAATTTGGTAGCTATTACAAACCCAAGGGAAATAGTATGTTATTTTCTGGAGGAAGATGCAGCCTTGTCTGCAATGATTATCATTTTTGTTTCAATTGAGAACCTAAAAATGAAGAAGAAGAGACCTAGAAGGAGGAAGAAGGATGAACCAGATGGAAAAGGCTGGAATTGGATGAAGAGCCATGGCTACTTGTTGCAAGTTCTTGGGGACAAGAACTCTCTTAAGGAGGGGGGAATTGTCATGACCCTATGATCAATAAAAGAGTATTATTGTAATAGGATAAAATAGTTTGTTAGGGATATTTTAGCAAGTGGTTAGAAGCACATGGGAGCATGTGCTAGGCTGTTAGAAGGCAAATATGCCTATAAAAGATTGCTGTAATGGTTTGTTTTGTTATCCAGAATTAATGAATTGAATCTGATTTTCTCCTCTTCCAAATTCTCTCCCCTTTCTTGATTTTCATCTCCCTCTTTTTCTGTTCTCTAATCTCCCTAAAACTTCTTCTAATCTCTCCCTCATTCTTCCCATTTCCTCCCTAATTCCCTTCTGTTCTTGGCTTAGCTGAATCGGATTCTTCCGATTCCCAAACTGATCCTAGGTTAAGCCCTAGGATCATGACAATTGGGTATTTGCTGGAATTGGGTAATCAAATTGTGTTTAGACAACTAAAATTGGGTTCCGGATATTTGGGGAAATTGGGCCTCTAAAATTGGATTATTGGGTGAAAAGGGGAAGAAGGTTCTCTGGAATTGCAGCAGGGAGTCACAACAGGGGAGGACAACCAAGAGTACTCAGGTATTGGATGAAACTATTGGCAACCACTTGAAGACTATTGATAGTTTAGTCCTCGAACCTGGAATCGGAGAGGTTTGGAAAAAAAGATGGGGGCTCTAATGTAAGATCCCATGTAATAACCAAGTTGGTAGATAAAAGGAATGAAACAGGGCTAAATCACTAAATTTGGTTGCATGATGGACTTAATAGGTCAGATCCATCTTAATGGATCTACTTTATAATAGGGCCAAATTCAACAACTGTCATCGGAATTAAAAAAAAGGTAAAAAATCTAATTGCAAATTAAACAAGTTCAGTTCCCTTGCGATTTCTCGTAGCAAGATTGCTAGATCAGGTCCCTGAATGGTGGAGATTCAACAATATATCTGTTGCCATTGCACAAATATACACAATCAACTATCTAGACTAACAGATGCCACTGTAGGGTCAGGTTGTCACTCATCAGCCAACAAATGAAGTGTCATATCTGGAACCTGCCTCCCCCCCATACCTTAATGTGTGGTAGTCATTGGCAAGTGAGATTTACTTGCAAAAAAGCCACAATGATGCCAGACCTCTGACCACCCTAAGGCAGTTTTGGGCACTAAATTGATAGGGTATTGCATGCTCGGCATTTTTAGCCTTAAGCAGTAAGTGTTTGGCTTCTAGTTGCATGTAGTTATGGATGCATAGGCCCTTTTATTGTTGTGAATTCTGATTTGTCCATTTGGAATACCAATGGAATCTAAACTTCTTGTGCCTATAGCATTAACCCCACTAAACTACCAAAAAAATAAATGATGGTATTTTATTTGCAATGATCCAAGGCTATTGACATATTATATTTGACTAGTTATAAAAACTTCATCATCTCACAAAGGGAACTTTTGACAAGGATCTAACAAAAATTACCACTTGGATTCTAGAGGATGCACATATGATCAGTATCCAGTGGAATTTGGGAAAGACCTGTATCATAGACAAGTGACTCACCTAAATGATTGTAAGAAGATAAGGGGTTATGTTCACTTACTATATCTAGTGATTTGACAACGTGCATAATCTTTCCTTGAATATTTTTATTTACTATAGAAAAACCATTCATGTAGCCGACCCCACATAGTGGGATAAAGGCTGGATATGTTGTTGTTGTATAGAAAAACCATTCAGTTATAAAAAAAAAATTATCTTAAAAGGGTAAGTGAGGGCTTCCCTTGGTCATAACGGTAAGGTTGTTCACTTGTGACTAGAACTAGAAGGTCGCAAGTTCAACCTGGAAATAGCTTCTTTGCAAAGCAAGGTTAATTAACATTTCTAGTACTAGAGAAATACAGAAGTTCTTAAACGAGCACATCTAGGATTCTCATGTCTCCAAACTGAGACATATAATAAGGATAAACTAATAAAAGAAAAGAGCATTCTGATACTTCTGAAACTCAGTCCCAAGTTTCAAACATGAATCACTTTGTAACGAGGAAATTCAACTAAAGCTAACCTGATGGTCAGGGTTTTGAAAAACAAAACTCTTAGGTTTCTTCACGTACACAAATCCATCAGTAGGTTTCAGGAGACCTGCCAATATCTGCGTAATTCACGAATGATTATTTTAATAGAGCAAATAAATGGCATCGGTAACAATAATAATATAGAGTAGGACTGAATTGAACAACTTGTGGCAGTTATCGCTTGAAGTATTGAGCATCATGCTCGAACAGAGTTACGCAAAAAGCTCCCAGAAAAAGCAACTTCAGCAAGAAAAATTGAAAAAAGCTGCAAAAAGTGTTGTACTTTCAAAAGGGTAGATTTCCCACAACCGTTAGGTCCAAGAAGCATCCAGAACTGCCCCGAGGGAATGCGTAGAGAACAGTCCTTAAGAATTGGCACAAATTTGCCCGACCTGGTAGTGATTGAGTAACTCAGGTTCTGACACTCGATGGCAAAATTAATCCCCGTTACAGCATTCCTACATGTCAAGACGAGAAAGAGATCAGCTAGAACAGGATCAAAACAACAAAATACAAGAAACCAAGATAATATTATACTATTCAGGAATGTACACAATGCAGGAGAGGTGTTTGAAGAAATGCCCAGCTGAAATCGGAGAGGGAGAGAGAGAGAGAGAACGAAGCTGACCTGGTGGGTGTAGTGGAGTGGAGAGGAATATTATGTGGAAGATGATGCGAGGAAGAAGAGGCAGCCACCACGGCAGCGCGATTCATTTGGCCTTCAAATCAAATCACAAAACCCCCCCACTCCCTGCCTGCGTCGAATATTATCCGAGGAAATGAATTAATATTAATTATAAAATGACAAAAGTTAGTTTGGTGGTGCAAAATCTCAACACCCTTAAAATTTGAAGTCGTTTCACATGGCCGACGGGCCTATTGAGTGACTCGTACAAAATTGAGTAAAAAGACGATTTTGTCCTCGCTCACTTTACAAATTTACAAAGCGGGCCATTATCCCCTCGTTCGGCGCGTCTCCGATTGTCGGTGAGGCGACGATGGCAAAGAGATGATGAAAATAAGGCGACGACAACGAGGCCTGGCAAAAAGGCGAGACGACAGCCATAGCAGGGGAGACGCGTAGAGCATGGGGGAATCCATAGGAAGGGGAGGGAGAGAGCAGGACGTGGAGATAAAATCGTCTTTTTGCCCCTTTTCGGTAAGCCCATCGGGCTTTCTAGCATTTTCCTAAAACTTGAATAGTTAAAAAATCGAAATTATGAGGTGAATTAGTTTCATGTAAAAATTATTTACAGTCAGTTCTCTAATTTTCTAAAAAAAAAATTGATACTCAAAAAATAAAAAAAATAAAATAAAAATAATATAAATGTATGGCCATAAAAAAATTAAAAAAAATAGAGATGTCAAATATAAAAAATTAAGATAAAGAGATCAAAATACCATTGTAAATAATGAGTGAATGATATTTTATATACTCTCAGTAGCAAAGTTTTATTAAGAGCGTATAATTTTTTGAATTTTTGTGTCGATTGTCCGATGGGGATGGATTCCTCAATTTTACAAGAATTTATCTTCTTACTGATAATCAAATTAATTGAATTATATAAAAAGTATAATAAATTATCTCCCTTTATTTTAGAGGCCATGTTGTTAATGGCCTTATCTGTTGTGATTGACCGTAGAGTGTCAAACAAACTGGTGATATGAGTGTGATTGTGGGAGGTTCACTATAATCAACCACTTAAAACTGATCTGTTTTTAGGTGAGGGTGTTCATTTGATTATAATTGAATTGAATTGTCTCATTTTTATCTAATCGAATCGAACCGTCGTTATAGAAATAACTAAATTGAATCGAAGAATTAAACCGAACTGAATTAACTGATTTGAACTTTAAAATAACTGAACCAAGAATTAAACCGAAAAGCAATCCAAAAACAAAACTAAAAACACTAAAAACACCAACATCAACAGCAAACAATAAAAACCCATTAATAGAAAAATACTTGATCAATACAAATATGCACTACCAAACATTCACATGATCAATAAGATTGTTCATTCCTAAGTTGCTGAAACCAACTAGATTGTTGATGTTGATGGTGAGAAAAGTGAAATGGCTTAGGATTTGCTGTTGCATTCGACAAGAGAGGTGGGTTGGGTCAAGGACTATCAGGTGTAGAGGGGCTGGGTGTTGGGTGGGGGAGATGCCAACGATGAAGGTGTTTGGGTCTAACGACGAGGGCGAGTTGAGGGTTAACCGGTGACCTAGGGCTAGGGTCGATGCTTCGATGACCAGGGGGCTAGGTCTCGAGCTATCGAGTGTAGGGGGCTGGGTGTTGGACTTGGGTGGGGAAGAGGCCGACGGTGAAGGGCTTGAAGGCGTTTGGGTCTGACGAGGACGACAATGCGTCGATGGCGAGGTGAGGGTTAGCCGTAAAAGACCTAAGGCTAGGGTTGATACTTCGACAATAAGTGAGGAGGGCTGACATTGTTGTTAAAATCCCGATTTTATGTATACGATTTTACGCTTTGAAAACCCCCAAACGATTCAAATCCCATGTAAAATTTAATTTAAGGTAAAATCCTATAAAATCTTGATTTTACGTATACGATTTTACGCTTCAAAGACCCCCAAACGATTTTACGATTTAGAGACCTCCATTGATTTAAGTTGCAATTTAGAGGAAGTTTCCAATGTATCTGACATTGAAACTTATGAAACGAATTGCTTTATTTTGCCTCTGAATTGAAACTTGATTTAACGATTGTATAAGTAAATCAAAACAAACAGATAATTAATTAATGGACCACCAAACCTTGAATCGAGTTTTTACTTGATTTAATCAATGTTAAATCAAGTAAAAATTGTAACTTAAATATGATGGAAGATATTGGAAACATCCTCTAAAGAATTTTAAGTTATATTTTACCTCTAAATTACCTATGTTTTGCCTCTAAATTGCCTATACCAACCTACTAGTTTTTTGAGTTATATTTTGGAAACATCATCTTTTGAGCTATAATAAAGAATAATTAGGTTATTAAATGATATTAATTTATTTTCTATAAAATTATATTATTGTAAATATATATTTACAAAAATTAAAAGGTATTTTTAATTATCTCTAAAATCTTACGATTTTATGATCCGATTTTATGGACCCTTTTTTCGATCCCACTTAAAATCCTGATTTTAACTACCTTGGGGGCTGGGTGTTGGGTTGGGTGGGGGAGAAACCGACGACGAAGGCGTTCGGCTCTGACGACAACGACGATGTGAAGGTTGACGACGGGTGATGAGGGGTCTGTGAGGCAGTCTCTCTCTCTCTCTCTCTTTCTCTCGCGGCTCAAGCGGGCTATCGGGTGTGATTTTGATTCGTGAATCACACCATGTGATGCGCAAGGAAGAAGAAAGGCAATGAATAGCAGCACAGGTCGGTTAGCGCAGGTCGAACTTGAAGTTTTTACAAAAAATTAACCGAACCTGAACCACCCACCATGGATAACTGAACCGAACCGATCAGTTCGATTCGATTTAATCGGTTAAACCGATTTTATGCTCACCCCTAATTTTAGGAGAGACCCATGTCCTTAACCAATTGGGTTAGCCCCTGATTGCAATCCAAAATCATTTAGGGTGTGTTTGACAGCATAAAAAATGCATGAAAAATGTCAAATCCAAGGAATTGAATTCCATCTTTAGTGTTTGACACACCATATTTTTCATGTAATTCAATTCCATGGTACAACCATTAAAACATGTTTTTGATTATTTTTCATGAAAAATTTCATCTGGGGGAGATGATTTTTGTTATTCATGCAAGTTGAAAAATATTTTCTTTTCCAAGTAAATGCTATCAAACACACCCTTAATGGCTGTACCCAAAGCTCAAGACATGTAATTCATGGGAATACATCTAATTTTAGTTGGAGAACACACAATGGCACAGACGAGTTTGCCAAATCAATATTAACCACCAACAACACTCACCAAAAGCAAGCAACAAACACACTAGGCAATAACAAAGATGAAATTCCCATTAACACAATGACAATTGTTAAGCTTAACCATATGCCACAATGGCTAAACAGATTAATCATGAATGTTGGTGTGTATTGTAACTGAGGTTATCTTCAGTGTATGCCACTAGACAACTTTCACTCGCAAACCAATGAATGTGGAGCAAAGGGCTGGCTATACACGTACTTGCTGAATATCTGATTTCTTCCTCTTTTAAGTTTAAGCGAGGAGATGGCAGGCACTGTCCAGTGTCCACTATACAAATTAATATGCAGTAACAATCTGAATATTTGTGGTTCTTTGTGACAGAAACCAGCTCGTTTCGAAGATTTGATGCTCCCGAGGTCGGAGGAAGAGGTAAATCTAAAACCGAAGCCTTTTTGCACGTCTGTTGGCCTTCATAAGCTCCACCAAGGAAGGAAGAGGCTCTGGCACAGGCACATTCATAGACCGGTACAGCTTTCTAAAGCCTTCATTAAAGCTTTTTGATGATCCAACAGGGGAATACGAGCTTACATGAATTTTTGTATCTTTATAAGCTGACATTTCACCTTGTACTTCAGTTATATCTGTCTTTCTGTCCGCTGACTTCCCCGATGGCACTTCAGTAACATCCACAATGTTTGCTAATGATTCGGCACATTTTACTCCAACCTTTTTCTGTTTCGGTGATCCCTCAAAACAATGTACTTCTGTTATAGATGCCTTGTTCTCCGTTGACTTCTGATGTTCTGAGTTGAGTGTGTTCTTGAATGAGAAATGTTGTTCTACTTTAGCAGAAACATCATATGGAGGCTCAACTGCAGGGGGTGCAAGTTTGCACTCTTCATGTGGAAAATCACGATCTGCAAGTCCAAGTCTTGCCCGTCCAAATAATGTCACAGGCAGTTTTTTACCAGGAGACAGTGTCAGGAGTTTTTTGGGGGTGGAGGACATTTTCACCGGCTGCAACAAACATTCTGCAGAAGCTTCGATGGAAACTTCCTCCTCAGAAGAACAACTGACAGCTTTAGGTAATCCACCATCAATCGAAGCAGCTTCATGCTTTATGCCTAGAAGCCTCCAGAGTGGATCATCAGATGCAAGTTGTGTGCTGAAGCAACGCTTCTTAACATAATCTAGCTCCATGGCCCTGCAACTGGGAATTGTCGATGCAACCCATTTGGGTGCAAGAAGTTGAAGAGCCCACTCCAACTCTTCTCTGGATGAGTGCATCGAGTAACAGATGTGCCAAATACCGTACTGATCTTTCACTGCTTTGCTGGATCTTCCTTTTCTTTGCTTCTGCTTCTCAGTCTCTAAAAACTCATCATCACACACATACCATTGTGCAGATGGACGAACTATAAGAGGCTCAGGCTGGAAATTAGCTTGTGCCTCTGCAAGCTTTACTTTTGCTCTTTCATACAGTCTGGGAAATCCTTCAAGCAAATGAAAGCGAGATGATGGATCTTCAGAGAGTATTTGGGGAGCTGTTCGTGTCAAAGTACCAAAACATTCAGGATTCTTTTCTTTGTCAACAAATATCTTGGAGCCAAATGTTCTGGACACTTCCACAAGTATTTCTTCCTGACCGAGAAGATCACAGGTCAGATAAACCACTGCAGCATCAGGATGCTTCCATATACAATTAATAACCTGTTCCATGGATACACATGTTTAGATGTCGCATAGACTTGTACCTAGATATTTTTCACACAACATATATGGAAACATACTCTCTCTCTCTCTCTCTAAATACCCAACTTACTGCAACTACATATTGGAAGTTCACAGAGTAGCTGTTAAAACCAATGGATCTTTTGACTCTTCATCAAGTTCATGTAAAGAATGCCTTATTTCATGGCAATCTTAGTGAAGATGTTTACATGGAGCAACCTCATCCCTTAGTTGCTATCAACTAATCAATTGATTGAAGAAATTCTCACATGGCTAAAAACAGTCTGTCATGACCCAAGATTCCATAGAAGGGCATTATAGTAATAGATTTAACAAGTTGTTAGGAGATATTTTGTAATCTGTTACAGCACATGAATGCTGTTATTTTTGTTAGAGGAAGCCTATATAAGGTTGTTGGTAGGAGAAGGGAAGGAGATTATTGAATGAATGAAAATCTGATTTCTATCTCTCTCTTAATTCTCCTTTCCCTCATTCTCGTTCTTCTGTTCTTCTGTTTCTTCCCCCCTCATTCTTCTCATTTCCTCCCCCAAAACAGGCAATGCTTAGTTCTAAACCTATCGGATCCTTCCGATTTCCGATCTCATCCTAGATTAAACCCTAGGTTCGTGACAATTGGTATTAGAGTAGTCCATCCTTAGTTGTGGTTTTGATTCGAGCCAACGGTGATTATCGGTGAGTTCTGACACCCTAGGCTGCTAATTTCTAAGTCGAAAGGTGTTTGAGGCGAGAATATGAGGCTTGGTAGCAGGCAAGCCAGGAAGTCGCAACTGTTGTAGGAGTTCCAAGAGATCGCAGTTGTGTAGCAGGGTTCGGCTGGAAGGCAACGAAGGAAGGGTGGTCTACGACCACTGAAGTGCGACCGTTGAGGCGAGCGTGAGTCCGTCGAGGTGAAGCGGATGACCTAGAGAGTTGCTACCAGACCAATAAGGTTCCTGTAGGTGCGGCTGGGTGTTGCGGTTATGATCGAGAAATTCCGACTGGAGTTCTGTGGGGTACTGCCGCTTTGATTGGTCAGTGATTTCGATCCAAACGGTAAGAAGGGATCCAGGCGACTTCTTGAACCCATTGTAGTTGCTACCAGATTTCGGAAATACTAGAGGCGAGCGCAATTGGGCTGGGAGCCTGTGGACAGTGATTGGGTGGGTTATCACTGGCAAGAGGTTCGCGACTGTTGCAAGTCGAAAATAGCAGGGGGGCAGGTTCCGTAATCCACTGCGACTTGAATATTGGAGGCAACGCTCCTCGGGGAAGAAGCAACGACTGAAGTCAGAATCGAACTTGGATTTGGAAGGCGTAGCCGAGTAGAGCAAACTTGGATTTGAAAAGCAAAACTGAGCAAAGTCACTTCGGCTCGGAATTGAAGACGAGGTAGGCTAGGAGAGGTCCGCAGTAATACCGAGTTGAATTTGGAGGCGATTCAGAGTGGTGCATCGGTAGTTTCGTGGCTAGAAACGTTGCTAATCTCAGCCTAGATTTGAAGACGTGTGAGTGAAGGTGAAGCATACCTCAGCGCTGGCTGTTTGATCTTCAAGAGAACTAACCAGAGCAAGGTCCTTGGCCGTGATTTATGACAAGCTAGGCGAACTCTCTAACCGCGACCGCTCTTTGCTATGTTCCCGTGATCAAATTCCTGTTGGATTTCGGAATTGGATTCAAACGCACTAGGAGTTCCAGTTGATCAGAACTTGCAGGCGAAATCAACCTCCTTGATTCCGACGGAGGGATTCTTGGCTAATTGGCCTTGAGGCAGTTGATTATCCAACTGCTGTGATGCCGATTGTGATTTTCGGCTGAGAGTCAAATGCTTTAGAAGGCTGATCAAGTTGTTGTAAGTGTGCAATTTTTTCTGCTGTCACAATAGATTTGATCTTGAAGCATAACAGTGGCTGCAATTTGACACTTATTAGATCAATTTTAGAGGTGATTGGGTGAGGCAGTTACAGAAGGTAATTAGGATGGAAAGAACTGCTGTTTCTTGGCCTATTGCTTTTCCAACTAGCAAGATTTTGGCCAGGAGGAGTAGTGCTCGAAGGAGTCCCATGGAGTCTCAATTGCAACTCAAGAATGCTTCATTTTTAGCTGAAAGGGAGTCTCAATGGCAGCCAAAGAAGGCTGCAGTTTCAGTGGGCAGCAACAGGGACAAACGACCAAGCAATGGGATTCATGAAGAGTGCAAGGAATTTGGTCGAATGTTTCGCGAGAAGTTGCAAGAGTTTGCAATGATACTATCTAAGGAGTATCATTACAGTTTTCCCGCCGAATACTTTGATGACTATCATGGAAGTTTCAACAAAGAGGAGTTTCTTAAAATGGATAAGCCGAAGGAAGAAAAAAGTGAGGAAAAGAAATTGGAGGAAGGCAATCAATCAATCGACAGCCTCTCAAGCACTCTTACTAGTGCTAAGACACTTGGCCAGGTGTCAATCATCGATCAATCGTTGGATGGAAGTGAAGTTGCAACATCTCCTAATGTTAATGCTCACAAACAGCCTTGGTATGAGTATTTAAGGAAAGAATACAAACCTCCATTGCTGCATTTTGAGGCTGCTGTTGATATTTCTGCAGCAAAACGTTGGCTGTGGGTTGAATGGGGATATAGAGTAACAACAACAATGGCTGTAGATCTACCCTTCTTACTTGTATTGGATGGTGATGAAGTTTTCCCTACTGAAATTCTAGGCCAATTTATGCTTGGATTTGATCTTGTAAACCTAATAACGAAGAAGAAGAAGCCTAGGAGGAGGAAGAAGGAAAGAAGGATGAACCTGATGAAAAAGGCTGGAATTGGATGAAGAGCCATGGCTACTTGTTGCAAGTTCTTGGGGACAAGAACTCTCTTAAGGAGGGGGGAATTGTCATGACCCAAGATTCCATAGAAAGGCATTATAGTAATAGATTTAGCAAGTTGTTAGGAGATATTTTGTAATCTGTTACAGCACATGGATGCTGTTATTTTTGTTAGAGGAAACCTATATAAGGCTGTTGGTAGGAGAAGGGAAAGAGATTATTAAATGAATGAAAATCTGATTTCTATCTCTCTCTTAATTCTCCTTTCCCTCTCCCGTCTCTCCTTCTCGTTCTTCTGTTTCTTCCCCCTTCTTCTTCTGATTTCCCCCCTCATTCTTCTCATTTCCTCCCCCAAAATAGGTAATGCTTAGTTCTAAACCTATCGGATCCTTCCGATTTCCGATCTCATCCTAGATTAAACCCTAGGTTCGTGACATAGTCTCCTCAGTTTGAGAGATTATGTTCTTATAAATGTGGTCTTCAGAGATGGGGGATGTTGGTCATTCTGTTCTCTATCCTCATTTTTCTGACAGTACATTGTCATGACCCTAGGAATTACTCAAGGATATATTAGTAAATATAATAGTAGGAGTTGGCATACAATATACAATAATTGTAATTTCTTTTCTTTCTTTCTCTTATAGTGTTTTGTCCTATTCTGTAGGTAGTTAGACTAGTTGTTATATTGCACATGGGAGTATGTGGGAGGATGTTAGGCTATATATAAGCCTCAGCTGTGGTTAGATGGATATGCTTGAATTGATTAAATGAATATCTAATTCTCTCTACAATTTCTCTCTATTCTCCCTCTCATTTCTCTTAACTTTCTCCCTAATTCTATTCAATCTCCCCGTTCATTTCTTCTCTGTTCTTCCCGAAATTCCTTCCAATTCTTTCTAAGACCCTAGCTAAATCCTAGGGTCATGACAAATGGTATCAGAGCAATCCATCCTTGGCTGTGGTTTTGATTCGAGTTCCGACGGTGATTATCGGTGAGTTCCTACAGTGATTATCGGCTATTGATAGGCTATTGTTTCCAATTTGATTCGGAGGATATTAAGATTGGTAGTGAATGAGAGAGAGCAAAGCAGTTCTCGCTAACTGCATCAATTAATCCTAAGCAGTTCAAAATTGAAAGATGAGTAGCGTCAAGAGGTGACGGCCGGAACTCGGGCAATTCTTGTCTAATGTTGAAGACAAAGTTGACCATTGACACTTGGCCACGAATTTCAGTGAGTCTTGCTCGAAGTGGAAGGGAACGCAGTTTCAACAGACTTGGAAGCCAAGTCGTAAGCTACTGCAACCACCGAATTCTCAATTCCGCATAATTTCGTTTGTTGCATCGCATTCACTCAAGGAAGGCGAGCAGCCCAGACGATCCCAGAGGCGACAGTCTGTTGAAGGTGACGCAGACCAATAGGCGTTTGTGACTATAGCGGACAAAGAGTGCGTACGTCCTGAGGCGATCTTGAGTCCATTGGAGGTTGACGCGGACGGCCAGGAGGTCGTGACTGGAGTGGGTGTTGCGATTTGGACTCAGGAGTGGGTGTAGCTATTGAACTAACAGTGAGTTCTGGTGATTTTGGAATCAGAGCCGATCGCAATTGGGCTAGGAGCCTTGGACGGTGATTGGGTTGAGAAGAACCACCATTAATTTCTGGAAGGCGCAACAGGCACTCATGTTCTGAGTCTTGAAGAGGAAGGCGGATAGCTGAGGCCGAAAGAAGAGGCGCGGTTGGGAAGATCGCTGAACCATTTCAGTTCCAGCGAGCAGTGAAGGTGTGAAGAAGACCTAGATCCGGGTGATCTGGAAGCTATAGCTATCACGAGCAGATACAAATCCCATGACCGCGACAACTCTCTGCTATGTTCCCGTGATCAAATTCCTGCTGGATTTTGGAATTGGATTTCGACGCACTAGGAGGTGAGTGTTGACTAATACTTTAGGCTTGGAAATTTGAAGGTGACGGGGCCAATTGGTTTTGATGGTGCTTTCGAAGACGCTAGAGCAGTTCCGGTTGATCAGAACTTGCAGGCGAATACAACCTCCTTGATTCCGATGGAGGAATTCTTGGCTAATTGGCCTTGAGGCAGTTGATCATCCATCTGCTGTGATGTCGATTGTGTTTTTCAGCTGAGAGTTAGATGCTCTAGGAGACTCTAGGAGACCAATCAAGTTGCTGGAACTATGCAACTTCTTCTGTTGCTACAATAGACTTGACCTTGAAGCAGAACAGTGGCTGCAATTGACCACTTCTTGGATCAGCTTCAGGGTGACTGTTGAGAGGTACATACAAAAGAGAAGTGAGGGATTTAGGATGTACAAAGCTCCTGTTTATTGGTCTTCGAGTTGTCCTACTCATGAAGCTAGGGGAGGCAGTGCATACATGAAGCAGAATGCTTCATTTTCAGTTGGAATGGAGCCTTAATGGCAGCCAAGGGAGGTTGCATTTTCAGTTGGCAGCAACAGGGACAAATGAACAAGCAACGGGATACATGATACGAGCAAGGAATTTGGCCTTATGATATGCGAGAAGCTGCAAGAGTTTGCGATGATACTTATTAAGAAGTATCATTACAACTTTCCGGTAGAATACTTTGAAGATTATCATGGAAGTTTTAATAAGGAGGAATTCCTTGGAGTGGAGTGGAAAAAGGATACTGGTTTCAGTGGAATTGACAAGGATGGTGGCTGTCAAGATAGTGCTTGCAACAATAACAAAAAGTACGAGGGCTTGGCTCAAAGTGTTTGGATAAAAGAAGAATTAAAGGAGTACTCTAATTCTTTTGGAAAGGAGGTTGTTATTGAGGATGATCCAGATGATAATAGCAGAAGTCCAAAACAAGAGATGCTTGAGGCATTCAATCAGTTGTCGGGAATGACAAGAGACACCAAGGAATCTCTAGAATTGGAGAGTGATTCAGCTGCAGTGATTGAGGAGTTAGAAGAAGAAATAATACCTCAGGAAATACCTACTGAAAGGCTGGAAGAGGAAAGTGGAGAAGATAAGTATGGTGTGTACAACAATGAACAGGAAACGGCTCTGGGAAAGGAGTTTCTTGCTGTTGCAATTGTTCAAATTCCGATTGGTGAGCTACAATATCAGGGCTGGTTTTGGTTGGCAAGGAAGATTGAGTCCCTTACTATCACTGGAAATGGCATGATTGAGCATGTATCTCCGGTGGAAACATCTTCTAACGTTGTGAAGATGTGTGGATTGGGTAAGGAATTTCAGGGACAACTAATAATTGGTGGGAAGCTAAGAGAGATAACTGAAGAAGTCAAAGGTTTGGTTGTAAGGGATGGAACTATAGCTGCTCTAGTGGTTCTTACTTCAGCGGTAAAATTCATGTTTCTGTCTACTGTATTGACAAAGGAACCGACTACTGGAATTGGGGTTGTGGCAGCACCTAGTTCTGAAGCTCACAAGCAAGCCTCGTCTAAGTATCTAAGGCAAGTCAGTAATTTTCCATTGCTGCATTTCCAGCATATTGCTGGTAACTTTACAATAAAACATGGCAGTGGGTTGGATGGAAATACAATAACTGCAGCTAGGGATACTTGCTTAACTTACTTGTATGGGACGGGGATGGACTATCCAAGGAAGCCATGGGTACAATTAACTCTTCTTTTAGACTCCAAGTTCCAACTACTAACCATATCAGGCCAGGTGTGGCTGATCATGTTTTCCAATGGAAGACCAAAATTGATTGGATAGCTATAGGGAGAGGTGGTTGTATGGGGCTTGCATCCGATAAAGTTTCTCCTATGGAAGTGGGGCAACTTAGGCTTGGAGTTGATCTTGGACACTTCAGAACGAGGAAGAAGAAGAGGCCTAGAAGGAGAAAGAAAGAAATAAAGATAGATCAAATAGCAAAGGCAGGAATTGGATGAAGCAATGGCTACTTGCTACAAATTCTTGAGGACAAGAATTCTCTCGAGGAGGGAGAAATTGTCATGACCCTAGGAATTATTCAAGGATATATTAGTAAATATAATAGTAGGAGTTGGCATACAATATACAATAATTGTAATTTCTTTTCTTTCTTTCTGTTATAGTATTTTGTCCTATTCTATAGGTAGTTAGACTAGTTGTTATATTGCACATGGGAGTATGTGGGAGGATGTTAGGCTATATATAAGCCTCAGCTGTGGTTAGATGGATATGCTTGAATTGATTAAATGAATATCTGATTCTCTCTACAATTTCTCTCCATTCTCCCTCTCATTTCTCTTAACTTTCTCCCTAATTCTATTCAATCTCCCCGTTCATTTCTTCTTTGTTCTTCCCGAAATTCCTTCCCAATTCCTTCTAAGACCCTAGCTAAATCCTAGGGTCATGACATACATTTACCAGTATGAGATGATATTGTGGTTTCTCTAATGATACTAAGGCATACAAAACTTAGTCATTCCTTCATAGTAAGTTTAACTCTACAGACCTTGGATCCTTGAAGTACTTATTAAACGTTGAGATTGTTAAATCTTCTCTTGATATTGTTCTTTTAGTGCAAGTATGTTGAAGATTTATGAAAGCCTGTCGATGTAAGGATCCAAACACCAGACTTGTACCAAATTAAGTTGATCCACCAATTGCTCTGAGCCATATTGGTTGAAAATTTGAACTCCCTAATTGTTTCTAGACTAGATATATCATCCAACACAAGTATTGTCTGTCAATTCTTAGGCTCATTGAGTCCTAGTGAGATGCAGTAATTGAATTGAGAGAGATCTTAAGACATACAAGGATGTCTTAAGATATCCATAATAGCAAATCATACTTATTCAGTATTATTATAAATACAAATGGAGACAATCAAGGTTATCTGTAAACTTAAGGGGCAAATGTAGTCAGTTATCAAATCTTTCTCCCACTTTACAAAGTTGAAACCATGATATATTTTTCTTTCAACTTCAAAAAGCTGAAAAACAAGAAACTAATTGCTTATTTTCTTGCACATGTACTAAATTTACAGCTCAAGGACAGTTTTACCTTCTCATTGTTATATACTACAAACTAGAAAAAAACAAAAAACTTATAATTACGTAAACTATTTAAGGTCAATTTAAAGATTTCTACAATCAGATTCCATACCTGTTTACATAAAACTTTCATTAGTTCGTATAGGTAATGCAGATTCACAATATGTACTCAGGAGTATTATTTCAGATGAAGGATTCCAGCAATTAGGACATCTCTGTATCTCTCCCCCCCCCCCCCCCCCCCCCCTTTTTCTATTTTAACATGGCATCTTTCCACATGGAAAACATTATGTTCTTGTAGGGAAATCCACCTTTATCTCTCTGTCCTGATGAAGTACAATTCTAAGTATACTGCTAGAATTGACAACCTAGTAATCTCAAACCACTCATCCTGCATTATATAGCAACTTGGCAAGCTCTGTGCTAACCCTTCCAAACCAGGAGGTAAAACATTTATATGCAAACACTTCCACACCTAGTTGGCTCTAATTAATCATGAACAGTGACAAAGTAACAAAGAAAATCAGAAATAGGATACCATGTACCATGTTTAGGTGAAAAATAAATGAAATACGGACCTTGCCTGAAACAGCTTACAGTCCAAAGAAAAAAAAAAAAAAAATCCAACTTCATTAAGTGTGGCTGTTGGTACCTGGCAAACGGCAGAATACTTGCTGGGCATTTTTAGAGAAAACTTTGCAAACGTGCAGTCTAAGAAAATAAGATCTAGCGAGCACTTTGGTTCTTTCCCTTTCTTCCCTATGTATTTATCTGGCAAACATTGCAGACACTCTGGGGTGAGTCTGCAATCTCCAGTGTGCAGGATGTTGCCAAAATTGCCTTCAAACAAGAACATTACAGCTCCTGGAGATCATAAATAGTATGCCAAACAAGGATCATCTGTCAATAGAGTTAATCATCAAATTAGAGTGGTAATATATCAGAGTGAAATGAACCCAGTTCACCCCCTTCTTCCTCTATGTACCAAAAAGGAGGCAGGAAAAAGATATGGAAGCAAACATAGGAAAAAATTGAGACACATTTCAATAACACATTCCAAACAAGTAAAAAAGCCTCAATAGAATGAAAAAAAAATTATCAAAAGGGAAAATCTTTGACAATCCAAACAAACAGGTAGCTTCTGAACCAAAACAGAAACTGAAGTCAAAATTATCACAAGATAATTGTTGACCATGCATTGCTGCTGGTACAGGCTTGTACCTGTATTACCACTTGAAAAAAACAAAGAAAATGGTGGACACAAACAAAGAGAACTTATATGGAGGTCATGGATGTCACAATTAGGAGAAAAAAGAAATATTATTTGCCTCCAATAGACAAGACAGGTGGGTGACAAGGTATAACTGTTGATTGGGTCTAAATATAAGCTTTAGGTAATAAGGGAAGGACTATACAAGAAATAGAGTGGGGATTATTAAGGACAAGACTGTAAAGGATGAGGATGAGGTTGGAAGATATGATGATCACTGTTAAAGTTGTTCTAGGAGGGGAGACTTTCAATATTCTTAATACATATGTGCACCACAAGTCATATTAGGAAAAGAGATAAAAGCATATTGTGTAAGGATTTAGAAGGGTTGTTGCAGAGAATACCTAGAGAAGAGGTTGTTATTATAAGATATTACTTAAACAGTCATATGGGTAAAGAAGTGAATGGGCATAGAGATGTGCATAAAGGTTATTATGGCTTCATTGGAAGTATAAGAAGGGAAAAGCTATTCTGGATATCGCCATGGCTCATGATCTCACCATAACTAATGATGTAGTCAAGAAACAGGATGAACATTTGGTCACATATAAAAAATGACTTATCAACTACCCAAATAGACTACTTCCTTATAATATGGAACACAATTCAAAACATGGTGTGCCACATGCTCCAAATTTTAGTATAATATGGGTGGAATAGTAATAAGAGGCCAATATACTTTGTTGGGCTATTTTCTTGTCAATAATTAGTATACTTGGTGAAAGAACACCATCTGCCGTATTGCTTCTTCAAATGAATTGTTCTAAGACATAGTTTGTGAAATATGAAGTTATTCATATAAGATTAGAGTGGCTCCTATCAAATATAAGATGACTGAGACATAATTAAGATGATTTGATCACATGAGAAAAAAACCAATAAAGGCTCCTATAAGGTGAGTCAAAAAGTGGATGGAATGGAACAAGTATTTAGGAAAAAAGATAGGTGAAGATAAAGTAAAACTTGATAGGAGAGACTAACATTTGATATTAATTATATGGGTCTTGCGAAAGATGAGGCCACAGATAAAAATGAATGAAAAGCTAGAATTCATATAGTTGATCCGACATAGTGGGACAAAGGCTTAGTGCATTCTTGTTGTTTCCCTTATGCGTAACAAGAGAACACTTGGACCACTAAGATTGCTGAATTCACTACTTTGAGATTAAAATCTATCATGTTTCAGTACATCCATACCAATTCATATTCTCTAAGGGATTAGCATTTTCTACTAAAATAACTTCAGAGAAGCCTCTCTCTTCTTTCTTTCTTTTCTTTGTTCTTTTATGGCGGTCAGATTCCTTATAAACTTAAGGTAACTCTTAGTCTCTGTCAGTGAGTGATAATAATGATAATTTTTGAGATATCAGCAACCAATTATGAGAAGGCTTTATTCACAACAAGAATTTGATAATTTGGTAAAATCTTGGGGTTAATGGACCAACATAGCAGAAGAGCAGCACGTGTAAAAAGTAACCTTTGATGAGACAAATAAGCACAGTGAAAATCTAAACAAACCCTTAACCAGTGAAGCAAAGAAACCACAAACCAACAAGCCCATATAATTAAAGAAAAAAAGAAACATGTAACGATAACTTACAGTAATTCAAGAAAATCCGTCTATGCAAATCAATAAAAAAAAATTATAAAAAATGGCGAAACCCAATTCGAACAATAGTGAATTACGTACCAGGGCAGTGGTTGGCATCGAAGGCAGTAACGGAGAAATCACCGTCCGGGTCATCGATCACCAACGTTTGTCCCACCTCAGTATCCACAAACAAAGATTCATCTAGCTAACAAAAACAATAACAAAATGAATTTTAGAGAGAAATCAGATCGGAGGTTCTGGAAACAGAGCAAAAACGGCCAAAAAAAAAAAAAAAAGAACAGAGAGAGAACCCGAGGGCACTGAAGAAGGGTAAGGGTCTTGGTGAGGCGGGTAGAGTAAATAGGGTAAGAGCAGTGGGTGGAGATGCCTTGAGAGTGGTCTTTGTGGGCGTGAGTGAGGAAATGGTGCCTCTTTTTCTTTGAAATCGGCGTCCAAGTATCCACCGAAAATGGAATCCCTTTCGGCATTTCAATCGGCATCTTTCTGGTTTTTACATATATTCTTTTGATCACACATACGAATATATATATATATATATATATAGAGAGAGAGAGAGAGAGAGAGAGAGAGAGAAAGAAGATGATGATGATGACGATGAAGAAGAAGAAGAAGAAACTTTCAGTTTTCTTCCGATCTGTACAAAACGACCAGAGGAAGAAGAAAGCTGGAGAATGAATGGGAAGAGAAACTGAGTCTGAAAGAGCCGTTTGTCCTTCTGGGCTTTAAGCCCATTAGCCCACCATTCCCAAGCCCAAGCGGCCTTATGTTTTTAATGCTAATCGCCGATTCTTAAACACTCATTTTATTATTATTTTTGACAAAAAAAAATTAAGTTATTAAAATTTTTAAAAAGACAGAACATAATTCCTCTTCATTAAAAATATATGAGTTTGTTTTTTAATTAGAGATTTAATTATTTAATAAATTATTGAAATTAAAAAATTTAAAATTATTACAACTAAACATGCCTATAATATTGGGATTCATACATCCATCCTACTTTAGTAATTTGGCACATCTCATGAATTTTAAAATTTACTTAATTATCAAAATTAATGGGTGATGTGCCTAATTAAAAGAGTTTTATGATTAATTTTGAAAAGTATAAAAATTAATTAAATAACTTCTAAAATCTAAAAAATATTGTTCAAGTTACTATAATATTTATCTAATTCAAATGTTTGTTGAATCAAACTAGGGTGCGTTTAATTACAGATTTTTTTCATGAAAAGGGGGTCAATTTTCACCCAAATTATAGCTATTGAGGTATTTGATTGATCAAATTTTTCAAGTAAATTATTTTTTCACTTTGAATCACATGATGCCCATTTCCCATTTTTGCTAGAAAAGATTTTCTTAGGGGGGCTGAATTAAATCTTCTAGCGCAATGGAAAATCAACCCAAATCTTCCCATTTGCAAATCATTAAAAGCCTCGATCTGACAGAGAAGAAGAAAAGTGGCTGGCAGTCGCAAGGACGAGGAGAAGCTCGGCTGGCAGTCTAACCGAGAGAAAGGGCGATTGAACGAGAAGGCGAGCGAGAGAAAATAGTTGAGGCGTGAACGACGATGGCAACAGGAGAAGCTCAACAGCAGTGACCAGTGACAACGGCTGCTTCATTCTCTTGTTGGGTGTATATTTGTGTATATATATTTGATTTATTTTTTGAATATTTTGTGTATGCATATTTGATTTATTTTTTAAATATGCATATATTTAATTATTTTATAATTGATTATTAATTTGTGTATTTGGTTATTGATTACCTATATGTGTGTATGTGATTATTTTTATGAAAAACAATGGCAATCAAACACTAAAAGTTGAAAAATATTATAATTTTTAGGTAGAAAATTAAGTCAATCGAATACGTTCAATTGACATTTTTCTTAAAATTTAATTTTAAGTAATTTAATTACGTAAAAAATATTTTTTTTATTCAAATTTCATATTTACAATCAAACGCAACATAGTGTCATATGCAATTGAATGCCACATCAGACATTTTGGACAGGTAGGCTAAGAGAAAATCAATGAGGGACCGGTCAAAATCCATTTTTAAAAAATTTTCATTTTATTTTGGGTAAATTGTAAGTTTTTATGATTTTTTTTTGTTTTTGTTTTAACACTCTTTTAATAAATTAAAATTAACTATTTAAGTATAATTAATTTAGAATTAACAAAAAAAAATTGTCAAACTAGAATTATTACTTCTATTCTACAATTATTACTTCTATTCCCCCTCATTTGCTTCTCTTTCATGCGATTGATTCAACCTAATCGAAATCTATAGTGTGACACAATAGGAATAAACCCAATCTTATTGAAATTGGGTTCATCAAAAGGAAACCATTGATGGTGTTATAGGTTACTTCCAATGAACCCAATAATGGTTTTCCAATTTGGTTTAAGGTAAATTTCACAAATTATTCTTAAACTTTATTTAAATTATACTAACCACTCATGTTTTTAAAAATGACACACGCCTCCCTTGTTATTAACCTACCATGGAGATTAACCATTTTGTCTATATTTTTAATTCTTCTACCTTTTTGCCTCTCTTTTTGTTTCTCTTTTATTTATCCTCACATTGATGTATGATAATGGACACAATGGACACTAGTGTGTTATAATGATCCCTTTTTACGTCTCATATTGACTATCAGTTTTATGATTCCTAATGAGGTGTAAGGCTATGACGAGTTTTCGATTTTATCTTCATAGGTTTCGCCCTGTGATTGAAGTATCATTCAAAGTACCACTCATTGGTAGCCCATTTAGAAATCGGGCCATAAGCCCTTAGTTAAGCCTTTGGAGAAGAAATGGGCTAAGCCTTTTTGCTCAAGTCTTAAGGAAGCCAAATTAGCCCAAGCCCATTCTCTTGTTTGCCTTGCCCTAGGGTTGTCATATAAAAAGGCTCTTTCCCTTCCTTGTTGCCCTTATTGATGGTTGATTCTCTCTCTCTCTCTCTTTGTTTGCCCGATTGTTTCCTTTGATGGCCGATCTTCATGAGTCTCTATTTCCTTTCTCAATCCGATCCCTCTTTCCATGGCAATGGTCTTCCTTTACTTGCGAATCCTTTGGTCGATCTGTTGGTGATCCCTATTTATGTTATTAGTCGGCATTCTCTAATGTGAGCTCTCGACTTACTGTTGTTGATTCCATTTTCTTTATGAGGGGTGCTTTCTGTTCCTTGGTGGATCGTTTGGTGAGTGACCTTTGGGTGGTTTTTGGTGAGAGTTGTCAATCGGCCGAGAAGGTTTGAGCATTTGAGGGATTCGATTCTTAGGGATTTGCGGCTTCTCTGTGGTTTGGTGGCCTTATTTGATTGGCGTTACTTGAGTGGTACTTTCTGGACAAACATAGATCTGAGCCTTGAATCGTTTTCAATCTTATTAACAGAGAGTTCTATATTTATGTTCTTCGTGTTCTCATTTCGGTATTCTGGTTTTGATTATTATCAGTACTAACCTTTTGTTTTGTAAGTGTTTTTCTGCAACATTAACCATTTAGCAATAGTCCCCTTTGCAAATTGGAAACTTATTATGATGGTTGTGCGCTGGCAAATTTATAACAGTGAGATTTAGAACCCTATTATAATGTTCGTTGAAATACCTAAAAAATGCATAGAATTTTGAAATTTTAGTTTATTGAAATAGGCTGATTGACAAATAAATTGAAAATTTTGATGCCAATGGACTATCCAAAATCTTTCTTACAAACTCATTGTTAGGATACACTTTACCAAGAGATTTAAAATTGTTAATAATATCAATGAAACAAGTAAACAATTTAGATATGTTTTCCTCATATTTCATTTTGAAAAGGATTTCTTTTACTTAATAATACCTTTATGAGTTACTTGCAACATATCCCACATCGTTTAACAATATCACAACTAGAAATCCTATTAAACTTTACAAGAGATAAAATACAATATAATAGATTCATTACTTTAGCATTACTTTGTGTTGTTCTCTTATTTTATTCATCATATTCATCTTCTAACTTAGGGACTACTAGACTATCTTCTCTTTAGAAAAAAAGATTTAGACCCCTAGTTATAGCTCTCCATATCTCATAATTTAGCCTACACATAATTCTCATTCTAACTTTCAACATACATGGGTAATACCATTAAGTCTATAAAGGGGTATTTAAGTTAAAAGGGTAGTTTGAATTATAACCTAATCCTAGACTTAAAGCCTATAAATACCCCATTATGCCTCCACTAGGGTTAAGGAAAATTGATTCAATACCAAATAATTTCTTAGGTTTTCAATCTCAAATGAAAAACTAGCATTTTTTGAGATTGGAGATTCGCTCCAAGATTGAAAAGTTTAAGCTTGGAGATCTGCTGTTGATTTTTGTATGGATCATCGTTAAAGACTAGACATTTGTGTAGTTCGATTTGATGAGATTTGGGATCTATGAAAGTTTTGAACGATATAACTTTATTATTTGCATTCTTAGTTGTTTTAATTACACAATGAATATAGCAATCGAAGATTAGGTGACTGGGAATAAATGTTTAAAATTTTTATTTTTTTGTTGCGTTTATGTACATCTTTTTTCTTTTTTTTCTCTATCTTTCTCAACCTATCAACTCTTGCTCTTTCTCTCTAAGCCATTGGTGATAGGGTTTGTCGTGAGGGGTCAACGTCGCTTAACCATGAAGGTCAACACCAATATATTTTTTTTTAAAAAAAATTCTGCAATTAAATAGGGGAGATGAGAAGTAAGGGTTAAGAATGATGTTTTGCATTTGATATAATTTTGATGATGAAAAATAATTGTATTTTGATGAAATAAAGTTATGAGATTTCAATGTTAAAGAATTTTATGATTCAAAATATTCTTTTTCATGTTATCATTTACCGTTTCAGTTTTTATAAAAAGAATAGTCGATTATGTGTTTATATTCTGTTGACTATATTTGTGGATAGTCGACTATGCTGGTTTGATCTGTCGACTATTTTTGGATCTGTCGACTATTATGTAAGGATAGTCGACTATTTTTGTTTATAAAATTCAAAATCCTCTTCATATTTTTATATATGTCGACTATGTTTAAGTATCTGTCGACTATGAAAAATTTGTGTTATAAGATAGTTGACTATGCTTTCTTGTCTGTCGACTATGTCTTGTTTTACTTGTAAAAATAGTCAACTATGCATTTTCTTCTGTCGACTATATCTTTTGCGGAAAACTTCCAATGGCTAGTTTTTCAATCTCCAACGGTCAGAAACGACTAGTTTCCTCTTCAATCTTTATGGATGCCTATATATACAACTCAAGCAAGATCAAGAGTCTGCTAATGGATGGAAACGAGATGATCTAAATATTACAAATCATTTTATTCGAAGATTACAGTGTTTTGTGCTTTCATTGTTATACTTTTCTTTCCAAGGCTTTGTTCTATTATTGTTGATACATTCATTTAAGCATTGTTTAATCTTGAAAGACATTGTAACTAAGAGATTCATCTCTTAGATTCTCTCCAATTGTACACTTCTTGTATTTCCTAGCTTGTGTAGCTAGAGGGCCTACTTAGTTTAAGTAGGAGGTTGTATTTCCTAGCTTGTGTAGCTAGATGGTCTACTTGTGTAAGTAGAAGGTTTTAGTGAATTGGTTCAAAATCCTTAGTGGGGGCTAAGGTAGTAGATTAGGTTTGGTTTAAGCCGAACCACTATAAATCCTTTGTGTCATTTATTCTTCTTGCTTTACATTTGTCATTTCATATGTTCTATATTTTAAATCACTAAAACCTCAATTGGGTCAAAAAGTTTTCAAGTTCTATCAAAATTTTTAAAATATCCAATTCACCCCCCTCTTGGTGTGTGCCATAGCACCTCCCGTTTCTAACAAAGAATATTTTGAAATTTTAAAAATTAACATCCATTTTTAATGGTAAATGAAAAATGACACGTAATTTATATTGTTAAGAAATGTCTTTATTAATTTATATATGCTAAGGGTGTCGTTATGTTTATGCCAAATTTTAAGGACACTCAATGTACTTTAAGCTAAAACACATGAGAAATATTTTTACATAAATATATTTTACCTCAAAGGGAGAAAATGTGTCCCAATTTAAAGGATGTAGGTCATTAATCTATTCTCACCAAAACTAATTAAACTAAGCCCTAAACTAATTAAAATTAGTTTTTTCATTGAAATACGTTTACATATATGTACACACGCACAAACGATAAGTGGTAGAGCCAAAAGTTTTTAGTTGGGTGGGCAAAAATTAAATAGCAAAAGAAAATTTAAAATAACATAATATTAAAGAAAATATATCGATAAATTACTACAAACCCAATCAAATATTAAAAGAGTAACAATTCCCATAAACAACCTCAATTAAGATTAAATAATCACTAAATAATTCTAATTAACAGTAGTTTATACATGTTTAACCTTCCTACTATAATATTATCAAATAATTTCAATTAACAATGTCAAAAATCAAAATAATTAATTCCAACATACAATCCCAATATCCAATATACAATCTCAATCAAATATTACAATCCCAATAAACAATCTCAAAATAGTAGGCTACTATCGTCACTCCTTGGCACATAGCCATAAAATGAAGGAATACTTAAGGATAATGCTGGAATTCCATACAACAGAAGCCCAAGTTCGATTTATGCCCTTGGGCCGAAAAAAATTATAGGCCAGCGAAAGATTAATGGACTCACCGCTAGCCCATCTGGATAGCATACGAACAACAGTAGAGGGAGATCCTTGAGCATGACATAGGGCATCCCCAATGGCTAGAATCTTCTTTATCAGGGGCGAGTCATCCCTCTTGACCCTCAGCTCCCATACAGAGGTAGCAGCAAAGTAACGCTGGTGAACCCATCGGATCCATAAAGAGTCCTTGCGATGGATATTCCAGAGGGTCTTGACAAGCAACGCCGAGTTCCAACTTTGAAGGTCTTTAAAACCAATCCCCCCCCCCCCTCCCTTCATTTTTGGGGAGGCAGACATCACGCCAAGCAACTAAAGCAGACTTGGAATTCCATAAAAAGAGCCGACATAATGTAAACCCCAGAACTTGATACAAAGCTTGGATGTTGTAATGGAAATTATAGTAGCAAAGTGAATGGTATTTTGATTCAGGGCATTAACGTAATAAGGGAATGATTGTAATGATGAACTTTACCCTATAGTCTTATGAAGGAATGATGAGCTTTACCCCAAAAGTCTTAAGGTGGCTTGACTTGGAAGAATAAGATTAGCTTGGGAAAGAAGAGATAATGGCCATAATGGATTCTTATCCTAGAAGTCACATGAAGGTGAGATTTGGAGGCTTGGGATTGGAAGGAAATGAAAACTTGAATTGGAAGATAAAATCAAAGGGATAATTCAAGGGTTGTAATGATGGCTTGGGAAGAAAAATGGGGTGACTTAAAGGCTAAGGGATATCTTGTGATTTGGAGTCTTGGGAGACTATATAAAAGGAAGGGGTAGAGACTCACATGAAGCTAAAATATAGCAAGTGAACAAGTGCGACAAGGAGAAGAAAGAAATCAAGGAAAGCAAAAAAGATGAAGGGTAAAGACACCTCATTGGAAATCAGAAAAAACAGTTGAGAAATCAAAGAGGTAAGTCGATTTTATTTATGTAGGGTCGTAGAGCACGAAAAGGAGAGTCTGTAGGTTCAAACAAAGGGCGAATCGGAGCAAAAATGAGCAAGTTATAGCATTTTTAATTTTAGGTTGCAGAATTCGTAACAAGGAAGGAGGCGGCGCGTGGCCACCCTTCTGGAGGCGCATGAGGGTGCGTCTAGGATCCGTTTGACCTGAAATTTTTACCATAATTCTCCTATTTTAATTATCTATAACCTCATGTAAAAATATTTAAGGTTTGGTTCACTTAAATGCATAATTTCTGCAGAAACAACCCCTAGTGCTCGAAACCGAGCTATGAACAATACTATCGAAGGGAAAACGGTCAAGATGAGTGATTCCTGTATGTTTTGTGACACTTTGAGCATTTGTTGCTTCACTTGTGTGTGGATGTTGGCTTACATATCATGCCTTTGTGGCTTACACATCATATTTTCCCTTGACTATGCATATTCCTTCTGCTTTGTCATATATCATGTTTATGTTGGTGACTATGGCTAGTTGTTAGGCCATCATGGAAGAACTCATGCTCTTACGGTGAGCCAATGGGTGACTATGATGACCGTGGGGGTGATTGCAACACCTTGGTATTGCTACCACAGGGATGGATTTCATAACAGCATTATTGCATTTGCACACACATATCTTTCATTTTCTGAGTCACTCACTTAGATGTAATTATCTAACTCGGGTGTTTCATACCCCTAGGACATTTAACGTCCCAACTTTATCAGAAGTATCAAGTGTTTTAGGCTCCAGATCAAAGCGTGGGCAAGGAGGTGGAGCTTCGCTAGCTTTGGGATTTTAGTTTCATTATGTACCCTTGTAACCTAAGTAATGTATTGTGAATAGCGGTTAGGGTACTCAGGGTTGTAAGAGGTGTGTGTATGTGGGTGCCCTACATCTGTACCTATAATGATGTGTTGAGTCATTTTTGGAATATTGGAAGTCATAAGCATTTCTTGTACTTGGAAATGAAATCTAGTGGAAACCCCCTTATTTAGCTTTGGTTAAGCTTGCAGGTTCGATCCAATACTTTCGTTGGTAAGGGTTTCCATAACGCCCGTAGGTGATGTCTTAATTATATTTCAAGTTATTGCATATTTGGAAAAGTGGGGCGTTACACATAACCTGTAAATTTTCTCTAAAACAGCAGCAGGCGCAAGCAAGATAGAAAGCCAGAAGCATTCAACTCCCTGAAGAATAGCTCTAATGAGCTCAAATCTGCCTGCATATGAGAGCGAGGAAGCAATCCAAGCTTTAATGCAATCCAAAATTTTATCCGTGAGAGGCCTATAATGAATAACCTTAAGCTTCTCCGCAACGAGGGGAATGCCCAAATGCTGAAAGGGAAGCTCACCTTTAGAGAAGCTGGTGGCAGTAAGAATATCATTCAAATCATTATCATTGATACCGACAGGGAAAATAGACTTGAGACCATTAGCAGACAGTCCCGAGCAAGCTTCAATGTTGCGAAGGTAGTCCATAAGGATCCTGACTGAGACATCATCTCCCCTAGAAAAAAGCATCAAATCGTTTGCGAAAGCAAGGTGAGAGATGTCAAGATTGCTGCATTTCGGATGGAAATTAAACTCATAACTCACAGTGGCCATTTTGAGGGACTTGGACAAATACTCAATGCAGAGAACAAAAGAGAAAGGGAGAAAGGGGATCTCCCTGTCGAAGGCCTTGCTACCTTTTGAAAAAGTCGTGCATATATACTTCCATTAATCATGATGGAGTAGGAGGTCGAACAAACACATTCCATGATCCACTTGGAGAAAACAGATAGAAAGCCCAGGCCGTCAAGGATATGCTGAAGGAATGCCCAATTAACAAAATCAAAAGCTTTTCGAATGAGGTTAACCTTGATAAGGCACCTAGGAGAAATCCTCTTTCGACTGTAATTTCGGAGAACCTCTTGGGCAAGGTGAACATTCTCCATAAGACTCATGCCCTTAACAAAAGTTGATTGTGCACAATCAATGATGGAATCTAAGACCGTAGCAAGTCTTGATGCTAAGACTTTGGAAATGACCTTGTAAGCCACGGAACAACATGCAATGGGCCTGAACTGGCATGCTTGGATTTTGGAACAAGAACGATGGCTGAATAGTTAATCTGCTTGAGGAGAGACCCCGAGGAGAAGAATTCATGGATAGCCTCCGTGAATTGCTCGCCAACAATAGGCCAAGCTTTCTTGAAGAAACAGGAAGTAAAACCATCAGGCCCCGGAGCCTTCTCATCACCGATACTAAACAGAGCAGCCTTAATCTCCTCACGAGAAGCATTCTATGAGAGAAACGCAGCTTGATCCAATGAAATACTGGGCCCTGATCTTAAAACCTGAGGGTCGATGGCCTTGCAAGGCTTGGAGGAGCCCAGCAAGCCTTCATAAAATCGAATAAATTCACCAGCCACCTCATCCAAGGAAGTAGTAAGTGACCCATCAGCTCGAGAAATGGCAGCAATAAAATTTCGCTTGGAATTGCGCTTAACAATTGCATGGAAAAACTTGGTGCACCTGTCATTAAGCTTCAGATAATTACACTTCGCTTGTTGATGGAAAAATGACGCAATCTGAACTTGAAGGCTCTAGTCCTGCGGATGAGCATTAAGGGAAAGCTGGGCCTCTTCTAGCTCTTTATCAACATTAGCCACTTGGGAAGAGATATGGCTGAAGTTCTTAGAATTGAAGCTCCTGAGGGGACCCTTGAGATGCTTAAGCTTTTTGCAAAGGCTGAATTGCTTAGTGTCAGAAACATGCTGATGGAAAACAAAGCTTACAATACTGAGAAAGTCCCTATGATCTGCCCACATATTAAAGAATCGAAAAGGCTTTTTCTGGAATAACGCTATTGGTGAAGGGAAACAACACATGGGGAATAGTCAGACAAGCAACCCACAGGCAAAAAATTGGCATGACCAATAAGGTTCCTCAACGACCAATCTTGATTTATCATGACTCGGTCCAACTTAGAACAAACTGAATTATTCGTCCAGGTATAGAAGCAACCTATAGAAGCCAAATTCGAGAGCCCCATAGACATGCAGCAATCCGAGAGGCCTTTGGTCTCATATGGGGTGATATCCGCCCCATTGATCTTCTCCTCAGCATGGAGCACACAATTAAAGTCCCCCATGACCGTCCATGGGCCGGAACAACTATTACCAAAGTCCATGAGATTCTGCCAAAAGGGGCGCATGCCTAACACAAAATTGAAAGCATACACAAAACTAGCATGGAAAGAGCAACCTAAAATCTTACAACATATGCGGCTGTGAATAACTTGGGGAGAGATCCCCAATGGCTCCAAGGTGATCTTTGATGGGTCCCAAAGTACCACGATACACCCAGCAGAGTGGACATGAAAATTATTGACCTCTTCCCAACCTGGGAATTTACGGCTCATAACCTTAAGCAGCTTGGATGGATTAAGCTTACTCTTTAAAATAGCCATAACACTAACATGGTGCTGATCAATGAGGTGCTTAACCCCATTCTGCTTCAGGGGCATGTTGAGGCCCCTTATGTTCTAGCAAGAAAAAATAATAATGGAACACGAAGGGCAGCGCCCTTTTTCCTTAAATCATGAGATTGGTCGGAATTCTCTGCCAAATGGCTATCGGCTTTCTCCAAACTCTCAAGTGTTATGTCCTCTAGACGGCTTTGGGAAGGATCCAGCTTATCCTTATCCTTTGGAGAAGATTTCTTCTTATGCTTCTACTTTGAGGCCTAGATTTGGCTGACTTCTTCTTCTTTCTGAAGACCACCTCCACAAAGTCCCCATCCTTATCTAACTTTGGAGCATCAAGGTGCCCCTTAATCGGAGTAAGCTCCAAGGCTTCATCTCTGTCCTCAACAGAAACCTGCACTTACTCCTTCAAAGGAGGATCCTCTTGACCCGAACAAACAGAATCTGGGATTCCCTTGCCCTCCTTAGGAGCCTCATCAGGGATCAGATCAGGGGCCTCATTCGGGATCGAATTTTGCTTATTGGCCTTGCAAGCCTTTAGGGAGTGGCCAAAAGCCATACAAAACGAGCAGAACTATGGCTCATAATCATAAACGACTTGTTGGTGACAAATCTTATCGCATGGCATCATGAAACTGACCTCACGAACCAAGTCTTTAGAGACGTCTACCTCCACAAGAGCACAAGCGAAAGAGAGCCTCTCTTTAGTTGCAGTGTTCCTGTCACTAGCAATAGGCACTCCTACTCTGGAAGTGATCCTCCACAGCAAAGTTGGGTTCCAAAAATCAACAAGAAGACCTAGAAATCTGACCCATAATGGCATACGAGGATCCAGTGCCTCATCAAATTCAAAACAATAGGGCATAACTTTAAGAAGCAAGGGACGCCCATACACGAAATGCGACCCTCCTCTAAGCACCTGGTCTCTTACTTCGGCATCTTCGAATTTGAAAATCAACCATTCACTGGAATGAGGGATATACGAATATAGGACTTCCCATGAGTTGCAGAGCTTTAGTAGAGCTGCTTTTCTTGGGAATTTCCCAGCAAAATAACCCACTAAACAATGGCCCAGAGCCCTCTCAACATTATCCAACTCTAGCGGATCTACAACAAGCATCTAGCCAGTGTTCTCTAACCTTGGCAGAGCAAACCCCTGAACTTGTTGCTTCTTGCTATCCTTGAATAGACCCACCCATGGGGTTGATACTTTAGGTTCAGACGAAATAGAAGGACTAACCTTGCTGGGCTCTTCCGTTCGACTAACCGATACAGTGTTTACATCACCAAGGGTGCACGACTTGGAGGAAGATTCAAGTTTGACACCATCTGGCTTTGCTGGGAGACTTGATGACAAGGCATCCCCATTAACTCCTGCTCTGATAGCTGGAACTACCAAACTTGTGGGAGAAATATTCTTTATGGCCATGGAGGATGACCGAAATAAATTTTGACCACTTAAACGACCTCATAACCCCACTAGTCTGACATGGCCCGTGGGCCCCCAGCACCGAAGTCGTAGATTAAACAAAGAATCCCCAAGAATGGGGGTCAAGGGCCACCACTGAGGAGAATCGCAAGCAACTGCACGGGTTCTGCAACCCAAATTAACGTTGAAAATTCAAAAATGGAAGGGCGGGAACTTCGCGGATTTGAAATATTTTAAATTCTGCTCCAAGGAAGCCGACGCTAACCCATTTGAAATTAATCTCGGGCAATCCACATCCAACCCACAAAAGCCAAGCAATAAACAAATGAATCTTTGGAATGAGATTCACCTAACAACACCTAAAGAATCGAGCAGAATAGTCACACAATGAGGCAGCCGCAAGAGGAAAACGAAAATCGCCCCCTCCCAGCGAGACACTCTCTCTCTAAACCCCACTTTTTGACTGAGAGCTCTTTTTTTTTTTTTTTTATCAAAAGGTAAATATATATATATCAAAATGTATAATGTACATCGGGCATACCCGGGAAACAAGCAATTGCCGAAACAATTAACGATCAATGGCAAGAGCCTCAAATTGAACTAAAACCTGAGGATACAAGGTAAACATGACCCTGTATACGCTAGTTTTAATCCTATGAATAATACAATCCAAATGGGCTGGAAGCCTTTCAAAAATAAGCCAGTTACAGGCAATCCAAATCTGGTATATAGTGCTTCCCAGCGCGATGCATTTAACTCTGCTTTGCCATGAAGAGTTGCAGACCTTTTTTTTCAGCCACTTGAAGGCACTTGGAAGAGTGGACATAGAACAAGATAGCCCCACCCAAGCTTTGATATGATTCCAGATCCTCAAACTCGTTGGACATTGAAAATAAAGATGCTGAAGAGATTCCTCTGTTGACCCACAAAATTGACAACAACTATCAAGATCCATAAAACGCAGCTTGTCTTTAGTAAGAATCCGCTCCTTGGCACATAGCCACAAAATGAAGGAATGCTTAGGGACAATGCTGGAATTCCATACAACAGAAGCCCAAGCTCGTTTTCTACCCTTGGGCTGAAAGAAATTATAGGCCAACAAAAGATTGATGGACTCACCGCTAGCCCATCTGGAAAGCCCACAAACAACAGCTGAGGGAGATCCTTGAGTAGCACATAGGGCATCCCTAATGGCAAGAATCTTCTTTATGAGGGGCGAGTCATGCCTCTTAGCCCTCAGCTCCCATATAGAAACAGTCGCTAAGTAACGCTGGTGAACCCATCAGACCCACAATGAATCCTTCTTGCGGTGGATATTCCAGAGGACCTTGACAAGCAATGCCGAGTTCCAACTCTGAAGGTCTTTAAAATTGATCCCCCCCTTTCATTTCTGGAGAGGCAGACATCACACCAAGTAACTAGAGTAACCTTGGAATTCCATAAGAAAAGCCGACATAACCTGTAAATTTTCTCTAAAACAGCAGCACATGCAGGCAAGATAGAGAGCCAGAAGCATTCGACTCCCTGGAGAACAACTCTAATGAGCTCAAGTCTGCCTGCATATGAGAGCGATGAGGCAGCCCAAGCTTTGATGCAATCCGAAATTCTGTCTATGAGAGGCCCGTAATGAATAACCTTGAGCTTCTCCGCAGCTAGGGGAATGCCTAAATACCGAAAGGGAAGCTCACATCTAGAGAAGCTGGTGGCCACGAGAATATCATTCAAATCACTTTCATTAATTTCGGCAGGGTAAATGCTGGACTTGAGACCATTAGCGCTCAGCCCCGAGCAAGCTTTAAAGCTGCGAAGACAGTTCATAAGAATCCTGACTGGGTGGTGGTGCATGGACGTTCTTAGTTGGTGGAGTGATTTGTCTGGTTAATTCCGTTAATGAACGAGACCTCAGCCTGCTAACTAACTATGTGGAGGTGACCCTTCACAGCTACCTTCTTAGAGGGACTATGGCCTTTCAGGCCATGGAATTTTAAGGCAATAACAGGTCTGTGATGCCCTTAGATGTTCTGGGCCGCACACGTGCTACACTGATGTATTCAATGAGTTTATAGCCTTGGCCGACAGGCCCGGGTAATCTTTGAAATTTCATCATGATTGGGATAGATCATTGCAATTGTTGGTCTTCAACGAGGAATTCTTAGTAAGCGCGAGTCATTAGCTCACGTTGACTATATCCCTGCCCTTTGTACACACCGCCCGTCACTCCTACTGATTGAATGGTCCGGTGAAGTGTTCGGATTCCGGCGACATGGGCAGTTCGCTGCCGGTGACGTCGCGAGAAGTCAACTGAACCTTATCATTTAAAGGAAGGAGAAGTCGTAATAAGGTTTCTGTAGGTGAACCTGCGGAAGGATCATTGTCGAGCCCTGCAAGAACAGAATGACCGTCAGACCAGTAACTCTACGCCTGAAGGGGTCGGCCCTCCGTGGTGCTCTGCCCTTCAGGTTACGCCACGCCCTCCCGCGACGAACAACAAACACCGGCGCAGGACGCGCCAAGGAAACGAAATGAACGAGCCTGCCCCCTACCCCCTCAACGGTGGCGATGGGGCGCAGTCTCTTTCACTTACACAAAAATGACTCTCGGTAACGGATATCTCAGCTCTGGCATCGATGAAGAACGTAGCAAAATGCGATACTTCGTGTGAATTATAGAATCCCGTGAACCATCGAGTCTTTGAACGCAAGTTGCGCCTGAAGCCATCTGACCGAGGGCACGTCTGCCTGGGTGTCATGCACGCCATAGCCTCCCCTCCCGCCCCACATCTTGCCTTCTGTACCCTCAAGGGCGCGGCCATCCCAAAAGGAAGGATCTCGGTGGCAGCAGTCATGGCTGGAGGTGGTTGTACCCAAAGCACATTCGTGTCTCGAAGAGTGCCCTTCCATCGATTGGAGTGCCCCCGCGACCCCCGAGCAACGCTCGTGGGAGCCGCCCACGACGCGACCCCAGGTCAGGCGGGACTACCCACTGAGCTTAAGCATATCAATAAAAAGAAGAAGAGAAACTAACTAGGATTCCCTTAGTAATGACGAGTGAACCCAGAAAAGCCCAACTTGAGAATCGGCGACCCCGCCGTCTTTATTATAGTATGGAGAAGCATCCTCAGCGGTGGACCAGGCCCAAGTCCCCTAGAAGGGGGCACCGGAGAGGGTGAGAGCCCCGTCATGCTCAGACCCTATTGCACCACGAGGCATTGTCGGCGAGTCGGGTTGTTTGGGAATGTAGCCCCAATTGGATGATAAATTTCGTCCAAGGCTAAACATGGGCGAGAGACCAATAGGAAACAAGTACCACGAGGGAAAGATGAAAATGACTTTGAAAAGAGAGTCAAAGAGTGCCTGAAACTATCAGGAGGGAAGCGGATGGGTACCGGCGATGCGCCCCGATCGGATATGGAACGGCTTCGCTGGTTCGCTGATCAGCTCGGGGCGTAGACCGGTGCGAGTTGGGGTGAAGGCCAAAGCTTGGGCTATCGACAAGCCTGCAGACACGCCTTCGCCCCAACCGTGGCTGGCAGCGCGCGCCTTAGGGCGTGCCTCGGCATCTACGAGCTCCTGACACCAGCCAGTAAACTCTCTATTCGGTCCGTCTTGAAACACGGACCAAGGAGTCTGACATATGTGCGATTCAATGGGTGAGTAAACCCGTGAAGTGCAATGAAGCTAATTGGAGGGATGCCCCCCGCGTGGGGAGCTACACCGCCGACCAACCTTGATCTTATGAAAAGGGTTCGAGTGCGAGCATGCCTGTCGGGACCCGAAATATGGTGAATTATGTCTAAGTGGGGCGAAGCCAGAGGAAACTCTAGTGGAGGCCCATAGCGATACTGACGTGCAAATCGTTCGTTTGACTTGGGTATAGGGGCGAAAGACTAATCGAACCGTCTAGTAGCTAGTTCCCTCCGAAGTTTCCCTCAGGATAGCTGGAGCTCAACGCGACTCTTCTCTGTTTATTTTGCGACCTTTATGCGAGCTAAATAGTTCGTCAAGCCAGTTAAAAGCATCTCTGGGAGCTCAGCTCCCATGCATGACTAGGTCAGCGAGCTGGAACATCGCTTGGTTCTTATGGTTTGAACTCAGGCCTCAACGAAGTGTGGCCTTATTCTAGCGAGCTCGGCATTGGGCCCATTAGGTTTCAAGAGATTGGACCGGTCTACTGAGTCAAGTTCAGCCCATAAGAAATGGTCTAGAAAATACCTGTAACAATATACAAGCATTATACAAATATAATATTGATGTGTTTTGCAAAACAAGTATATCAGCAAAAATAAACAAAAGAATCGGAGGATAAAGATAGCGCCACGTGGCTAGGTGGGGAGCCCCTGCATGCATGGCCATAACCCACCACGCAGGCTCTACAACAACCCCACACACACCCGTACTCATGTTGTTGCAGCACCTCCTAGCCTCGCGCGCGGCCTGCACCCCGGGTGACCCACTTGGGAATTTATATTTTTAATATTACAAAATGGCTCCAAAAATTTTCTAAAATTATGAAAACGATCCGAAAATATTTTTTGTGTGTGTCTTGAAGTTTTGATATCTCGTAATGACACAATTTCAGTGTTTTTGTGTATCAGAGAACCCAAATCTCTTTAAAAGTGAAATTCAATAATATACCTACATTTATTTGACGCGATATTAGATTGAAAAACGAAAGAGTTATGATAACTAGTTATTATTCAAAGCACCAAAGTGGTAGCCTAGCTAGTTGGGGAGGGTGGCCACCCTCATATATCATTTCCTTGAATTAGAATTAGAGAGATCAAATTATATATAGACACATGCAAAATTTACTTACGATAAGTAAACTCTAAAATTATAATAATACGAATATATATATATATATATATATACAGAGCTTACCACCGTATGCACATGTATTAATTAATTAATTAATAAACTAAAGTAACGAATTGGTGCGGACAAGGGAAACAGAAGAATCGGCGGACAACCTTATTTAAAAGCAAGGTGCCAGAAGAAGAAGAGGAAGAAGGAAAATATATAAAACCGGAAGAGATGGGAATGAATCAGCATGGCGTGGCATGGTTGGGCAATGGCGGTGCGTAACCATGCGACACGAAAGACCGACACACGTAAGTCAGACGGCACTGCAACCTAGCTAGATAGCTCGTCACGTTTTCCATAATCTTCCCCATCCCGCCCCGCCACGTGTCCTCTTCATGATCACCACGTCGCCTCTCCTGGTTCGCTGCTTCCCCTTCGCCATCACCTATAAATATTGCGGCACTCTCCCCCACAACCAACTATCATCAGTTATATACAAATACACAAGTATATATATACTTACAGTAATATAGCGATCTTGTTGGATATCGTTAAATATTGTTTGTTGTGAAGATGGAGGAATCGGCGGCGATAGTTAGACTCGATAGGAAATCGTCGATCGACACCGAGCCTCGTACTCTCGACATTCACCAAATGCAATTGGCAAGGGTATGTTTATATATATATATATGTGTGTGTGTGTGTGTGTGTGTGTGTAATCAATAGATCATAATTGTTTTTGAAGTAGCTACGTACTGTTCTGCATTAATTAATTTTTGTGATATCTCCGTTGTTGTTGAAGGATGCTGCGCTGAATGTAATGAGGACGGCTGACGATGATGCCTTGAGAATTTTCACTGAGGTACGCATCAATTCATCAAACCCTAGCTAGCTATGCAGGCAGTAGTTAATATTTATGAATTCCGTATATATAAATTAATAAGGAGACAGAGAGAGAGAGAGAGAGAGAGAGAGAGAGAGAGAGAGGATCTGATTGAAGAATTTGTGGTTGATTGATTATAATAATTTATGTAGGGATTGAAGCCAGTTGTGAGTGTTTCGGAGCAAAATCATCGGTTGATGAGGATGATGGATAATAGCGAAGATGAATTTGATTACAGTTTGATGGACGATTCCTCTGGAATTCACAGTGGGATAAGAGAGATTGCTTCTGCACCTTTCTAACCCAACAAATGTTTGAATGATCTGAGGATGATGATGATGATGATGAGGAATCGCATATTTTGTTAATTTTCTTTCCTTTTTTTTTTCTCTTTCTTCCTCCCAAGCGAAAGAAACTAAACCAAACCATATAATACCATTTCTTTATCTTTATATATCTTTCATTCTATACATGAGAGTACCTTTTTGATTTAATTAGATGATCAGTTAGTAGTGACGGTTATCCATCTGGCTATTGAAGTTAATGAAGAAGAAATTCCAGCTAAGCTAGGTAGGTTGGTAGGGTGTCATGTTGAATATAATCAGTAAGGTGAAACTCCTCATTTGGTATATGCAATTAATTATAATATTTATCCAAATTATTATATTATATTATATTATATATGGTTATTAAGTGCATCCGAAATGTGATTTGAAGACTAAATTGTGACACCTGCTGTTTGTGTAATAAAATATATATATAACACGTTAATGACGATTAAATATTTATTATATATTAAATAATTAATAAGGGATATCCCTACTACTACTACTACTAGTACTAACTGTACGTCTGTAGATGTAAGAGAGAGAGAGCGGAGTAGTAGTTGCTTTGGTGGCTGATTTTGATTGGTGGAAGGTGACAATAACAGAGATGCATCGGGCAGTTACATCATTTATATATATTTTAGGTTACACAAGGCGTATAAATAACATAAATATCTCTTATTTTACTACGTCTCACTATTTTAAGTAGGGATATTTTAGATATTAATATATTATTATATAATTTAACTTATATATAATGATCAATAGTATTTTTCCGTATTCTAAAGCAAAATAATGAGTGGATGATGATGTGATGAGTGGACAACGAAATGAGTTTGCATCTGCCACCGTAACACAAACAATAGTTGCTCTCTGTCAAGGGGTTTGGTTGGGTTTGGAGGATTTGTCTCAAAATACTATTCATTTGTCAACTTACCTAAAATAATAATAATAAATTTGGACCCAGTTTGATTAAAATAGTAATTTTTCCTTTGTAGGAATTTATAAGCTTTTTCTTGATCAAATACACATAAACTGGAAAATAATTTTAATGAATAATAATTCTTATAACTTATTTTATGAGATCACTACAACCACTTATTCATAAATAAATTCTTAATTATGATGATTTAAATAATAATAATAATAATAAATGGTCCAATACTGTAACACTTGCTCAAATTATAATTAATTATCATGAACTTATACAAACTTCATGATCTGATCAATTGGTATTAATTTGTACATTAATTTTTCTTGTGACACTAAATTTTGTACATTAATTTTTCTTGTGACACTAAATTAATTTGTACATTAACTTGAGTATTATTATTATTATTATTATTTGTTTTTAATTGGCTGGGGGCATTGTGGGAACCAAAACCAAAACCAAAACCAAAACCAGAAGGACAATTGTTCCAATTAAAAGAAGTTGCCAAAAAACTGGGTGATTTCTTCAATTAATTATTGTAGGACAATAATGAATTTGGGTTACATCTCAGAAATAACCTATAATTTGTGTGTCCTAATCAAAAGCATTACATCCCATCAAGAATAAAGATCCAAAGCATTACATAAAATTATTATTGTTATATATTTCAAGATTTTTTAACAGAGCTTTTGGTTTTTTTTTTTTTTTTTCGGTTTTTGACTTTAAATATTTGTGTTCAATTTCAAAACTTTATTAATTGTTCAACAATTTTGTGGTCATTTTTTTCAGTATTATATCTTATTTTATTTTTATCCGAGGGTGTTTATTAATCAAGATATGAGGTAAAAAAATCAAGATATGGGGTAAAAAAATCAAGATATGGGATGCATTCCAAACTCCTATCCTTTCCAACATGTTTGTTAAGTTTATCTAATCATTCTTAAAAAAATTATTAATGACCTCTTATTTTGATCTTTCAATATATGCTTATCTCTCTCCCCTCCCTCCCCCTCAAGATAAGCATATCTTAGTCTTTATAGATAAGAAAAAAAAATGACATTTGTGTCCTCTAGTGTATTTTAAAAAATTTAATAAACAATTTGATAAAAATCTTAGAATACTTTCCAATTTTATCTTGACTATTCTATATTTTGGTCAGAAACTCATTCCGGGCTTATCTTGATACTCTCTTATCTTACTTATTTTAATAAACGCTACCTTAATATATAATTAGAAGATAGGGACGTGTAAATAAAAAAAAATTAAAATAATTTTTTTAAAAAAAATAAGTAATTGTTTAAAAAATCAATTATTATTTAAAAATCATGAATTCAAGATTGGGTGAAAATAGTAATGTAAGATTCATTCTAAAACAAAAAATTTTAAATTAGAGTTTATGAAATCTTTAAAATTGAAATAAAATAATAAATCCTAATCGTTGATAAAAAAAAAAGAAAAAAGAATCAACCTTAGAAATCTATCTACTTTAAAAGTGACACACGATTATTTATTAAAGTTAATAAATAAAAAATATTTATATAACTTAAATACTAAGTAGAATTAAACAAATTCAAATTATAATTAAAAAATAGTAATTCCCTTGGGTTGAAAAGCAACTTTAATTTTGACAAGATAACTTGGATGTAATAAACATAAATGCTAAAATTAATTTTCTGTAATTCTTCTTCACATATTTAAGTGCTTTTTGTTGGTGGTTTAATTGTTCAACCACTTTACAAATATATAAATAAATTATTATACAAATATAATAACAAATAAAAATTTTAGTCTTTTTTCTTTATTATTATTATTATTTTTTTAATACCAATAGTTATTTTATACAAATAATTAAATAAATAGTTATGTAAAGAGTAAGCTTTACATAATTAAACACTCTTTCGTTAGTAACTTTTTAAAAGTTAGTCACAACACTCTACTTATTCCATAAACTTTTCAAAAGTTAATCACAACACTCTTTTGTTATTAACAATGCTAAAGTAAATTAATTACGTATCTCTCAAACAGAGTCGGTCTTGGGTTTTTTAAGGTCCATCACAAATTTTTTCAAGGGTCCCTTTATATAAATTAAATAAAATAAATAAAAATTATCAACTAATTAATTTTATTAAAATTATAAAAATTTACAAAAGATAAGAAAGAATACTTTGGAATCTCATTAAAATCTTGTTCGGAAAAAACTCAATAGAATAAAACCCCAAACGAAGAAAAAAAGAATATCCTGCATTGTAAACATTGCATTAAAAAATAAAAATTACATATTTGAGTCTACATGCTTTAAATTTTTTTTGTTAATTTTTTTTAATTTTTTATATACGTATATACATAGGCTTTAAAAAAATTTTAGACCCCCTCAATTGTGGGCGCCGAACTATAGCCCTGACCCAAGGCTTGCTCTACTCTCAAATTATGGGTTTTTGGTCCAAAAACCATTTAAAATTTTATTTCTTACTAAAGCAATCTCTAAAATTTTCAAAAATAAGTCAAAACTAACTTGGTGAAAAATGAAAGGTCAAAAAGTAGAGACTAAAAATTCAAAATTCTAAGAGTGGTTTGAGTCAAAAGAGTAAAAGGAATGTTGTGACTAATTATTCAATCAATTTTAATAATATTTAAGAAATGTTGGGAGTCACAAACATAACCAAAATTCAAAAAAATGTATAATAATTAATTTAACCTTATACATATACATTTTTTTTGGGGGGGGGGGGGGGGTGGTAATACAAATAGTTATAGGTAATAATTTTGAATGGTAATTTGGGATGAAATAGTGCATTAGGTTTCGGCCGGTGGCGTGTTGAATGGAAAAAATAAGTAAATCAAACTTCCAAAAGCAATCCAAAAACAACACCGTGACTACACAGCACAGCACTGCACTCTAAAATATATATTTATATATATATATAAGTAACAATACATTCATTCATCATCCCAATCTTAAAATGCTTTCTCTTCATTACATCTTTGACCCAAGGGATATTGTTTTTATACTAATAATAATTACTAAACTTAAAAGTTAAAAAGCTTTAATTACACACAAGTTTATTGGGTGAATTCCATTTCATTCCATAGCCCAACAGACCAGAGGGCTAAAGCAAACTTGGGATGATGTCCCTTGCGGACGTCTCGTCACAGTATCTCTTTTCGTGACGAGGAATTTAATTCAGGTCTGATTCACCAGTAGCTGCGTCGCGTTAGGAGAGAATTCAAATTTGAATACCCAAACTAGCTCACCTCTCCCAACTGATCATCGGAGCAACCTAGTGCGACTAAAGCAAACTTGATCGATGGATAATGGTATTACTATTATATAGTACTGATCTCCCCCCAATGTTTAAACTCAAGCCAAAGCCAGCATGACATCAAAAGTCAAAACTAAACCAATCCCATCTGATTGATTACTTCACTTCAGTACAGGTCGATTTTAGATATAATCTATCCAAACCCATGACATGAGCGCCCCAGCAAAACCAACCAACTCCGGCAACAAAAACCATATCAATAGCTAAGAATCAACGCAACTAGCGAATGTTTAGTAGAATCCCCAGGAACCAGCCCAAACAATCCCCTGCTAATAATATATCTCATATCCTTCCCTTCAGGTATCAACAAGTCCCCAAAACTGAATTCACTCACCCTTGGAGACAAACAAAGTAATGAAAAAGCCTGAGAAAGTTATATATATATATATATATATGCTACAAGTGAGGGAACCACCAACTATGTTACACAGAAACACCTCATAAGTACCATTTTCCTATTTTCGAAATATTTTGGAAACGTTTCTTATTCCCGTTTTAGGCCCTATTTATGTTTATTTTTTTAGAAAAACGTCCGTTTCCACGTTTCCGTTTCCTATAGAAAACATTTTCCGTTTCCGTGCAACATAGCCCACCAACACTATGCATTGCCATCCTAGTTCATCAAAACAAATATCTAACTAAGGCAAGCATCACGATGAGTATAATTTTAAAAGAATGAGGGATAGCAGAATTGAGGGAAAAGACAAGTCGAATATATTCGAATTAATTCTCAACAACATCCCATTCCTTCACCTTCAATTTATAGACATACAAGGATAACAATAAAGTTACAAAATACGAAAAATATCTACCAACTCTTGCTGAAAATCAGTGCAATACTAACTCACTAAATCAACTAAACATTTACTAAACAACTAACAAACTTGACCAAGTCTCCCGCCCGCCCCCTCCCACCTTAGATTATCCTTGTCCACACGGATAAAGTCAAGTATGTCTTCAAGAGCATAAATAGTTGAGGTAGTTGACACAGATGTCCGAAAAAAAATTTCTCACTACAGAAATAGCATAAGCCTTTTTCCCTACGCTCTCACAATTCTTGGTTTGTAATTCCTTTGAGAGAACTAACATTGTTAATGACATCAGTGTCAGTCTTGAGCGCTAGTGGGGGACCTAAAACTCCAATTGTGTTGTTATTTCCTGACTTGGGTGAGGTGCCGAGGATGGGGGACCTGAAGGAACTATCCCATCTTCTTTACAAGCCATTGAGTTTTTCCACCAATCAGGCCACTCCAATAGCATCAGCCAGTTAGCAGAGCTATTTGATTTTAGCGTCCAACTTGATTTCGTCTTTGACCCTTGCAACAAAACAACCGATTAAAAACTTTTCTAGTAAGTCATCGACTTGGTGGGAGAGCTTCTCGAATTCGTCTTAAAACGTTGAAACAATGGTAATTTGCTTGAGTTCAGTAAGTGCTTCGAAGGGGTCCTGATAGTCAGTTGGACCAAAACAAAGCAACAAGGCCTTGGTGAATTCCGTCTAAGTTTCTAGCTCTCTTAACTCGATGAGCCACCTATGCCATTGGAGCGTTATTCCTTCGCGGAGAAAGGAGGCAAGTTGGACTTCTTGTTCGGCAACCACCTCCTTAAAGTCAAAATATTGCTCCACTTATAAATCTATCCTTGCATGTCTTCTCCATTAAATTTGAGAAAATTCAAATTGAAATGATGATAATTACAATTCGTGGAGAATCAAGAGTGATTAGTTGGTAGTATATTAACTTGTTGGAAGGATTCAACAGGAGCAAAGGGGTTTATTTAAGAGTGATTATTGACACGATTTTGTGAGGCACAAAGAGATTGAAACTCTAATAATATAGTCTAGAGAGTAGAGTGGATTTGCTTAATACTGGATTCATGACATCCCAAGATCCATGAACTTCGTTTCAAGACTCAGGCATTAGTTTTGCCGCGAGTGTCCATGGTCGGAATTGTACTCTGATACCACTTGATGAGTATAATTTTAAGAGAAAGAGAGATAGTAAAATTGAGGGAGAAGACAAATAGAATATATTCGGATTAATTCTCAGCATCCCACTCCTTCACCTTCAATCCATATTTATAGACATACAAGAATAACAATAAAACTACAAAATAAGAAAAATATCTATCACTCTGGCTGAAAATCAACACAACATTAATTAACCCACTAAAACAACTAAGCACCCACTAAACTAACAGACTTGATCAAGCCTTGCTGGGCTGCATGACTGTTGCATGTATCACATCAGCTTCAGCATCAGCAAGTTGTAGATCATTATACCGCCTACTCTTAAACTTAAAACTAGCAATTTATTCATAGAAAAGACGAGTGCATTTAGGCAAATTGCTTGGTTGGGATAATTACACAGCCCTCGCTTTCGCTCTCAACAAAATATAGTATGGGAACCAGACACGAGTCTAAACCAAAATAACTACCATACTTAACAGTTAAGCCGGCCAATGATATCTACCAGAAACTAGATTATTCTAAATAATTGACAACCCACCAAACAATTATGACACAGAAAATGGCAAAGAAAATTGATGGGAGACAATCACGTTCCAAGTAAACTTGCCAAGTTTAGCCAGCACTGCAATTAAGAAGATCCAAGTAAAAAAAGAAAGCATCCCCCGGAACGTGGAAAGTCCAAACAGCCTGCCACATTCTACCATTGATTTGCCAAAACCCGTCCTGGGCAGGTTGCAGGTGCAACACCCATAAGGAAGCCCCTCCAACTTTTGTGACAAAGCATCCTCAGTGCACCTACCAACCCTACCAGTCACCTCAGCCTTGACGTCAATGGAGGAGCAACCATAGATGACAAAGGGACTAGGTTCCTTCAATTTCTCAGCCCTGTCAGCAAAAACAAGGTGCTCTGCAGCTGATGCAGGACGGGCAGGGATGGACTCCAACAGTTGTTGGAGTCTTGAGTAAGATTTTCTTTGGTGCTCTCCTGGTAAACAAATATAACAAACAAATAGCACAACGTAATGAGGATCCCTGTTCCAGAGAACAGATAAACGTATAACAAAGGCAGCAGCAAGTACCTGCTGCACATTCTGATCATAAACAAGATGTTACCGTATTAACAGCCCGTATCATAAACTTCTACATGATTGGAGCACATACACGAATCAAATGCCAAAAGAAAAAGGAACTCAACAAATGATTAAAAAAAAAAGATCTTTTTCCACAACCTGATGGTAATTTAGACTTGATTACCAACAGAGACCAAACTAGACTTAGCAGGTGCAAGCTTAGACCTGATATGTTTTATTATCATATCAATATTTAAGGTTTGTCATATTTGTTCAATATATAATCATGCCAGCTGAGTAACAGTTAAAACACGGGTACTGGCTTGAACCATCAGAACAGTCATTGAAGATGATGAAATCTACCTCTATTCTGGTCTTGCACAACAGTATTTCCCTCTCTGGGCTGCTCGCAAGGAGTAGAAGGCAGATTGTAAGAACTAGCAGTGAATCCCTGATTTGCATTTTCCCAAGGATCATATTCCTGCGTTCATCAGAAGTATGTAATCAGTAATCAGTGGAAATGGGGAAAAGGAAAAACATGTATTTTGTGCACATCTGGGAAAGAAAATAACAAATAAATTGTAGTAGAATTCATATAAAATCAAGATCACCTGGAACAAATCAAGATGATTACTGTGCCCATTAGCTTCTTCAGGCAGCATGGGCAACTGGTTCATATCAGAAACATGGTGAAAAGCACCAAAGGAATCAACTGGGAAACAACTTTGCTTTGGATAGTTATCTCTGTAGGGTTCGTATGATCTATCACTGAAGTGTTCAGATGCAGTGGCCTCAACAGGGTAGTGTAATGGGTAGCTGAGATCATTCAGCTCCAAAAAAGCCACGTCATTGCCCATAAGCACTGGGTTAGTGCCATATTTAGTTGTCTCATCAGTGTTTGGGGCCATGTCCCTGCCCATAAGCACTGGGTTAGTGCCATATTTAGTTGTCCCATCAGTGTTTGGAGCCATGCCGTTGCCCATAAGCACTGGGTTAGTGCCGCCATAGTTAGTTGTCCCACACTCACCTCCAATCAGATCTGCCCAGTCCAAGTCACCCAAGCCCTTGTATATATCATTGCAATTATCCACCTGTACAAACAATTAATAACATGTCTTAATGAACAATTTCCAAACTATGCCCATATACAACACCCCCCCCACACACACACACAAAAGGAACAAACATAAGTATTTGAGACAAAATTAACAAAACAGAAGAATGGTAACCAAGGAGGGAAAAGTTTAAAAACATTTGAATTAGTATATTGAACATTGCAAGAAAATTGGATAACATACAGATTAAGATATAGGAGAACTGAGGAAGAGGGGATAAAAAAATCTCCAAAACAAAAAAGCTGTCATTTTAGACTTGGTAGACCTTCATGGATTTCTTTGCAGTGAAAATAATTTGATGACTTGTAGTTTTCTTTTAGATGGGGAAGGAGAGATATTTATCCAAATAAAGCAATTTATGAAAAAGATAAAGAATAATAAAGCCCAAACTAAATATTATCATTCATGGTAGAAGCATAGAAATGCATGGGAGAAGAGGGCTTTTTTTGGTTAATGAAATTTAATGTGATTCCAAAATTTAAAAAAAAAAAATGTCAACTGAGTGAAAAAATAGCACTTTAGTGCCTATTTAAAAGAAAAAAAAAATAAGATATTCAAAATTGTGAAAATTATAGAAGGCTCAAACTAATGAAACAAACTATGAAACTTTGAGTGGGGGTGATTGAGCAAAAGTCAAGGAGAGAACAGTGTCTCTGAAAACCAGTTTGGTTTTATGTTGGGTAGGCCAACAATAGAAGCTATCTACTTAATGAGAAGACTAATAAGAAAGACTAGAAATAAAAAAATAAAAAAAAGATATGCATATGGTTTTGCATATATTTAAGGAGACCCGTCATTGATCAGAAACGTGCATTAGGATTTGTGGAGTTACTGAGGCTTTTCCAATTACAACTCGATTATATTACAATCTGCATCATCTTTCCTGTTGTGATATTACTAAGAAGTGCCTTGGTGTAAGCTTTTAGCAGACGATATTGTATTGAAGATGGAGCAATTGCATAAATGCATGAATAAGAAACATGAATGGAAGAACACTTTAAAATCCAATAAGAAACATCAATGGTTCAGGAAAAAAAAAAGCAGATTATGGAAGACATTACTCAAAATCAGGGCATGATAGTTGAAGTTAAGTGAAGTATATCTAGAATTTTATGTAATTGTAAAATCTGTTTAAAGATCTTACTCATAAAATCAATGCAGATAGCTAAAGTGAAGAAGTCTGTCTGGTATTTTATGCAATTGTAAAATCTCTTTAAAGCTAAACAGAGAGTTTTTATTGGATATTTATAAGACCATTTTTATTATATGGTTCAAAATGTTAGGCATATAAATACCAACATATGCAAAATGAGTGTAGCTTAGATAAGAATGTTATGACAAATAAACCACCATAAAAGAAAAGACAATGAAAAATGAGAGCAAACATAATAAGGTTAAGAGTGGAATCTATTGAAGATAAGATGCAAGTGATTAAAATAGTTTGGGCATATAAGAAGACCAAAAGAGAGGAAGATGAAAGAAAACTTTATTAAAAACCTTGAAACATGACACATAATAAATCGGCCTTGACAAATATTGGCATGCCTATGGGAATGCCTATGTTCTTACTAGACATGCAAAATGGGTATTGCCATATCGAGTTGGACACAACAAGATTCAACCTAGCACAACTATCATAGCCACGGACAAGTTGACCAGCATAGCTTGCTTGTTTTAATTTTTTTGAAAAAAATAAAATTATTCATATTGATTAATGCAATAAAAATGTTGCATTATATCTTTTTTCATCATTTCTATTGAAAAAAATATATATGATTTGATAATAACTTTTATATTCAATAATACCTCAAATTATTTTTATCTCAACATAGACTTCTAGTACTTGACGTCCAAATAAAAAATTAGAAGAGAAAAAATCACATAAAACAAAATCCAAGAATCAGGTGGTGGGATTTAAAAGGGAAGAAACAACTAATATTCAAAGAAAAATTAAGGGGTAGAAGGGAATGGAGAAGGACAGACAAACCAAATGTGGAGAGAAATAGCTAATGTCCTGAGAAGCACGGCAAAGGTAGTCCTTTGAGAGACAAATGGTAGAACCCCTAACTTTAAGGAGTCTTGGTGGTGAAATGAAGAGGTACAATTGAAAATTAAAAATAATAAAATTTGCTATCAGTGAACAAAAAAGAGGCCTAGGCGGCCGCCTAGGCAGAGCCGAGGCGCTAGGCGGCCACTGGTCGCCGCGACTATGGCCAAATCGGCCACCTTAGGCGTCGGCCCGGCTAGTCGGTACCAAGCGGCGCCTAGGTGTCAAAGGCAGATGCCTAGCCGCGTGAATCGTCTGGCCAAGGCGGACGCTAAGGCGGCCAAATCGACCGCCTGGGCCGCGTGAAGCATTTAGTATAAAATTGATTAGGGTTTTGTTTCCTTATCCATTACCCCTTTCTCTCATCGATTTCCCCTTCTCTCTCGCGCGTACTGCCACCGACAGTCTATTGCTGAATCGCCATCACCGTCGCCTCTCTCGTGCTTGCATGCCGCCACCGTCTCTTGTAGTTGCAGAGTCACCATCGGCCCATCGCCACCTTCTCATGCTCGCACACCGCCACGCCACACTCTAGTTGTCTCTTCTATTACAGCTTCACCTTCTTCACTCGCCGTCGCCACCGTCTCGTTCTCGCTGCTCGCACACCGCCACCCCCTGGTTGACGATTGTCTCTTGCAGCAGCTTCAGCCTTCATCTTCTTCAATCTTCACTCACCCTCCGGGCCTCCGCCTCCTTCGATAAGTAGTAGCAGCAATAAGCAAGCAGCAGCAGCGCTACTGCTGCTTACTGTTGCTTCTCCCCGTTTCGTTTTTTTTTTATTTTTTTGTTATTTAATTTAGTATTTATATAATTATATTAATATCTGATTATTTGTTATTCAAATACTTATTAATTATTATTATTAATGTATTTAAAAAATTAACATTTGCAACTTGCAAGCAAGCAACAAATGTAGCAAGCTGCCTTTGTTGCTGCTTGTTGCTGGTGCTGCTTGGACTATATATTGTTAGTTTTTGACTTTGTTTGTTAGCTAGTTAGCCTAATTATCTATTTTAATTCAATCATTCAATGTCAATTTACTCAGGAAAAAAAAAGAAAAAAAAAAGGAAGTCATGTCGGATGGAATTGGCAGTACGGAATCATCGTTCGATGCCGCCTCAGTTCTTAAAAGGAAATCAAATGAGGTCAAATGGGAGTATAGAATGTTAATTAATCCAAAGAACATGGATAAAGTTAAATGCAAGTTGTGTGATAAAGTTATGCCTGGAGGAGTTTATAAAGTCAAAGAACACATCGGCCACATTTCCGAAAATATTTCTGCATGTCCAAAATCTTCTCCAAATGATAAAGCTAAATGCAAGAATGCTATTGCTGAGGCAAAGAGTAAGAAGAAGAATAAGAAGCAGGAGGAAGATATGATGAGATCCTCGGTTAATATTTCTGACAAGGGGAAAAGGGTGGATGATGAAGATGAATTGGAAGAGTTAGGGAGTAAAAAAGCCCCTCGTACTCTTGGCCCTATAGATAAGTATGCAAGCTCCATTAGTCCTAAAATTTGTTTGAGTTCGAGAATGATACAAAGGCAGCAAAATATTAGTGAAGCATTGTTTAAAGAGAGAACACAGACTGTACAAGGATATTGTGCTAGATGGGTGTACGAAACTGGTATACATTTCAATGCTATTGATCATGATAGCTTCAAATTGTTTGTTGAGGCGGTTGGTCAATTTAGGCCGAGGTTCAAACCTCCTAGTCAATACCAGTTGAGAGAACCGTTATTAAAGGAAGAGGTTGACAGAATGAAAGACTTACTGAAGAAGCATGAAGAAGAATGGGCACAAAATGGGTGCTCTATTATGACAGACGCTTGGACAGACAGAAAAAGAAGAAGCATCATGAACCTATGTGTTAATTCTAGCATGGATACTGCTTTTCTTTCTTCAAAAGAAGCATCAGACGAAGCACATACAAGTGAACTCATATTTGAGTATGTGGACAAGTGCATTGAGCAAGTTGGGCCACAAAATGTCGTCCAAGTAGTAACCAACAATGCTGCCAACAATATGGGAGCGGCAAAATTATTAAAGTTGAAGAGGCCAAATATCTTTTGGACATCATGTGCTACTCACACCATCACCTTGATGCTTGAAAGTATTGGAAAAATGCCAAGATATAAGAAAGTCATTGATCAGGCAAAGAGTTTGACAATCTTCATTTATGCACACCATAAGACCTTGTCCTTAATGAGGTCATTTACGAAGAAGAGGGATATAGTGAAACCGGGAGTCACTAGATTTGCTTCTTCTTTTCTTACTTTGCAGAGTTTGATGGAGAAAAAGGCCCAATTGAGGTCCATGTTTACCAGCTCTGAATGGGAGGAGTGTAAATGGTCAAAGAATGTTAAAGGGAAAGCAGCATATGCTACTGTGATGAGCATTGCTTTCTGGAATGGTGTAACTTTATGCCTTAAGGTTTTTGCACCTTTGGTGAAGGTGCTTCAAATTGTTGATGCAGATAGAAAGCCTTCTATGGGTTTTTTATATGGAGAGATTAAACAAGCAAAGGAAGATATTAAGGAGGCCCTAAATAATCTTGAGAAAAACTATCAGCCTGTTATAGAGATTATTGAAGCAAGGGTGAAAGATAAGCTAGATAGTCCATTGCATTTGGCGGCTTACCTTTTGAATCCCTACTACCTTTTCAAGAATAAGACTATATATCTTGATAATGAAGTGATGGAAGAGTTTTTTAATTGTGGGGAGATGTTTTATCATGGTGACGATCATTTTGAATTGCAAAGTCATGTCATAAATGTTGAATTGTCAAAGTATACTCGTAAAGAGGGAGCTTTTGGAAAAGTGTGGGCAGCTCAAGGCTGTGCAAAAAATGATGACAATTATAATCCAGGTATAAAATTTCTTTAATCCTTTTCTTAGTTCCTAATGTGTATTAGTGTATAAATTTGTTTACTTTATACTTGTTAACTTATGTAGTTACATGGTGGATGACTTATGGAAATCAAACTCCAAACTTGCAACGAATGGCAACAAGAATGCTCTCGTTAACCAGTAATTCATCCGGTTGTGAAAGAAATTGAAGCACTTTTGAAGGGGTTAGTGCATATGAAAATATAAACTATATTTCTTTAATATCAATAACTTATCTATCATTTAAATTGATATTACTTTTATTTTATTTATGTAGATACATACGAAGAAAAGAAATAGACTGAATGTGCATCAATTGAACAATCTTGTCTATGTCCAATTTAATGCAAAACTGATGAACAGGCAAAAGAGGGAGAAGGAAAGGAATGTTGATGTGCTAATTGCTAGTGATGCTAGCAATGCACAAGGATGGATTGTTGAAGAAGGAGATGATGAAGAAATTGAGCCTGGTACGGGGCTTACTTGGGAAGTGATTGGTGAAGCATCCAGAGCAGACGAGATGCTTCAACCTCGAAGAAGTTCTAGGATGAGAGAGCTTCATGAAGATGATTTTCAATCAGAAGAAGAAGAAGAAGAAGAAGATGAGCAAGAGCTCAATGAATTTGATTTTGAGTCTGATGAAGATCATGTATTGGAAGAATATGGAGACGAAGAATTCCAATTAGATAGTTAGATACTTAGATTCTTCAAATATGGTTTATGTTGCATTATTGTTGCTTTTGTCTTATTGAAGTTTGAATCTAGAACTGATCTACAACAATTGTTTTCTCATGCTTAATTCTATATTTCACTTGTCATTCTATTATTGTTGTATTATTGATTTATGTTGCATTATTGATGTTTTTCAACTTTGATTTAATTGAAAATAACATCAAATTACATCACAAAGTTAAAAAATAAAAAAAAAATAAAAAAACAGTTTTCCTAGGCCCCGCCTAGGCCCCCTAGGCGCTAGGCCCCAGCCTGGCGCCCGACTAGCGCCTAGCGCCTTTTAGAACACTGCTTGCTATAAAGTTGTATATCAGTGCAACAATGAAGAAAATCAAAAAAATTATAAAGAAGCAAAAAATGCAGCAAAAAGAGCTGTTAGTGAAGCAAGGTCAAAAACATATGAAAATCTATATGAACGACTTGATACAAAAGATGGAGAAAGGGATATATATAAATTAGCTAAAGCAAGAGAAAAAAAAACAAGAGATTTAAATCAAGTGAAATGCATAAAGAATGAAAATCAAAATGTATTAGTGATTAAGAAAGCGATTAAGGAGAGATGGAAGGAGTATTTCACAAAATTATTCAATGATGGGGGCGACACAAGAGTTAGGTTGGGACATCTTAATAACTCCGAAGAGAATGTGAGCTATACATTTTATCGACGCATAAGTTCAAATGAAATAAGGCAAGCATTAAAAAAGATGAAAAATCATAAGGCGGTGGGACCGGATAATATACCAATAGAAGCATGAAAATGCATGGAAGAAGAGGGCATCTCCTGGCTAACGAAATTATTTAACGCGATCCTTAAATCAAAAAAGATGCCAGATAAATGGAGGAATAGTACTTTGGTTCCTATATACAAGATCAAAGAAGATGTTCAAAACTGTGAAAATTACAAAGGAATTAAGTTAATAAGCCATACCATGAAACTCTAGGAGAGAGTACTAGAACAGAGGCTCAGAAAAGAAACAGAGGTCTCGAAAAATCAGTTTGGTTTGATGCCTGGTAGGTCAACAATGGAAGCTATATACCTACTGAGGCACCTAATAGAAAGGTATTGAGATCATCAGAAAGACCTACATATGGTGTTTTTAGATCTAGAAAAGACCTATGATAGGGTCCCTAGAGAAATATTTTGGAGGGTTTTAGAGAGAAAAAGAGTCTGAATAGCCTATATACAAGCCCTTAAGGACATGTATCACGGTGCAGAGACAATGGTCAGAACGTGCGGAGGGGATATTGAACCGTTTAAAATTACAATAGAACTGCATCAAGATTCTGCACTAAGTCCAAACTTATTTACTCTAGTAATGGATGAACTCACTAAAGATATTTAGGTCCATACACTTCATATCAAACTTTAATGTCTCTCCCAAAGTGAGTTTATCCATTACTAGTGAGTTTATACTTATGTAACTTTTCTTTGGAAGTCTAGAATTCATGTAGCCGACCCCATATAGTGAGATAAAGGTTGGATATGTTGTTGTTTATGTTAACAAAAGAAAAGTTACATAAGGTACAAACTTGTAATGCACAAAATTACAAATAATACATTAAAATATCGTGAGTACTAAATTTTATCTCAATTAATTTTTTTATTTCAAATTTCTAAAAAATAAATAGTTACAATTTACAACTATAAATTTTAAAAAATACAAGTTTTCACATGCCAAGTCTGTGGGTAGTGGCTAAGACATGTGCTACCCTCAACATAACATCGCCCATGACCTTGGTCGTGGCCATGTACAACCATTTGGGGTCAGGTCAAACCTATCTCTCATGTGTTCTCCAACCTATTTTAACACGTTACTCCTTAAAAACATGGGCATGGATAGAGATGGCTCACAACTGTGAATCTGTGTAGCTGATCCTATCTAGTGGGACTAAGGAAGGTAGTCAACAACAAAAGGCACCCTTAAGGCATTATGACATTACATCACCCCAAAAAAGCACTCGCTTGATTGAAGCAAGGCGCTAAATTGAAAAAAGAAATAACAATAAATATATTTAACATGAAAATGATCATCGATAATGTCATTCGAGACTTCTAAAATATTCTCAAATACAAATTCCTTTAATAAAGTTCAAACGAAAAAGGCAAAAGGCATAAATATGCCCTCCAACTTTACCCTTGGAGCCATTTGGCCCCCTCAACTTTGAACTGAACCTATCATGCCCCTCAACTCTTGATTTTAGAACAAGCACACACCTCACTTTGCAATTTTGGACCAATCATGCACCTCTTGTTCCTGGTAGCATGGCGCGTGAAAGCATGCATGGTTGAGGAGGGTGATGGTTTAACAGCAGCCTCCAACGACTAATTTTTTGGGTTAAAGCTTGATGTTTCCTCCTTATGCATACTGCTATTGATGAATGAGGAAGACAACTAACCAAGAGCATGAAGAGACCGCTTGCCTACTATCTCTCACTGACGAATCGATCGACCGACCGACCGCCTACTACTCACATCCCTCGCCGACGACCAACACTAGGAACATGACCGACTGACCGCTCGCCTCCCAAGCCGCCAGCCCACCTCTAGCTACCCTCACCACCAGCTTGTTACTTCCCGCTGTTGCGCTCCACCTTGTGCCAAGCATCATTCTTCTCCTCCTCCTCCATATTCCTCTCACCATTGATTTGCGAAACTCTATCGTCTTTGATCTCCACCTTCATTTCCTCTTTCTTCAGCCCCAAAGCATCGGCCTTGAACACATGCACTTCCAATGTTTTCTTCCAATCCACGCGAGTGTTCTCATGTAGAATTTTCTCTATTGGGTTTTGCATTAAGAAATCTGTCTAGAAGGTTTAAAAGAACAGGAGATCCCTCCAGTGAATGGAAGCGACTAAATATTCTAAGTTAGGACGAGGCTAGCTTAGGCATAAGGGGTATTTTAGTCTTTGTGTAGGCAAAATATAAAGCCTAGTAATTACTGCCTCCAACCCTCTATAAATAGAAGGCTTAGTGCGAGGCAGTTAGATACAATTGATCATTCTATCCTTTCTGTATGCAAGTGATATTACTGTAAGAAGAGAGAAGGATATTACTGTAAGAAGAGAGAAAAGGCTTGTGAGAGAGTCATTTGTAATCTCTGTGAGCAGTGAATTCGTGTGAAAGAGAGAAGAAGAGAGGGATATCTTGTACTGTTCGAAATTGGTTTCTAGTGGAATTGCTCTCGTTTTGGTGGCTGGATGTAAGGTCATTTCCGCAGCCTAAACCAGGATATATCGCATGTCTTTTTGATTGGTTTGGTTGTTTCTTTCTCTGCTTTTCATTCCTTTAATTATGTTCTTTCAAATTCAATTTTTTATTTCTGTTGATTGGGTTGATTTCGGGTGAGGAGTGTGAGAGATTGACATTTTTAAGCATTGGTTGAGTTGTCTAAAACGCTCCTAATCCTAACATTCTCCAGAAAGTTGAGGGAATGGGAAGTCCCTAAAAAGATCCCAAACATTGAGAGAGAAATGATCGAAGATAACACCACATCAGCTACCGAAGAAGCTTGGGATCAACAACATTTTCTCCTCAAAGCAAGGTTTCAGATAATCAAAGAAAATAACAGGCAATTTGATTTGGTTGATTGATGAATAGAAAGTTTTCAAGAAATCTCACTTGTTACAATGCAAGGGAATGATGAGTCGCTAGGCAATTTATAGCAACGGAAAGAGAATTCCAGAGCTTTGAGGCATATACAAACCTCCATCTAGACCTTAATTTGATGGAGATGAAGATGTTTCTAGTACATTTTAGAAATCTCTAATTGCAGAGCCACCCAAATAAAATTCCTCACACCTTGGACTTGAGATTTGCTTTTGTATTTTATTTTTTATATTATTCATTCTTAGGCAAAACACAAAATAATTTTGTATAAAACTCATATTTAATTTGATATTATTTTCACATATCGTTGCTAATTAAAAAGAAAAAGTAAATTATCAAAAGATGATATTGTTGGCAAGCAATTAACGGACCCCTCCACACCTAATAAAACTCACTATTCAAAGCCAAATTATTTTAATAAAATAGAAAAAAGAGAAACTAATCTAATTTCCAACCATATAACATGATATATAAATGAAATAGATGAAAAAAAAACATTGAGAAAATAAGAAAATATAAATAAGATTTATGAGACCAACCATATACATATGTCAAAGAGAAGAAAAAGTGATATGAAATTAACAATGGAGAACAAGAAGAGATAATAACACTGAGAAAACAGGAACAAGGATGGGGACCCACCACATAGACAGCATGGAGGAGGCAACAAAAAAATACAACATTGTGTGTGTTCACACCTGGCAAACAAGGATTGCATCACAACTTCATAGCCTTAATGTATTCTTAGGAAAAAGCCAAAATATTCTAAGGAAGTTATTGAACCCCTCCAAACTACAATAGATCCCTAATAGAGCTTATGTTTTACCAACACAGCCCCTTAAATGTCCTAATGATAAGACAAACACAGCACATATTATTCAACAAATTTGGAAAGTATCAACACCATTTAGATGATAAATAACAAGGCCAGAAGTAAATACAATCATGCAAGCTTAGTTTCTATAGGCATTTAATTCATCAACTCCAGTTAGGGTGGGAAAGAGAAGACAAAGCTAAGACAGAACAAAAACATAGAGTATATCTGCCAGATGATATAAACAGCTGCCATTCTTAGAAATGAAACTAAAAGAAACATCATTATAACAGACAATGTTAGAACAAGATATTGTCATGAACGCACCTCATCATCTCTGAACATGTTCAATAACGAGTTCATGTATTCATCATTATCTGGTGCAGGTGAAGGCACACCATCAGCCAGAGGTTGAACATTCAACTGCCCTTGTTCAGATAACGGATCAACACTTGTGCTTCCATGAACTAACATGGTTGTAACAACAGAATCATTCTTGTTGGAAGGCAATGCCGGTGGGCAGAGACTACTAGACGGTAAAGATTCTGCACGTATTTCTGCATCATCATTCCAATCTTCCTCATTAAATGGTGCTCCATATTGGGCTCCATTTTGGGGGCCTCGCCCATTCTTCTGGAAGACTTTACAGAGCACATATGCATCCTAAAACACAACAATATATATTTGAGTGGAAATCGCAGTCATATGATTCCTCCTAGCCATTAAAACAAAGGAAAAACCATTAATGGAAATGCTTTATCAAGTAAGTATGTAAGATGACTACCTCTGAATTTTCCGTATCATGACTATCAGTATATTGCTGAATATGATTGCATAACCATACAATAAAGCAACAATAGATCAAACAGAAACCCTTTTGCCTACTTTTTCTTCTATAATTCTATGGTTATGCAATGTGTATATGAAATATTCAGTGCCATAAAAATGCAGCAAAATTAACTTTGTAGCCATGTCAAAAGGTTGGGAGGGAAACATAAGCTCAGCTATGCACCTTCAGATCACTACGTTCTCCACCAATAAAATCATGGAACAACTTCCCTAAAACAAAGCATAAATTAGGCTCAAATCCCTATCGTTGTTCTTTGATCGCAGAACAGATCCAGCTTAATTTTATAGGGTGCTGGGACTGAAATGCACTCTTGACCTTAATCATAACAACAATCAAACAGTCTAATGCCAGAGAAACTAAAGAACATGACCTTGTGACAGATGGCAACACCATAACTAACTTCATGATGCAAAGTCTAAGCTAGGTGAATAAACCTATAAGAGTGAGGAAACACCTAATGTTGCCTACATATAATCACCTCCCCAGCAACTTCTTCAATAACTACAGGAACCTGCCCATTTCTTTATCTAAATATGCATATCAGGCATCAATTCATAACTAAAGATTAATCTCAAAACCATGCAAACAGAAAAGACATATTTTCAGACTGCAGGATTGAAAAATAATAAAAATTGTAAGGAAGACAACTGAAGAATGTCAAATGAGTTCGTTCAATGCGAGACAAAAACATGCCTCAAAGATGCTGGAATCCATAAAGTTATCATCTTAACTTTGCAAGATTATCTCCCAACATCACCGATGACTCTATATAAATATATATAACATTATTCGCAAACAAGAAAAACAGAAGCCAAACAAGAATCTACCAGATATGTGCATGTCAGTTTCCACAATGTCTGTGAATAGCAAAAGGTCTACTTAATAGACTTGAAGCAAGATCAAACAGCACAAATATTACAAATAAATACTTGATGTGTTGAAGAATAGACAATGAACAAAAAAAGTACCTGAACAACACCAGCATCTGCCAATTCCTTAATTTGAAGCCTATATTCATACATAACCCAATCTGTTCTCTCACCACTAGGTGCATGACCTTTGTGGAAAACCAAGGTTTTTACCATGCCTACATTCTGCTGCTTGTACAGAACAGGTCTGTCCTTTCCAGTGGACTTCCAATACCCAATTTCAGTAGCACGATTTGTCCTAGCTCCACTTGCATATTTTCTCTCTTTTGGGCAAAAGAAGTACCACTCAAGATCTTTACTTCTCAAGCATGATTTATCTGAAAAGGATAGAAAGAGTCAATCTCAGAATCCAGATGAGCATTTATTGGAGGAACAACTAAGGAACAAAACTATAGACCACCAAAGATATAGTTATCTAGACAAAACATAAAAAAGCCATTATATAAACAAATATACATTAATTTATTTTGGAAAGCAGAAATAAGGAAAGTCCATCAGAATGTAGAACAATCCAAAGAATATTTATAAGAATATAAGGACATAATTATATAAGCATTGGTATCATAGCCATAAAATTCATGTAAATATGGCATACATATAAAAAGCCCAGTATTAGATGCCAGCAGCCTGCCTAGACAAGGGCCACTGCAGTATTGAAAGCAATTGAAGCAAGAGATAACGGATGGATTAATGAAGTGACATTGACACCTGGAAGATCCCATGGAGAGTACTTATAGATGTTGAGCTCTGCCATTGCATCCACTAGAAGCTTCATCCCCATCACCTTCCTTTTGAGGTAGTACATAACCAACTCAACATCAGTAGGATGAAAGCGAAAACCTGGAGGGAGAGACGTCCTTTCCATGAAGAGTACCAACAGGACGTCCCACAATATAATAGCTTTGGAATCTCTGATATGATATACCTAGCCTTCTTAATCAACAGCCCACCAATTGTTTCCAGAAATGTAGCTTGACTATAAGTAATATTACTCCACTAAAGCACCAAAAGAAAAACAGCTATATATACCCTAAAATTACTTTCCAAAAACCTTCCAAATCTAGTTAGGTCCAGTGCCGAAAGAAGATCTTCTGAGAACACCACAACCTACCCCGGCTCATGAAATGGAAACAACACAGAAGAAACAACTGATGTTTCTTGCTGTGATCAGAAGACATCTGGTGTGCAAGACTGACCTGATGTTTTCAGAATAGTTAGTCTCAGATAACAACATTTCAAATTAAGAGGGAACAAAACCATATACATTTGAAAACAACATATCAAACAGTAGGTATGCAAAGCCCAAAGGCCAAGAATTCAAGATAACCAGCTGCAGAGACTCTCACTCTAAACCACACAATAGCCATTATGAAATACATAAACACTGATCGTGAATCGAAGACCCAGGGGACTTTGGGGGCGAGCCCAAATTAGTAAGTAACATAAGAGGATGTTTGCAAACAATGAAGAACATTTGAAAACACAAGAACCCAAAAGGAGAGGATATTATTATTACTTAATATTTTTCCATTTCATTTGATTTAGTTATATTACTCTTCCAACATGGAGAAAGTATGTTACATATAGTTTATATTTTATATTCCATGCTACTCATTTACATGCCATTTCATTAGTAACTCTCTCTCAAACAAGGCCTGAGAATTCCCCCAACTCATTTGTTACAAACTTTTTCTATTCCATGCATTTTCCTTATGTACGGAAATGTTTGACTAGATTTTTTTTTTTTGCAAATAGAGTGTCCCTTAACTGGTAGCATAAATTAATTTTAAGGCCACTAAGTTCAACATTATCCTGAAAACATGATTTCAGTAGTATTTGAGTTGAGCTATAGAACACAAGCAATCTGTCAAGTTTTATTTCTATTGGTTTTCCTGAAAAGTAATCTCTCCATGCACACAATTGAATTGTTTCCATATGTATTTAACAAAGATAGAAGTCATACTTGAAAAAATACTCAAAGCATGTAGCCCTAGTGCCTACAATAATCCAATGTTCTTATAGAATACCCAACAGATTAAGCTGCATTTTCCAGAAAAAAACAGGCTTAAAGTTCAAGTCTAATCAAGATAGCTATCAGATATGTACACAGATCTAGACGTGCATTAACCCACTTCAAAGCTAAATTAAAATCTTTTATATTACTTGTCGACACATCTAGAAGATCTACTTAACCGGTTTAATTCGCAAACCAACCAACAAGCTTTCTATCACTCGCATTTATTCTTGACGGAAACAACGACGGTAAGACACCGTTCAAAAGAAACCGACCTTCTCAGTTACAGGGAAAACAAAAACCCTAGAAATCTGACCGAGCTATGAATCGCATCTGAGATAAAAACGCACCGAAGAAATTGACTTAGATCCAACAAAGAAAGAGAGAAGAAAAACAGAAAACAGGGAGGAAGAGAGAAAACCCTAGAAATCTTACCGAGTGGGAGATGAAACCCAGCGAGTATAAAGAGAGATAGAGAGGAAATGCACGGAAAAAAGCAATAGCGGCTGGGGAACGATAGAGCGAGACCACAAGCATCAGACCATCCGAGACAACATTTATATGGGGGAGCGAGTGGAGAAGCCCTTGTCCTTGCTCTTGTAATCGGAGGGAAGCTTCTCCGGGAATACACTTCATTTGATTGGTCAGACAGCCCACTTCATTTAATCTCCAAAGAATTAATTGATTAAAACAATAATAATACTAATCATTTTAATTGCATAACATAACATTTTTCTTTCTTTCTTTCTTTCTTTCGAGAGGAATATTATCTTGCATAAGTGCCCTTATCCAATATCTTTTATTAAATTAACATTCCTATGGTTATGATTCATTTTAATCAAAATTGAACATTGATAAGTGACATTTATTGTGATACTCTTACACTTACATTAATTCAACATAGTATAATCAATGTAAATAAATAATATATAAATGCAAGAATGTCACATTAGGTATCACTCATGGTTACTCAACTATCAAAAATAAAAAATAAATGGACACAGTTGTTTTTAATCCTTTTTCCTAAAAAAATATATTTTTTTAATCACTCAAATAAATTAATTACACTTTATAGTAATTTTTTTTTCAAGAAAAGTACCTAAACTGATAATGTGGTAGAGTCAAAACATTTAAATAAAAAAAAAGATTTATAAAATTAGTTGGCATGGTCAAAACTAATAAAATGACTATAGAGTGTAATTAATTTGTGTAAGAGACATTTTTTTTTTTTTCAGGAAAGGGGTTAAAAATAAATTTTCTATTTAAGATATAGTTAGTTTTTGCAATTTTCACTAAATGGGTAATGTTGATAATAGTTAAGCAACAATAAATGCACATTATTTTCATACAAGGTGCATTTAGTGTATTTAATGTTTCCTAACTATTTCCCTTAAAATAATTATTATTAACATTATTCTTATTTATTATAATTTTATGTCAACAAAAATTACTTAGCCAGTATTATCTGGGGTTTTGTTTCATTTCCCCTCATTTGTTGTGTTGCAACCTTTGTAGCATGTAAGTCTTGGTAAGAGACATTTCTAGTGCACAAGTTAAATAGTTAAGTCATGATAAGTTGGAATTCGCACCAGTAGATCATTGGTTTGATTTTTTATCCTGCACAGTGAGACAAAACCTCTACATATGATTTATTTTTTCTGTCAAAATTGAGGGTACGAGTGACAGAGAACTGCGCAAGAACGATAATCTCAAGATTTGGTGAGAGAGAGAAAACATTTAAGCTACAACCGATAATTTGTAGTAGGATCCAATCATCGCCAAACTTCCAATGACACGGGTTGGAGATCATCATAGAAAAAAAGATTGAGAAAAATGGAAAAAAGAGACAAAATAAGGAAAAATAATTTAAATATAAGGGTAAATTAGTTAATTTTTATACTCTTCATTATAATAATTTTACCATTAAAAGACATTTAAAAATGCCTCAATATGTAGTTTATTGGAGCAACTATGATATTATAAGTTTATTTCTCTTGACTTAATCTGTAACCTGCATTAGCATATTCATTTTTTGTGGTTTCCTTGATCAAACTAGAAGTTACCAAGGAACCATGCATAACACTGAACAGGGACTCGTTGAATACACCAACTATATCTAACATGTGGAATGGGTGCATAAGGATATTGTGCATAGCCTAGAATAGATGAAATAAATCAAAAAAATGAATTTTTGTTCAAGAATGAAATCTTATTGGAACTGTCCATATTCGGTTCATCCTTCGGAACCATATCACATTTCAGATCTGATGAAATAGGATGAATTGAGATAGTATTTTGTAAATATGTAATTATCTTAAATATATTCACCATTCTTTATTTTTCGATCGCTTGGAAGGAACAAAAGAAAGATTTTGTTGTTTCTTCAACAATTTTTGATCTCTAGTGGGCCTTTCAGTAGGATTCGAATCCATATGAAGTTCTGACCATCTATTAGATAAAAAAGAATGAATAGATCTTGTAGGATTCTCAAGAAATTCTTCGATTTTTTCTAGAAATAGATTATTAACGTTCTGTGAATAGCTGGAACATTGAGGAATGTCCAGAAAGGCATTTTAGGAATTGGTCTGATTCTATCTCTGTTTGTTTCGTTTGAATAAAGGAAGGATTCCAAAGAATCGATCTTTCTTTTAGTTGTTGAAGCTCTCTTTGATTGATCAATGTGTGATATTCTGAATCTTCATTCCTAATGGAATTCAAATGATCTCTGAATTAATCAGGAGATCCTTTCAATTGGTTAGAATTTGTTACTTGAACGAAACTAAATTTTGTGGAATCATATTGAATATTTGACGATACATTCCGTACCTTGCTAAAAAATTGATCCTTGTTTACCAACCACACATTGTCTAACCAAATCCAATTATCTCTCAATACATTTCTCAAAAAATCCGATTTGTACGAATTCTTCCCCCAACTAACGAAGAGATCTTGGCAAAATTATTACTTATGAAATTGAGCATGTTTTCCATCTCTTCTCGAGAAACAAGTGAGCCATTGGCATTTCAACTACCAAGGAGCTAACAAAAGTGCTTCATGTAATCATGCTTAAAAACTTATTGAGACACTTATAAATGTTATGTAAATCCACCAATGTATCCCTTTCAATTTACATGTAATGACATTTAAAAATGTCTCGAAAACAATTATAAATTTAAGTGCCCCATCTCTTTTAAGGTACCTTAGAATGTCTTAAAAATAATTATAAATTTAAATGTCCCGCCTCTTTTAGGGAACTATAGAGTGACTCTAAGAATGTGTAAAGACTAAAAATAATGCGATTTTAATACATTTAAAAAAGCTCAAAAGTTTCAACTGTTTTTTTTCCAAAGAAGGTAGAGGTGAGGAACAAATTTATGAATACTAAAAGTTGACATCAACCAACATAGTCACGAATCTCTTCAACTAATTTAGTAATCCAAACCACATAATAAAATCACTTCACATATACATATACAAAACCAATACACTTTATAAATCAAAATGCAATTTGAGAATATAATAAAACCTATACATTTGTAATGGTATCTCATGTATCTTAATGACAAATCAAACAATCCATAATCACAAGATTCTCCACATTTTCCAAGTTACTAGAACTACAAACCCAAGACACTTCATGAATTCAAAAATCGTCCAAAATAATTTTACATTGAAACATTGAACTTGATCATAATACACACATAATCAAAAACCAACTATAAAGTATGAGTTGGTAAATAATCTAGTCAAAGTCTACAGCCATTAAACAAAATATAATGTATCAATGATTGATTTGTCGAAAAAAAACAGTTACTCCAAAAGTCTATAAATGTAACAATTATTGTCATTTGTCACCCATTATAACAAAAAAACAACTAATCTCCATGGTCTATTCAAATCTAATCACTTTCGTCATATTCAACCTACAGAAAGATAGTAAAAATATCTTAGTAAAATAAAAAGAAAGTTTTCTCAAAAAAAGTTGAAATCAACAATATAAAAATATAATTGTACCAAAGATAATGGCCAAGTAACATGTGCTCCAATGACGTCTCCAATGGTTTCAGACATTCCATATCTTCTTATCAATTCTTCGTCTTACTCCATTCTCACTTGAATATGTACCTCACACTAATTAGGTCTTAGTTGTGATCCACTAACCTGTGAGGATATGGATCAGTAATTTGGACAATTCCCTTTGTTACAATTTGATTTGTGTTGTTTATACTTTTTAAGCAAATTCTATTTTAAACATATCTACAAAATTATAATGGGTAATGTAAGTTTAATATGTAACAACATTCTTAACAAAAAAGTAACATAAAGAAAAAAATTGCAAGTAAGTGCACCTTACTTGTAAAACTCATCATAAATAGAAGAATGCAAAACAAAAGGGGTGAGAAATAGAGATGAAACTAAGGGTATGTTTGATTGGAGGATGAAAAGCAGGGCAGAATTTCAATTTTCACCCCACCTCCTATAAATTCTAATTCCTTGATTTGAAGGAAAATTTTCACTTTTTGAACTAAGATGAAATTCAAATTTTATGAAAAAAAAAATATTATTTTAAATCTTTATCGTAACTGCTCGTTAGCGTGTGCACAAATGCAGAAGCGTGCAAACGATTTGGTTTGGTTACTGAACTGATCAAAATCTATTAATTGATTAAATCGAATCAAGGAGTAAAATTGGACCGAACCAATCAATTAATCCAAAAAACTGAACTAATCAATAATAAAAAAAATCGAACCCAAATAGTATAAACTGAATCAAACCGATTAAAGTGAAGAAACGCAAAAATCGAAGAAAATTGAAATAATCGATAGAAAACACACAAAATTAAAGAAATATAATATTATTTTAAAGTTTGATCAATTCGATTAGTTTAGTTCTTTTAACTAAAATATCAAAATGAAAATTAAAAATTAAATTTAAAAAAAAAATAATCGAACCGAACTAATATAAAAAAAATTATGCCCGTGTTCACCAAAGGATGCCATGTCATCGAGTCGTGTCATTAAACGCGTGATGGCACGTGCACGTCTCATGGTCTGCGCAACCCCTTTGATCTTCCCCGATTTGTCATTTGGTCTGCACTGTTTAAATAAAAAAAAAAGGCGGGGGGGGGGGGGGGGGGCTCCGTTTGACTGTTAACAACAGTTCCCCAATGAATGTTCGTTCGTTTCAATTTCTACAATAGATAGATAGATAGATAATAATATCCTAAAAGTAAGTATAGAGAGATAGAGAGAGATGGTCTCTCTAATTTTTTTAAAAGAAATGAATTTAAAATTCTATGTTTTTCTTTTGCTTCAATTGCTTGGCATTGTTTATTCAATTCACGGTTAGGTTAGGTTTCTGTTTCTGTAATCCGAAACAATCCCAGAAAACCACTCTTTTTTTACACAATGGTGGATCCCAGTCCCACTCGATGCCTCCCCCTTACCCATTACCCACCTCCGAGTTCCAGAATATTCTGAAGAGGATGAGGACCCGCTCCGTGCCACCTCCAAGTTCCAGAATATTCCCAAGAGGATGACCCGCTCCGTGCCTCCACCATATCCATACCCGCCTCCAAGTTCCAGAATGTTCCGATAAGGAGAGGAGAGGAGAGGAGAGGAGGACCCCCTCCTTGCCAATGCCAAATGAAGAACGGACGTAAAGAAAAGAAGTGGTTTACTGAGAAAATACTACTAGAACTTTCTGGATTAAAATTTCTTGGAATTGAGTATATTTATTTATTTACAGGCCCAGTCGCGCTAGCTCCAATGCTGACAACAGCGCCTTTATTCTGTTGCCAGCGGAATAAGCTTTCAAAAAAATTAGAAAAATTAAGGTTACATCTTCTTTATTATTTTCAAGTAATTTTTAATTTTTTAAAATAAAGATAATTCGTTCTCTTTATTATTTTTAAAAACAAAAAAAAAAATTACAAAAAAAACTCAAAACAACAAAAAATTGTTTTGAGTGTTTTCATCCAAAACAAACTCAAAACTCAAAACACATTTATTTATTTGTATTTTATTATTATAATAGAAAAAAATACTATAAAATTCATTAACTTTAAAATGTATATATTTTTTAATAATATATTAACATTGAATATTTTTAATTTATTGAATAAAATATTATTAAAAAATTATTTTCAAAAGTTTAAAGAGGAATAATTTTCTATTTTGAGAAATAATTTTTCAAAATGATAAAGAGAACGCATTTTCAATTTTCTAAAAATAGACTATCAAAATAGAAAACTGAAAATGAATTCAAAACTCAAAATTGAAAATTGAAAAGTATAGAGAACGCAACCTAAATATTTTTCTCAGGGTTCGTGCATTTTTTTAATATTTTTAATTTTTTTATGAAAATTTTAAGTTTTTTTTAATGAAATTTAGGTATTTGTTTGAATAAATTTAGGTTTTTTTAAATTAAATTTTAGGTCTTTTATGAAATTTAAGTTCCTTTGAATATTTTAAAGTCTTTTTTGGTATTTTTATGAAATTTATGTCTTTTTATGAAATGTTTTGATTTTTTTATGTCTTTTTATAATTTTTTTAGGTATTTTAATGAAATTTATGTCTCTCTCTCTCTTTTTTTTTTTTTTAATTATCAAATTTGGTTTTATTTTGATATCAAGTATTAAATGTCAATTTTTTTTAATTATTAAGGGACCGAATGCCGTATTTATGTATTATTAAGTTTGATATGATGTATTTTGTTAAAGTGAATTTTTTCAATGTGACATAGATGACAATTCTATTTATTCTTAATTAGGGTCGCAAATGAGCCGAACTATTCGTTAGCAACTCGGTGTTCGGTTCGGCAAAACTTCATTCGAGTTTGTTCGTTAAGATAAACAAACCGAACTTAAATTTAACTTTGACACTCGATTTATAAATAAATCAAGATTAAACTCAATAAATCTTTACTCGTTAGCTAGCGAGCTAGCTCTATTAGAAGCCCGCAAACAAGTCCAATTAAAAGTTTGCAATAACTCATGAAAACATATTGATTTATAAATATATTAATAAATTTATTCATAATTTTATAAATCAATTATTTTATAATTAGATAATATATATGTATAATATATTAGATATATATTTGATAAATATATTATTTAACATATATACATATGCATACATATAATCATTGTATTATTTACTAAATTATATATTTATATTTCCTTTTTCATCTTTCTCTCCAAGAACCCTATTTTTTCTCTTCCTCTATCTTATTTCTTGTACCTTTTTCATTCGTCGCCTCGCTTCTCACTGTCGCCTTGCCTTTCATTGCAAACCGTCATTGCATCATTCATCTTCCATCGCCTCTTGTTGTAGCTGCACACCCTTCCTCTGCCGCTGCCGTTACATTCTCTCCCCTTTTGGAGGTGGCGAGCCCGAGCTCAACTCGTCAACCGAATTGACGAGCTGAGCTTTTAGGCTTGACTCAAGCTCTAGCTTGAGGTCAGGTTTGCCAAGCTAGCTTAATGAAGCTTGGCTCGACGAGTCTCAATTGCAACCCTACTCTTAGTCTCAATCACGCTAAGAATTTAAAACCATATTTTTTTAATAGTTTAAGTATTGAATGTTTATGTTTTACACTTTAAAAATTAAATGTCATATTTTTTAATTATTGAAGAGTCTTTGTATATATAAAGGCAAGTAAAAAGTAACATAATCAACACAATGATCCCTAATAGAATATAAATTCATTACTCTAATAAAATTACCAACCGTGGTCTAAAAATAAATGATCATCAAAGTTAAATATTTGCAACATTGCTAGAAAAAAGATAAATTAATTACATGTATCGTTTGTTGAATTTATCATAGACATGAATACCTTAATATTTTAGAAATAACAAAAATTTCTACCATTATTATTGTATAAAAAAAAAAAGTGGGTCCAAGTCCAAGAAAACTCTAAGAGGAAGAAGCCCAAAAAGAGAAACTCGAGAGACTAACAGTCCTCAAGAGACTTTCTTGGAGGCTATTCTTGAGTACTCCCAGGAGACTTTTTTGAAAACCTCTCTCAGGTACCTCCAGACATGAGATTCTCTTGGATACCCCTCGAGAGATCCTCTTGGAAGCTTCTCTTAGGTCTAAGAGTATGTCAACTAGTCTATGAGATCTTTGCTTAGAGATTCATAACAGATAATCACAAAAGACTTAAATGTTTCTCTACTTGACAGTCTCAATTTCTATAAATAAGGAGTGATTTCTTCAATTGAAATATGACCATAACTTTATTTAAACTATATTTCTATTAGTCTTACATATTTTTCTAGAGATTGACTTAAGTATTGGAGGGGTAGCACAAGAGATATCCTGCGCCACTCGATTATGTAATACCCCGAGAGCCCAAAAGAAGTTAGTATATATCGAGGATAGTGTAAGGAAGGAAACAATACCAGTTGGATACTTTTTGAACTGAATGTTGGCAAAGAACTCCCAAGTTAAGCGTGCTTGACTTGGGGTAATCCAAAGATGGGTGACCCCCTAGGAAGTTCGCGTAGGTCCATCAGGGTAAGTTGTTCCGGTCCTTCATATTGCTCGATACGGGATGTTACAGGTGGTATCAGAGCCGACTCCCGAGCCTCTGAACGCGGTGGTGGGGCAAACCTCAGCGAGAACGTTGAGTCCCTGAGAGGGGTGCGTGTAGGCACCTTAGGCGAATCCCACATTGGCCATGCATCGGGGGGAGATTTGGGATCAGTTGTAAGGTCGCATGACAAGGACGTCATGTGCTCAAAGAGGGGAGAATGTAATACCCCGAGAGCCCAAAAGAAGTTAGTATATATCGATGATAGTGTAAGGAAGGAAACAACACCAGTTGAATACCTTTGGACTGAATGTTGGCAAAGAACTCCCAAGTTAAGCGTGTTTGACTTGGGGTAATCTAAGAATGGATGACCCCCTGGGAAGTTCGCGTAGGTCCATCAGGGTAAGTTGTTTCGGTCCTTCATATCGCTCGATACGGGATGCTACAGATTATACAAAGACTTACCCTATTAAGCATTGTTAAGTTTTGAGACTTACCCTATTTTTATCCTATCTTTACTCGATTACAAAAGATATTTACTCGAGTAACCAAAAAACATTACTCAATTACAAAGAATACTTTACTTGAGTAAAATGATACCTAGAAATTTTAACTTAAGATTACTCGATTATCAAAAAGATTCACTTGAGTATAAATGATTGTTACTCAATTACAAAAGCTCCTTACTCAATTAAATTTAAGATGACATAAAATTGCATATCATACTCAAGAATAAGGATTTAATTAGTCAAGCATATCTTATCTTTACTTGATTATTCTTATATATGTAATCGATTATTTTAAAAATATACTAACAATTACTCGATTATACATATGAATTACTCAATTAATTTTTACATTGAAAGCTTTACTGATTTCTTGCATAGTCAATCAATTACATGATTATTTTGAATGTATTACTCAGATTAAGTTTTTGATAACATAAGAATTATTCCAATTATTTTAGTCATCATCATCGAACCAAATTTACCAAAAATATTTTCTCATAAAATCAAAACCCAAATCTCTCAACAATCTCCTCATTTTTTATTTATGAGCCTTTTTGAAAAATTTGTATATTGATTTATTAAGAAAATAAGTTTTAAAAATTATATTTTCAATGAATTTGATTTATTGATGATTTTCAAAGTATTTTATAAATTATTTTGAATTGAAGAACTTCATGCTCACATATATGTATGCCTTTCAAAATAGCCAAGCATGGTTTTGTATTGATCAAAGAGTGTGAAGCTACCCCCCACGAGCATGGCACAATAGTAAAGCACAAAAAAGATAACAGGAGCATCAGAGGTTTGAATCATTGTAGTGTCTTGGAAGATAGAATTATTGTTATAATATAGCATTAGTTGGAAGACAAGTTACCCATGTGGAGACAGGGTTATGGTGTGACCTGTCGCCCATCTAAGGGTCCTTTCCGCATGATGTAAATGTGGAGTCTACAAAAAGGATAGTCATTTTCTAAAAGTATATTCCGAGTGTGTATAGACTGTGATCACATTTGGATTTACCTAGAAGGCGAACTAGGAGAGAAGGCTGCTCTCTCCAAGATTAGTCGAGCGAATCTCAGATACTTGGGTCATTTAAAAAAAAAAAAAAGAGTTGAAACTTGTGAGAAAATATTTTTTAAAATTAACTAAGTATAAAAAGTCTTTTATAAATTCAATCGAGTATTGCTCAGTATGTTTTTAAAATAATTGAGTATTGAAGTAACTCAATTGATTATCATAAATTCCTACTCGAGTATGTGTTGCAAAAACTCTATTTCTTAAAAACTATAATAAAGTATGACAGTTTCTATAATCGAGTATTGATTCTTTACCACTTAAATAAATTTTGGAGATTAATCGAGCATCTCTATAATATTAAAATCTGGGCATATAGTAAATCAAGTAAAGCCTAGTTCAATTGATTACCGTATTTGAATAATCGAGTCATTGTATATGTTAGTCGAGTGCTTTACACATCCCTCTATTTTTTTATTGAACTATCTTGGCTTTTAGTATTATGTTTGATAAAGTATATAAGCAGGGAAATTTGTATATAAGAGGTACATTGAAATATCAAAAGATTTCATAAATAAAAACAGAACACAAAAAGATTAAAAAAATAAAAATAAAATAAAAAAACTATTTTACTGGTGGTTGATCTTTATTGCCTACATCTTTTTCCACAACTGTTCTTGTGGTCTTCTGGGCCGTAGACTTGATTATTCCTGATGAGTGCATAGCTGTTTTGATTTCAGCTAGCCTCTCTTCAACCTTGAGCTGCCTTTGTTCCAATCTTTCTAATCTCCATCCGTTGATTTTATTTGATTCAAAATGTGTTTAATATTTTTTATCAGATTGATAACATGCTGTTACATGATATTAAGATATATATTATATTTGGTTTTAGAATATGAGTATGTCTCATTATAATTGTTATTTATATAATGCATGTTATTATTGGTTATGGGCTGTTGAGTTTTATTATGGGCTGAGCGCATATTGCCCATACCTTTTCGTGGTGTTTCCCTTGCTGGCCCGAGCCATTTCTCTGGTCCATTTGGCGTTGATATATAAGAGTTTCCAGACGCCCTAATATCCAAAACTTTCTGATATTTGTCTTGTGCTCTCTCTCTGAAACTCTAAGTCGGCGATTCTTGAAGCGAGACACATTTCGTGAATTCTTCGTTCTGATTTCTGTTTCAATCGGTTGTTTGGTTGCTTCCATGGTAAGATCTGACGATAAGAACAGTTTATTGCTTAATCTCTATGTGTTTTAATCGCCTGAGATGTGAGAGGTTATTGACTGATAGAACAGATACTTAGCCTTGATCGTGAGATTGGTATAGAATAGATTTATCTTGATCTTGTTGTTTTGTTTCTGTTTTTCAGTTGTATTGCAATATTGTTTTTCTTTTCGATTTATGATCTTGTAATATTTTATAAACTTGAGATCTAGTGAATTGACTAGAGGCGGAGCCTCTGTCGTGCCGTGAGTAGGATCTATTAATTCGAACACGTATATCATTGTGTCTTGTGTGTATGGTTTTTTGATTTAAAACTTTTAGTTTTTTACTATTTATCGCGCTTGATCTCTGTTTAACCGAGTAATCAGGTTATTTAAAATCTATACCATTATTGCTTCCTGGTTATTGATGAGAGTGGAGATTGAACTGGTCAGAAACTCTCCCAAGGGCATTCTAGTCACATTTTGAGAAGTATGACTAGTCATCAGAAACTCTCCTAAGGGCATTTTGTGAGGGGATGGCCTCTCATTCTGCAGGGACCCGTGTTGCAGGAGGAATTGGGGGCGACAGAGGAATTGCAAATGGTTCCATACGCCTTGAAGGCTTTCTCGCATGCATCAAAGTGAGATTCTTGGGCAACACCAAAATAAGGATTTTTTTTTTTCTTTTACAAAAGATTAACTAAGGAATTCAAAACTCGAAGGCTTTCTTATCAAGAGTCCAAAGGAGTATATTGGGTTATTTTAAGCCCAAAATGTTTCTAAAAAGAGGAATGGGCCTATCGTATGCCCAAAATCTTAAAACATGGAACTTGATGAGCTCTCACATGACTGAAATACTCTGAAATAAACACTAAAAGAGACTTATTAGTGAAAGTTGGGCCATAAAATGAACAAAAGAAGTGAAGAAATATTAAGGGCTTTTATCAGGTGACATCCTTCTATCGGCTCAACACATTCACTGATTCTGTCCATCCAACACCTCCTCGGATTCTCATTAATCATTAAAGATTTAATTAGATACTCAACTAATTTTTCTCAAAAATTTCATAACTAACCAGAAGTTATGAAATTTTCTTATATTAATTATTCTTAAGAATTTGAAATATGGGTTGTTAGTGTTACATAGAGAGAACAAGGGGTGTCATATTAATTAATATTCTTAAAATAAATTCGAATTAGACCAATTAAACCCTTTTATTAGATGATGACTTGGGCTTGGTTACACCCTTTGGTTTCAAAACAAAGGCCAAGACCCATTAACTTACTGATCTCCCATCTTGTTTGGAGGCTTTGCAAATTTCAAACCCTAAAGTCTTCACTATTCTGTCACTGAGAATATGAATCTTTAAGAACAAAAATAAGTCACATAAGATGTCATGCATAAATAACTTAAACCACAAAATTGAATTTAAAGCAAATTCACCCTTTTTGTCTAAAAGGGGCTCTCAGCTCTTCCTTGACTTGACAGCTGGGGGTAGGTATAAGGGTGCAAGCTCACATGTATGTGTAACTGTGTTGCCTCCACAAGGTCTACCCATGTCATTTCTTGTCTCTTCCTAACCAAATAAACTCTGAAGTCACATAGTGACATATATATGAAAGGCCAACCGCACCTCATAGTTAACTCAATGTCTCACAACCAACTAACCTTATTTATTATTATTTTTTGGGTGCTTAAGAGGTGCATACTTTCTGTTTAATTTTGAAAAATAATAATATTATTAAGCACAATATTTTAATTCCTACTTTATTTAAGAGAAAATAAAAACAAACACACCAAAATTGCTCTCAAAATCAGATAACCTTTATCAATGGTTTGAACTTATCAAGCAATAAGTTTGAGACTGTAGACTTGCATATTTCTAGTGATATTAGCCAATAGAAAAGTGTTTTCGCATGGAGTAAGTTTTATTCTTCCAGTTTTAAGAAGAGAAGTATGAAACCAAAATAACATATTAATTCTTATGACAGCAAAAAAAGAAAAAAAAAATCGTAAAGGAACTGTACATTGGGTCAAGAGGGTGTCTTGGTGTGGGGGGCAGCCACTCTCATTTCATATTCATCAATTAATAATTAATTAATGTGTTACAGTTACAGTTTACAAATGCACGTGACAGACCAACCCATTTTTGATACCATGGTCTCCAGACAGCTGCTTACCCAAATTGAGGGCTTTATCAACACACTGTTTCACATGTATGTATGAATATGCTATTTTACAAGAAAAAAATTTATAAAGTTATTATAAGAATGACGTGACAGTAATATTTTTGGGAATATAAATCATTTCAATATACTTAATTATTTATTTCAAGATCACAAAATCTAATGTACTACACTATATATTTTAATTAGATATTGTGGTTAATTTTTTGTTTTGGAAAGACCATCACCTCCTTGCCTTATTCATTTCTAAAATTTCAAAGAGATATGCTTCATTTTTTTTTAAAAAAAAAATTATTTTTGTAAGAGTTCACTACTTCAACAACATAAAGATAATGAATTGCTATAAAAATTGACGGGAGAAACTGTAATAATCATTCTTGAGATTTGATATAATTGTAAAAATTACTATTAAGGTCTTGAAAATAGCAATTATTTCTCCTGTTATTATACGAAAGGACAAAACGACTAGTTTACCTTCCATTATCTCTTCTCTTTCTATCTTCTCTCTCCTTTGATTTTAGATAAAAATAAATGTAAAAAAAGAACAACCAATATGGTAGTTGGTTGCTAATGACCATTGCGTTAATCTGATATCTAGGTTCACAATTGAACCCATAAGTAACCTAGAATCCAAATAAAGGCTCATTAACCACCTTGCATATGGGGTTTAACTGCTGAAAACAAAAAGAGAGAAAGAAAGAAGAAGAAAAAGAAGAAGAATATGAAAAAGATGAGAAGTTATCTCACACTGGACGAGAACAAAAGTTGTTGGTGATGACAACCAGGGCGATGATGATTGCATAAAGGTGATTAGCTTGCAAGAGAACGAGGGAAAGAAGGAGAAGAATACATTGAAAGGGAGCAAAAGCAATGGTAACAACAATGGTTCAATTGTCAGAGAATGAATGGGAGAAGAAAAAGAGAGAATATTTTTTAAATATAAAGGCATTTTGATCATTATAAATATTTAACTGAGATAACTAAAGATAGTTTCAATATAATATTAAGCTTTAAGGATACTCATTGCATTTTCAAAACTGTAATGATTTTCCCAAATTGATAAAATGTTTGGATATCTTCTTGCAGCCTGTTTGGTAGAGGACAGCCAAATGAAAATTGATAAAATGGATGGATATAAGTTCTGCAGGGAAAATAATAGTGGACCAGGAACAGTTTATATCTTGTCATCTCCAACTCCAATTTTTTTTTTCTCTCTCTCCTCAACTGAGAAAGATAATATATAATGAATGGCTAAAGTTAAACATTATTAAAATCATCAGAACCCCAATTAAAGAGTATAACAAGTATACAATACGATTATTAAATCTGTGGTACATAAATAATGTGTCCCCGGGTACGTATTAGGGCTGATCTCTTCTTAATAAGGGTTTTTACAAATATCTTGGATTACCAATATATTTAGTTTTTTCACCTAAGTTTAGAAAGTAATACGTTGTGTCTCTGAAGCCACAACCAACAAGTCACATTGATCGATGTATCAATCTCTCTATAGGAAGGTCTAATTAAGAAGGCACATAGTGTCCGGTTTAGGGACACTTAAAAACATGAAGTTCCCACAAAGTTGATGTACAGATAGAGAGTGCCGCAGCCACATGCTTTGGTAGGGAGCCATTGCATTAATATGCATCTAGCAATCACTTCACTGTGTGTCGACCTTGAATTAATGTGCGGTGTTTAGTGCATGATCAATCAATCAACAAACTAAGATCCAAATCAAAGGTTCATTATTAATTTTCATGTTCAATTTTGATTTGTTAATCATATCTATAAATAAGATTTTACATAAAATGGCTGTTTAGTTCTGAAATGTAGACACGATGATAATTAATTATACTTTAAACTTATATTTTTGCCTATTGTTTTTATGATGGATTCTCAAGTTTCTGAAGAAAAGTTCAAAGTAATCCAAATCTCATATGAAGACCCAAGTTAAAGGAGGTCTAAAGAGTCAAATCTGCATGAAAGTCTAGCCCAGAATAACCCAAACAGGTACGAAGGCGGGGCCCTAGCCTACACTCCCAATTAGTTGGCTCAACTCGCCAAGAAGATCAAATATGACCATTCACGTAATATCATCCTGACGCACACTGACCTCTTACTTTAGTTATATAAAGGTATAATATCTCAAATTCTACATATAACATTTATTATGTAAATTGATCTAAGACTAGAGTCAAATAAGCCCGTGTAGCTCTCAAATCTAACTACTCTCTCTTTAATTTTTCTTTTCATGTTGTTAGGGTTAATTAGTACTTAATTAGGACTCTACTTTTTTTTTTTTATATATATAACAAATAACTGTAAATATATATTCACGTTATCAAAGAGCACGGAATTTAAGGTTTAAATTGTAATTTTATGCTTATCACGAGGTGTTAGATACCACTTGAACCACTTTTAAAGACAGATCGAATATGGAAATTTGGACACAATATCATTATAAAATTAATTAAAGCCAACAATTCCAAAGCTAGTACACTGGTAATTTAATTAGATTTTTTTAATTTGTTTTACCAAGTACGGTTAATTTGGATTCACCATGCAAGAAAATTGACGTGGACTTGTAAGAGTGAGGGCCATGGAGTTGCTGCTGCATAGGGTTGCCTCATGAACAACGTCGCTCTCAACTTCAACATCATGTCTAGGAACATGTCTCTCTACATGCGCATATATATATACAAAAGAGATTGTTGCATGGTGCTCGGAAACGCAAGCAAGAGAGATCGATCTAGACCCTGAACTTGAAACCCTAGTTAAGAGAAGAACGAAGAATATTATGGCTGTATCGCCTTGCAAGCGCCTTCTTCTCGTGGCCCTTCTTTTGCTTTTCCTCGCATCAGCCGGAGGTACGTAAAATCTTAAATCTTGAGTCTTAAAATGATCTTATTTCTCTGTTTGAGATCAAAACAGAGTTTATAGAATCCCAAATGAGTGGTTAATTAGAGAGCTCGCAAAATTGTGTTGTTTTCATGCATTTTCTTATATATGGAAGGCTGATCGATTAATTTAATATATGTATATATATGTTGCAGGAAGAAGCTTAAGAACAGTAGTAGGAAGGGGTAATGGAGCTGAAAAGGTTGAAGAGGATGGAACATTTGAAGCGGAGGAAAAAGGGAACGTGCCAAACGCGGCAGAGCTGATGACAATGGACTACACTCCGGCGAGAAAGAAACCTCCAATCCATAACTGATTAATCCTCTGTGTGTATTATAGACTTATAGTCCTTTAGTTTTGCACTGTTTACGGATGAGTTTGATCATTACGTGTAGTTTGGATGACAGAAAATGTCAGCGTTGGGAATAGTTTTTGGCACTGTTAAATACTGTTCATTTTTTCAAGCACCTGTGTTTTCAGTTTTGGTTAAAAAATGTTGAGAAGCGGCACAAACACTGTATCATTCTTAAATCTTTCGGGTTTGTAAAGGCGGGCAAAGGGCCATATAAACGTCGATAAATGTTGGGATCATCAACTATATATTATTAAGATGTCGAACCCATTGCACAAGTCAATTTCAAAAAATGTGAGGAAGTCATGAAGAACATTAGGAATTCTAAAATTTACGTACCCAGTTCTGTAAATGTTGGGAATTGTCGGGGGTTCTAAAATTTTTGCTTTTTCAAGGTTTCATGAGATAATACTCAGGTTTATAAAAGCCAGGATTTGTTCCATAAATGCTGAAAAGTTTAATTATTGATTCTGAGTCCTCTTTTGTATTCAACTAATCCTAATTTGATGTCTCCGTTTGTTATTCGATAATCTTTTCAATCTGATTACCAGAGCCGGCCTGGGCCAGGACTACCAGGGCTACAGCTTGGGGCCCACAATTGAGGAGGGCCCAAATTTTTTTTCAAGCTTATGTATATATGTGTATAAAAAATAAAAAAAATTAAGAAAATAAGTTGTCACCTCCATCCTGTCAATGAAAAGGGAAGCCAATCAATCAATTCTCAATCTCAAGAAGAAACGTAATTAGAAAGAAAAGTCTCTTATTAATTATATAATATAATATAAAATAAAATAAATAAATAAAATATGGGGAATCAAAACATACTTTCTTATTAGCCAAATATGTAGACTCAAATATGTAGTTTTTGATTTTTAATGCAATGTTTACAATGCAGAGTACTCTTTTTCCTTCGTTTGGGGTTTTGTCTTATTGGGTTTTCCCTAAATAAGGTTTTAATGAGACCCCAAAGTATTCTTCCTTATTTTTTGTAAATTCTTATAATTTTAATAAAATTAATTAGTTGATAATTTTTTTTATTTAATTTGTATAAAGGGGCACATTTGAGAAAATTTGCCCTGGGCTTTAGAAAACCCAAGACCGGCTCTGCTGATTGCCAAACACGCATATATAGTATATCTCAATAACAATAAGCTTTAGCAAACTAACATAGTAAAATAGTTAGGCAGACATATATAAATAATAAACCACGTACTAGGGGCGGATCTAGGGGTGTAGCCATGGCCCGTGCCAGCCTTAGCCCTTCCTCAAAATTTTCCTGAGATTTGGACTATTTGGGAGGAGGGGGGGTGAAATCGCTGATGGATCTGGGGGCAGTCCCCCCCCAAATCCATCCCTGGATCCGCCTCTTCCATGTACCATATTTCATTAACAGAAATGAAAACTGAAGTTCACCAATTTCAAGTATATATGATCAGAACTCTCAAGTTCAATGTATTGTATCAAAAAGTTCAAAACATCTTCAAATTAAAAAATTCTACATTATTGAACTAACCTTTGTAAATGTATATAGAAAGTTTAAAACATCTTCAAGTATACAAGGGTCTCATATTTATTTTCTCTGTGTTAGGTTGTGTTTCCAAAGAAGGCCCAAGGCGGTGATGATGTTTTGGGTGAGTATAATCTTCATAGTTTTCAGCCTGTGATTAAAATATAACCCATATCACCACTTATTGGCAGCCCAATTAAAAGTCGAGCCATAAACCCATTAGTCATTTCTTTGGAGGAGAAATGGGCTTTAGCCCATTTGCTCAAGGAATGAGAAGCCTGGCCCAATACTTGTGTGGCCTAATAGCTTGTGTAGCCTATGTGGCTTGTGATTCCCTAGCTGGCTCGTATATATATGCTGCTTGTCTCTTTGGAGACTCAATACTCTCTCATGCTCCCTATGTTGGCAGTCGAACCACCTCCCCTCTCTTGTCTTTGCTTGGCCATTTTTTCTCCTTGTAATCTAGCTATGTGTGGCGCCTCCATTGCGTGCGACGTTGCTGCTTTGTGCGGCTCCTTTGTGGTCTGTCATATGCTGAGAATACCAGACTTCTCTTTGACGTCTTGGCTGATCCTTTGCCTATTTAAACCCTCGATGGATGTCTTTTTGGTAAGTCTTTCGACCTTTGCTATTCAACCCAATATCTTTGTGATATACCTCTTGTTTCCTTTGTGGACTCTACTTGGTGCAGAGCATTTTGTTGGAAAGAGGGGTTCATTTCGCTCGAGAGAGAGGGGGTTGTTTGGGGTGATTGGGGGTTGGGTTTTGTTGGGGCTTGGTGGCTTTATTCTCGGAGTTGCCCAAGTGGTGATTTGTTGCCTAGATTTGATCCTTGAATGCCTTTATCGTGACTGCTAGGGAGTTTTTTTGTATACTTTGCATATTTTTGTTTGATTCTGATTTCAATTAATCTTACACTAACCTATTGTTTTGTAGATCTTTCACTCACACTTTGCTTATTCAAAACATACCATATTTCTAGAACAAGAACAAATACGAACAACCACAAAAAAAGTTCATTTTCATTTGTGTAGTCATCCATGCTTTCTCCTCCTCCTCAATTATCCCTGAAATAGAAATATAAAACACGAGTTAATAAGGAGATATAAACTATTGCCTTGTTGAAAAGGTTAGCTTAAGAAGGGGGTGATTAAGTTTATCCCAAAAATTTTAAAACCAAATTAATAAAAATATGAAAGAATAGAAATCAACACAATAAAAACACAAAAGACAGAGACAACAGATTTATAGTGGTTCGATCTAGAACCTACATCCATTACCTTGACACTTGTCAAAGATTTTGAAACAATCACTAATCGAATTCCTTTTGAAGAGGCAAACATTATCCTCTATAACTTACAAAGCTTTTTCAAGGAGCAAACCTAACCTTCTAGTTGTTTTTTTACTTTGGCTCAAGCACTAACCCTCAAATCTCACTTTGCAAGTGATGGAGTATAAAACAAACAAAGATGTCTGAAGATACAAGTGTTTTCTCTCGAGAATAATACAAGATAAGAAAAGAAAAAACACTCAAAAGTTGTATTCGAATGTGAAGGATTAAGATTTTGTCACTTGAATCAACTTTCAGTAAAAGAAAAGATGATTTCTTTTAGATCGTGTGTGAGAATGTTTGTATATTTGTTGCTTAGTCTATTTTTCTTTGTCGATTCTATCTATATATAAAAACAAAAAAATATTTTTCTCCAGATAGGGTTTCTGCATCAAATCACATCAGCTATTGCCTTTTTCAAACTTCAAATTTAAATAAATATATCTTTAAACAACAAAACGATAGGAGATCTCAATCAACAAAAATAGATATTCACATCAACTTGTCTGAAGATGTGCAACGTTTAAAACATTAAATGAATATGTTAGATTATTCAATTAGAGAAGTAATGTAAAAGGATTTTAAATTCACATAGACAAACTATTTGAGTATAAAGTACTTATAGTGGAGTAACTTAAGCAAATAATTGAGTAATATGTGGGGTTACTCAAGTATCAAAATTCAACACTTTAGGTTTTTGATTTTTATAACACAATAATTGAGTACAAAGATAAGTTAGGCGAGTAATATCATCAAGTACTCAATTATTATAATCAAGGAATTGAATAGAATATATTAAAATAAAATATTTAGTATCAACACATAATTACTCAAGTGTTATTTAATATTAGCCATGTAAGGTTTGCTCTTAGTCAAGTATGTAGTAAAGTAATCGAGTATAAACATATTAGTGACTTTAATACCTCTTTTGATCAAAGCATCTTCGTCGAGTTTGTCTCCTTATTAGTGGATTACACATTGAGTAGGTCTCTGTTGTTATATCAAAAGTTGACTAATATGTTGAATTAGTTGAGTACTCTTTTGCTAGTTTGAAAAAGAGTCCAAGCTTAGGAATCAAGTAATAATCTATATTAATCGAATACAAAATGAAGAGTTCTCTATATCTTGTCAAGGAGTCAACTACTTACAGTAATAGTAGAGTAATAACTTGAGAGCACGGACTAAGAGTTGACTAACATAATTTAGTAATCGAGTACATTTTGTCTGACTCTCAATTCTTTAGTAGGAAGTCGACTACTCTCAAATCATAGTCAGGTAATGTAAGTCTAGATTTGATTCTTCCTATTTTTTTATTCAGTTAGTCGAGTAATAACATAAATTACTCCTATAACAAATATATTCTTACTTAAATACTTATTTAAATTTTTTTGACATGATTCTTTACGTACAGTTATTTTGAATAAGCATCAAAATAGACTTTTAACTACAACATGCCTAATGAACATTTCACGAACAGTTTGAATTATAAATTGTTCCTCACAATTTGCCTAATGTTTTGTGCAAAGAAAATTGTTTAACCTATTTAGAGCTTCTGAAAACTAAAGATAAAAGTATCTATTCAAAGATTTAACTTTAGTTGATTTAGGAAATAATGATGTGAGAATGTTTGAGAGAAAGTGGAATTTCCAAGAACAATTTTAGAGCAAATATTGTAAATTGAAAATGCTAAAAATAACATTTGACTAGATAAAATGAAAAGAAGAAATGAATAATGTAGCACATAAAGAGTTTTATAGTGGTTCGGTTTAACCAACCTACTCCACTCCCTTGCCTTCTCACCAAGAATTTCAACAACTCACTGGTAGCTTTTAAAATGGGATAAATTACAAACCACTTACAACGGTTTTTAAAGACTCAACCGAAACCACTATCTTTTTAAGGATTAAGTGAAATCTCTTATCTTTTAGAGATCGGGTAGAACCATACAAAATTCTCAAGAAATAAAGAATATAAGAACAATAGAATGTTTACAGTTATAGCCCCAACAGAAAATAATCCTTTTCTCAAACAATAGAGATTTAAGAATAGAAAATAAAGATCTCTCTTTCTTTTTGTTTTTACAGCCAATAATCAATGAAATCTTGAGTGGGCCTCTTTGACTTAAAACTGGAGTAGAAGGAATTAGAACAACTGCTTTATCTTTGGCATTTTTTCCCTTTTATACTTGCTGATGGCATCTGTAGAAAAAACTTTCTTTTCTCTCCAAAAAATGATTAGAATATTTAAAAATTAATATAAAAGAATAAGGGAAAAATTATAGCCATTTTGAAGTCTTAACGGTTAAAACTGTGCATATATATATTGGTTTTATCAAAGAAAGCATTGAAAAAGTAGAGAAAAAGAGTTCACATCTTGAAAAAAAAAATCAAATTGAAAGAAAATAGCGATACATAAATACATTCGAAACCTTACAAGTTCATTCATCTGATCTTTCGTTGAAAGCTATTCAAGTGTTCAAACCAACCTTTCAAATATGAATACAACTATTAAGTGTTTTCGAAATTATATCTTATATTATTCTTGAGAGAAAATCTTACAATTCATACAAAATGTCTGGCTCACTGTCCATCACTTGTAAAGTGAGTTTTGAGGATTAGTGCTTGAGCCGAAATGAAAAAATAGTGTGAGGGTTAAGCTTGCTCCTTCAAAAGCTCTATAAGTTTGAGCGAATAGTGCTTGTCTCCACAAAAAACACTTAGCCAGTGGATGTTTCAAAATCCTAGTGTTAATATAGTGGATATAGGTCTTGTGAAGAACCATTATAAATCCTCTTCCTTTTCTTTTGTGTTCTTTGATTGTGTACTTGTAACATCCCGGTATTTTGGAAAAAATAATAATATGTAATTTGAGTATCAAAAATAATTTATTGAGAATTTATAATTTTAAAGAATTTAATTGAAGGGATTCTTGGTAACCCATCGAGGTGTTTTTGGGTCCGATGGATTTTTACTGAAAAATGACGACATGGTATGTCAATTTGTAATTTTGTGAAATGGAATGCCAAGTAGTGAATTGAACAATTAAGATAATTAATTATTCTACTTGGGGGTATTTATGGAATTAAAAATATGTGGTATTTTATTTATGAATATACTATATTTATGGAAAGGGGTGTAACTGGAGGTTTGCAGAAAATTTGGGGGTAAAAGTGGAATTATAAATTTGAGATGTAAGTGTGGTTTTCAAAGATTTCGGGAGTTTAGGTGCAACTTCAAAAAATGGGCTATAGAGTCTTTAAAATTAATGGTGTGCACTATATAGGTAAGGAGGCTTGCAGGCCAGATGGCACGCGCGCACAAGGAGGGGTTGGATGAGGCGCACGGGCGAAGGTTGGGAGGATTTTGTTGGAATTAATTTCCATCCTTCTTAGCGTCAAAAAGGTGTCGTTTTGATAAGGCAGTGGGGAGCCGTTGGTTGCCACGTGGCCAACCTCGAGCCACTTATTCTTTTTGCATTTTGAATGATGATTTTTGTTATTTAAGTGTGCAATCGGTTGAAATAGAAGGGGAAGAAGGGAACTCGAACAATAGTTGGAAAAAGGAGAAATTGGGAAAATTTAAAGGAAAATTTGGTATAATTGAAGTTTGAAGTGGCTAGGTAAGTAGGAAAATTATTAGAAACTTTGTACGGTTAAATTATAAATCTTACATGGTTGGATTTAATTATTTTGGGCCATAATCTCATTATTTTTTCTGTAAAAATATTACTTTGCAGCGGGAGTACGAGAAAGATTGGAATCCTAGAGGCAAGTTCAAAACCCTCTTTGCATGCTCTTTAATCCTTATGCAAGTCCTCGTCATTTTGTGTATTTTAGTCCCCCCCTCACCTTGATTCGGTTGCAAATATTAATTTTGTGAGTACATGTGGTACCTATTTTATAACTTGTGAGTTGTTGGTGAGTTTGGTGGTGGTGGTTCTAATTGTCATGGGGCTTTGTATCGCCTTATTTCCTTGAGAATGATGTCGAACCGATGTGAGACTAGGTTCTTAGAGAGTTGAGGAGACTTGGTGTGGTTGTGGTATTACTGGTGTGTCCGCATGATTGTCTTATATGGCTGTGGAGGTTAACTAATTAGTCTCTGTCTAATCTTCAATATTATCAAATATTCTAGACCAATCAATAATGTGAGTAATGACGGGTGTTATCCTTAATCTTGAAAGTGAAGTGGCACAAATACCTAATATAGGGGTTCATAACTCGACCCTAGAATCATATGAAATATCAACATGTCGACTTGTAAATATTGGGTTGAAGCCTAATACCATAAGTGTGTTGGGAACATACAAATGAGTACATCGATGTATAACATTAGCTATGTGTGTCTAAGGGTGTGGGTTACAAAGCTATTGGCTATTGTCCGTTGAGTCATGACAGTCGATGGTTAGATGTATGGGCGCCAACTATCAGCTGTTATGATAAAATGTGGATGATCTAGGGAAGTTGGTATTGCTAGTCACTCGTAGGGGAATATATGAGTGGTTGCATAAAATTTTAATGAGGAAGCATGTGTTCATGCATGACGATGTCTATATGTCTATTAAACAAGTTTGTTTCTATATGATGGTATTTGTCCCCTTGGCTTTTGAGTGAGGGCACTGCTATCACCGTGCTGATGACGTCCAGGTAGGGTAGGCGTGTGTTGTCATGCCAAAGAGGGCAACATATGGTTGGTGAATATTATGGGTGTTGATGTTGTATATGACATTGTTAAGCATATTGACATGTGTGAGCTCGAGGGCCATTTGTATTCCATGAGAATAAGTGTGTGTTACACATGAAGTAAACGGGGTATACAACATGAAAAACAATATGAATGTAAATGTGTATAGTGGTACAAGCTATACTATATGAACTAGGCCCAAATGGCCATTTGCATAATCATGAGTATGTGCTATACAAACCTAGAACTTGTCATGGGCATATAACGTAAAGCATAACGAATATATGCGATAATTTGAAACATGACGTGGGAACATATGTTGGAAGCCTTGTTATGGCTAATCGTGGGTGCTTCCTTCTTGTTTCAATTTCCTATGGTGCCCATTTATTTTAAATATATTTGTTGAGTCTTGTGGCTCATTTTGTTTTAACATCATTCTAGGCTATGGAAGGGGAAGTTCAAGGGTGAGTTTTAGTGGTGTCAGATCCTTGTTGGTAGCTATGTGTACGGGGTTCTCTCAACTGAAAAGATCTTTGAGGTCTGTATTAATGGTTATTTGCGCTTCTGTTGTTGTACAAAGAGATTGGTATCAATTTATTGTGTAGGAATAAAAGAATTTATTTGGGCAAGAAATTTTCAGTCGTTACAGTTTTCGTTGTGTTTTCATTTGATTTTAAAAATTTGGGGTAAGCTTAGTTCACCCCCCCTCTTAAGCTAATCTTTTTAATAGCATGTGTCTCACCATCCTTTATTATTAGTATCTCATACTAATCAAAGGTAGTAAATTTATGTGCTGGTTTATATTGGATTAATTAAAGTCCCTATTCGAGGAATCTAAGGACCAGAAATAGTTTAAGAATTCTTGTATTAAAGAATCTTATCCACATATTCTTAACAACTTAAGAATGATATTTTTAACAACTTAAGAATGATATTTTTAACAAGAAGTCTAGTGAGTTATTCATATAAATGTGGAGAGTTTTGAATTAAAAAACTGTCATTTTATAAATATATTATGCAAGAATACATCAAAATGCCCATTTATATGTCATCTAGATCTAGCAATATTATGTCATACCATTAACAATCATGTCTCTGTCTATAATTATTTAGGGTTTTAACTTTTAAACAAAGAGAAAGTGTAGAGATAATGTAGTTGCTTGGTTTATCTAATGTTTGAATTAAGGGGGAGGAAATGAGGGGTTTTATTTTAAAAGGGGTCGACTGATTTTTGGTCTCAGATAGATCCTGGATTGGATTGGACTAAAAATCGATTGGTGTATTTTAGTTGATAAAGGATTAAACCTCATAGCAATAGGTATTGAACTAGACTAAACCAAAATTTGAACACCTTTAAGTGCAAAGTGTAAAAGGGTTTTAGGGGACCTGGGATTTTGAGGAATATTCTTGGTTATTGTGAAGGCTGGGAAGTCTTTAGGTTCTGATGTACCTGGAAAGACGAGGCAAGTAAAGCGGAGTCGAGGAAGCAAAAAAGGCCTTATTGGCCCAGCCAAGGGGAAAGCCACTCGGTATAGCCGAGTGGCCTCCCCCACTCAGCATGGCCGAGTGGCCAAGGCCACTCGGCAACCCCCACTCGGCACAACCGAGTGGGGGGCCACGCGGCCCTACCGAGTGAGGGCCACTCGGCCATGCCGAGTGGCCCACATCTCACTCGGCTAGGCCGAGAAGACCCCCACTCGAGTGATGACCGAGTGGGTGGTCACCTGGCTGCACTCCTCACCCTACAATTTAGATAGCCTTAATCAGTTTTGGATGTTCAGTGTTGAAATGGTGAGGAGGTTTAAACTCACCAGTGTGTGAGTGTAGTTGTAGCACAAATATAAATTCCGGACAAGTCCGGGTCGATTCACTGGGAGGTTTATTTAACAAAAGAATGGTTCATTCGGGTTGATTTATCCAAAGAGAGCTAAGTTTTCTTGATTGTGAAAAGGTTTGTTTTTTTTACTATTAAAAAGGTCTTGGGTTGAGGCGAGTTCAGAGCCAATGCCTAATAAATCTCTTATAGCAATTTAAACAGCAACATTAATTTGAAATAAATAGAGGATCATTTGGTAGTTATAATTCAAGATACGAGTAATTCTCAGCTAAGCAACCCTTATACATGATATGATGGTTCTAGGTTAAGATGTCACTGTAAATTGTATTATACTACAGACTATGATTTGATCGTCTGAGCTTGGGTATATCTCATCTCCAATTCTAACAACTCTCATACATGGCATGAGAGTTCTAAGTTAGGATGATGACCCAATCCAAACTCTCAAAATCATTTACACACTCAACTCGAGTTTAACTCAGATAAATCTTGCATTCATCGAGGTTTGGCTTATCTTGAGATTCAAGAACATTGGACACTGTCCTCGCCTTAACCCAAGATTAGATTTAGCTACTCATTTCCATTTTTAAAATAAATTGGCAGGAATTTAAATGACAGGAATTAAAAGACAGTATTTAAAAGACTATTTTTTAACCGACCATATAGACGGTATATAATGAAAAGACAAGAATTGAAAGACTATTTTTTTAACCGACCATATAGGCGGTATATAATGAAAAGACAATATTTAAAGACAATATTCAACCGACCATATAGGCGGTATATAATAAAGTAATAATAAATGACATAAGAATTTAAAAGAAGAAAAAAGAAATAAGATTGTAAGAGAAAATAAGAGAGAAAATAAGAGAGAACAAGAGCAATTAAAACAACTGAAATTTCATTCAAGAATAATCATCCTTACAAGTGCACCTAAGTGCTCTATTTATAGGCTAAAAGATGTAATGGAAACCACTTAATTATATAATTTAATAATACAAAATATCTAATTGATGATGTAAGCAATGATGTCATTCCAACCCATGATGTAAGCGATGATGTCATCCTAACCCATGATGTAAGCGATGATGTCATCTCAACCATGATGTAAGCGATGATGTCATCTCAACCATGATGTAAGCGATGATGTCATCCTATTTGTGGGACTTGGGCTTTTCATATTTTTGGGCTTGGGCTTTCTTTATGTTGGGTTTGAGCTTGGGCTTGGGCCTTCCTTGTGTTGGGCTTGAGCTTGGGCTTGGGCCTTTCTTATGTTGGATTCTATTTGATTGTTGAGACAAGTGCACTTGAAACATCCTCTAAACTCCATAGTTGGCTCATGATTTTGAGCAACAATAATGGGTAATCCAACGTCTTCGATTTATGCCCCTAATTAATTGTAGAAGACAGCTTTCTTGCTTCATCCTGTAATAATATATAATGCAAATAATTATTTATTTTAAGCATAATTATAAAGCCAAAATAGGGATATAATTCATTAGGATATAGGAAATATTAACCCTTATCATCACCCGACACCCTGCCGGGTGACCCATTGTGATCGAAGATTCAGCCTATGGCCGCCCTGTTGACTAGACAAATGGGCCCCGAAAATTCTGAAACGGGCCCCGAGATCCCTGCCGAAAATATCGCGAGATCTCTCTCTCTCCTCCATTATAAATATAAGACCCGACTTTCATCACAGGTACGCTATTTTGAGCAATTGAAGTACGATTTCCCATTTTCTCTCGAGGTTTAATTTAAGCATCGGAGGGTTTGCGAGGGGACCCCCACCCGCGCCCTAACGGTGCTCTCGTTTTGTAGGCCACTCGTCATCCCGAGGCCTCTCGTCACCAACAAGGCCTCTCGTCACCAGCAAGGCCTCTCGTCGCCAGCAAGGCCTCTCGTCATCAGCAAGGCCTCTCGTCATCCCGAGGCCTCTTGTCATCCCGAGGCCTCTCGTTATCTCAAGGCCTCTCGTCACCAGCAAGGCCTCTTGTCGCCAGCAAGGCCTCTCGTCATCAGCAAGGCCTCTCGTCATCCCGAGGCCTCTCGTCATCTCTAGGCCTCTCGTCATCCCGAGGCCTCTCGTCATCTCAAGGCCACTCGTCATCCCGAGGTCTCTCGTCATCTCAAGGCCACCAGATCACTTTTAGCCACAAGATCATTTTCAGGCTACCAGATCATTAGCCCAAAAGACCATCAGCCCACAAGATCATCAGCTCAACCAACCATCAGCTCTGTCGGTTTATCAGGCTCGGAATTCCATCAGATCCAATTCCTCGTCCAGATCCTCATCAGTGAAGACACAACTCTCGAGACTCTTGCTTCTGTCCACAATTAAAAATAGATTGTTGTATTTTGGCAACAACAATTAGCGCCGTCTGTGGGAAGAGCAAGACAAAAAGTCAACTCATGAATGGCAAACACCCGTGGACACCGACGAACTCTTTCTCAAGGCGTAGAAACACGCCTACCGCCACGAAACTCTCAGCAACAGGGAGCGCCTCCTCCCCCTCATAATGCTCAAACAGAAGGAGATGATCGCTCCATTTCTCCCAGCCCGCAGGTGGGGAACCAATTAGTCCCACCACCACTACTTATCGGCTCAAGGCCATCTCCTACTGATCAAGCTGGGGCTTCATGACAGCCATCATGCACGGTACCGTGGGAAGAGTATGAAGCATTGAGACAACAACACGTTGAGGGCATGCAAGCACTTCGAGACATGGTTGGTATCCTCCAAGGTATGATGCCTATAGGGACATTACCTGATACTCTGAAAAAGTTTATGCCATCCCCAGAACCTCAACCCGAGGTAGGAGCCGATTCCTACCAAGAAGCCACTCCCGATTCTCATTCTCGATCTACACCTAGACGAGAGGGCAGGCCCAGGTCACCACCTCCAAGAAAGAACCCTTATTTCGTACCTCGAAGAAATGAAAGCCCTAGAATGGAAAACAGAACCAGAAGCCCTCAAAGACGGAGGTATCATGAAACAGTGGCCAGTATGCCAACAAGACATGACAATCAGACAACAGCAACTATGAGGGATGATATGAAAAGAGTAGTAGAAGAAGTGCTTGAGCGGAAAAAGTTGATCCCTGCAACAGAAGAGCACCAACGAAGAAAAAGTCCTTTTACGACAGATATATTGGAGAGACCGCTGCCTCGAAAATTCAAAATGCCACAAATCACCCTCTACTCAGGAAAAGATGACCCATATGATCATGTTCAGAACTATGAGTCACTGATGATATTGCATGGATGGGATGACGACATAATGTGCCGAGCATTTTCCTTAACACTGTCAGGACATGCTCGAACATGGTTTAACAGCCTTCCAGAAGCCTCTATTTCCTCATTTGGACATCTTAGGGCAGAGTTTACCAAAGCTTTTGTGATTAACAGTCGAAGGAAAAAGGATGCCACCTATCTGCTCAGTATACGACAAGGGAACAAGGAATCCTTACGACAATTTGTGGATAGATTTCGTAATGCCACCCTTGAAGTCCCTGACTTGCCGGCCCAAGTGGCAGTATCAGCTATGCTCCAAGGAACGCGCCTCGCCTCTCTCCAAGAATCACTTTCTTTAGACCCTCCAACGTCCCTGGCCGATCTATTTGTCAGAGCAAACAGGTATATCCTCCACACTGAAATTATGAGGAATGTGGCAGGGAATGAAGACAAAGAAAAGAAGAGAAAGGAGCGAGAAGGGGAAGAAGAGTCTATCCGACGACAAGAAAGGGTTAGGCGTCCGGATGTACCTAAACCTCACTTTAATCATTATACTCTGCTTTTACAACCCTGATCAACTATATTAGCTGCAGTCGAGGGAGAAGGACTCCTTAAACTCCCCCGCAGAATTGACCGACCTATGGGGAAAAATCAAGGAGAGTATTGCAGATATCACCAAACTCGGGGACATTCCACTGATCATTGCCGAGAATTGAAGAACCAGATTGAGATGCTCATCCGTGAGGGGCACTTGCAAAGATATGTGAGAAATGAGGAAGAAGAAAATAAGGAACCCCGGCAAAGGGAAGACAAGCGTGATGGGCATGAAAGGCCAAACCCAAGGCAGCAAGAGAGAGGAAGAGATTATCGGCAAGATACTCGTGTAGACAATGAGCCGACTCAACAAGCCATTCACGTTATTTCAGGGGGAGAAACCCTAGGTGGAGACACATTAGCCTCCCGAAAGGCATACGCACGTCAAGCCTACCAAGTTAACTCAGTGATGGAAGTAAGAGATGATGAAGAGCCAATCACCTTTGCCCCAACTGATCGAGGTGATATAATACTCCCACATGATGATCCCATGGTTATCTTAGCAGTCGTAGCCAAGCACCCCATCAGCAGAATTTTAGTGGACAGTGGCAGTTCTGTCAATCTGATTTACTGGAACTGTTTTGAACAAATGCATTTATCCCATGATCGATTGAGGAAAGTATCCTCACCTCTGTATAGCTTTACTGGAGAAGCGGTACCAGTTGCAGGATCTATTCAATTACCTATCACGTTAGGTGAAGACCCCCAACTTGTAACTCGACAAGCGAATTTTATGGTGGTTAAAACTTCCTCGGCGGCATACAATATGATCTTGGGACGCCCATTGCTCAACGATCTGAGGGCCGTGGTATCCTCATGCTATCTATTGATGAAATTCCCCACACCCGCTGGGGTAGGACAGGTCAGGGGAGATCAAAAGAAAGCACGAACTTGCTATGTATCGTCTACAAAAGGGAAAAGAGCTGAAGAAACCTTATCCATAGCCGAGAAAGCCATACATAAATCCTTGGAGGAAGGAGCTGCACGTAAACCTCAACCTGTTGAAGAATTAGAAGTAATACACCTAAGTAAATCAGATTCTGAGAAAGTGGCGTATGTGGGATCCCAACTTCCGAAACGTATGAAAGAAGAAATCACCAGATGCCTGCGAGAAAATTTAGACGTGTTTGCTTGGAAACCGAAGGATATGCTAGGAATCAGTCCCGAAGTAATATGCCACCACTTGAATGTGGATCCCCACTTTAAGCCAGTTCGACAAAAGAAGCGAAACATTGCCCCTGATAGGCTACATGCGCTAGAAGAGGAAGTTGACAAATTGCTAAAAGCAGGATTCAATCGAGAAGTATTGTATCCAGAATGGTTAGCCAATGTTGTTATGGTCCCAAAACCTAATGGAAAATGGCGTGTTTGTGTGGATTTCACCAATCTCAATAAGGCGTGCCCCAAAGACTCCTACCCGCTACCACGGATCGATCGCCTCGTGGATGAAACATCTGGATACCAGTTTTTAAGCTTTTCGGATGCATTCTCAGGATACCATCAAATAAGGATGTACCCTCCAGACCAGGAAAAGACGTCATTCATCACTGAAAAGGGGACATACTGCTACCAAGTCATGCCTTTCGGACTTAAGAACGCCGGAGCCACTTATCAACGCATGGTGAATAAGGTCTTTAAAAAATTGCTGGGCGACACAATGGAAGCCTATGTTGACGATATGATAGTGAAAAGTCGAGAGAATGAATCCCATGTAGAAAAGCTAAAGCGGGTGCTTGGGGTCTTTAGGCAATACAACATGCGGTTAAATCCAGCGAAGTGTGCATTTGGAGTACAGTCTGGAAAATTCTTGGGATACATGATCACACAAAGAGGAATCGAGGCGAACCCTGAGAAAATTCAAGCAATATTGGATATGGAACCACCCGCGTCAACTAAAGAAGTTCAGCGATTGACAGGGCGAATGGCAGCTCTGGGACGTTTTCTCTCCAAGTCAGCCGAAAGGGAGCTACCCTTCTTGCGAACACTAAGAGCAGGGAAAAAATTTGAGTGGACAGAACAGTGTCAAAAGTCATTCGAAGCGTTGAAAGAATATTTGAAAGGACTTCCCCTATTAACACGACCAGAGATTGGAGAGACATTGTACTTATACTTGGGAGTCAGTGATGAAGCCATCAGTGCAGTATTAATCAGGAAAGAAGGACAGGTGGATCGACTGATATATTATGTCAGCAAGGTATTACAAGGCCCCGAGACACGTTATCCCGTGGCGGAGAAAATGGCATTGGCCCTGATAAATGCATCCAGAAAGTTGAGGCCATACTTCCAGGCTCATTCGATTATCGTACTTACAGATCAGCCTTTACGAAGTATTTTACAAAAACCCGAATGTTCTGGTCGCCTTACCAAATGGTCCATTGAGTTAAGCGAATATGATATCCAATATCAACCTTGACAAGCCATAAAAGGACAGGCACTGGCTGACTTTATTGTGGAATGTACTCACTCCAGCAAAGTAGGAGAAAATGAGCAGGCAGTATGGTTGCTATTTGTTGATGGAGCATCTGGTTCACAAGGAAGCGGAGCGGGAATAGTACTAGTATCCCCTGAAGGAGACACGTTGGAATATTCTCTGCAATTTGCTTTTTCAAGTACCAATAATGTGGCTGAATATGAAGCCTTAATCGCAGGAATGAGAATAGCAAAGAAATTGGAGGTAACACGATTAGTTGCCCATAGTGATTCTTAGTTAATTGTGCAGCAGTTTCAGGGACAATTTGAAACCAGGGAACAAGTAATGGCCCAGTACTTGCGTAAAGTCAAAGATCTAGCCCAAACATTCCAGAGCTTCCAATTAACACAAATAAACAGATCTCTTAATGGGCACGCTGATGCTTTATCTAAATTAGCATCCACTAGAGAGATAACAGGAAGAGCAGTATTTGAGGAAATGCTACACCATCCAAGTATCGAAGAAAAGGAAGTATCATGCATTGAGACGGGGACAGACTGGAGATCGTCCTTCTATCGTTATCTCACTAACAATGAATTACCTGACGATCCACAAGAAACGAGAAGGCTTAAGATGCGGGCTTCAAGATTTACTATCATAGATGGGATATTATATAAGCGAGCTTACACTACACCTCTTCTCAAATGCATAGGCCCTCAAGAAGCCGAATATATCCTAGCAGAAGCTCATAGTGGAATGTGTGGAGAACATCTGGGAGCAAGAGCTCTGGCGACCAAAATATTAAGAGCCGGTTTCTTTTGGCCCACACTAAGGTCAGACGCGCTAAAGAAAGTCAAGTCATGTGACAAATGCCAACGACATGCTCCAGTCCAATCTGCTCCAATATCCCAGCTGCAGCCTGCGTTCCAACCTATACCCTTCCCTCAGTGGGGCTTGGATATTTTGGGACCTTTCCCTCAACCACCCGGACAAAGAAAATTTTTAATAGTAGCTACTGACTATTTCACCAAATGGATTGAAGCTGAGTCGTTGGCCACCATTACAGCATGAAAAGTAGAGGCAATGGTATGGAAAGACATTGTTTGCCGATTTGGAATACCCAGAATCATCGTCACGGATCATGGGAAGCAATTCGATTGTGACTCTTTTAGAAAATTTTGTGACAATCTAGGGATTCAACTAAGGTTCGCCTCGGTGGCGTACCCCCAAGCCAATGGACAAGCTGAGGTTAGTAATCGAACCATATTACATGGCTTAAAAACTCGACTTGAAGGAGCCAGAGGTGAAGGATCATAACGAGGATATATAGCATGCAACGGAAGCGGTTTTAAAAAAAAAAACGTTCCTCGTATTGATTAGAATCTAGGAAACTTACTTTTCCTACGGATTACCGGACGGAATGAGGCGACAGGCGGAGGATGCACGAGAGCTTCTTCACATGGTGGAGACGACGGCTATCCTGCAATCCTTCGGCTCCTTCGCATCAGAACTTGAAGGCTCTCTTTCGATCTTCCGAAGTATGACTCGAACTCGTGGCCTCTCTTTCGGTGAAGAAGAGTAAAAGAACCTTAGATGAAAAAACAATAAGAGAAAGAATATATATAGGGAGAACCCTAGGGTTAAAACCCTAGTGGGCCAAACCCTAATGGGCCAAGTCCATTTAATTAATTTTCTAATTGGGTTAGCCCAATTAATTAATTAAAAACTAATGAACTATTATTTTATTCTAGCCCAATTAATTATGGACCATTCTGAATAAAATAATTCTCTCTCAATGTAATTCACCCAACAAGCCAAATGTATTAAATAATACATGAGTTATATCGAGCTACCCCGGGGATCAAAAGACAAATTATTCACGGCTACTAAAATGACCAAAATATCCCTGCTACCTAGTAGCTATATTTTGTCATTCTAAGTGTTCCAACTATCACCATATGGTAACACTGACCCCACGAATAATTCTGCATATGCAATGTCTTTGACTTACTAGTGTAATGACGAAAATACCCCTCTGCGTAACACCCATCATTTAGAAAGGAATAATGTACTAACACCTCTCTAAATGATTTCTACCATCCTTAGATCACTAGTCCAATAATCCGTGACTATTCGAATGTACTTGCTTATCACTGGGAGCTACCCAGAAGCACACACTCTTAAGTCACGTTCCCAGGGCCCTGGTTTATTTGATTATTCTTGGACAATCACAAGGGGGTGAATCACAGAAACCATCTTGTATCAGTCTATCTTAGCTAATTAGAAACCATACTCCCAACCCAAAAGGTTATTGATCTTTGATAGATCTCACCTACAGTGAATCTAAGAATATAGCTCTAGGTTCACTAGACCACTAACTAATACTCAAGTATTAGAGTACTCGTCCACGTAGTAGCAGTGATAGACTAGCTCCATGATAATTAGTACTTTGTCATTAGCTTCTATCACAGGTCCACTCTACGCATTCCGAATGCGCTTGTATAATTAGAGTAAACGGACTGTTTACTGGCTAAGGCAAGCCATCCTCCATTAGGATCTATTGCACAATGATCTTATCATGATAGAATGCCCAGTTCTATCAAAAGATCAAGAGTAATATTTTCTTGCTTATTATGATTCATGCCTAACTGTGAAGAACGACCCATCACATGAATCACTTACTTAATAGCATGGACACTTTTCCAACAATAAAATGCAAATGATATATGTGCCATAAACTGAATAAAAGAAACATCATTACCATAAATTAAACAAAACGTGTCTTTAGGGCATACATTTCCAACAAGAGGCACATGGGAAGATGAGCTACCCACCATTTTATGGGCTTATCGGACGACTAGTCGAGTTGCTATCGGAGAAACTCCATTCAATCTTGTATATGGGACAGAGGCCTTAATCCCGATAGAAATTTCAGCGAAGTCCCCAAGGTTAATGGCATATGAAGAGGAGGATGGTGTAAGGAATTCTGAAGTATTGCGAGAAAATTTGGATCTGATTGAAGAACAGAGAGATAACGCTGCCATGAAGATAGCCGCATATCAGTGAAGAATAGCCAGTTATTTCAATTCTCGGGTTAAGAATAGACCCATGAAAGAAGGAGATTTAGTACTTCGAAGGTCTGTTGTAACCAACGCGCTAAGGGAAGATGGAAAGCTACGGGCCAATTGGGAAGGACCATATCGTATCCTAAAGCTGATCGGACCCAACACTTGCATTTTACAAACTCTTGCAGGAGACACCGTGGGAAAAACATGGAATCTGAATTATCTGAAGTTGTATACAAACGATGTACCTGAGCAACTATCTGCAATAATATAAGTCCTGAACAGGACCGTGGACGTAGGCACACTTTGCTGAACCACGTAAAAATGCTTGTGTGTGTATGATTGCCATTTTATTTTTGCAGAAACGCGATCGAGCCCGTTGCCCCGCCTATGGCCCGACAACGAGGTAAAATTCGATCAAGCCCGTTGCCCCGCCTATGGCCCGGCAACGAGGTCAAACGCGATTGAGACTGTTGCCCCGCCTATGGCCCGGCAACGAGGTAAAATTCGATCAAGCCCGTTGCCCCGCCTATGGCCCGGCAACGAGGTCAAACGCGATCGAGCCCGTTGCCTCGCCTATGGCCTAACAACGAGGTAAAATTCGATCAAGCCCGTTGCCCCGCCTATGGCCTGGCAACGAGGTTAAACGCAATCGAGCCCGTTGCCCCGCCTATGGCCTGGCAACGAGGTAAAATTCGATCAAGCCCGTTGCCCCGCCTATGGCCCGGCAACGAGGTCAAACGCGATCGAGCCCATTGCCCCGCCTATGGCTCGGCAACGAGGTAAAATTCGATCAAGCCCGTTGCCTCGCCTATGGCCCTGCAACGAGGTCAAACGCGATCGAGCCCGTTGCCCCTCTTATCGCCCGGCAACGAGGTAAAATTCGATCAAGCCCCTTGCCTCGCCCATGGCCCAGCAATGAGGTAAAACACGATCGAGCCCGTTGTCCCGCCTATGGCCCGGCAACGAGGTAAAATTCGATCAAGCCCATTGTCCGGCAACAAAGTCAAACGCGATCGAGCCCGTTACCCCGCCTATGGCCCGATAATGAGGTAAAATTCGATCAAGCCCGTTGCCCCGCCTATGGCCCGGCAACGAGGTCAAACGCGATCGAGCCCGTTGCCCCGCCTATGGCCCGGCAACGAGGTAAAATTCGATCAAGCCCGTTGCCCTGCCTATGGCCCGGCAACGAGGTCAAACGCGATCGAGCCCGTTGCCCCGCCTATTGCCCAGCAATGAGGTAAAATTCGATCAAGCCCGTTGCCCCGCCCATGGCCCGGCAACGAGGTAAAACGCGATCGAGCCCGTTGCCCCGCCTATGGCCCGACAACGAGGTAAAATTCGATCAAGCCCGTTGCCCCGCCTATGGCCCGGCAACGAGGTCAAATGTGATCGAGCCCGTTACCCCGCCTATGGCCCGATAACCAGGTAAAATTCGATCAAGCCCGTTGCCCCGCTTACAGCCCGACAACGAGGAAAAATATGCTCAAGATCGCCACATCGTTCATAATTCAAAAACAAAAGAGTAAATCAAACAATAAAAGAATAGAGCACATTGGATAGAACCAAGAAGAAAATATTTCATTGATAATGCAATAGTTCTCCTACAAAAAAGAAAAGAAAAAAAAGGGGGGGGGGGGCAGCAACAGCGAAAAGCGAACTACAATGGGTACCTACTAGTGGGAGCGAGATCTGCGAGATGAACGCCGAGTAGATCCAAAGGACACAATAGGAACCTCAGGAGACGCTGTGGGAAGTTCCCCTTCCTCAGCCTCGGCCGTGTGAGGGAGGTCTTCAACAACTACGCCAGAAACCTCTTCAATGGCCTCGGGATTGGCCGTCACGCTCCCTTCCCGACGATTAAAAGGAAACGGAACCCAGGGGCCCGTCAAATTATCCAAATTATCCACCAAGTAAGAGTCCAAGTAAGAAGAAGGACTTAGGGGCTCATTTGGTTCATATTGACGCCAATCCACTTCATAAGACTCTTCAACCTCGGGGGTAAGAAAAAGTTCAGGAAAACTCTCTCCTGGACGCTGAGACTCCAGATGGGCGCGAGCCAGATAAAACCCATATTTTAGGAAGCCTGAAACATATGTTCCCTTCCTATCTTGACAATCTTTCGAGAGACGATATTCCTTCACTGCTTGAGCTCGAATATCCCGGGCATCCCTATGGCTTATCTTCATTTCGGACAGGCGTAAGGAGTGTTCCTGCATAAGCGCTTCATGTCACGCCATCAACTCCACATTCTTTTGTTCTTCAGTTCCAAGCTTAGAGCGTAAATCTTGAATCTCCCCGTGGAGGCTCGAGGTACCAGCGGAAGCTTCGGACAGTCGATCACTCATACGCCCAATCTCTTCCTCCGCATTCTTCTTCCCAAGCTCCGCCCGATGAGCACGACCCTTTAGCTCTTGACGCTCCTCATTCCAGGAAGTTTGGCATCGCCTCCAATCTGACATTTGGGCCTCCACCTGCTCACGATAGGCCCTATCCCTGGCATTGGAAGCGACCATCCCCTGGACTCCTTGCACCAGAAGCCGCTCTACCTCATCCCTGGTTTGGGCATAGTTGCCACCAATAAACCGTTGTTCTTCTCGAGGGAGAATGGTGGAATAAACGAGACGAGCACCAATTCCTGGTTCAGTGACAGAGTCTGTCTCTAATACCCCCGGAGAAACTTCAAAGTCCTGACCAATGAGTTTCCTACCATCTCCGAGAATCATAGTATGTCTCATATCGCCTGGAGAGGGAAGTATAAGAGATGGCCTCAATGACTTCTCGCCTTTAAGACGGCGACGATCCTTCCTATTAGGAATTACAGGATGGCGACATTCTTCCTCCACCCGAGCCATATCACCAGCAAACCGAGAAGACGAACTTCACCCTCCTCGAGAATTGGGAGCAGGAGATGGGATATTGATAGCTTCTTCATGAGAAAGAGGAATCGATGGCGGACTTTCCGTATGAGAAGGAATCTCAGTACTCGAGGGGTCGCTTCTCGGGCGACGCCGCCTTTCCACCCCTGTGGGAGAAACGCCAGCAGGCCTACGTGATCAAGGAGGACGAGAGCTTGTAGCTCCTTCGATACTTGAGGGAGGAACCCCGGACGTTGTCGCAGCACGCGCCTCCTCTTCACGGTGGAGTCTACACAGCTCTCTCAACCTACTCAATCCAGCCATCTCTGCAAAAATCAACGCGAAGCAAAACCTTCAATATGGGAAAAATAAATACAGTAAAGAAGAAAGGAAGGCAATGTCAAAAAGATATTCTACCCCCAGGAGTGTTTTCCTCCTGAGGATCGAAAGGAGGATGCGAAGACGATTCAAGCATTTCCATCTCCTCCTCCTCGACTCCTTCCATTTCCTGGTTGGATAGCGTAGAAGACTGAGGAGGAGCAGTTGGCATTACGACCCCCCAGCCCACGATTCTGAAATTCTCCACCGTCAAGAGACTCATCAAATCGACGGGGCCTTGTGCTGTCAGCGTCTCTACAAGATGATGATATACACCTCGAACTTCCTTACAAGGAGGGAACCCTTGTCTGGCATCCTGATGGTTCCAGTATAGAGGTGCATCCCAGCTAGGCGGAGGTTCTATCACTACCAATCGCTCTTCAAACCGATTGATCTTATTTGGAAGAGCGTCGAACAGCTCGTAACCCGAAACCTTTTGGAGCGTATAAAGGGCACGGTTCTTGCTAGCTCTTCGCAATCGATAAAAACAACTGAAGAGCATCAAGGAAGGGGGTACATTCCTCTGCTGGAAAAGCATAGAAAAACCTACCATCTGGGCCCAACCGTTAGGGTGCAGTTGGGCAGGAACAATTTTATAATGACGTAACCATGCCATGGCGAAAAGTGGAAGGGGAAAGCGGAGCCCCACCTCAAACGAAGCAAAATGAATGCTCAGGGAGCCCTCATCTACTTGAGAAGGATCCGGCTCATCGAGGCGAGGATACCTCACCATAAAACCAGAAGGTGTGGCGTTATAAATCTTCTCAAAAGCATCATATCGAAGTCGAGAACTTGAAGTGTCTGGGATGTGCGCGGGGCCAGGGGGTGATGCTGGTCTTCTCCTCGACATATTAAAGAAATTCGAGACCGTTACCTTGTTACAACGGAAAAGATGGAAGGTCACAGCAAACAAAACACCTGCACAAAAGACAAAGAATATCAGTACAAGGCAGAAGAAAGAAGTAATCGAAGGAAAATCAACTGATTAAAGGCATAAAAGGATGAAAGAAGGCCGGAACCACTCGACCACAACCGAGTGGAGGGCCACTCGGTGATGACCGAGTGGCCTCGGTCGAGAACAAGGCCACTCGATTATGACCGAGTGGCCACTCGTCACCCGCCACGGCCACTCGGTCATGACCGAGTGGCCCCCAGTCGCACACACGGCCACTCGGTCATGACCGAGTGGCCCCCCATTCACACCCTTCCATCGATAAAAATGAGATGTGGCCTAGAAAATGCGCCGAGACTTGAGAGAATTTGAGTTTGAAAGTGACACGCATGGGAATTGAATGAAGACTTGAACCCCTATTTATAGGGGCTCCAAAAGGTGAAAAATACCGAAGCTTCCAAAAAGATGCAGAAAACGAAGAATAAAAGCGCATAAAGGGTCTACCAAAGAAAAGCAAAGAAGACAAAAAATCACGTTGCAAATTCTGGGAAACTTATACTCTTTTACCCGACCCCTCGACTAAAAGAGTAAGGAGCAATTGATGTACCTGAAAAGACGAGGCAGGTAAAGCGGAGCCGAGGAAGCAAAAAAGGCCTTAATGGCCCAGCCAAGGGGAAAGCCACTCGGCATAGCCGAGTGGCCTCCCCCACTTAGCATGGCCGAGTGGCCAAGGCCACTCGCATCAACCGAGTGGCCTAGGCCACTCGGCAACCCCCACTCGGCACAACCGAGTGGGGGGCCACGCGGCCCTACCGAGTGAGGGCCACTCGGCCATGCCGAGTGGCCCACATCTTACTCGGCCTAGCCGAGTGGGGTCCACTCGGCTAGGCCGAGAAGACCCCTACTCGAGTGATGACCGAGTGGGTGGTCACCCGACACCCTGCCGGGTGACCCATTGTGATCGAAGATTCAGCCCATGGCCGCCCTGTTGACTAGACAAATAGGCCCCGAAAATTCCGAAATGGGCCCCGAGATCCCCGCCAAAAATATCGCGAGATCTCTCTCTCTCTCCTCCATTATAAATATAAGACCCGACTTTCATCACAGGTACGCTATTTTGAGCAATTGAAGTACGATTTCCCATTTTCTCTCGAGGTCTAATTTAAGCATCGGAGGGTTTGCGCGGGGACCCCCACCCGCGCCCTAACGGTGCTCTCGTTTTGTAGGCCACTCGTCATCATCAAGGTCTCTCGTCATCTCAAGGCCTCTCGTCATCCCGAGGCCTCTCGTCACTTGCAAGGCCTCTCGTCACCAGCAAGGCCTCTCGTCGCTAGCAAGGCCTCTCGTCATCAGCAAGGCCTCTCGTCATCCCGAGGCCTCTCGTAATCACAAGGCCTCTCATCATCTCAAGGCCTCTCGTCATCCCAAGGCCTCTCGTCACCAGCAAGGCCTCTCGTCACCAGCAAGGCCTCTCGTCGCCAGCAAGGCCTCTCTTCATCAGCAAGGCCTCTCGTCATCCCGAGGCCTCTCGTCATCTCAAGGCCTCTCGTCATCCCGAGGTCTCTCGTCATCTCAAGGCCACCAGATCACTTTTAGCCACAAGATCATTTTTAGGCTACCAGATCATCAGCCCAAAAGACCATCAGCCCACAAGATCATCAGCTCAACCAACCATCAGCTCTGTCGGTTTATCAGGCTCGGAATTCCATTAGATCCAATTCCTCGTCCAGATCCTCATCAGTGAAGACACAACTCTCGAGACTCTTGCTTCTGTCCGCAATTAAAAATAGATTGTTGTATTTTGGCAACAACAGGTTCAATGATGGTAGTGGGAGGTTCTCGACAATCAATGGTGAGAGGATTCAACTATCAATAGTGGGAAAAATAAGGATAAGGTGTTTACAAGTTATGAGAAAAAGATCTTTGTTGGTTATGTGATAGGGATGCCATTGACAAGCAAATGGTGAAGGAATATTAGTCATTGGCAATCAATAAGGGTGCATTCGTTGTGGCAATGCGAGAAGAAGTAAAGATTTACAATTGATGCCTTGATGTTGATGGCAAATTTAACTGTTAGAGCAGCAAGAGAAAACCAGAGGAACTGGTTGATGATGGTAATCATGAAAGAGGATCAACAATTGATGATCAGAGCACATTTTTAATGCTTTCACTAAGAAACCCCAAATTAAAGACATAAACTCTTGTAACCAAAGTAGCTTTTGTAGTGAGCGCCATACTTATTTGGCTAAGCTAATTAAGAACATTAAAATGATAAGTTTCATTCACACTCTCAAAAGAACTAATGGAGTTGTGGACTCATTGACAAAGATTGTTATAGGGAAAGAGAAAGAGTTTATCACTCAGCTCTAAGAGTCTTACTATAGGAAATTGCTTATTCACTTTAATTAGTTATGAGACATTTCATCTTTGAACACGGTAATGTAAATAGTGTGTGAAATTTAAAATAATGAACTCATATTACTTATATATTAAAAAAGAAAATTACCATAAAATTGATTAATAATTATAAAAATGTCAATCATATTATATATTAAAAGGACTTTTTGATAATAATTTGGGTAAATTTCACAAACCACCCCTATGGTTTACTTAATTGCACCAATCTCTTTTGTGTTTTATTGGATGCAAATGCTGACGGAATACATGTATGGTGGTGTAGGTAAAACTAAATTTTTTTATGTGCATCATATATACACAACAATGAACTCGTTGTGTATATATGATGCACATAAAAATTTTTTTAGGCTGGGGTATAGAAATAGTTTCTGTATAGAGACCAATTCCATCTCACGTTGTGGTGGGCCTAGGCTGTCCACACCTAGCGTATAGTTTGGTACTATTCTGGTCACCTCTTCCTGTGCTAGACTGAGGATCTTGTATCACTAGTGTAACAACCTGGTATTTCAGGGAAAAGAATAAATTGGGGGGAATAAGTCAATTACCTCTATGTTAAGTTAATTGTTGTTTGCTAGTGGGTTGTGGGCTAGGAGAAAGATTGCATGTGGAGTTTGATTATTGAAGTAGCTAGATATGGTATTGGAAGTTCAAAGTTAAAGGTGAAATGAAGTATAGAAAAGCTAAGCGAAGGAATTATATAGGTATGTGATGTTGAATAATCAAAGTTAAATTTGGGGTAGTTGGAAAGAGGGTAGCCGAAGGTAAGGTGTATATGTGTGAGTGCATGTAGAGGTTTCATATATGGGTTGCGGGTCAATGCAAAGAGGTAGAAGGTAGCATCGTGAGAGGAGGAGGTTGCTGGTAGTTAACAGATGGAGCAAGGTTGTTGACTGATTGGTGTAATGGACACTGTCGATCAACAGATGGCGTCAAGGCTATCGACCGATTTTAGGGGAAGAGAGGGAATCTGTCAACTGGTGGGAGTGAGTTTGTCGACCGATCGTGAAGTGTGGCCTCTGGTAGTTGATAGATGCCTTCGCAACTTTCGATCGATTTTGATTGGACACAATTTTCTAAGCCATTTAGCATATAAATTCAAGAGAGATGAAGGAGGGGAAGTCGATGGAAGTTGGTAGAAGGAGAAAACCTTGTGAGGTGGTGTAATACCCGGTATTACATGGTATTGGAAATAAATAAATTTTGATTTTTTTGAAAGGATCTCGGGTGGTTCGAGAAGCCCAAGAGTCGGTTTCAGGAAATTAATTAATAAAATTGCCGAATTGGAGGCAGGGAGTGCCTCGGAACTTGGATGTCCAAGGAAGAGAGCAAGGGATTGGTGAGCGTCTCGAGATGAGGATAATGACGCTGGAAGCAGTCCGAACAGGAATAAATTTCAGAATAAATTTTGTATAAGCTCGAGTGGGTGCCAATACCGAATGGTCGCAGGGGACCACCGAGAAGCTCAGGGGACCCTAGGGGTGGTCTGGTTTTGCGAATAAGGTAACCCTTAGGTGTTTCGGGGTGGAATAAAGGTCCCGGGCAGGTGCAGGGATGAAATCGGCTTTATCGAGTAAAGTCGGTTATTAATTTTTGAAGAAATCAAGTCTTGGTGTGGTTTAAGAATAATTAAATTAGGCTTGGAGGGCCCAAATGTCATTATTAAAAATTCCTAAGTGGAATTAGGGGTTCTTAATTGCAATTAATGAGAATCAAGGGAGTTAAAATGTAAATTATTATATATATATATATATGATGTATACTCGAAAGTAGGGAGGAAGCTTCCTCCCCTCTGATATTTTGAAATGGCTGAGAGCCTTCGCGAGGGAGAGAGCAAAGAGCGAGAGCCGAGCGAGAGAGATGAGATCGAGAGGGGGATGATCGAGAGATAGCGAGAGGAAGAGATGAAGTGGCCATGGCTGGGCACAAAGGAGGATGTGACAGCAATGGAGGAAGGCCGATCGGCCATGGCTGAGGTAGCTCGCGGCGATGCTGAAGCGAATGATGGCCAGGGCAGTGGTGCAGCGTCGTATAGGGTAGCTAATGGTGGTTGTTGGTGGCCGATATGAGCGGCAGTGGCGGCTCGTTGCATCGGCCAGCAGCGGAGGTGACTATGGCAGTTGCGACTGCTGCGAATGGAGGCTGAGCCGGCGTGGGTTGAGTCGGAGGCGGTTGATGCAGGGCTGGCGATGGCGGTGTGGCCAGCAGCGGTGGCTGGCGAGTCTGGCAGCGGAGGCCGGCGGTGCGCTCAGGCGGGCGTGAGGAAGAAGATGGTGAACAGGAGCGGTCGCGCGCGGGAAGGAAGAGGCAAGGGAGGAAAAGAAAGAAAATAAAAAAAAGGAAAAAAAATAAAAATAAGGAAAAATCTTGTAAAAATCCATAAAAATTGGGGAAAGTCCTGAAAATTAATTTGGGGCTCGAGGAGTGGGCCGGAGGTTCGATATGGAAATCCGAGGGGCATTATGGCGGTCCAATAGGCGATGCCAATGTGGGCGATTAGCCGATTTTCTCTTCCAGACTAACTGAGGTGAATTAATTCTTTTCAAAATATTTCCTTTATGTGAGATATTAAATTGAGTAGAATAATTATTTGTTGGATTAAACCCTATGTCGGGGTTGTTTGGAAATTTGTTGATGGATGGTTTTGATGGTGTGTGTGGCGAAGTTGAGGGCATTGGTTTAATGTCGGATGTTGATAGAGTTGGGTTTGTGTGTATTTGTATCTAGGTTCGACCTGGGAGGCGGTGATCCTAGAAGAGCTCGGAGTTCAGGCTGGAGTTCGTGCCGGGGCAGAGTTGAGGCTTCGAGCCAGGTAAAGGATGGCCCCATGTGGAGGTGGCCTTGCAAGTGGGTAAATATGTCTGATAATGTATTTATGTTGCATTGGCATGTAGTGATTATATCTTGTGTGATGCAAGACCTAGTGGATCGATGGCCATACGGAGGACTAGTGTGGTGGGGGCTGATAGGTTGATGCCTCAAACCTTAGTGGGTTGTGAGGATGAGTGGACCTAGCCTCATTTGCATGCATTTGGCATACATAAACATGATTATATTCATATTTACATGCATTGCACCCTTACTGAGTCTTTATGACTCATGAGGTTTTACCTCGTGTTGTAGATGATGCAAGACCATATGCAAGCAGGGATGGTGCCGGGAGACTGTTGTGGCAACTAGCGGTGTTGCCCGAATTGTGTATTTTATTATCTCTTGTATGTAGCCATGTGGTGTTGTGTATATATACCCTTGTGAGAAAAATGCACGTGTTGATGAGCTTTAGATGTATCTAATTGTTGTAATCATCAGTATGTTAGATGATTGTGAGTTGCTTGATTATATGTGGCTTGAGTAGTTGAAGCCAAGTTCTGACCGAGTAAAGATTAGCGAGGTATGTTCTCATAAATCCCCAATACTCAGCGAAGGGTTTGTTATGTTAGCTTTGTGCCTGGGTCACCTCTGGCTTGTTATGGGGCTAGCTGAAGAGAGGTGAAGCTCACTCGGGTTTCGGGTCCCGGTTCGCTGAGTTTTCTTGTTTTAGTTGGGACCGATTCCTGAGTGGAGCGAAGGGAAGGATGAAGCCTAGTTCCCACCTAGGGCGTTTCCTGTTGAAACATAGTCCAACCCTTTAGTTATAGTTTGATAGGTGAGTAATCTAGTCAATTATTTACCGGTGACGCCCGAAAGTGGGAGCGGGTTGTTACAATTGGTATCAAAGCATGGCTAGCTGTATGAGTGGGGAAGGCTAGCGTGCTGGAGTGTTAAGTATGGTCGGTTAAGTGATTGATGTGAGCAATTGCCAGAGTTTTGAGTCGAGGATTATCCAGCATGATTTGAACGTAAGTCAGAATGTCTTAACTGCTGAGTTGGGGTTGAGAACAGTTGGTTTGTGATCTCGAGGTTTGGATGTGAGATTGATTTGATAAGCTTGAAAGTTGGACATGTGGTCTGAGGTCCCTAAGGGATTGGGTCGAGTCATTGAGGCCTGCAATGGTTTGAATGATATGTTTGGATATTCCTGCTTTAGGGTTGAGAAAATATTCTGGATTGAGATAACATACCTGTGAGAGATATACGGGTTGAGCAAAGAAGAACCGGAAACCTAAGTGTGGGTGTCGGTGTCAAGAAAACCCGAATGAGGCATTTCAGGGATATGAAGTGTTTTAAGGATGAGGACTCATTGAGATTGAAGTGTTGAGGCTCGTGTGGGGACACGAAGCCGAAGCGTGACTAGTCCGGGAGGGGATTAGTGAAGCATCCTTGTGTTAGGGATTTGTCAAGCATGTTCGAGGGAATAGAGTTGTCCCTTGGAAGTGGTGCAATAAGGCTTGTGCGCTTGAGATAAAATGAGCTAAAGTGGGTGTTAGCTCGAGGCTCAAGGAAAAGATTCGACATCAGGCGATGTGATCGTATTGTTAAAATAATCTCCAAGGGGATGTGCCTAGGGTATAAGTGGACCCTAGTTGGTTTCACGATGAGACGATGCCTATCCTTGGGAGTGATAGGTGTGTGACAAGTGGACCCTAGCGGGTGTTTGTATGAGATGGAAATCCCAAGTGAGTCAAGCTAGAATCCAGGGGAATCTAGATTTGGGATTAAGGAGTTGGGCATGCGTTGATATGCGTGTAAAAGCCATGGGGTTAGAAGTCCTAGTTGTGAAGGGCTAAAGGACCGTTCATGTGATTGATGGATGAGGGGCCAATCAAAACTCTCATTATGACGGTTGGGGTCTGGTGGGACGCCTAAGGTCGGGAGATGAGAGGTGAATAGACCCTCATTGTGATGCCTAGGGTCGAGATGACGCCTAAGGTCACGAGACCCTTGATGGGAGACGCGGAGGTCACCTAATGAGGGGTATGAGCGGTGTGTGGTCCGAGGGCGATGAGTTTGTGGCAATAGGATATCCATGGGCTATGCGCGCGCAAGAAATGCCAACTTTGGATGCCAAGTGGGCAGGGGCATGGCGAGTAATGTGGAGGCCTTGAATTTTATATTTCAAGTCATGGAAGCCTGAGCGAGGCGTGTTGGAAGGCCAGGCCAGGCGTAGTGACTGAATGCGTTCATAAGTGTGCAAGGAGAGACGAGAGGTCTCGATTTAACTAGAGGGTACTGGCAGGTGCCTTGGGTTATGTGTGCCGGAGCTCAAGGTAAGTTCAACTTGTTGGTCATGGATTAAGAGATCGCTGGCAGCCAAGCTCTGGGATGAGTTGGGTGGATAAGTGAATCACGATGAACTAGATCCATTATGAAGGAAGTTGAAACTTTCAGATATTGATTGAAGACCGTGAGGCATGATCTTGTGGGGTAAGATTATGAGGCCTCAAGAGGTGAAGTAGTTTGAGAGTCTCTTAAGTGGTAAGAGATGCAGAGTCTTGAGAAGCGAGGCTCATGGTGTGAGCTTGAGGTTATCAAGGCAAGGGTAACCAAGTAGGATGGTTTTGGTTAAGGGTGGTGGAACCATCGTAGCTCGGGGAGACCTTAAGTAGCTTTGACGCTATGGGTGCAAGGCTCAATGTGACGGATCTAGTGCTAGGGACCATGTGGCAGAGGACTAATGAGTTGGCTCGCGTTGAAGGCAAGTGGCCCATGGGCCTGAGCAATTTAGTGAACTGCAGGTGACAGTCAGATGCCGAAGATCTGGAGCAGCACCTTAGGAAATTTGGTCATGTGAGACTGAGAATCTCCTGCAAAGGGGTAGGACATCTAGAGTAGTCCTAAGGGAAGAATCGCTGAATGCGGTAATGGTCCGATGGATTAGTAGTCGAGTAGGAAGCTCGGTGAGGTGATGCCACGGGTGTGAAGCAAGTCAGTGTTGAACCTGAGCCATGCTACTGGGAATTGTTGTTGGGCTAGTGTAAGGGAGCAACATGGTAATGATGATTGGGTGTTGGCTCTCCGAAGCACAGGGTAACACGATGGGGAACCAGTGTTGGGCCAGTGTATGAGAGTGACACGGTAATGATGACCAGGTGTTAGCTCGCTTAAAGCACGGGGTAACTCAGTGATTATGCAGATGGTTAGGGGCTGAAGATTTGTGAGATGCGGTAAGGGTGTTGAAAGCTGTGGTCGGTTCCACAACTCAGTTGCTAGTAATAAGAGCTGTCAGGGTGTTGCACCCAAGTGGGGTTTAAGCCCTTTATCTAGTTAAAGTGGTGTCAAGGCAATTTAGCATATGTTCAGGTGTGGTAGCGTCTCAAGATATTTGAGAAAGAAACCTGGGGAAAAAGAAATGGGTCTAGCGTGGGAATAACGCTACAGTTGATGCCTACGGTTGACGGGTCTAATGCTAAGGACCATTAGATATAGACGGTTAGTTCACAGGAGGGACTGCAGCCCTCTATGTAGAGTAACCTGTCTACGGTAGAGACGATTAGACGTCGAAGACTTGGAGTATGCTGTAGGTTATGTTTGAGCCAGACCTAAAATTTTGTAAGGATTGAAGAATCGTGGCAGTGCTTTTGTTGTTGTAGTAGCAAAAGGCTATGAATTCAATGAAGGATATCTTGTGGTGTGATATTAAAGGGCGATGTGATGCTCCTTTCTAAAGGATGCTAACGCAATTGTGGTTAAATTGATCGAAGTTGATCAGGTAAATTGAGATGATGAACCCTGTGTGACCTTGCGGTGATGCAAGAAGATGGATCGATTAGTGGAGTCGGTAAATGGCTCGAGAATGTTATGTAAGTGCCGTGGAGGGTGAGACTTACGAGTTGGAAGCTAATCATGAGATGAGAGTATTGAAGCGTGTGAAGGCTTCGAGTAAAGGGATCCCTAATCCTGTGAAGTGAGTTGTGGCAAGCTGAATGCGTGGCTAAGGCACGGTTTGAAATTCGTGAAGGCTCGCGATTGAACAGTTTAAAATTAGTCATGATGTGTCGATGTCAAATGAGGAAGTATCCTCATGTAGCATTGGATGGATTTCCGGTCAATGGCATAGGATCAATTGCCAGGTAGTAGCACTTGATGGTAATGATGGGAGCGTGAGGCTCGAGGTGAAAGTAAAGCATGATCGCTACGGGGCAAACAACGTAGTTCAAAATTTTGGAACTTACCCCGATGCCGGCGATTGGATCAACATTGAAATCAAATCATTCACAAACAAATAAATGAATCTAACCTTTAGATTATAGAGTCGTTCGCAGATTCGAGCCGTCCAAGCGTCCGGCCTCTAACTCGTGATACGCGGCACGCGTCCGTTGGCAAGGAGAGCGGAATAGGAGTGCTAGCTCCTTCTCCTTTGCGCGGCTTGTGTATGGACGGAAAAAGAACGCTTTCATTTTGCATTGATGCCAAAAAAAATGGGGAAGAGTGAACGACAATGCGTTTTTCAACTCTTTAAAAAAGACACCAAAAATTCCTTAATTTTGGGCAACCCATAAAGGGATATTTATAGTGAAATATCCTAGGGTTTCTAAAACCCTAATGGATTGTGCTAGCCCATTAATTCTAATTTAATTAGAATATTAAGTGGGCTTATTCTAGTCTAACTAGAAATATAATTAAATGGCCCAAATCCTTTTATAGGTTTAAATAAAATATTTTGGCCCAAATCTAATTCAAGCCCAAATCTAATATTTAATATTTAGCCCAAATCTAATTTGGTCCAAATATAATATTTATTTTAATATTTGGCCCAAATCCAATTTAGTCCAAATATAATTTTTTAATTTAATATTTGGCCCAAATCCAATTTAGTCCAAATATTAACTTAAGGCCAAATATATTTTATTTCCTATTTGCCACTCCAACAAATAGAAAATTATTAAATTAGAAACTCCTTTCTGATTTAATTAATTGCCATTTTAGGAAACTCTTTCCATTATGACGACTCCTCGTCATATCGACGTCATTACGTCTATTTGTTCTTTTTCCGTGAGAACCTACGATGGCGTAACTTCTTGCCGAAGTGTCCCACTTAACCATACGTCCACTCTCCTGGTTTAAGCCAGTGACCGTGCCTATTGTGTATGACTCATTAGCCTTCCGAATATGTTGGCAATGTGTCGGTACGAATACATAAGACAAGATTGGCCTCTAGCAAAACATCATGCCTACCCAATTATTCAGAAGGATTCATAATCCATAAATAACCTTTCACGAGCATGGTTACTGTGTAATTCGATCCTCTCGTCAATGTATCTTATGTGATCTCAAGTATGGTGATGTGTTACTTGATAACGATCACATGAATTTTCTTCGGTCTTCCGGATATCTTCACTTAATTAGAAAGTAAATCAATAACTCCTTATTGATCTCTTTCACCATGGCCATGGATTTAAAGTGAATATCCACGAAGGCGCTTTAGATACATCATCCTCTATCAAGGGATAGACGAGTCCCATCTTGGCTATGGACCCATCTCCATAAGCCTCATGATATACCCAACGATCGCCCACGTGCAGTCTTTGTCTAGGCCCATCGAAACGATGTCAAAGCATACCGGTCTTCTTATGAGATGACCGTGATAACCTCAGGTTCAAGGATTAGTTACACCCATCTCGTATGAGAATACCATCAACATATAACCAAAATGGATTCTCATGGCGAGTCATGTCCAGTGACACGTTCTCCAACATTGGTCACCTATGTACTTGTTTAGGCATCCCCATGCCTATGGGTGTGAGACCCCCATTGCTATCACATAGCAAAAACATAGCACATACAAGTCTTACCGCAATTGTTAATGTCCATTCTTGACATTGTTACGACTTGAGACGTTTAATGATGTCTAGAAACTGTGATGCATCATCTCACATCTTTATAGATTATTCACAGTATACATCATACGGATTTCTATCTAGTTTCATTCGGTTATTACAATAATAGCAAGAAACTAATAGAATGACTTCTTGTGAATTTGAACAACTCCTTATTCAAATAATAAACATGATTACAATTGTCAGTGTACAACATGCCCAATCTGATTGGGTCTAGAGCACTTACACTAACACGAGGACTGTGATGTAAAGCCTTATTGATTGACCGTGTACGTAAAGGTTCAGCGGGTCCTGGTGGCTAGACCAGGCGAATGTTGATAAAGAGATCCAAGTATTGTAAAAGATGGTTGGTCAAGGCAAAGTCGTGCCCCTTGAAGGAGTGCTACTCCGTAGCAGGAGTTATAGATAGTAGTGTTGAAATGTGGTCAGGGTAGAATTTGAGATGTTCTCCCAAGAAAAGTTGAGCAGGGGGCAACCACACTAGATGAATCTCCTAAGGCACTACAACTTTAACAGGATGGATCACCCAGAAAGGCTAGCGTAATGGCGAGTGCCTGAGTAAGAAGGTGAGTTTTACGACATTGAGTAGAAGTGTGAGTTCCACAGGAGTGGCAAGGTAATTTTCAACAGCTGGAGTTTCTATCGAAGCGGTAATTGATGTTTGCAAGTGTAGTGTCTGGAGGAAGGTTGTGTTGATGGTGAGTCGAGCGATTCGGTTAGAGCTAACTAAGTTGGGTAGATGGAAGATGAGAGCGAATTTAACATGTCACCAGTAGGTGACGAGAACTCAAAAGAAGAGCTTGTGGGATGAGATTGGTTCCTAGAAATGGTGATTAGTGATGAGATCACCTGTTAGCTGTGAGTGATACAGCTAGGGCGATGCCTTGGTATGGAGGCAATTGATAAGATTTAGCCTCGTAGTTAGAGATTAATGGGTGTGAAGAAAAGCAACTAGTGGAGTCGATTGGTGACCGGCTGAGGGTAGCTGGTGGCAACCGAAGGTGTCGACCAATGATACCGACAACGACGAGTAGCGGCTGGCCATGGTCGTGTGGCGTCGTGAAAGTAGTTAGTTGGTGGTGTAGGTGGCTTTGGAGTCGTGATTGTGATTGGATGTGGCGTTAAGCAAGGGCAAGAGGTCGACTTAGCTGATGATGATGGCATTAGAGCCAATACGATCGCTCACTGAATGGTGTGAGCTAATTGAAGCAAAAGTTATAAAAAGTCCAGGAGAAGCCAGAGTCTCTCAGGGAATTAGCTAGTTGCCATAAGCATAGCAAAGTGATATGAGGAAGGCGGCCTAAGAGTGGGGTCGTGCTGGTTGCGATGACCAGTGAGATTCAAGGAGCAGCGAATCTTTGAGATGACATGGTGGTGTTGTCGTCACTGGTAGGGAAAAGATTTTGTCAAGGAGGTCAAAGGTAACCATGGTGCATGGTAGGACCTCGAAGCCGAATATGAATGGCCATAAAGGCTGCTGCCTGTGAAATTTGAGATGCAACGACCGTGGAGGGAAATTCGTTGCTGTTATAGTGTTGTCCTTGCCGAGGAGAATAACGAGAATCATTAAGCATGGTTTAAATCAGGTGTCTACTACGGATTGAGAATGAATCTGATTTAAGTTGACCGAAAGTTTTGTGCCTCTAGAATATGAGGCTCTGCCGAGAGATGGCAAAATTTGAGAGGTCCCAATGAAATTGAAGCTGGGCAATTAAAAATTTGGCTAAAAGACCGCTACAAGAGTGGGGGTGTGACCATGTTAGCTTGCTGTGGTGCAGATCAAAGGCACGACTCATCCTACAGGTGCGATACAATTAGTGGTTGTGCAGATGGTAATAAGCCAATCACATGTGCCACGCACCGTGGGTGATGACGAGGGCTGATTAATGGTTCTGCTACCTTAAGTGCAATGGTAGAATCCTTGACTCACGGTAGGGTAATAGCCAAGGTAAGGCCTAGCGTGGGGCATGATTGTGAAAGCTGAAATGGGGTGAAGAATTGAAGAGGGGTTGCTCAGTGAAGAGTTCCCTGAGATGGGTATGAAACCCTTACTAGCATGTAATATCGGCCAGTAAGGAAGGCCAAAGTATCTCTGTGTGCTTATGCGAGGAGCTCCTAGTTGGGAAAAGGTTGTGGCCCGAGCATGGTTACGCTCGAGGTGAGAATGTGATGGTGCGTGCATTGTCAAGCTTGAGGTGGACTCGAGTAGTACACGTATGATTGAAATGTGGAATTACCTGGCATGGTGTTAGGTATGTCGATTATGCATAATCGTATCGATAAATGAGAATCGGCTGGTCAAGAAAAAGACCATGTATGAAGTAGTCGAAGTTGGCTGGGTGGGCCAAATAGTTACTTCCCATGTAGTGCTAGCATGGTAAATTGATTGATAACGAGAAGTTGCCATGAGGATTGACTCAAGCTATGCATGCGTGTGATTAATGGAGGTATGCCATGATGGAATGGGTGCCCAAGTGTCTAGTGGCCACTAGAAGTGACATTGCGGCGTGTGATCGGTGCTAAAACGTTGCTGGTAGAACCAGTGTAAAATTGTGGCCATGTGTGATTGGCAATGGGAAACGTTACCATGTGAAATCGGCGTAAAATTGTGGTAGACTGATCGGTGATGCAATGTTAGCGAGCGTTTATTTCGATTGATGAGAAAATGGGATGTAAACTGCAAAGTGATGCTTCGAGGTAGAGAAAATCCATCTAGAGATGGACATCGTTGCAGTAAGCATGACCAGCAATCAGTGGTACGATTTGGCTGGAAGCCAAGGTGGTATTCAGTTGGTGAATGTCCTTGAGAGGCGGTGGACCAAATGCCTAAGTGAAGCCTTGAGGTGGGAATAACCTAAGGTAAAGGCTGAGAAATGGTTCGGCTACGAGATTCTCGAGCAGGGGATTCGGAGAGTAGCCGAAAAATGTGATTATCTTGGGCAAGAGATTAAGGTAAAGTGAATTTCGAGGACGAAATTCTTTAAGGGGGGTGGAATGTAATACCCGGTATTACATGGTATTGGAAATAAATAAATTTTGATTATATTGAAAGGATCTCGGGTGGTTCGGGAAGCCCAAGAGTCGGTTTCGGAAAATTAATTAATAAATTATCGAATTGGAGGCAGGGAGTGCCTCGGGACTTGGATGTCCAAGGAAGAGAGCAAGGGATTGGTGAGTGTCTCGAGATGAGGATAATGACGCTGGAAGCAATCCGAACGGGAATAAATTTCAGAATAAATTTTATATAAGCCTGAGTGGGTGCCGATACCGAATGGTTGCAGGGGACCTCCGGGAAGCTGAGGGGACCCTAGGGGTGGTCCGGTTTTGCGAATAAGGCAACCCTTAGGTGTTTCGGGGTGGAATAAAGGTCCCGGGCAGGCGTAGGGACGAAATCGGCTTTACCGAGTAAAGTCGGTTATTAATTTTTGAAGAAATCAAGTCTTGGTGTGGCTTAAGAATAATTAAATTAGGCTTAGAGGGCCCAAATGTCATTATTAAAAATTCCTAAGTGGAATTAGGGGTTCTTAGTTGCAATTAATGAGAATCAAGGGAGTTAAAATGTAAATTATTATATATATATATGATGTATACGCGAAAGTGGGGAGGAAGCTTCCTCCCCTCTGATATTTTGAAATGGCCGAGAGCCTTCGCGAGGGAGAGAGCAAAGAGCGAGAGTCAAGCGAGAGAGATGAGATCGAGAGGGGGCTGATAGAGAGATAACGAGAGGAAGAGATGGAGTGGCCATGGGTGGGCACAATGGAGGACGCGACAGTAATGGAGGAAGGCCGATTGGCCATGGCTGAGGCAGTTCGCGGCGATGCTAAAGAGAATGATGGCTAAGGCAGTGGCGCGGCGTCGTGTAGGGCAGCTAATGGTGGTTGCTGGTGGCCGGTATGAGCGGGAGTGGCGGCTGGTTGCATCGGCTAGCAGCGGAGGTGACTATGGCAGTTGCGACTGCTGTGAATGGAGGCTGAGCCGGCGTGGGTTGAGTCGGAGGCGGTTGATGCAGGGATGGCGATGGCGGTGTGGCCAGCAGCGGCGGCTGGCGAGTCGGGCAGCAGAGGCCGGCGGCGGGCGCAGGCAGGCGCGAGGAAGAAGATGGTGAACAAGAGCGGCCGCGCACGTGAAGGAAGAAGCAGGGGAGGAAAAGAAAGAAAAGAAAAGAAAAAAAAGGAAAAAAAATAAAAAAAAGGAAAAATCTTGGAAAAATCCAGAAAAATTGGGGAAAGTTCTAAAAATTAATTTGGGGCTCGAGGAGTGGGCCGGAGGTTCGATATGGAAATTCGAGGGGCATTATGGCGGTCCAATAGGCGATGCCAATGTGGACGATTAGCCGATTTTCTCTTCCAGACTAACTGAAGTGAGTTAATTAATTCTTTTCAAAATGTTTCCTTTATGTGAGATATTAAATTGAGTAGAATAATTATTTGTTGGATTAAACCCTGTGTCGGGATTGTTTGGAAATTTGTTGATGGATGGTTTTGATGGTGTGTGCGGCGAAGTTGAGGGCATTGTTTTAATGCCGGATGTTGATAGAGTTGGGTTTGTGTGTATTTGTATTTAGATCAAGAGTGAAGCATAACAAGGCAAGTTTTTTTCCTTTTTGTTTCATATGCAGGTTCCTACTCTTCTCATTTTAAAGGGAAAGTTTTTGTATTGGGATTGGTCTCTATGAGAAGTTCTTCCTCACATGAGGCAAGCCTTTTTGTTTTACACCTTGTGGTGGTTGTGAGCCACTTTCCCTTGTGGGGGTGGATGTAAATCTCATTTATCCTTCATGCTTTAGCCTTTGGTGTCATTATCCTTGAGATTTAATGGAAGGAAACCCATGTTTTGAGGAAAGGGTTTCATATTTATTATCTACGCGGAAGCTTGATAAATATCCATCAGTTCTTGTTAGTTTGTATTTAACTCTTTTTAGGCCTTAAATAGGATCTTGTGTCACCTTATTTTTCTTGTGGAATGATGCTTAACCATGTGGCATAGGTTCCTAGAAGGTATGGAAGTGTTGTGTATGAATTTAGAGGTATGAGTTACAGAGGCTGTTGATTGGTTGGGCTAAACTGTTAACCGCTTGGGTGCTTTGCGGGAGGAAACTATTGACCTGCTTGAGAAGCTGTCTACTGATTTCCCTCATGAACACGAGTTGTTGACTGATGGTTGGCAATTGTTGACTAGTTCTACCAAAAATAGTTATCCAGCATTGCATTAAAGCATTGAGCTCTGATTTTGCATTACGTGTGGATCATTTGTTATGTGTGGGCACGGGCAATGTAGAGTGATTAGGAGCACTAGCATTGCATTGGATGTGTATGACTATGTGGGCAAAGCATGGCTTAATGCTTGGTTTTATGGGGGCCTTGTATCACGTTTATGCTTATACCACTATGCATTTATCTGCGAGGTACCCAGGAGCTTTGGCTCTTTATGATGTTATGGGAGCTTTGGCTCTTGATGGTGGGGATGCATGGGAGTTATGGTTTTTGGTAATATGCTAGCCAGTTCATGGCAGAAGACATATTTGTATATAGAACCCTGGGTGCTAGTGTATATCTTGTGTGGGCCCTTTGGTTCATTATGTGTGCATTGGTGTATGTTTGTGATCGATGGGTTGAGATTTGGCTCATGGCATTATATGTATGTGATGTATGGGGAAGTTTATCATAGCCATGCTACATTTTATTTCCTTATGCTTACCGAGTCTTATGACTCACTCTTGCTTTACATCATTCTAGGTATGGGGAGGCGGTAGGGTCGGTGAGTCCAACAGTGTTTGATCCTTCATGCGTAGGTGGCTTGTACAGAGATCCCCCGATCGAAAGATGCATAGGTGGTTTTGTCTGTTTCGTGTCCAAGTAGGGCACTATTATATCTTGAAAATTATCTTGCTTTTGTATTCTATTGGGTAGATGAGCTTGACAGTTATGTAAATATTGGGGATATGTTATGTTATGCTTTCATTGTATAAAAGAAATTAAGGGAAATTTTCGATCGTTATAATTTTGGTATCAGAGCTTGTATTTGTGACAATAGTTGTATAGAGAATATAGGAGGAAATTTTGGGATCCTTACAATTAACACTCGTGTTTCAATTCCCTGCGTGACATTTACGCCTAATTAATTTCAATGGAAGCAGGGCAGAAATTGACAGAGGCAAAAGTTGAGGAATTAACAAAAAGAAGCAAACAATAACAATTCAAAATTTTTGACAAAAGAGTTCAAAAAGATAAAGGAATATGTATTTCAAAGATAAGGAGTGATCATGGAGGAGAATTTGAAAATGAACCTTTTAAACATTTATGTGAAGAAAATGGTATTAAACATAATTTTTCTTGTGCTAGAACTCCTCAACAAAATGAAGTAGTTAAAAGGAAAAATAGGTCACTATAAGAAATGGCTAGGACCATGTTGTGCGACAAAAATCTCCCTAAAAATCTTTGGGCAGAAGCCGTAAATATGACGTGTTACATTCTAAATAGAGTTTCCATAAGACCTATCTTAAAAAAGATCCCATATGAACAATATAAAGAATGAAAACCTAATATTGCGTACTTTCATATTTTTGGTAGCAAATGCTTCATTCTAAATAATAAATATGCCTTAGGTAAATTCGATTCCAAATGTGATGAAGGTATATTCTTAGGATACTCAGTTCTAAGTAAGACATATAGAGTATTCAATAAGAAAACATTAGTAGTAGAAGAATTTATTCAAGTAAAGGTTGATGATACAAATCCTTTCTTCCAAAAGTCTCAAGAAGAAGATGAAAATGATTTAAGCAAAAATCTTAAAAAACTCTCATTAGATCATCAAGACAATCCACCCTCAAGTAGGAAAAGTCAAAATGAAGGAATTATACCTTAAGAAGAAAAAGAACCATCACTCCTAAGAGTAAGAAAATATGTAGAAAATAATGATATTATAGGAGATCCTTTTAAAGGAATTAGGACAAGGGCATTTATTAGAAATGAATGTCAATATGTTGCCTTTATATCTCAAATAGAGCCTAAAAACATTAAGGATGCCTTAAATGATGAAAATTGGATCATTGCCATGCAAGAAGAATTGAATCAATTTGAAAGAAATAAAGTGTGAAAATTGGTTTCAAGGCCTAAAGATCATCCAACCATAGGAACGAAATGGGTACTTAGGAACAAAATGAATAAAAGTAGGTTAGTAGCTCAAGGGTATAGCCAAGAAGAAGGAATAGATTATGATGAAACTTATGCTCCCGTAGCTAGACTTGAAGCCATAAGAATGCTATTATCATTTGCATGCTACAAAGATTTTAAACTATGTCAAATGGATGTCAAAAGTGCATTCTTAAATGGTTACATAAATGAGGAAGTATATGTAGAACAACCCCCAGGTTTTGAGAATCCAAAATTTGAGGATCATGTATTCAAACTTTCTAAAGCTTTATATTGTTTAAAACAAGCCCCTATTGCTTGGTATGAAAAACTTAGCAAATTTCTTATAGAAAAAGAATTCAAAAGAGGACAAATAGATACAATATTATTTATACAAACGTAAGACAAAGACTTTCTATTAGTTCAAATATATGTTGATGATATTAATTTTGGATTAACAAATAAATCCCTATATGATGATTTTGCAAATCTAATGCAAGGGGAGTTTGAAATGAGTATGATGGGAGAATTGAAATATTTTCTAGGATTACAAATTAGACAAAAAGATGAAGGGATCTATATATCTCAACAAAAATACATTAATGATCTTCTTAAGAAATTCAATGCTCATGATAGCAAACCCATAGCTAATCCTATGAGTAGTTCATCATATTTGGACAAAGATGAGATATGACAAAAAGTGGACAATAAGTTGTTTAGAAGTATGATTGGATCATTATTATATCTAACAGCAAGTAGGCCGAATATTATGTTTAGTGTTTGCTTATATGCAAGGTTTCAATTCGATCCTAAGGAATCTCACCAAAAAGCAGTAAAATGAATTTTTAGATACTTAAAAGGGTCATCTAATTTAGAATTATTCTATCCTAAGTCAAGTGAATTCTATCTTGAAGCTTATACTGATGCTGACTATGATGGGTGCAAAATCGATAGAAAAAGCACTAGTGGGTCGTGCAATTTCTAGGCAATTCTCTAGTATCATGGTCTAGTAGAAAGCAAAATACTATTGCACTCTCTTCCACCGAAGCTGAATATGTAGCAGCTGGAAGTTGTTGTGTTCAAATTTTATGGATGAAACATCAATTAGAAGATTATGACATAAAACTTCATAATATACCTATAAAATGTGACAACACAAGTGCAAAAACCCCATATTTCATGCTCGAACTAAGCACATTGAGGTCAAGCATCATTTTATCATAGATTATGTGCAAAAAGGCGATATAAAACTTGATTTCGTAGATCCAAATCATCAAATTATCGATATTTTCACAGAAGCTCTTGACAAAGAAAAATTTGAATATTTTAAGAGTAAATTAAGAATGATGATTCATTAGAATAAATCTATGATTGTTAAATGTCCTTATGTTTTCTTGGTTTCTCTTTATTTCATTTTATTTGTTGGCCAAAAGTACCAATCTGTCAACAGATTATAATTAACTATCGACCGATTATACATTTTTGTGCAAACTGTCGACCGATGGTTCCACATCTATTGACCGTTTTATCAAAAGGCCAAAATTAATTGTGATACATAAAGAAACTGTTGATCGATTATATCTTATCTATTGACCGTTTCCTTTGTTTTTGCCCATCTGTCGATCAGTCAAAGGATCTGTCGACTAGCTTGATCGGTCTTCAAAAGGAATGGGCGACCACCCATCTTCATTTCTCGCCCCAATTCCTCTCAAGTTCGACTCTCTCTCTCTCTCTCTCTTTCTCTCTCTCTCTCTTGTTTTTTCTCTTCCAATCGTATCTCCTTCAAAATTCTTTCTCTCAATCATCAATCAAACCTTAGATTATCATAATAACATGCATGAAGAATCCAGAAAAGGGAAGGAGAAGGCCACATTGAGTCATCCTCCTCATTTTGTTCCACAACCTTAACTCTTTGAGAGCAATCATCAAAATGAAAGGTACCTTCAGAAATTCAAATCTAGAGAGGTACTACTTGGCCGATATTTAGATAATGACTTTCTTGAAGGCATTAAGTTTCCTTACATCACTACTTTCAAAGAATTTGGATGGTGGGATTTCTTGACAATACATAGGGATATCCTAGAAGATGTGATACGAGCTTTCTATGCCAATGCTGATAATCTATTTAATGGCCAGAGATCAGATGTGCGGTTTATGACCAACATAGGCAAAACTCACTTTGAAGTAAACTTGGGTTTAGTTCAAAATTGATTTGGGATACCTCAAAAAAGAGAAGGCTATACTTAATGGACACAAGATTTCATTCAGGCCTGTAAAGAAGTATATGAAGACGACTCCATAGACTCCCATATAAATGAAACCACTAGAATGAGCCTGAACAATAGGATATTGTATCTCATTTGTTGTTAAATGCTAATTCCTTGAAGTGAATTTTTTTCGGAAGTCACTAGACTTGACTCATGGCTAATGCAGTGTATTATGGCTAAGAGAAGACCAAATCTTTCACTGCTTCTTGTGAATCAAATGATCGAGTCATTTAGAGGAAATAAGTGATCATTATCTTATGGAATGGCTCTAAGTGATCTTCTAGAAAAAGAAATGGGAGGTCTAGAAGGTGTGCCAAAAGTTTATCTAAACCCTACACAACATATAAATAGCAATATGGCTATGAGGATAGGTTTTGTGGCTTAAGAAGAAGGAACATGGGTCTGAGGAAAAGCAAGCAAGAAACGGAAGGCCGTAACTCCAGCCGAGCCATCTTCAATCCTAACTTCATCATCCACCATTCCTAATGATCTTATTCATGGCTTAGCAAAACTCAAGTCAGAATTTTCAAGCTTTAGAGAAGTTCAACATGAGCTGAGGGAGCTTCATCATCGTCACCACGAACTTTTTGACCTCATTTCATCTTAACTCCCAGTTGGTCCATCATTTTCTCATCATGATGCATGTATTTCATCATCATTTTCATCATCTTCTGAGGATATCTCTTATTTCCTCTTATGTAACACATTTATTTTTGGTATTTTCTTCTGTTAAACAATGCTTTATGATGTTTATGTCATTCATGGACTATGTGTGGTTATTTTCATTAAACCACATGCCTTCTTACTAGGTGGATGATTTTACATTGATATCAGATTTATATATATGTTTATGATCATTTCTATGAATGTGTAGCTATATTTGAGATTCACAAACGATTTGGGATTCAACCCTAGTTTGGTTTAAGGGGGAGAGTAGCTTAACTGATGTATACTTCCATGAGTTTGACTTTTTGACTTATGATAAAAAGAGGGAGAAATTGTGAGTAAATAAAATTGTTTTCAAAATTTTTCAAAAGGGGGAGAAAGGGGGAGAATGATGAATCACATGATCGATCTCTATTCAAATATAAGTACTTTAGTTTTAATGATGAAAAACATCTATCGCATTTGAAAAATCTTCTATTGAAAATGATTTATCATTAACAAAAACAAAACATCTTCAAAGCATATTCATATGAAATCTTTATTCAAAAGGTTGTAAGTGCCATTAGTCAAAAAAGGTTCCAAATGAAGCAGAATCTCCAAAATCAGTAAGGTCATCTGTTGACTGGTGAATGTGACTTGTTGATCGTTTTTCAAATTTTGGCCCAACTGTCGATCGATGCTTATGCATCTGTCGACCAACAAAATAGATGTCTTTGAAAAGACATCCATCTGTCGACAAATTGTTTGTTATTTGTCGATCGACCCATTGTATTGACCTTCATTTATCGACCGATACTTATACATCCATCGACTGGCAGTATGTATTTTCTAAGGATAGGCTTCATTTGTCGACAAATATATCATCATTTGTCGACCGGTCTTATTGTAATACCCGGGAATGACTTAAGGATATAAACGGTATTTAATGAAGGGCATAACTGGAATTATCGAAAGAAGAAGGCTGTAGGGTACACTATAGATGTTTTAAGAGATCGAAATGACCGAAGGGAGTACCCTAGACCTTAGATAGCCAAAGAAAATAGTATAGTATTGACGAGTAATATGAGTTATGATTTTTAGTAATGAAAGAAATTAGATTGGGAATAGTTTTTGGTACAACTGTCGACCGGGCTGAGAAAATCGAATCAACGTAGGGATCATCCTAAAAGTCAACGAAGCATGTTAATGATCAATATTTTATGTATAGAACAACCCTTAAGTGATTTCGGGTTGAAATGAATGGATTTAAGGTCAAATTGACCAGTCGGGCTTAAGTGTAATTTTCTAAATTTGCTCGAGGGAGGTCAAAAAGGTAATTTTTTTGGAGTTTCCAGGATCAAATTAAGAGTGCAAATCTTGTGGGACTTAATGGTGGTATTGGATAGTCCAGGGGTGAATTGGAAAGGGCAGAAGTGGCATTTGAAGAAGTCAAGGGGTGAAAGTGCAATTAAGGAAACTTGGTAGGTGTGAACGCGCAAGGGAGAAAACGGCCACCGACTTCCATGCACGTGGCCCCCGTTTTTGGCAATGGGACGATTGAGGGTGGCTCGGGGAAGGTGCTATCCTGCGCTAGGAGGCTTGGGGGCCAAGCCATGGCTTTTGATTGGTTGCAAGTTGGCTGGAAATCGCTTATAAATAGTGAGGGTTTCGGCCAAGACTTAGCATAAAATTTGGCCGTGTTTTTGGATGATTTCGAGAGCTTTGATAAGGGGCTATTGGTGCTTGCATCAAGGGGAAGATTTTGGGAGCATTTTCATCAAGTGTAGAGGCCTTTTGAAGCTCGGCCAGAGATGGGTGGCGGATCCACCTACTGCCGCCTGTAACTGCCCGTTAGGGGCATTTTCTGGTGGCCTTTCGGCTGGAAAATGGTGCGGTTAGGATCAACTCTTCACGGGATTCAAGGGAGTATGCTTGGTTTTGCCATCGAAGGAGTCGCTGGCGGACAGAAATTTGGAGAAGAAGGTGGCGCGTGGCTGCACGTGTCACACTTCACTTGCACACACGCGCTAGGTGCGTGTGATAAGGGGCAATTTGGTAATTTCAATTCTAGTATTTTTATTGATTTATTTTAGGATTTATCATGTTGAAATATTTGGAAAAATATTTGAGGAGATAATTATTTTGGAATTATCAAGGTGAAAATTTGGAGAAAAATAGAGAAAATTATGAAAAATTGAGGAAAAGTGGATTTTGATGCTTCTTAATTAAATATGGTGTTTAGGGAATATTGTGGCTCGAGGTTGAGTATAAGTGCAAGTGTTTGAGATTTGGCACACAAATCGAGGTGGTGCACGAGGGTCGAGGCGATCCAAATTTATCGAGGTGAGTGGTTTGATTCTAGTCTTACTTTTGTTTGGAAGTGTGTTGGTGTTTGTGTAGTGGGTTTAGGTGAGCGGTTTTACCCTCCCGAACCTAGGTTGCATGTGATTGAGCCAGTTTAAGTGAGCGGTTATACCCTCCAGAACTTGGAATGTTATGTTTATGCATTTTACTTATGTAATTTTGGCATTGTATGCATATTGAACATGTGGTATATTGCATCAACTTTTTTTACTTATAAAAGAGTCGGTGCATGGCGAGTGATTTTCATATCATCAGGGTGTCGATTTTCGTGTCGTTGTTGGGTCCGTATGGGACGAGATGGGGTCTTCTTGAGAATGGGACAAGGTTAATCCAGGTGAACGAGTGACATGGTAGGGCACTCGAGAATTAAGTATGTCTCGGTAAGGTCAACCTCAACGGTGTGTGAAATGGATTTTTCACAGGAGGTTGAGTATATTAGGGAGATTTCTCAAGTTAGATGTGTTGCATGTTGTCGTGTGTTTGTATATGCCATGCTTATATGTTTTTCATGCATTATGTAATCTGTTTCATGCCATCACTTAGATGTTTCATCATCTAACTTGGGTTATGCTCCTGAAACATTCAACGTTCCAACCAGGGACTGCTGCGAGGTCGAGGACATGGCCGGTGGGGCCAATGGTGTTTAGCTTGCTAGTCGTTGTATCATTTTGGAAGCTTTAGTATGTATTTGGTTGTGTATGATAGGTAGTTTGATAATGTTGATTATCATTTGATAGTTTTGTAATAAGTGTTTCGGTGTAGAAACACCTTGTATGAACTCGTGGTAGGCCACGGTATTGTAATATTAATGTATCTGCTGCGTTATAATACGTCTTGTTTAGTTGTTAAGATTACTGATCTTGTTATTTAAACAGGCAAGACTGAGGTTCTTGGGATTTGTTGTCTGCATGTGAAGATTGTTCTTGAAATCACTGCGCGTGATGAACTTAGGAAAAAAAAAAAAGATTCCAGAAAATACCCTTATAGTGACATGCTTGATGAGTCGGGGTGTTACACTTATGTTTTCCCATGAAACTGTCGATTGATGCTTTTGCATTTGTCGACTGACAGAATGCAAACCCTTGGTGCTTCTATGGTGGGCAAGCCATCTATTGACCGATGCCTATGCATCTATCGATAGTCTTAAATGTTTTGTCGACTGGATTTTGAATTTTTACTAATTTGTCAACCGATGGCTTGCATTCGTCAACTGTTTGCTTCACAGAAACACATAACGACTAGTTCATCATTTGCACTCAAGTGCTCTCTCTACTTAGAACGGCTTGATTCAAAATGGGCTTTCATGAGGCTATAAATACAAGTCATAAGGAGATTTCAAATTACCCAAGCAATCTATCTACAAGCTCCCAAGTGCTAAAATCATTGTTGCGCTTCATTAGTAATTTGTTCTCTTTTCAAGGCATTATATTTATTTTGTGTAATTCTTATTCGAGCCTTGTCTTCATTTTTTGAGAGAACTTGTAACTGAGAATATTGTTTCTCAGACCCTATCTTATCTTGTAACATTTTGTATTTTCCTAGCTTGTCTTGCTAGAGGGCCTACTTTGCTTGTAGGAGGTGTTTATGATACATAGCTTTGCTAGAGGGTATATCCGGTGTAATAGGAGAGTTATAGTGTTTTGCATGAAAATCCTTAGTGAGGAGCTAAGGTAGTGGATTAGGCTTGTTTAAGCTGAACCACTATATATCCTTGTGTTCTATTGTGCTTGTGTTATTTGTTTATTTATCTTTTCAAGCATGTCTATATTCCTTACTTTAACTTTTCATTGAAAAAGATTTCAAATTTCTTTTAATCTTGTGTTCTCCATTGGTAAGACGAGATTGTCTTTGTACAGTTAACACCTTATCGTGCCATTTTAAGATCTTGAGTTTTAATGAAGCCATGGTTTTCATAGACGATATGTCCATTTTATCAAAAGAATTTTTAAAGAAAAATAATATTTTTTTATATACCAATTCATCCCCATCTTGGGTATTGTTGCCATAGCTAATTAATTCTATCACCTTTAATTTAGGTAACCTAGTCCAACTAGAGTTTCAGGTGAATTATGATAAACTTAATTAAAAGATTAATTCATTATAAGTTCTAAAATATTAAATATTAATATTTAAGAACTCTAGCTCTTCATTAGGATTCCCCAATCCTAATCGAGCCAACTATTACCTTGTAATTTCAAACCTTTATTATGTGTGACCTATTAGGCTTTTACATATGTTGGCCATGACTTTATCGAATAAAGCCATAGACCATGAGCGAAGTTTAGTAACCCATCATGACCTCCATTTGGTAGAAGGATCAATTTATGATCATTGCATTTCAGTGATGGTCTTCTTATGCAATACAATCTCTTCATCGATTTAAAGTGTCTCAATCAAGTGGGGACATAGATTGTGTGTCAATCCCTATTTAGTGCTTGATTATAATATTTCTTTGGTCTCCCAAAAGAATGACTTCCATTGGATTAACATCCAACTATGGCCATAGACTTCAAGTCATCTTTCACCAAAAGGCCCATGAGACATATCACCCAAAGTTAGGGGTCGATGAATCTTATCTTGGCTCACACATAGCCTTCACATGTTTCATAGCATACCTAATCATTGTCACACTCACACCTTTTATTGAGACGCTTTCGTAACAGTGTTAAAGTATACGAATCAACATGCAAGACATAATGGTGACCTTAAGTTGAAGGATCACTTGCACAATAGCCACTAGAGGTTTCCTTAGACACTCTTGTAAGATCCATAAGAAATTCTTTTGGTAGGGTCACAGTCTAGTGAACTTGTACTCACAAACAAATACCTGTGTACTAACTTAGGTATCCCATACCCATAGTTTGTAAGATCAACTACTACCTTTCATAAAGGTAACATGATAGCACACATAGGTCTCTTTGTGTCATTGGATGTCTCGTCTCGATGACATTTTTGACCAAGGACATTGTTGAACCCCTACTTGAATACCCCAGAAAAGGTAATGAAGCAAAAGAGGAACCACTCTTGCCTGCTATGCATGCTTAACTAGGATCACCCGTACACATACAAAAGAAACGGGCAACAGAAGCATAACTCACATCCTAGGCATGCATACAAAAGATAACTGGTCCATAGGGTTACACAGTATATGTATATATATATATATAAATATAGAACAATGCCAAGCTATAACATCCCACATCGAGCGATAGAAAGGATTGAAACAACTTACCTTGATGGGCCTATGTGAACTTGCTAGTGGTCACCCATCCTTAAGCTTCCCTAGCTCAAGCACGCTTAACCCCGGAGTTCTTTGCCTACATTTAGTCCAAAAGGTATTCAGTTGGTATTGTTTATTTCTTTACTTATCCTCGATACATACTATCTTTCTTTGGGTTCTTGGCATATTACATTCTCCCCCCTTGAGCATATGACGTCTTCGTCATGCAACCTTACAACTAGTCCCATACCTTATCCTCTTTGGGGGCTGCTATCCTAGAAGCCACTCATTGTGCAAGCCCTCGAGCCTCGGTGCCACTCCCCGCCCTCATCAGACCGCCTTCACCAATGGTCGGCTCTGATACCACTTGTAACATCCCATATCCAGTGATAAGAAGGACCGGAACAACTTACCTTGACGGGCCTACGCAAACTTCCCAGGGGTCACCCATCCTTAATCTTCCCCATCTCAAACACGATTAACCCGAGAGTTCTTTGCCTATATTCAGCCTAAAAGGTATCTAGATGGTGTTGTTTCCTTTCTTACTTATCCTCTATACATACTACCTTTCTCTGAGCTCTTAGGGTATTACATTCTCCTCCATTTAGCACATGACATCCTCGTCATGCAACCTTACAACTGGTTACAAACCTTCTCCCCTTTGGGGGATGCCATCTTAGAAACCTACCAGAAGCGCTCCTTGTACAGGCCCTCAAGCCTTGGCACCACTCCCCGCTCTCATTGGACCGCCTTCACCAAGGGTCGGCTCTAATACCACCTGTAACATCCAGCATCAAGCGATAGAAAGGACCAAAACAACTTACCTCGATGGGCCTGCGCGAACTTCCCAGGGGTTACCCATCCTTAAACTTCCTCAGCTCAAGCACCTCTTAACCCGGGAGTTCTTTGCCTACATTCAGCCCAAAAGGTATCCAATTGGTGTTGTTTCATTCCTTACTTATCCTCGATACATACTACTCTTCTGTGGGCTCTTGGGGTATTACACAAGCACTCAAAAGATAAACAATCATGACACGACACCACAAGATACTCATAAAAATAGGATCAGCAAGAGTGAGTCACAAAACTTAGCAAGTATATAAGAAAGGAAAGGTTGACAAGAGTATGAAAGCTAAAAAGTAACCCGCACCCCATGTGCAACAACCATATATCACATGTCCATGAATCACATGACACATATAGAGAAAAGTTGCATAATAAAATATGCACATACTGGTCCTTGGGCCCACATAAGACACAACGACACCCAAGCCCCTATCACAAACCTGTCATTGCCTTGAAAGGTAACATGTGGAACTCCTCGAGCCAAAGCTCCCTAGGGCCGGCACTACTGAAACCATAACAACACGCTAACCACGTTCGTAAACCCAACCTCAACACGGAGTAATCGCTCAAAAATCAGTTGCCACCTAACCAAATGATGCCATGAACTATGCAATGCATATATATAATGCAGTGGTGCAATGAGCACAAATGTGATACATAGCTCCCATAAAACCATGCATCGAGCTCTGCTCACCTATATAGGTAGTCACACTCAATGCAGTGCTCGTGTCTAGCTAACCTAGGTATTAAAACAACCTAGTATGCCCGTGGCCAAGCACACAAGTCACATGGATTTTCCCCAAATGCGTAATCCCTCATGCATTTAAAATGATAAGGTACTAAAAATTACAAAAGCCACATGCACTATAGCCTTAACCACAACAACATCCCTACATTACCCCAATAAGAACATACCCACACAATAACTTGGCTTCATTCCAACAACAAAGTAGAAGGGGAACTGAACCCTTGAAAGCAAACAAGAAGAGACCCATCAACTGAGCAAGAGGTCAACCAAGATGGAGGAAACTAGGAAGTAACAGGCTTATCTGAGACTAACGAACCCTAACTACAATCACTAATAATTCAATACAACAGTAAAGACATAAATCGAACATAGATGTGGCTGAATCTCTTTCAAGCTGAACATCGGTTGTTATAGAAGTAAGAAGGGGTAAGAGCTTGCCTAAAATGAAAAGGAAACCAAACCCTAGAAGCTTGGCTGAACCCTCATCCTTCTTCTTTTTTTTTCTTCTGCTGCGTTCTTTTCTTCTTCTTCCTCTCGGCCGAACCCACGAACTTCCCCTATCTTCTTCTCTTTCAGTTTATATTAGTAAGGAGTAGAGGAGAGTGGGTTTAGACACGTGACAAGATCGGTCGAGAAGCATCCACCACCGAGTTGAAGTCGGTTGGGTTGAGAAAGCGGCCTGGGAAGTTGAACGCAAAAAAGCTTATCCAAATGCTAGATGGGATATTCGAATATGGGAGGGCCTGAATACCAAAGTCACATATCCAAATACTAGAGACAAAGAACTAAAGGCATATCTGAATACCTAGCCCCCTATCCAAATATAAGACTCAAGAATCCATAAGGGTATTCGAATACCATGCATTGTATTCGGATACTGTATCGATCTGCTCCCACATACGGGCGCCACCAGTGAATAATAGACCAGATTACTGACATGCCAGGCCAATAACTGAAGAAACAAACTATGTTTCAACAAAAAATGCCCTAGGTGGGCACTAAGCTTCGTCTCTCTCTTTGCTTCATTCGAGGAATTGGTCCCAACATAAACAAGGAAACATATCGAAACGGGACTTAAAACTCGAGTGAGCTTCACATTTCTTTAGCTTACCTCACAACAAGCCAAATGTGACCCATGCACAAAATTAGCACATCAAACATCTGCTGAGTACTGGGGATTTATGGGAACATATTTTTTCGATCCTTACTTGATCCAAGCTCGACTCCACCAACTAAAGCCATATACATCAAGTAATCTGAAAATCACCTATCACACTATGATAATTACAACAACTAGATACATCTAGCCCTCAACAACACTTACATTCAATCACATGAATACATATATGAATATACACCACATACAAACACGGGTGACAATGCTAGTCGCCACATCATCCCTTCTTCCATTTGGACATGCATCATCTACAACATGAGGTAAAACCTCATGAGTCATAAAGATTTAGTAAGGGTGTAAATGAATGTAAACAAGGTAATACATGCAATGAAATGATAAGTAAGTATGCATGAGTGGCGGGCCCTCCCAACCCTCCAAACCCACTTGTTCGAGGCACTAACCTCACATATTACCACTAGCATGCATCTAGTCTCTCCCATGGCCATAGGACTCCACTAGACCACCTATAGAACATGCACAACATGCAGCTGCACGCAACATATATTTTTCAAATTTACCAAACATTCGTAAGGCCGCCACCTTTGGGGCCATCCCTTACTTGGCTTGAAGCCTTATCTCTGCCACGGGCGAGAATGCCTGGTTGAATTTTGAACTATTCTAGGATTATCGCCTCCTAGGTAGAACCTAGATGTCACATAAAATTGAACAATTAGACATTAAACCAAGGCCTTTATTTTCGCCATACACCGCAAAACCACCCAACAACTATCAACTAACCCTAATAGGGGGTTTAATCCAACCAATAATTATTCTACATTATCTTGCCTAATGCAAATAACTCAAGAAGAAATAATTTATTTACCTCGATCAATCTGGAGGAGAAATCGAAAAATCGCCCACCTGGCGTTGCCTCTTGAGTTGCCACCTCACACCCATATTCCTATTTTTGAGTCTCTGGCACACTTCTCGAGCCCCAAATTAATTTCTAAAATTTTTCTCGATTTTGTTTTTGGAAATTTTTGCCATTTTTGTCCCATTTCCCCCTTATTTTCCTTTTTATTTATTTATTTTTATTTTTCTTTTTTTGCTCTTCCCTCTCCTTGTTCTTCCTCGCGCATGCCCCTATGTGCGCACCAGCCATCGGCCACCCTGGCCTCTGTCGCTGCTGCCTGCCTTTGGCCTACCGCTCCGTTGTCGCTACTGGCCACGGCCATCGGCGTTAGCAGCCACTGCGGCCCAGCTTCCCTTACGCGCTGGAACAGCTATTACCAATTGCCGAAGCTCCTGGCCTCCTCATGTGCCATCGTGAGCCAGCTCTGCCACCAGCCTCCATCGCGGTTGCTTTAAGCCACTAGCATTGCTGCCATGGCCGATCGGCCTTGCTGCTGTTGTTCTGCCTCCATCACCGTCCGCAACTGCCTTTGGCCGCTGATTGACCACAATTGATCCATCTCCTCTATCTCTCGATCTCTCGGCCAGGCTCCCTCTCTCTCTGCTCTCATTCTCTCGATCTACTCTGCCCCAGCTCTCCCTTGCCTCTTTATCTCTGCTTTAAAAATTTGAGAGATATGGGGCATTGTAGCATACTTTGGCCCCAAGCTAACATATATATATATATGTATATATTACACATTTACCTCCTCTAAATTCTTTATAATTCCATTTGAGGAATTTTTAATTACACTTAGACCCTCCAACCTTTAAATTAAATACCACCAAACCACACACTAACTTGATTTCTCAAAAATTAATAATTGATTTTTACTCGAGAATATCGATTTCATCCCTGCGCCTGCACAAGAGCTTTTCTCCACCCGAAAATACCCCAGGGTTGCCTCACTCTCAAAATCGGACCACCCCCAGGGTCCTTTCAATTTTCTGGAGGTCCCGTATTATCATTCGGTACTGGCATCCATTAAGGCTTATACAAAATTTATTTCATAAATTATTCCTAGTCGGACTGCTTCCAGCGTTATCAGCCTCACCTCGAGATGCTTACCAATCTCATGCCTTCTTTCCTAGACATCCAAGTTCCGAGGCATTCCCTATCGTCAATTTGGCAATTTATCACATTATTTCTCGAAACCGACTTTCGGACTCTCCGGACCTCTCTAGGTCCTTTAAAAATAACTGGAAATTCTAATTTTTCAACACTATGTAATACTGGGTATTACAGATACCATACCTTTTCAAAGGAGATATCTGAATAGCCCTATAGGTATTCGGATACCTCTCCAAAACTCTAACATATCTGAATATATATCAAGCCCTATTTGGATACCAAGGCCAAAGCAAGCACACCCATTCAGATATCTCATGCTTCTATTCGAATACTAAAGCCCAAAACCAAGCATGCATTCAGATACCATTTTCAAGCCCTTAAGTCTAAAACAAAAACTCCCACATGCTCAGGCAAATGATTACCATAACATGCTAATTAAATCCCGACCTTAACAATGGGTCATTACAAATCCTCTCCCCTTATGGAATTTGGTCCCCAAATTCGTACCTAATTACTCAAAAAGCTGGGGATGAACTCGTCTTATCTTTTCTTTTAGTTCCCATGTAGCTTCCTTTGGTCCATGCTGTTGCCATTGCACTTTAACATAAGGGATAAAGTGATTTCGTAGCACTTTTTCCCTATGGTCTATGATACAGGTAGGAAACTCCATGCAATTAGCATATTTTTTCACCTCAAGGGGATGGAAGTTAATATCTTGCCTCAGATTTGCCACACACTTATGGAGCATAGAGATGTGAAAGACGTCATGCATTTGAGCAAGCTGAGGAGGCAAAGCAAGACGGTATGCCAATGGCCCACATAAGGTGGACTAAGCTTACCATAAACTTCAAAATGACGTATACCCTTTATTGGCATCACCCGAAGGAATACATGATCTCCTACAACAAACTCTACGTCTTGTCGCCGCTTATCTACATAGCTCTTCTGGCGATCTTGAGCAATCTTCATCCGTGCTCTAATCCCTTTAACCTTCTCTGTGGTTTGCTTAATAATATTTGGCCCCACCACTAATTTGTCTCGAACCTCAGTTTAACACAACGAAGATCTGCAAGGTCGTCCATATAGTGCCTCGAACGGTGCCATCTTAATTCTAGTGATAGATGTTCATCCCAACTCCCCTGAAAATCTAGCACGCACTCTCAGAGCATATCCTCCAAAACCTGAATAGTCCGCTCCGTTTTCCCATCGGTTTGGGGATGGAATGTTGTAGTGAAGGTCAGCCTTATTCCCATGGCACTTTGTAACACCTCCCAAAAGACAGAAGTAAACCGAGGGTTATAGTTTGATACTATACTATTTGCACCCCGTGTAACCTCACAATCTCATCAATGTATAACTTGACCAGATGATGTCTAGGATACGTCTTCTTGACAGGTGAAAAGTGGGCTGAATTTGTTAGCCTGTCAACTTCCACCCTCCTCTACTAGTGCGAGGCAACCCTGAATCAAAATCCATAGCCACCTGGTCCCATTTCCACTTAGGAATAGACAAAGGTTGAAGCAAACCTACAGGTCTCTGGTGTTCTGCCTTCACTTACTAACACACTAGGCAATGTGACACAAATTTTGCAATATGCCTCTTCATGCCACTCCACCAGCACTGGTGACACAAGTCCTGATACATATTCCCTGCCCCTCGGTGTATGGTGTAATGGGATTGATGAGCCTCTAACAGTATCTCCTGTCAAATCTCCTCATCACCTGGCACACAAATCCGACCATGAACCAACATCAAACCATCATCCCTCAGGCTGTACCCCAACAGTCCAAACCTACCCATATCTGCCATAATCTGAGCCAACCTCTCATCATATTGCTATCGGTCTCGTATCCTTTCCACCAAATTCAAATAAATGCTTATATAAGCACTGTAAATACCTGGGATACTTCTCGGTATCGATATAGTGAGCTCGCTCATCTGCTCCAATAGAGACCATTCCTGAATCAACATCGCCGCCACTGAAGCTCCCCGATGACTCAAAGTGTTAGCTACGACATTCGCCTTGCCCAAATGATATAAAATCTCACAGTTGTAATCCTTTATCAACTTTAACCAACGATGCTGTCTCATGTTCATCTCTTTTTGGGAGAATAAATATTTCAAACTCTTATGATCAATGAATATCTGTACCTTCTCCCCATAAAGATAGTGACGCCAAATCTTCAAAGCAAATACTACAGCAGTAAGCTCCAAATCATGAGTAGGATAATTTGCTTCATGTTTCTTTAACTGCCTAGAGGCATAAGCATTAACTCGCATCAAAACACAACCCATACATGTATATGAGGCATCAATATAAACTATAAACAACTCACCACTCCTTGGTATGGCTATGACAGGTGTTGAAGTTGACCACCGTTTCAACTCCTAAAAACAACTCTCATAGGCATTGTCCCAAATAAAGCTAACTCCCTTACGTGTCAACTTAGTCATAGGAGAAGCCGAATGAGCAAAACCTTCAATGAAGCATCAATAATATCTAGCAAGACCCAGAAAACTCTTAACCTCTTTCACAGCAGTAGGCCTCGACCAATCCAAATGGCTTTAATCTTCTCGGGATCCACAACTATACCCTCGTCAGGAACTACGTGACCCAGAAATACTACCCGAGTCTGCCATAACTCACATTTAGAAAACTTGGCATACAACTGCTTCTCTTGGAGTTTCTGGAACACTAACCTCAAATGAATTTCATGTTTAGGCTGACTAGGAGAGTAAACTAGGATGTCATCAATAAAGACGTTAATAAAATTGTCCAAATACTCCCAGAATACCCTATTCATCAAGTTTATGAATGTTGCCGATGCATTACTCAACCCAAATGGCATAACTACAAACTCATAATGCTCGTACCTCGTGCGAAATACTGTCTTTGAGATATCCTCATCTTTAACACGTACCTGATGGTACCCCCAATGCAAGTCAATCTTGGAAAACACCGAGGCTCCTCGAAGCTGGTCTAATAAATCATCCACACTAGGCAAATGATACTTGTTCTTCACATCACCTGGTTAAGTTGCTTGTAATCAATACACAGTTGCATGGAACCATCTTCTTATGCACGAATAGCACCGGCGCTCCCCACAGCAATGTACTAGGCCATATGAAAGTAAAGCAAGATCGCTACGGGGCAAGCAACATAGTTCAAAATTTTTGAACCTTATCTCTATCCCGGCGATTGGATTAACGTCGAAATTAAATCATTCACATATAAAATAAAATAAATCTAACCTTTAGATTTTTATGTCGTTTGCAGATTCAAGCCGTCTAAGTGTCTAACCTCTAACTTATGATACGTGGCATGCCTCCGTTGGTGAGGAGCACGGAATGAGAGTGCTAACTCATTCTCCTTTTGACAGCTTGTGTACAGATGGAAAATAATGCCTTTGTGTCGAATCGATGCCAAAAGAAACGGGAGAGAGTGAATGACAATTGTTTTTCAAATCTTAAAAAATCACACAAAACAATTTCATAATTTGGGCAACCCTTAAAGGGGTATTTATAGAGGAGTTATAGGGTTTCTTAAACCCTAATGGATATGGGCCGGCTTATTTATCCTAGTCCAACTAGGAACTTAATTATATGGGTTTATCTTAGTCCAATTAGAAACTTAATTAAGTGGCCCAAATCCAATAAATATTTGTTCCAAATCTAGTTTAGCCCAAATATAATATTTAAATATTAATATTTGGCTCGAATCTAATTTAGTCCAAATATAATATTTAATTTAATATTTGGCCTAAATCTAATTTAGCACAAATATTAATTTAAACCCAAATATATTTTATTTCATATTTGCCATTCCAATAAATAGAAAATTATTAAATTAAAATCTTCTTCCTAATTTAATCTTTGCTATTTTAGGAAATTTTTTTCTTTATGACGATCGCTCGTCATATCGACGTCATTAAGGCTATTTGTTCTTTTTCCGTGAGAACTTACGACAGCATAACTTCTTGGCGAAGTTTCCCACTTAACCATACGTCCGCTTTCTTGGTTGATGTAACATCCCGTTCGAGCGATAGGAAGGACCGGAACAACTTATCCTAATGGACCTACACGAACTTCCCAGGGGGGTCACCCATCCCTAGATTACCCTAGGTCAAGCACGCTTAACTTGGGAGTTCTTTGCCAACATTCAGCCCAAAAGGTATCCAGCTGGTGGTGTTTCCTTTCTTACACTATCCTCGATATATACTAACTTCTCTGGGCTCTCGGGGTATTACATTCTCCCCCCCTTGAGCACATGACGTCCTCGTCATGCGACCTTACAACCGGTCCCAGATCTCTCCCCCCTTGGATGGTCGATGTGAGATTTGCCTAAGGTGCCTACACGCACCCCCTATAGAGGTCTCACGCCCCCCTCGGGACTCAGCCTCCTCGCTGAGGTTTGCCCCACCACCGCGCTCAGAGGCTCGGGGGTCGGCTCTGATACCATTTGTAACATCCCGTTCGAGCGATAGGAAGGACCGGAACAACTTATCCTAATGGACCTACACAAACTTCCTAGGGGGGTCACCCATCCCTGGATTGCCCCAGGTCAAGCACGCTTAACTTGGGAGTTCTTTGCCAACATTCAGCCCAAAAGGTATCCAGCTGGTGGTGTTTCCTTTCTTACACTATCCTCGATATATACTAACTTCTCTGGGCTCTCGGGGTATTATAGTTGAAGCCAGGGACTGTACTTATTGTGTATGACTCATTAGGCTTCTAAATATGTTGACAATGTGTCGGTATGAACACATAAGACAAGATTGGCCTCTAGCAAGGCGTGTCATGCCTACCCAATTATTTAGAAGAATTCATAACCCGTAAACAACCTCTCATGAGCATGGTTACCATGTAATTTGATTATTTAATTAATGTATCTTATGTGATCTCAAGTCTGATGATGTGTTACTTGATTACGATCACATGATTTTTCTTCGGTCATCCGAATATCTTCACTTAATAGAAAGTGAATCAATAACTCCTTATTGATCTCTTTCACCATAGCCATGGATTTAAAGTGAATATCCACCGAAGGCCCCTTAGATACATCATCCTCTATCAAGGGATAGACGAGTCTCATCTTGGTTATGCATCCATCTCCATAAGCCTCACGATATGCCCAACGATCGCCCATGTGCAGCCTTTGATTAAGCCCATCAAAATGATATCAAAGCATATCGATCTTCTTATGAGATGACTGTGATAACCTCAAGTCCAAGGATTAGTTACACTCATCTCATATGAGAATTCCATCAACATATAACCAAAATGAATTCTCATGGCGAATCATGTCTAGTGACACATTCTTCAACATTGGTCACCCTATGTACTTATCTAGGCATTCCTATGCCTATGGGTGTGAGACTGCCATTGCTATCACATAATAAAAACATAGCACATACAAGTCTTACTGTAATTGTCAATGTCCATTTTTGACATTACTACGACTTGGGACATTTAATGATGTCTAAAAACTGTGATGCATCATCTCACATCTTTACAGATTAATCATAGTATACATCATATGAACTTCTATCTAGTTTCATCCGGTCATTATAATAATAACAAGAAACTAATAGAATGACTTATTGTGAATTTAAATAACTCCTTATCTAATAATAAATATGATTACAATTATCAGTGTACAACATGCCCAATCTGATTGGGTCTAAAGCACCTACACTAATAGTTGAGTGCCTGACAATAACTCAATAGTGAAGTTAATCTCCCTATGAGGTGGTAAACTCGATAACTCCTTTGGAAACACATCAGGAAAATCTCGGACAATAAGAAGATCAGCCAACTCCTTTTTCTCGCCAGAAGTAACTGTCACAAAGGTAAGGTATGCCTCACACCCCTGCTAAATTAACTTTCTTGCTTGCATCATTGAAATAATAGGTGTTACTTCCACTGGCTTAACTCCCTAGTATACAATAATTGCCCGATGTAGATGCTCAAAAATGTTTATCTTCTGCCGGCAGTTGACCTTGGTATAATGGTGAGATAGACAATCCATACCCAACAAAAGATCGAAGTCCTGGATGGCTAGCACCACTAGAACCCCTGGAAAAACCCGGTTATGCACTATAATTTCACAACCTCTCACCACTTCATTCCTTAGCAACATGTTGTTGTCTGGTGTCAAAATCGATAAGACATACGGTAAAAGACTACGAGCAACATGGACAAGATGCAAGACAAAACATGAACATTAAAGCCATATAATGTAAGTATACCTTGCACAGTGTCATTTCCTTCCTTTGCTTCAACTGTTGTTAGTGCAAACACTATGCCTGAAACCTGGGGCCTATCAGTAGTAGTAGGTCGCTGTGCTGCATGTGAAGGTAATGGTGTGGTTACTCCTTACTCGTTGGGAATAGCTGGGGTTTGTGTCTGTCTCGACCTTGATCCTCCCATCCTTTGTCCACCACCCTGAGATGGCTAGGTGCACACATTGGCCTTGTGACCTGGCTGGCCACAATCATAACAGAGGATCCCCTGACTCGGTGCTACATCATATCTATGTGAATAATCTCTTCGCACATGGTTTGGCTGCCCACAACGGAAACACACATCCCCACGTGCTACATAAAAGTGCCCTTGATGTCTTTTGCCATAAGTCTTGCACTCTAGACCAGCTCTTGGTCCCTAGCTGGAACCCATATCCTGGCCTCTCTTCTTACTACCGTTCCTTGTTGTCTTCACAGTAGTAGCAAACCATTCCATCTTGGCCTCATGTAGATTTCATTTAACAGCATGGGCTTGCCTCCTAACTGTAGGAAAATCCTCAACCCAAACTCCAGCCATAGCATATCAAATCTTCGCACGTAGGCCTTTCTCAAACTTGTTGACCTTTCGCAACTCTAGAGTCACCATCTCTGGAGCATAACAGGCCAATGCAACAAACTCTGTCTCATATTGAGTGACAATCATGCTTTCCTGCTGTAGCATGACTGTCGCTCTATGAAATCATAAACCTTCTACTCTTGAACCCACTCAGGAATGTAGGTCTCGTGGAACAACACCTCAAACTCGGCCCACGAAGGTACCCTATCTCCAAACTATTATCTGGTGGTCTCCCACCATCGCCGTGCGTCACCCTTCAAAAGAAAAGTCCCCAACTGTACCTTCTGGTCCTCTATGTAACCCATGGACAACATATGTTTCTCCATCTCTAGGAGCTAATTCTCCGCCTCCACTGTATCTGCACCCCCTCTGAACTTAGGTGGACACAAAGTCATGAAATTCTTAAGAAGCGGACGCCCAGAGCTACCCTCAACACTCGATGCCCCTGAATGTGATACCAGATATCAATCATTGTACTCCTGATCATGTTGTTCTTGCCTTAGCTGCGTGACAATCAATACATCCATTACATGCAGAATGCTTGCCAGGGTATCCTACATGTCCGGAGTCCTTTATTATCGCATTCCACCTACATCTCTTAGCACCTTAGGTAGGGGAATATCCTGCCCATGGCTCACATGAGGTGGTCGTCCTCGCCCTTGGCCACTATGAGTATTCATATCCCCTACACAACAACAAAGCTTAGAATGAAATCCAATCTCAAGTATTCACCTTTCACTAACACTAAGTAACATTACCCCATAACCTAGGTGTATAGGGACTACTTATCTTGACCAACCCTAAACTCCACTATGATACCAAGCAATGTAGAACCCCTACTCGGATACCCCAGCCAAGATGTAGAACTCGAGCAAGAGCCTCAAAAAGGGCAATGAAGCAGAAGAGGAACCACCCTGACTTGCCATGTATGCTCAACTAGGATCACCTGTACACATACAAAAGAAACGGGCAACAGAAGCATAAGTCACATCCTAGGCATGCATACAAAAGATAACTAGTCCACAGGGTTACATGGTATATACATATAGATATATAACAGTGTTAATCACTCAAAAAATAAACAACCATGACACGACACCACAAGATAATAATTGAAACAGGATTTGCTAGGACTTCCTTATACACCATCTACTGGAACAGCTTAGGTACTGCTATATTGGCCCCCATACTTAGCTTTGCCCTTATTTGGAATGAAGAGAAGCAAGAGTGAGTGACAAAACTCAGCAAGCATATAAGAAAGGAAAGGCTAACAAGAGTATGGAAGCTAAAGAATAACCTGCACCTCACATGCAACAACCATACATCACATGTCCATGAATCACATGGAAGATATAAAGAAATGCCGCATAATAAAATATGCACAAACTAGTCCTTGGGCTCACATAAGACACAACGACACCCAAGTCCCTGTCATAAACCTGTAATTGCCTTGAATGGCAACATGTGCAACTCCCTGAGCCAAAGCTCCCTAGGGCTGGCGTTATCGAAACCATGACGGTGCGCTAACCATGTTCGTAAACCCAACCTCAGCATGGAGTAACCGCTTGAAAAACAACTGCTACCCAACCAAATGGTGTTAGGAACTATGCAATGCATATATATAATGCAGTGGTGCAATGAGCACAAACATGATAGATAGCTCCCATAAAATCGTGCATTAAGCTTTGCTCGTTAATCACTACAAAAAATCAACATTTTAGAGATGAAAAATTCTGTCGCTAAACATCAAAATTCATCGCTAAATTTTTTAGCAATGGATATAGTGACGGGTACCTTTCCATTGATAAAAAGGGCGTTGCTGAAATTTAGTGACAGGGTTAGCGATGAGATTTTTTTAGCAGTGGAATCAGCGATGGGGGTTGTACCCGTCGCTAATCAGCAACGGAATTAGTGATGGGGTTGACCCCGTCGCTAAATTTTAATTATTTTATTTAATTTTATTTATTTTTTAGCGACGGGGTTGACCTCGTTGTTAAATTTTAATTAATTAATTTAATTTTTTTATTTTTTAGTGACGGGGTTGACCCCGTTGCTAAATTCAACCCCAAAACTCAAAATTCAACACGCGCTAGGCCCTAGCCTCCCTTTAAGTATGCCACGTGGCTGTGCCTTTACTTGCAACATGGTAGCACCGAGATGTTACTCCCAACTATTATCTCAAGCTCTCTATCGGATTCGAACCCCCAACCTCTCATGACCAAGTTTTGCACGCGAACTAGCGGATCTGAAAGCCTCATTGTTTATTGATGTATATAAAATATATTTATAGTATTCTCTTCCAAATATTTCAGAATTATATTTATACACCAAAATTTCTCAAACTTATTTAATGATTTTAATTTTAATATTAATGTTAGTAAAGGGAAATGAATATTAATTTTAATTTTATTTCGTTATTAATTCAAATAAAATCTTATTAATTATTACATTAGTAGTGAAAAATTATGTTTTTATTTTTGATTTTAATTTGTAATATGTTTAAAAAATTATTAGTTTAATTTTTACTAATATTAATGTTAGTAAAAATTATTATGATATGTTTAAAGGTAAAATTTTTAATTTTTTATTTGATTTTTTTATTTTTTAGCGATGGGGTTGATCTCGTCGCTAAATTTTAATTCTTTATTTAATTTTTTTTTTATTTTTTAGCGATGGAGTTCACCACATCGCTAAATTTTAATTTTCTTATTTAATTTTTTTATTTTTTAGTGACGGGTTCACCCGTCGCTAAATTTTAATTTTTTATCTAATTTTTTTATTTTTTAGCGACGGGGTTGACCTCGTCGCTAAACTTTAAATTTTTTATTCAATTTTTTTTTTTATTTTTTAGCAACGAGGGTGATCCCGTCGCTAAATTTTAATTTTTTTTTTTTTGGCGATGGGGTGACCTCGTCGCTAAATTTTAATTCGTTAATTTTTTATTTTTATTTTTTAGCGATGGGGTTCACCCCCTCGCTATATTTTTAGTTTTTTATTTATTTATTTTTATTTTTTAGCGACGAGGGTGATCGTGTCATTAAATTTTATTTTTTTTTATTTTTTAGTGACGGGGTTGACCCTGTCGCTAAATTTTAATTTTTTTTAAATTTTTTTTTAGCGATGGGGTTTACTGCGTCGCTAAATTTTAATTTTTTATTTATTTGTTAGCAACGAAATTTCTGTCGCTAAATTTAGTGATGGGTTTTTCATCTCTAATTCCATCGCTAAATTAAAGAAATATTTTAAAAAATTAGTAACGGAAACTCCGTCGTTAATTAGCAATTGAATAATTCCGTCACTAAAAACTATTTTTCTTACAATGCATATAGGAAGTCACACTCATTGTAGTGCTCATGTCTAGTTGACCTAGGTATTAAAACAACATAGTATTCCCATGGCCAAGCATACAAGTCACATGGATTTCCCCAAATGTGTAATCCCCGAGGCCCTGCATGCATTTAAACTGACAAGGTACTGAAAATTACAGAAACAACATGCAGTATAGCCTCGACCACAACAACATCCTTGCACTACCCCAATGGGAACCTACCCAGACAACAACCTGGCTTTATTCCAAAAACAAAGTAGAAAGGGAATCGAACCCTTCAAATCACACAAGAAGAGACCCACCAACTGAGTAAGAGCTCAACTAAGACGCGAGAAACTAGGAAGTAACAGGCTTATTTGAGACTAACAAAACCTCGACTACAACCACTAGTAATTTAATAGAACAGTAAGGATATAATTCGAACATAGATGTGGGGGAATCTCTTACAAGATGAACATCAGTTGTTATAGAAGTAAGAAGGGGTAAGAGCTTGCCTGAAATGAAAAGAAAATCGAACTCCAAAAGCTTGGTCGAACCCTTCTTCTTCTTCTTCTTCTTCTTCTTCTTCTGCTTCTTCTCATGTTTCTTCTTCTTCTCGACCAAACCCACAAACTTCCCCTCTCTGCTTCACTCTCTTAGTTTATATAGGCAAGGAGCAAAGGAAAGTGGGTTTAGACGTGTGGCAAGACCGATCGAGAAGCATCCACCACTGACTTGATGTCAGTTGGGTTGAGAAAGTAGCAGCGGAAGTCGAATGCAAATAAGCTTATCCGAATGCTAGATGGGATATCCGAATATGGGAGGGCCTATCCGGATGCCAAAGTTACATATTCGAATACTAGAGACAAATAACTAAAGGCATATTCAAATACCTAGCCCCCTGGAATAGGTTTCTAGAGGTTGGGGTATAGTTATGGATCTCTTGGGTGTGAGCGGTCGTAACAGGGGATAAGAGCTGTCGAGTGGTGAGGCAAGTGTTGACTGTTTTGCGATAATGGAGCAGACCATTGACTAGGCCCAAAAAAGGTTGTCTACCGGTTGCTTTTAGTCATAGATTGTCGATCGATGCCTGGTCACAGTTGACCAGCTCTGCCATCATGTGACATATTGCATGGTATTGTAACGCATGGGGTTGGGCTTGCATCATTGCGGGGTATATAAGATGTGAATGCTTTGACACGAACATTTTAGAATGACTAAGTGCACAAGCATTGCATTACATTGCATGTCTATTCCTATGTGGGCGAAGCATGGCCTGATACCTGGCTTATGGGGGCCAATGTATCACATTGATGCTCACTACACCATTGTTTCTGTTATTTGTTGCATTGTATGGCTACAATATGATGTGGTATGGAGTTGACCCTTAATAACTATGAGTGGAGTGCGTCTCCGGGTAGCTATAACTCGAGAACTCCAGCATGTGATTTATATTGAGGGCCTCGAGCTCATGTGGAAGATGCTAGTCAGTTCATGGCTATAACAGGTTTGTAGGCTAGGACTTGGGTGCCAAGTTATGCATTTCTTATATGGGCCCCAAGGATAGTTATGTGCATTGGTATATTTATGTTGAGAACTGAATACCTTGATGCATGGTATGGTATGACATTTTAATTCATTGCATGGCATGTTGTGAGTGGTTATTAGTGTGAGAGTTCTATTTTTAACCTTATTGTTATTCTTTTGCTTTCTTGCTGAGTCTTGTGACTCATCCTTGCTTTACATCATTACAGGTAAAGGGAAAGTGAAGACTGAAGGTGAGGGCAGTAATGTTTGAGTGATTGGGTAGCTGGTTGTACAAGGTTGTCCTAGCCGTCAGTCATTTGGATGTTTTGTGGTTTTGGGCTATAGAAGATTGCTAGTTGTGTTTTGTATGTCATGATCCTTGTGCTAAGGTTTTGATAGGGGATGTGCCTTTCGTTTCCACCCCATTACGTTTCTTCTTGTATATATGTATATACCATGCTTTTGCCGTGCTAGTGTATTATTCTTTTTGCGTGTTATTTTGCTAGGGATTTTTAGTGTCTTATGTTTCTCTTCTAAGACTCTTGTCTGGGGCTCACAGGCTTTCGAGATCTCCAGGCGGGGGTCCTTACAACCCTTGCTTTACATCATTCTAAGTAAAGGAAAGACTACGATCGAGGGCAAGGGTGGCAGTATCTGAGTTGTCAGGTAGTAGGGTGTACAGGGTGATCCCAGCCATCAAGTCTTGGGGAGAGAGTCTTGCAGATTTTGCATGTTTGGATGGAATTTGTTACCCTTTGGTGTTGTGCTATACATATGTGTTTGTGCTATGTTGAGGGTTATGTTGTGATGTTGACACATTCGTGTCTTTTTGGCTATGTATATACCATGTTTCTACTGTACTAGGTTGTTGTCCTAGGAATGTGTTGGTAGAAATTAATATGCTTATCTTTTATTCCCTTGAGGGACTTCCTTCTGGTTTCCTATGCTGATGAAATATCTAGTTGGGGGCTCTCATAGTTTTGGTATCAGAGCATGGATGAGTACGGTTTGGGATGAGTCACCCCTATACACCTAGGATGATCGGTAGTGCTAGGTTGTCTCAGAGTTAAATGTGTGTGGTGAGTTTGGGGATTGTGTTCTAAAGTGTTTTTGGTTGTGTAGGTGATATGAGTACTCAATGAGGATGTGGATGACCGCTTACTCGGGGCTATGGGTAGGCTAACCCAACGCTAGAGATGCCGTGGGATCCTAATGAGGATCCTCGGCAAGAGGTCACTGATATACATGGGACACTAGCAGGCATTCTGCTGGCAGTCGATGTGTTGGCTACTAATAAATTGGGGGTAAGATCGTAATAATAATAATGATGGCCAAGGAGATGGTGTTGGAGGTGTACTCTTAAAGAACTTTATAACATTGCGACTACTTGAATTTCATGGGAGACCAGATGTTTTGGAGCCAGAGAACTAGTTGGCATAAGTGGAGAATCAATTGTGAACCATGGGTTGCATCGATGCTCAGATGGTGCAACTTGGTACTTTTCTTTTGCGAGGTGATGTTGAGCATTGGTGCGAGATTGATAGACAGTGCTACGCTAGTAGGGAGTCGACATGGGTGGAGTTTTGAGAGACATTTAATGTGACTTATATTCCTGCCTAGGTATGTGAGTAAAAGACATATGAATTTATTGAGCTGGTCTAGGGGAGTAAGATAGTTTCCCAGTATGAGGCTGAGTTTATCACTTTGGCACAGTACACACCCAAGTTGGTAATGCCGAGGACAAGAAAGCTAGCAAGTTTTAGAGAGGCTTAAGATTGGATATCCAACATGCATTGGCAGGGGCCAGAATCACATATTATCCCAGTGTGGTGCAGCGGGCCTGCAACACCCTGATTTTCCAAGGCGTATCACTATGCTGGGGCTCAACATAAAAATATACACTCCCTTTCCATGATACATTTCTTAACTCCTGAAGTATCGAATTTCAAAGAAAATCCCCAACATATCATTACAAATGTGAAAACAAGAATCGAAAGCTGATATAGTACTTAACTAAACTCACTTTATTCATAACATGGAAACCATACCATAGTATAACACCATATCTTCAAACAAAATACATGGAGACCATCTTGATGTTTTACATTCTGGTGATTAATTTTGATGATGAAAAATAACATTTGGTTTTGTTGGTTTTGATCCCCAAGTCATGAGACAAGTTTATGATTTTCAACAAAAATCAATTTCAAGTACCTATGTGAAAATGAAAATCGAATGATCTATAATTTTTTCTAAATCTGAAATATTAGTACATTATAAGGAGACATATATGAAAATATTTTCATTTTAAAAAATTATCTCTCGGTATTTTGATATCTAATATTCATTGTTGTTAAAATGATTTTTAATAATTTTTTCAAGAAATAGAAGGTATGTATTTTGGGAGTGATGAAATTGTTAAATTCTGAATTTGTACTAAAACCAAAATTCTACTTTCTTAATGTTTTGGTTTTTGATTTTTTAGATATTTTTATTGATTCCAAATGGGGGGTATTTTCTTATTTACATTTATGTATTAAAGTAAATAGAAGGTAAAATATAAATAAAAGAAAATGTGGACATTTACTTAAACTAAAGAAATGTAAATAAGTTGTTATGTATACATGTTGTGAATTGTATCATCAAGTAAAGTTAATTTTATAGCATATGATTTTTATCTGGACAAACTATTGACAGTTCATAAAACTGTTGACAGTTTATCTTAAAATGTTGACAATTTAAAATCTTACTCTCTGTATCTAAATATCGACAGCTCCTGCGTTAAAAATGTCGACAATTCTTCAATACTGTCGACAGTTTTTCATCAAATGTTGATAGTTTATGTCGCAGACAGCTTCCAACGTTTAGATTCTCCTCTATTCAAGTCTTTAACGGCTATATTTTTGAATGGGCTCGAGATGCACTATAAATGGAGATCAAATGATGAATCAACTGACCTTAAGAGATTACATTATAAGCTTCCAAGTGCTTACTCTATTGTGTGCTTCATTGGTGATTTTATTTCTCTCCAAAAGGGTTTGTGCTTATCTTTGTAAATTTATCTTCAAGCTTTGTTGTTTTATTGAGAGAATTTGTAACTAAGAGTGATAACTCTTAGATCCTCTCTTATCTTGTACTACTTTGTAAAATTTCTAACTTGTTGTGCTAGAGGACTTGCTTATTGAAGCGAGGGGTTGAATTACCTAGCTTGGTGCTAGAAGGCTTGCTTGGTTAAGTAAGAGGGTGTAAATTTCTAGCTTGTTGCTAGAGGGCCTATCTGGAGAGATAGGAGGTTTTTAGTAGATTGGTTGAAAAATCCTTAGTGAGGAGCTAAGGTAGTGGATTAGACTTGGTTTAAGCTGAACCACTATATATTGTTGTGTATTTTCCTTGCTTGTGTTTTTTTCTTTCATTTATTGTTTCAAGCATTTCAATAATACTCACTTGTACTAAAATCTTATTTTTCATCAAAAGGATTTTCAAACTTTAATCAAAATTTTAAAAACAACCCAATTCACCCCTCTCTTGATGTTGGTGCCATTGCTATACAAACCTAACAATTTTCGAAAGTAACAACTGAGTACCTTAGATATAATCAAAAGACCTCAAAATAACATTGAACCATAACAATATTATAGGATCGACTTTCTCAAACATCATTCGTAATACATAATGTTCTTTATTGTACGAGATTGTTCACCAATAGGACATAAGTTTGCCAACATGACTAAAACACATCCGAATCTTCATGAAGAAGCAAAATACTAGAACAACTTGCCAAATCCATCGGACATGACATCTCACGCTGTTACATCTCAACATTTCATTTCCTTTGCTGCAAGTCCCAATTAGAATGTTTGAATATTCCAGGGGCATAGCTCAATTAGAACATGAACCTTCTAGTGAGGGTTTAAAAATAGTTACCTGAATGAATGATGCAAATACATGAACAAACATACGCCCTAGAGTAACTTCCCTGGCAATCTAGCCTAGTACAGAACCCTAGGCAATTATCCCGGCATGCACACAAGGCAACAAGATACTCTTATATGATGTTTCCAGCAACACCCTTGGGGAATTACGGCTACACTATCAGGACGGCATCCCATCTTAACACAAGTATCGATGTGCTAATAATATCATGCTGAATGAAATACCACAACCATCGATGGGTGTTGGGGAATTACGGCTACATTATCAGGACGACATCCCATCTTAACACAAGTATCGATATGCTAATAATATCATGCCAAATGAAATACCACAACCATCGATGCAACAATACATGTACATATATGTCAAGATACACATAAATTATATATATTTTAGCAACCTTTGTGAATATCATACTTAACATAGATAAAACATAACACATAAGTTTTTGAGAAAAACCACTTGCCTTGAAAGTACTCAAAATACCTCGATTCTCGTGCACAACCTTGATTCTTGTTCCAAGCCTTAAATAACCAAAATTTTACTCAACCTTGTGCCTTGACAATCCCTAGACATCATATTTATCTCAAAGGAATATAAATATCTATTTTTTTTCCAATTTTCACAAATTTTTCTCTATTTTTCCCTCGATAATTCCAAAATAAATACCTTTTTAAGTATTTTTCCAAATTTTCCAACACCATAATTCATAAAAAAATTTTAGAAAAATATTAAAAAAGTTTAGAAATTACCCACAGGCCACGCGTCCTCACATGCCAGCAATTGTACTGTGCGTGATGACCAGTGTGTGCATCATAGACTTTGGCCATATTCTCAAGCGCCAGCTATCGGCGTTTGTTGGCTTTTCCTCCTATGCTGATCTACACCTCAAGTCGATCTTGATTGTGCCCCCATTGGCTCGAAACCATCACTGGTGATGGCTCAATTTGGCCGATTCCAACTCGCCTCTGGGGACCTCTTATCTTTCTAGCCACCCCTCAAAATAGCTTCAAAACTCCTCGAAACCTTACCAAAATCTCTAGAATTCCTCCCCATTTACCAAAGAGAAAAAGCCTTTTATCTGTTTCCTTCAATTCTTCCTCAAAACCCTTGAATTTTTGAATTTAAACGTTGAAATATTTGGCTATCTCCAACCCCTATTTATAGTCAATTTCCATTGCCTTAAATGTCAAATCCAACCCTATCTCGACCCTTAAATTCTTCAGACATCATCTTATCCCTCTAAGTCATCCAAATCTATGAGATCCACATTGGTTCTTGGATTTTTTCGACGACCAAAAGTTTTTGATTGGCTACCGTCTAATTGACCGATTTCTTGGCTAACACTCGACCACACATGCCTCATCATGGCCTGGAGACCATCCCTTGACCTTCTAGTCACCTCCGACGAGCTTACGGATGATGGTAGTGCGGTTGGTCAGTTTCCCATTGTAGTTTTCTGATTTTGCACATTTGCCCCTCCATTTTGACTTCCTTACACTTTGGCCCTCTTGCACAAAACCCTTGGTTTTCTGGAATTGTCACCTTGAATCCCTGAAATTACTTTTTCAAATTTTTATCCCCCAAGTTTTATTTTATCACTTTTGGCCATTGCTCCACCAATTTTGGCCAAGATTCATAAATTACACTTAGGCCCAAATAAATAAGAAATTGAGGTTTAACCAAAAATTTTGCCAATCTCAAAACATCATTTCAGGGTTGTTCCATATGCAAAACTTAAATCCCTTCAGGGTTTCGTCGACCTTTCAGAAGTTCCTTGTGATCATTCAATTTTTTAGGCTGAATCATAGCTATACCAAAAAATGTCTCTGATCTGACTGTTTTAAGTGTCATAAATCACATCTCAAGCCACCCGATAATGACATACCTTTTTCCAAAGACATTTACAATTTGGGGCATTTCCTGTAGTCAATTCGATGACTCATAATTGTGAGAAATTACACTATAATCCCATATCATCTAAAAATTTCACTTATGGCTTAAGATAAATTACACTTGAGTCCTTTAGGTATTCTTGGGTGTTACATAAGAGATAAATCAAGATCGGAATTGAGGAGAAAGCATGCCATATTTAGGGGAGCAGGAAATAATGGAAAGAAGAAAAGGTGGGATGCATACCCCAGTAGGAGCATGGGAAAACTTTCAGTATGTAAATTATGTGGGGAGAGACATCGGGGATCGTGTCGTATGGGATAAGGAGTGGTTTGCTATTGGCGTGGACAGCCAGGGTGTAACACCTCCTTGACCCACGTATCATAGGAAAGGTATACACCTAGTAGGCCCAAGAGGTGTTAGGAAACCCTAAGCAGCGAAAAACATGGATCGAACCTGCCAGAAAGTTTGAAAGGGTTTCCCATACAAACACAACAAGTACAAGCCTTTCATTACGATAGAGTTTAAATCTAACATAAGAAAAGAAGTATAATCTTCAAATTATTACAACACTTTTGAATAAGATTACATAAAACAACAGAAAAGTATTAAACGTCCATAGTTTCTTTTCCGTTTGCCTCACTCGCCTCCTTAGTTCCTGACATACCAAACATACCTGGAACGCAGAACCTTCCAGGGCATCAACCCAAGTTAGATCACATGAATCTAAGTGAGATGGTTTTAAGAAAGAAATAGATCATGTATGAAATGCAAGTATGCAAAATGGAACCCCCTTTGTGGAAGCCATGTCAAGGTGTTGCAATCACCCCCATGCACGCCATGCTCACCGCAAACACACATATGTCACTCCAAGAGTCACTCATGGCGGCCACTAGCTTGCCACAAACAACCACATGCCATGAAGTGATGAAACAGTAAAGTAACATGCTAAACAAAGAGAGCAAGTGAGTAGGTCCACATCTAACACAAATGATTCAAGAAATGATCAATATGAAGCACAAATAATGCAAGAAACCACTCACCTAGCTGTTGGTTTTGACGGTTCACTGTTTATACGAATTTTAGCCTGGTTTAGCTGCAGTTTGATACAGTTCGAGTCACCAATCCAAGATATTTTTACATATAATCATAGAGAATGATTTAAAGAGCAAAACCACAAAATTAGAGAGGAAAAGACCCTGCCATGCACCCTCACGTACCACTAGAAGGGTGGCCATGCGCGGCCACGCGCAGCAGTGGTTGGCGTGTGTGATGCACGCGCCGTCTCCTTGCTTCTTACGGATTCTGCCCTAAAAATTAAAATGGCTATATCTCATTCATTTTAACCTCGATTCACCTTCTGTTTGAACCTATAGACTCCCCTTTCAGTTCTCTACGACCCTACAGAAAGAAAATTGGCTTACCTTTTCGATTTCCTTTTTGTTTTTGCAGCTTTTTGACTAGGTGTCTCTATCTTCCCTTCTTTGCTTTTTCTTTGGATCTCTTGCTCTTATTTTTCTTTCTTACATTTTAGCTTCACGTGGCCTCTCCTCCTCCCCTTTATATAGCCTTTCAAATCCCAAATCTTCAAGATTTCTCTTAGCCCTTAAGTTAACCCTTTTTTCTACCCTAGCAATCATTACAAACTTTGAAATGTTCCTCCTTTGATTCTACCTTCCAATGCAAGCCTCCATGCCTTCCAATGCTAAGCCTCCAAATACACCCTCACGTGGCCTTTAAGATAAGCTCTATTATTTTCTTCTTTTGCAAGCCAATACAAGTCTTACAAATTATGTCATCTTAAACTTTTAGGGTGAAATCAATCATTACAATCTTTCTTCCTTGAGACTTTAGGGTAAAATTCCTAAACCAATCCTATTTCTCCAACTCATGTCTTCTTGGATAAGAATTCATCATTGCAATTATTCCCTTTGGTTGGAAACAAGCTAACCCTTTTACAAGTTGTGATATTTGCACTCAGGTCCGATTTAATGCCCTAAAACCATTCCTGTTTACACTTTAGCTCTAAACTTCCATTTGAAACACTTTTGACCTCTTTTTCACATTTACAAAATACCATTCACTTTATTGCAACATCAAAGCTTTACATTAAATTATGGGGTATTACACAGGGCATATACGGAGGGACTATCCATGGGGTTTAGGCATGGCACCCAGCTAGGAGATTATTTTCTATCGATGTGGCTAGAGAGGACAAAGGGTGAGTATGTGTCCATAGTCGCTATAGTCTGGGGGACAGAGGGTAAGAGGATTGGAGCAGAGATTAGCACAACGACTTGCAATGCTTAGGGTGCAAGGAGCAACACCACCATTACCACTACCTGCGGCTCAGTGCCCTACCGCTACTGATAGGTTGCAAGTTCAGGGATAAGTGTTTGCATTAATAATGACAGAGGCTAAAAGAGGGAATGACACCAGGTAAGGTATTCTTACATTTAATGATTATGATGTTTGTGTGCTTTTTGATATAGGATTCATGCATTCTTTCATAGCACCGTATGTTGTACAATATGTTCCTATTCGTCGAGGTTCATTGCCATACTATCTATCTATTGTTACGTCGAGTGGTGTTGTGTTGCTAGGGAGTGAGGTGATAAGAGGTTGTGAGATTGGGGTGTACAATAAGGTATTACTAGGTGACTTCATGATACTTGCTATTAAAGATTTTAATCTTATCTTGGGCATGGATTGACTATCAAGTATTATGCTAAATTTGATTGTCATCGGAAGGTAATCTCTTTTGAATTTACTAAACAACAAATTATTTCATACCGGGGTGTTAAGCCAGTAGTTTCGACCCTAATGATTTCGATGATGAAAGTGAAAAAGTTGATATAGCATGGGTGTAAGGTGTATCTCACCTTTGTGACGGGCACAGAAAGAGTGAGGAATGAGTTATCTAAGCTTCCAGTGGTCTAGGACTTTCCTGATGTGTTTCCAGATGAGTTATCAAGATTGTAGCCATACAGAGAGATATGCTTTATGATTGATTTGCTGAAAGGTACTCAACTGATTTTAAGACTCCACATCGAATGGTTGTAAATGAATTAAAGGAGTTGAAGGTGCATGTGCAAGATTTATTAGATAAAGATTTCATTCGGTCTAGTATGTTGCCTTGGGGAGAACCAGTGTTATTTGTACGAAAGAATGATGGATCTACATGGATATGTATTGATTACTGACAATTGAATCAAATTATGGTGAAGAATAAGTACCCACTTCCTCGAGTAAATGACTTGTTGGATCAACTTTGTGGGGCTTCTGTTTTCTCTAAGATTGATTTGAGGTTAAGGTACCATCAGGTGCGGGTTAAAGATAAAGATATCCAGAAGACAACGTTTCGCATGTGATACTACCATTATGAATTTGTGATTATGCCATTCAGGTTGACGAATGTACTAGTGATATTTATGGATTTGATGAACTGAGTGTTTAAGGAGTATTTAGATTGCTTTGTAATTGTTTTGATCAATGACATGTTGATTTACACGTTGAACCTGGGAACGAGAGGTACATCTTAGGATGGTATTGCAAGGGCTTAGGGAGAAGCAATTGTATGCTAAGTTTTTCAAGTGCGAGTTCTGGAAAAGGCAAGTAGGGTTTCTCAAGCATGTGGTATCTGTAGAAGGCATTTCTATTGATTTAGTAAAGTTTGGGGTTGTGTTAGACTAGTTAAGACCAACAACAGTGACTGAGGTTCAGAGTTTTCTTGGACTCACTGGTTATTATTGACGATTTATAGAGGGATTTGCTCACTTATCCTCACCCATGACCAAGATGATGTGGAAATGAGTGAGTTTTGATTGGGATTATTCCTATGAGAGTTGCTTCCAGGAGTTGAAAGTAGCGGTTGACTACGACACCTGTATTGGCCATATCTAAGAGCGGTGAGCAATTTACAATGATGCTTTTTATACAAGATTGGGATGTGTGCTGATGTAAGATGGGAGCGTGAATGCTTATGCGTCCAGGCAGTTGAAGAAACATGAGAAGAATTACCCTACGCATGACCTGGAGTTAGCAGCTATTGTGTTTGCTTTGAAGATTTGGAGACATTATCTTTATGGAAAGAAGGTACAGATATATACAGATCATAAGAGTTTGAAATATTTATTCTCCTAGAAGGAATTGAACATAAGACAACATCTGTAACGACCCGTTAGAGGGCATAGTATTTATTCAGAATTAGTTAATTAGTTATTGAAGTAATTAATTAAGAGAACTTGCCATTTAATTTTCAATGTGGCAATTTAGAATATTTTTAATTGAGAGATCAACATTTAATTAGCATTTAATTCTTTATTTAGTATTGAAATTAAATGCAAGGACTTGAGGGTCATTTAAGAAGTTGTTATTTATTTAATTAGTTAATAAGAGTTATTATGAGATTAGGAGTCCAGGTGCAAGAAGGCTTGGACTTAGAAGTCTCCAAGTTATAATGGGAAGGTGAGATGGACTTAGGGCTGTTTATATATATATATATATTTGACCGTAGCCATATGTTCTTCATGCCGCAAGAACAGAGAGCAGAAGCCAACAGTAGGTTCAAGTCTTTGCTTAGGAAGATTTTCGTTGCAATCATTGATCCGATCAGAGTTAGCATAAGGCAAGTATCCTATCTATAATTCCTTTCATTATAGATTTATAATAGTTTGTCCTCAGTTTATTCCAGCGTTCCATTGAGTTCTCAGATTTATATTAGTTGTAGTATATATATATATATATATGTATACGTAGAACAGTGAGTGCATGAGGAAGTTATGTGGGATTCCTTCTAGTGAATCTTTTAAATATGATCTTCAAATCATATTAGCAGTGATCTCAGAATACCAAGACTCATTGATTTGGGTTCCTGGTTTAATCAGATGGTATGTTCAAGAATATGTATATAGATTCATGCGATATATCCATGACCAGTGAGATATGATAAGCCATGCACAATTCTTTTCAGCGTTTTCTTTCATAAGCGATTGATTTAATACATCTTGATATTATTTTATATCAATTGGGATTGTTCTCCCAAGATTTTTTTTGGAATGGTGTAGTGATGCTAAGTTTTGATTCAAGATATGGTCTCTGTTATCAAAAGCTTCGTTTTGTATAAGTTTCCAGTCATTCGAATGAGCCTCTTTGTCATTCGAATGAGTTCAGTGGTATCCGAATGAGTTTTCAGTGCTATCGTAAGTTTTTCCCTTATAATGTATCAGTCATTCGAATGAGTCCCTTGTCATTCGAATGAGTCATGTGTTATCGTATCATTCGTATGTATTTTTGAAGTTTTGAGACTGTCATTCGAATGAGTTTTCTTGTCATTCGAATGAGCCCTTGAAGATTTGAATAAGTTGTTGCTTTGTATAGTCTAGCATTCGAATGAGTCCCTCTGTCATTCGAATTACCCATGAGTACCCCATAAATTCATTTGAATGAGGGTACTGTTGCATTCAAATGAGTCACTTTTTGCCAGTTCAAAAGTTGGAAGTTGTCAAAATTCATTCGAATGAATTTGTGAGTCATTCGAATGAGTCATTGATCATATCGGAATAGCCTTTGTTATATCATCTATCATTCGAATGAGCCTCTGTCATTCGAATGAGTTTCTGCCATTAGAATGAGCTTGCTGTAGTCCATTTTTTTCATTTGAATGGGCTGCTTTTTCATCCAAATTGCTTCCTTATGCTTCCTCAATCATCCAAATAGTATCATATGGCATCTGAATGGCTTCCAATAAATTCTTAATGCAAGTCTTAAATTTAATATAAATATTCAATAATTCAAATATTGAATTTTTATGCCAAAATATGATAAAAATCCAATATGTCATGCTTATACTTAGAAATTTCAGAATAATTGTGCCTCAATATGGTTGGTAAAAATCATATACCATGTTTAGTAGTTAATTATAACATGATCAGCATTATTTTGTGAGATTATGTGCATACACATTGGTATGAGCATTGAGCATGACTTTCTATGGAGCACTACATATTGTGTACTAGCATGTATGTGAGCATTGCATTATGTGCGCCAGGCGGCTAGTCCGGGGGGATCCCACCAGTTTTCAGTTGCAGTTTGTGTGTCGTTCACCTGATGTCGACCAGGGAGCTAGGGGCATATTGCCCAAAGTATGTGCTTACAATTTTTATGCTTGCAGGAAACAGATCAGTCAGGTATGTATTACAGTTATGTGGGCCTACGTGCCAAAGTTACATACCTGCATTTAGTTACAGTTGATGTGCATTACATCTTGTAAATGCTATCCAATGATTATTATATCTCTCAGTATAAGTTCAGTAAGTATTTTATCAGCATCGATATTCTTCGATTCAGTTTCAGTTATTCTTTTTAGTTTATTACTTGCTGAGCATTGTAGCTCACCTTGTACTCTTCACCATTCCAGGTCCTAGTAGGGGAGTACCAGATGTGGGGCCTAGCAGCAGTGTCCAGTAGTGTGTGTACATGGAGCTGTTCAAGACCAAAGATGTCTGGGAGTTTATTAGTTGGTGTTTTATTAGTTTAGGTTTATTTTATATTTCAGTTTAGGGATTTTCCCTTAGATGTAGTTTATGGTTTTCAGTTGATGTTGACTCTGAGTTTTATTTCAGTTGATTGAGATATTCAATATTGGTATCAGATTTCAGTTTATTTTATTTTCCCGTAGCACCTCTTCTCGGGCAGTTCTAGGAGAGGGGGTGTTACAACGTCGGTGGATGGAATTGATGAAAGATTACGATTGTGAGATTTTATACCCTCTAGGAAAAGCTAACATTGTAGCTGATGCATTAAGTCATCGTGGAGCATTAATTGCGACGATGATGGTGTAATAGCAGTTGCTCTTGGAGCAAATGAGTGAGCTCACTATCTCAGTAGCACTAGAAGGACCTGTGCTACATTGTGCTTACATGAGTGTTCAGTCAAACCTGGTAAATTGGATACGGGTATGATAACAAACTGATGAGAGGATGGTATAGATTTGAGCTGATATGACGAGATTTGGTCCTTTGGGTTATAACTAGAGGGATGATGACTCATTACTATATTGTGGGTGGACTTGCATGTCATATGATGAGGTACTGAGGTGAGAGATTCTATCAGAAGCCCATCAAACATGTTATACCATACACCAAGGAGCTATGAAGATGTATTAGAACATACACCCCCATTTTTTGTGGGACGGTATGAAGATGAGTGTGGCAGAGTTTGTGTCATGATGCCTTATGTGCCAACAGGTGAAAGATGAGCACCAGAGATCTGCAGGGTTACTATGATCATTATCTATTTCGGAGTGGAAATGGGATAATATTTCCATGGATTTTGTTTCAGGATTACTGCGTTGGGGGTAAAAGACATGATGCGATATGGGTGATTGTCAATCGGCTGACAAAGTTGACACACTTCCTACTTATTAAGAAGACATTCCTTATGTACCGTTTGACTCCATGGTATTCTTGCTAGTATAGTATCTGATTGAGATCTTAGATTTACTTCTTGATTTTAGGAGGCATTGTAGAGTGCCTTGGGGACTCAATTGACGTTCAATACAACGTTTCATCCTTAGATAGATAAGTAGTCGGAGCGGACCATACAGACCTTGGAGGATATGCTGTGAGCTTGTGTTTTGAATTTCCATGGTAGCTAGGAAGACCATTTGGCCTTAGTGGAGTTTGCGTACAACAACAGTTACCACTTAAGTATTAAAATGTCACCATACGAGGCATTATATGGAAGACGTTGCAGATTGCCTATTTGTTGGACTGAAGTAGAGATGGTGCATTACTAGGACTAGAGATCATTGAGCAGACGACATAGAAAATTCGACTAATCAGTGCCTAAATGAAAGCAACCCAAGATAGGCAGAAAAGTTATAAACAGACAGATGGTGACGCGATGTGGAGTTCGCCATCAGGGACCGTGTGTTTCTTAGAGTGATGCCCTTTTATAGGGTGCGAAGATTCTATGTTTCAGGAAAGCTTAGTCCTCGTTATGTGGGACAGTTTGAGATATTGAAGTGAGTTGGATCGTTGGCTTATCAATTGGCTTTGCCCCCATAGCTAGCTAGTATGTATGATGTTTTTCACGTCTCCATCCTTCAGAAGCATATGCCAAACCCACAGCACATCATTGACTATCGACTCTTGGATATTAGAAAGGATGAAACATTTGATGAGATACTTATTTGTATTTTAGATTGCAAGAATAAGGTATTCTGAAATCGATCTATTCCTTACATGAAAGTTTAATGGCAACGCCATGGACCAGATGAGGCTACACGGGAGTTGGATAAGAAAATGAAACGCATCTATCCTTACTTGTTTGAGTGGCCAGGTATGAATTTGGAGGTCCAAATTCTTTTAAGGGTGAAGGATTTGTAACGACTTATTGTCGGGGTCTGGGGTTTTGTAGTATTTTGGTATATGTTTGTAAGGTGTAAGACGAGGATGTGGTTACAAGTAGAAGCTGTTGACATAATGGTTTAAATCTGTCGACAGATTGTGAAAGTTATCAACATATTGCATTGAATCTGTCAATCGATTGAAGGAATTGTTGACAGATTGCTTGAGACTATCGACCTAGTTTAGCTTCTCAAGCCACTATTAGGTCGGTGAAATGGTGTTAGAGCTTGTTGGGTGCCTTTTAGAAGACCTTAGCTTTTGTTAGGACCTTCCTGCAACTTCTAAGAGGCTATATAAATAGAGAGAAGAGAAGAGGAAGAGAGGAAGGAGCAGTCGACCGAGAGAAAACGAAAGAGAAGGAAATGAAGAATAAGAAGGTTGCATCTTGGCATTTCTTACCCCTCTCCTTCACTTCCAGGTTGCTTATGGCAAGTTTCTCTTCCTTTTTGCCCTCTTTATAGTTGGAATTCTCCATTTTCTAGTTTATTATGGGTCACTTGTGTTGTGAGCTCCTTTAAGGGGGAATTTTGTTGTATTTCTTCCAAGAGCTTGAATAAGGTTTAGCTCTCCCTATATTTCTTCATGGAATGATACCTAACCATGTTGGGGAAGGCCCTAGTTGGGTGTATGTATGCTGGTTTTTGTGATTTGGGTCCTTTATGTTGTTGTTTGGGTTGCTGGATGTAGGGGCTGTTGATCGATTGGGCAAGGCTGTCAACCGTTTCATGTTGTGGGAGGAAACTGTTGATTGACTCAAGAAAGTTGTTGATTGTTTTTCCTTGAGACACGAACTGTTGTCTGATCTTGCCTTGTTTGTATTTTACAACCTTTAATTATGTTGAGGTGATGTTGGGGTTCGAGTTTGCATCATTGGGGGGGGGGGGGTCATGTACTATGAATGCTTGGGCACGGGCATGTTATAATGACTAGGGTTGTGCACGAGCATTGCATTGCGTGTGTATTACTATATATGTGGGCGAAGCATGGCTTGATGGCTGGTTTTATGGGAGCCTTGTATCATGTTTATACTTATATGCCATTGCATTTTTTATGTGTTGCATTGCATGGTTACTGATGCGCTTGATTGATTTATCTGCGAGATGTACATCCACGAGCTTGGGTGATAAGAGGACAGTCCCAAGGGAGCTTCAGCTTGATTTGTTGTGGTGGGAGTTTTGGCTCGATATGTTGGTATGAGGACTTGGGAACATGGCACAGATTTTGGAGCAGTAGCTCATATTGATTTGCTAACCAGTTCATAGTAGCAAACAGGTTTGGATTTAGAGACTTGGGTGCCAGTGTATCTTATGTGGACCCTAAGGACCATTATGTGCGTGTTTATTTATGCATATACTGCATGGTTTAAGGTTTATGGTATGGATGTATTTTTGGATATGCACGTGTCGTGCAAGTGGTTTAGGTTATTACCATAGCTTTATTACCCTTTTGTTCCTTATACTTGTTGAGTCTTGTGACTCACCCTTACTTTACATTATTTCAGGTAAAGTAAAGACTAAGATCGATGGCGATGGTGGTAGTATCTGAGTTGTTAGGTAGCAGGGTGTATAGGGCAATCCCATTCATCGAGTCTTAGGAGAGAGAGTCTTGCAGCTTTTGCGTGTTTGGAGGGAATCTGTTACCCCTTGGTGCTGTGTTGTACATATGTCTTTGTGTTATGTTGAGGGTTATGTTGCAATGTTGACACCTCCGTGTCTTTTTAGCTATGTATATATTATGTTTTCGTTGTGTTAGGCTATTGTCCTATGAATGTGCATGGTAGAATTATGCTTTTCTTTTATTCTCTCAAGGGACTTCCTTCCGATTTCTTGTGTTGATGGGATATCCGATTGGGGGCTCTCACATTCTGCCTTGTAGATTGAAAGACTGAAAGACTCGAAGCTCCCCTGAAGACCTCTTCGAGAAAGACCCTTTTGCAGTTCCCTTGGAAAACCCTTCCGCAGTTACAAATGCTTTTCTGCTTGGCCTTGTTGACTTTTTGATGAGCTTCTGAAAACAAATAAGTTTCAATGGTTGTATTATAGGAACAACACTTTTAAATTTTCTCTGCATTTGATATCTTATAAAGAATAACAAAACAAAATAAAGAAAGAGAAAAAAATGGGTATTTTTGAATTTAGAATTTTTGAGCTCGTTATATATATCTACTACACCCATGGACCTTTTGAGAAAATGGGTGTCCCCTTTGATATATTTCCAATACATTAATGAATTATTATGATTAATGTCATGCTGGAAAAAGAAAAAAGAGTGACGATTGACAAAAATAATAGTTCTAAGCCTGTATTATTTGTTTGGGATTGAATGAAGAGATAATTGATGTTCCATGGCTCATGGAAACTATTTCTTTATCCTATCAGCAAAGAAATAGTGATAAAGATGGCGGCGATGGTGGTGGGGCTGGAACTGGCAATGGAGGTGACGAAGGAAATGGAGATGGAGGAGACGATAGAGATGGCGTTAAAGATGGATACCACGATGAGGCAATGATGGCGATGGGGCTTGAGGTGACAATGGAGAAGGAGATGGAGGTGGAGGTGGCGAAAGAGAGAAGGGCAGAGGGATAAGGTTGAAAATATATCATAGTTATTGAAGGGCAAAATTGTAAAATACTTGGTCAACTAAATAAGCTATGTATAACGTTTTGAGAAAAGCTAGGCGGGAGCTTTTCTAAAACACTTTCAAATATAGTTTAAGCTCAGCAGCATTTAAGTTCTTTAATTTTTAACAAATGTGTAACTAAATAAGTTATACAATATTTATGCTTAGTTTGGCTATGCGGTTTTTTTAAAATTTTTAAGTTAGGTAGTGTTTAAGCTAGTTATAGCATTTAAGTTAGGAAGCGTTTAAGCTGATAATGTGTTTGGCAAAATATGTTTTTAAACTATTAGTTAATAATTATGTGTTTGGTTTGAAATAACTGATAAGTTATCAGAATATGGTAAAAAGATAAAAATAGACATGTTATTGAATAATACCAAAAAATATATGAAATATTTATTTTTAATAAAATTAATTATAAATTATTGTTATATAAATGTATATATATGTTAGAATTAATTAAAAATATATTAATACAATATATATGTATATATATGTTAAAATTACTGTTAATATATATATATACACTGTTATATATATACAGAGACATAGAGGAGATCATCGGAGGACGGCGATGGTGTGGGCGACGTCGGACAGTGGGGATGATGGCTGATAGTTGGGGCGACGGAGGAGACAAGAGCGATGGGGTGGGAAAATGGCGGACTTTGGGGGCGACCGGCGATGGCCGAAAAAAGCTAGGGCGAAGGCGAACGATGGGGGTGACGGTTGGAAAAGATAGGGGCAATGGTGAACAGTGGGGGTGCGGCGATGGCCAAAAAAGATGGTGGCAATAGTGATGGACGGGAGGCAGGTTGAAGAAGAATGGCAATGGTTGTAAATTATTCAAAAGATGAAGGGTAGAATGGGCATTTACTTGGTCAATCCAGCTTATTTAATAACAGCTTTTCTCAAAAGCTGGTGAGTGATAACTTTTCTAAAAAGCTAGTATAAGAGCATTTAAGCTATATAGCTGAAATGCTTTTAGTTAAAGCCAAACGTTTTAATAAATAAGCTAGGTAGCTTAAAGTTACCAAACCAACTTATAAGCGATCAAACCGCCCAGCTAAACAAGCCCTTAAGTTTCTCCAATAACTTATAAATGGTCAAAACACTGAGCCAATTACCCTAGTGTCAACAAACCAAGTATAGTCTCATGAGTGGGTAACTGTCTAATCTCACAGATAATGAAAAAAAAGAACATTCCATTTCCAATTGGTTCATTATAATAAACCAAAAAGAAAAAAAAAAACCATTTTCTATACCTCTTTCTTAAATCTACCAAGTTTATAGCTAATTATTTAATTTAAATGCATCTAACCTTATTGTTATTTAATCTAACAAATTTTATATTTAATGTTGATCTTCTACAAAATACCATTTTCCTTTAGGGACCAACATGGGACGATTAGGGTTACAATTGAATTGAGTCGAGATGAGTTTTGCTCAACTCAAGTTCGAGCTCGACTCATTAGGATTCTAGTGAATTCGAGATCAAACTTGAACTCGTTAAGAATTTATTGAGTTCGAGCTCGTCATAATTTTTTTAAAAATTAAATTCATTAAAACTTATTTTTACATAATAAACAACATAACAATTATAAGTATATAAATTTTCAAAACATATATAATAACATTGTTTAAATGAACATAAATATCCTTATCATAAATATAAGGATAAATAATAAAATATTAAAATAATAATAAAAATTATTTATTTCATAAGTTTATTCACAAACTTATTTGCAATCTTTATTCATAAGTCGAATCGAGTCGAGTTTTGTCTTGTTCAAACTTACCTTATATATGAGTCGAGTTCCAAATTAAAACTCAAACTCAATTTATTTATAACAGGAGATGAACACAAATGATCGATTACCGAATTAAACCTAGAATTACTCAACTCGTTTACAACCTTATGGGACATCTTGCTCATATAATACTCTTACTATGCTACATCCAACATTCCCCAGTAGTGTTGGGCTGACCATGGCTTTTAACTCTAGTGTTTCTAATAGGTTGTGCGAAAATAATAGATAAATAGTTGAGTCCAATTTTAATATAATTTTCTAATGGGCTGCATACTAAAAACAATTATTTATATCTATATATATAGAAGTTGATTATTTTCGGACTGTACCTATTTTTATAACTTAAATTACAAAGAATAAGGGTAGTTTGGAGTGAAAGTAATTATATATATATATATATATATATATAATATTTGGTTGGTTGGTTGAAATAGGAACTTTGTAAATGGTCAAAAGGCATAGGTGAACTAACCAGTGTTCATTGCCACTTCGCTCAACCAAATCTCATCAACATATCCCATCTATCCAAAGCAGTCGAATCCTTAAACACGTAATTAGATTAGGCTCTCTCTATAAATACCCATTTATAGGCATTGTTTTCTTCATCCGAGAAAAAATACAACTTCCATCTTCATCACTTTAAACTACTTGTATCAAGTTAACAATGGCTGCTTCAACATACAGTTGGTTTCTATCTCTGGTGGCGGTGCTGTGTCTCTGCAGCACCCAGATGAGTTCGACTTCAGCGACCAGACAACTGCTCCAAACAGTGCCCACGATTCCATCTCTGCCTCCCTTGCCGGCGATTCCTACTGTTCCTCAGGCCACTTTACCGCCGTTGCCATCTGTCCCAACATTGCCAAAGCCGACTTTGCCGCCGCTGCCAACAATGCCGACGCTTCCTAAGGCCACACTGCCGCCGCTGCCAACCATGCCGACGCTTCCTAAGGCCACACTGCCGCCGCTGCCCGCTACTATGCCCACCATCCCGACAACAATCCCGTCCATTCCTTTCCTCTCACCGCCTCCATCAAACTAGATCACCCGCCAAATTAATGATTGGCAATATTCCTATTCATCTTTCTCGTGCTTGTTAGAGTGCGCGATATATATAATATTTAGTTGTTGAAGTTTGAATGTGTCTGGCTCATACGTACGTACGTGAATGTGTCATGTAGATGATGAGCTTTTGTGTGTTTGTTTGTTTTTTGTGCGTGTGGTTTAAGATGAGGAGTCATCTTATGTATTATTTTGTTGTAACTTAGAAAATAAATGCTACTGTTTAATTTATGGCTCTGTTCTTGTTCATAAATTGAACTGAGCGCCACTGAATTATTATTATTCAGCAGTACTGTTGATTAACAGATATTTTTCTATATTTTTTATCAAGTTTTCTATTACATGATCTCATTCGGTTATTAGGTTTTTTTTTTTAGTGATTTTTCTATTTAGTCAGTTTCTTTGATTTTTCGATTTGTTCAGCTTACCAGTTTTGTTAATTTTCTTGGTTGTTTTAATTTTTTCGGTCTTTCATTTTTTTTATTTTTTTTTTATGTTTTTTTGGTTTATTCGGTCAATTTGATTTTTTTTTTTTGATTTTTTCAATTTTTGGTTTGTTTGATTGGTTTGGTTTGGTTTTTTACTTAAATTATGCTTTTTCAGTTAGTGGATTTTGATCGATTTAGCAACTGAATCGACTGTTTTCACACCCCCTAATCTACCTTACTCAACTATGACATAAAAAGAGTTGACTTCTTGTTAAAGAATGGAGAAGAGTTAAAACTATATCTAACTAAGGTTTTATGTTAATCAACTTCTAGTTTGTGTTCTCATAGTATCCCTTGATCGTACAGAGAGGTCACCATTCTGTACTCAACTAATACAAAATATTACTTGATTTCTAAGATTGAATTGTTGATTAAACTAACAAAGGATTACTATATTAATTGACTTCCTGTATAGCAACAAATACCAATTTAAAATGCAAACAACTTCTAAATAGATAAACTCAACTAATATACTTTGGTATCATGTCCCATTAAGTCCATACTCAAGTACTATGCCTCGTACTCAACTAAAAATAGATATTACTTGACTAATATTGAATAATATTTGAGTAGGTTTGGCCAATGATTAATATCATATTCTAATTAAAGTAATGGAGTACTCTATGATATGACTCAACTATCTTGTCTTTATACTTAACTATCATGTGTTACAAAAAAAAAAAGAAGAAGACAGGTTTAGAGACGAAAAAACACTCATAAAATTCCATTTGTAATGTTTTAGAGATGGACTTATAAATGAATTTTGGTCCGTCTCTAAAAGGCTTGTTACTAAACAATTAGCAACATGTATTTTTGTTCTGTTATTAAACAATTAGAGATTGAATTTTTTTGTTTCAAAAAAATATTTCCATCTCTAATTTGGTTGGGTAATTGGTCCCAAAATTGGTGAAATCTAAAATTTCGTCTCTAAATTAGAGACAAAATTTTTTTCATCTCGATTTTGAATTAGAGATGGAAAAAATTTCATCTCTAATTTTGAGATAAATTTTTTCTATCTCTAACTTTTTTGTCTCTATTTTGAATTAGAGACGGAAATAGACATAACAAAAATTTAGAGACAAATATAATTTTATCTCTAAATTAGCTATGGAGGAAAAAAAATTACTGATCACCGACCACCATCCATGGCAAATTCTGACAATTAGAATTGATCATTGGAATCTCCTTGGTCTAGTGATGAACATCTCCAAAAATAAAAAATGATCCAACAATTGAATCTCAATAGATCTAAAAATTAATACTTTGAAAAAAGGCTACCCATTTCTAGAAGGGCATTGCTGGCCATCGTCCATGGTAGATTTCAAAAATCTGAACTGATCGTCAAAATAGGATTGTTATGATGTGACCAATATACCCAAAAACTAAATTCATCCGACGATTGGATCTCAATAGTTCTAAAAATTAATTTTTTGAAAAAAAAACTTCTATTTCTTAAAAGGCATCGCCAACCACCAGTTGTAGAAAATTTTGGTAATCGAAAAATATCATCGGAATGGCCTTGGTTTGGTGACCAATATATTCAAAAAGCAAAATGATCTGGTTAGATCTCAATATATCTAAATATTAACTTTTTTTAAAAAATATTACTAATTTCTGGAAGGACATCGTCGGGCAATGTCTATGGTAGATTACGACAATTGGAATTGGTTTGATCTGGTGACCAACATACCCAAAAACCAAAATGACCCAATAGTTGGATTTCACTATATCTGCAAATTAAAATCGGAGAATATTAAGTTATATCTTAAATAGGAGAAACTCCAATTGTTGACATTTGGGATGGTAGTTAGTTGCAAAAGAAAGAGCCAACAGCCGACAGCTATTAGCCAGGGAAGAAGAGGAGAATGAGACACAAGCGAGAGGTAAAGAAATAGACAAAGCTGAAGAGAAAAAGAAAATAAGGAGAAAATAATAAAGGTCTTTCATCATTGCTGGTCTTTATGGAAATAGAGATTTAGAGACGAAAATTAGAGATGAAAATTTTTGTCTCTAATGTCTAATTAGAGATAGAATTTTTCGTCTCTATTTTGAATAGAGATGCCAAAACTCAAAGACGGAAAAATTTATGTCTCTGATTCCAAAAAAATTTCAAAGACGAAATTTTTTCCATCCCTGATATCAAACAAAACTCAAGGACAAAAAAATTTCTCTAATTTTGGAAAAACTTCAAATATGAAAAAATTTCATCTCTAAAGAATTTTTTCATATCTAACATCAGGAAAAATTCAAAGCTTGAAAAAATTTCATCTTTGGTTCCTAAAAAATTTCAAATATAGAATTTTTTCCTTCTCTAACGGAATTTTTTCCTTCTCTAATATCAGAGATAGAAAAATTCCATCTATGATTTCGCCTTTGACGAACAAAACTGTCAAAGATTGATTTTTTTTTTTTTGTCTCTAATTCAAAAAACTTTCAAAGAAGAAATTTTTCCATACAAAATTCCATATTTTGATTATTTGGGTCATTCATATCAAAATTCAAATTTTTTTCCATCACAAAATCTGTCCCTGTTAGAGATGAAATTTATTCCCGTCTCTAAAATTTGTCTTTAAATTTGATTTTTTTTTATAATGTGTTCTAAGTTAAAAACTCTAAAAGTATTGAAAGTTCATACTCAAGTAACCTAACATATTACTGAATTACATACTTGTCTGAGTTATTCAACTACAAACACTTTGTACTCGAGTAATTTGCCTATGAGAATTTAAAATATTTAAAATATTTCTTTAATTGAACAATCTAATAGATGCATTTAATTTTCGTGAACGTTGCTAGCTCATGCTAATGTGAATATATATTTTGGTAGAAGATTTCACGCCATTTTTTGCCTTTTGATTAGAGTTGTTCATTTTGAAATTTGAAAAAGAAAAGCATTGATGTGATCTGTTGCAAAAAAAAAAAAAATCTTTCTTCTATCTTATAAATATATATATATATATATACAAGGGCGGAGCCAAGTGAGGCCCAATTGCCCCCACTGGGCTAGATTTAAAAAAAAAAAAATTGATTTTATATATTTTTAACTCAAGTCGATCCAACTCCCAAAATAAATGCAAAATTATTGTAACTAAACTTAGCCTAAATAGGTTAAATGACCCAAATCCACTAACTCCTAAGTCTTAATCCATTTTATTTCCAAATTTATCTCATTTCTTGCTTTCGTTTCCAATTCCCACTCAATTTTCTTTCTTCTGGTTGCTACTGCTATAGTTAAAAGAGTATTTTTTGCAATGAACATTGTGAATAATCGATTACGTAATAGGATTGGAAACCATTAGATGAATGATTGCTTAATTGTGTATGTTGAAAATGATGTATTTAATAAGATTGATAATGAGGTCATTATATGACGTTATCAAAGTATGAAAAGTCGTAAGGAATAATTGTAAAAAGTTTTTGCATTTTAATATTATTGTTATTGTCTTATTTTTTATATTACATTTTTTTGTATTTAACTTCGCCTCCACTGAATCAAAATCTTAGCTCCGCCCCTGTATACATATATATATATAGTTTTTATTGAAGAAAGTAGTGAAAAAATAGAGAAAACGAGTTTACAAATTGAAAAAAAAAATGGATTGAAATAAAATAGCGATACATATATACATTCGAAATCTTCCAAGCACAAGTTCGTTCATCTAATCTTTCGTTGAAGCTATTCAAGTGTTAAAATCAACCTTCAAATATGAATACAGTTATTGAGTGCTTTCTCTATTCTATCCTCTATTATTTTTGAGAGAAAACCATGCAATTTCAAACATTTTTGTTTGGCTCACTATCCATCACTTGTAAAGTGAGGTTTGAGAATTAGTGCTTGAGCTGAAGTGAAAAAACAATTTAAGGGTTAAGCTTGCTTTTTCAAAAAGCTCTATAAGTTTGAGAAGGTAGTGTTTGTCTCCACAAAAAGCACTTAGCTAGTGGATGTTTCAAAATCCTTTACAAATGTCAATATAGTGGATATAGGTCTTGTAAAGAACCATTATAAATCCTTTACCTTTTCTTTCTGTAGTCTTTGATTGTGTTTTTTTTGTGATTTGTTGTATTTCCATTTGATTTTAAAAATTTGGGGTAAGCTTAGTTCAACCCCTCTTAAGCTAACCTTTTTTAATAGTATGTAACTCACCATCCTTTATTAGTATCTCATACTAATCAAATATAATAAACTCATGCGTTGGTTTATACTAGATTAATCGAAATCATATCACAAGAATCTAAGGACCTGAAACAGTTTAAGAGTTCTTGTACTAAATAATCTTATTCACATATTCTTAATAACTTAAAAATTATATTTTTAACAAGAAGTTTAGGGACTCATTCACATAAATATGAAGACTTATGAATGAAAAACTATGTCATTTTATAAATATAATGTGCCAGAATACATTACAATGCCCATTTGGATGTCATCTAGATCTAGCAATATTAAGCCATATCATTAACAGTCCTATCTCTATCTATAATTATTTTATAGTTTTAACTTTAAAACAAAGAGAAAGTGAAGAAATAATGTAGCTGTCTAGTCACTACAAAAAAAGGGTGTTTAGCGGCGGTTTTGTAAACCGCCACAAAACACAATTTTGCAGTGGTTTTAAAATCGCCACAAAGTACATATTTCGCGGTGGTTAAGAAAAACCGTCACAAAATTTTAAAATTAAACAATTTTAAAAACATTTTGCGACGGTTTTCTAGAAACCGTTGTAAAATTTATATAATAATTGAAAATTTTAAAAATTAATGTAAATTACCATTTTTGTGGCGGTTAGAAACTGCTGCTAAAAAGCTTAATTTAATAATTAAAAATTATATATAGTGACGGGCATGATGTAATCGTCGCTAAATTTTTAATAATTAAAAAAAATATTTTGAGGTAGTTAGGAATCGCCGCTAAAATAATTAATTTAAAAATTAAAAATTTAATTTAGCAGCGGTTTCCATTAACCACCGCTAAATTTGGAATAATTTTAAAATTAATTTAAATTATCATTTTGCGGCGATTAGGAACCACCTCTAAAACTATTAGTTTAAGAAATAATATAATAATTAAAAAATTAATTAATATTAATTTTTTTTATTGATTAAAAAATAAAATTTATCAACGATTTTGAAAAGAACCATCACAAAATTTTAGAAAATAATCTAATATTTATATTAAAAATATAAAATTTTTAAAAAATATGTTTAACTCTAGTTTTGAATTTTTAATAAATTTATTAAAATTAATTCAATGAATTTATTTTTAATTGTTTTTTGGGGTGATTTATCCATAAATGTTATATATGTGTCGTATACACGTATCTGTGATTTCTTAATTAAATTACAAAATGTAAGCAAATAGCTAATACATTTGAATGTGTACAATTATTGATAATAAACGCACACTACAAGTAATATTTATTAAATGCACGTGTTCAAAATTAAATGTACACAAATACTACATTTGAAAAATATCAAGAGACTGTATTATATATTGTCGACGTTCAGAATTAGCCAAGCGTAATTCATAGGTTCGCAATGAGGACATAAGCCTGAAACGCAATGAGACGAAGCAAAACTTGTTTTTCTCCTCATTGCATTTCAGACACAAAACTGTGATTCAACTAATTAAATTAATATATGTTCACAATCTAAACTTGTTTTTCTCTTTGCAAGCATTTTGGAGACGTCAAAAGACACTCTCTTGCATCTTGATCGAGATATTTTCTCGCATAAAAAAAATTATTATTATATCCTGACAATAATAGTGTAAATTTCTCATATAATAATGATGTGTTAAAACTTAACTCTAACATGCAATTTTTATTAGAAAAAATTATTTTTAAAATAAAATCATGAAATGTCTTCTTATTTTTAACACATGTATTATCAAAATCATTTCTAAACTCTCTCAATGCTTGTCTTTGTGCGTCGAGCTCTTTGTTTTTTTTTGCTGATCATTGCTTGACCTCTTTGTATAACAGTTCTATATTACTTGTTTTTTAAATTTATTCTTTTTCTAGTGTTTAGTTTTACTTTTGTTATTTACAAGTTTTATTTCATTATTTATTTGTGAGACTCGAGGTCTACTTTGGTAATCTATAAATGTTTTGCAATATTTGTTTAATTTAATTCTTATTTATAGAAAAATTAATTATTTGAGGTGAGAAATTAATAATAAATAATTCAATATATCAAATTAATTTATTAATTATTAGATTTATAATTTAAATATATTTTTAATTAAATATATAGTAATTTGATGTAATAATCTAAATTATTTTAATATCACATTTTAGATTATTATTTTAAATTATTAATTTATTAATTATCATATTCATAAGTTATTTTAATAAATTTCAATAAAATAATTAATAATATTATTTTCATAAATAATTTTATTTTTATTTTACAAATAAATATGTTAAATAAAATAAAAAAACCAAAAAATTCCCCCCCAAATTCCCACCAACTTAGCCCAAATCCCCCCCCTTTCCCCTATGAAAAACCCCTAAATCATACCCCCATCTCACTCACTCACTCTCTCTCGCTGTCGACCCATCCGTCTCGGCCTCCGCCTAAGCGTCCGCCTCTAGTGTTCGTCGCTGCGTCTGCATCCCGTTGTCATCGCGGCCTCCGCTTTCGGTCTTCGCTGCTGCGTCTGCGTCCTGTTGTCATCGCCGCCTCCGCCTCTGCCTCCGGTATTCGCCGCTGCCTTTGCCTCCAATTGTCATTGTCGCCTCCGCCTCAGGTAAATCATTTATTCCTCTCTTTTGTACCGAGAATTTTCATTTACAACACTCTCTAGTTAGCAAGTGTTATGTACTTTCAATCGGTCACATCTCAGAAATATTAACATACCCAATTACCCTATTTCAATCTCAAAGAAAACTATCAAATAGAAGCATTATTATATATATCTGCCTATTCAAGATTTGTCCATATCGCTGCTTAACGGCCCTAGCCCTAGCCCTTCCGCGACCACCATAGGTTCACACTATAATATTAGAGTATAATTTGTGACTAATAACCACAATCACAAAAGCTTATTGCCAATAACAAATCCATGACATGAGTTGTTACAATCATTGGGATTTCTTGTCTGATTATTTTATTTCACTTCAACTTCATTGTTAGTCATTGGGATTTCTTTTCTGATTATTGTATTTCGCTTCAACTTCATTTAGGACATTTCACTTCAACTTCATATATATATATATATCTTCCATCATTGACAATATATATATATATATATCCCCATTCTTCATAATAATAAAAATATGGATCATGGAAGGTTACATATGTATTACACTAAGATCTCATGTAATTAGGCTTAAGCAATTAGCTTAGAAAATTAATTAGGGCAGCTAGATTAGTTGAAGAGCACATTTTCATCCAATTAATTAGGACATATTTCAGTACATGAGTACTCTTTGCCAGAAGCTTTATTATATACATATATAGGATGATTCCGAGTGCCTGACCAAATCTATTGTCAATTATCAAAACCAAATATTCTTAAGTTTATAATCCTCGGTTCTGCATGTGCACTCGTCTTGATCAAAACTAACAATTTTAGACTTTAAATATATTTCAGATTGATATGCCCTGCAAACTTGGAGAGTTGTAGGACCTAAAAGAGTCGCGAGACATGGATATGAAGTTCAAGGACCCAACGAGGTGTAGGAGATCAAGGAAACAAGCCGAAGGAGCAAGAGGTCGAGCCAAAACCAAGTGGGGAGGACCCACTCGGTTATGCCGAGTGGGTACGACACTGCTTTGATTTTTTGGGCATAACTCTCTCATACGAGCTCTGATTGAGGTGATTCAAAATCCAATGGAAAGCTAAGAGAATTATTTAAAACTTTTATATTTTGAGTTTTGAGAGATTCAAGCTAAATCAAGGTGTAAATTGGGATCTAAGTTGATGTACCTGCACTATTAAGGCTCAAAGTCAAGTATTAAACAAAGATGGATTTGAACCAAGACAAAAGGAAAAAAGAAGGCATAAACGAATGGCCCCTCACTCGATCATGGGGAGACCAATTTCCCCTCACTTTTCATGACCCACTCGGTTATGCTGAGTGGGTACAACACTGCTTTAGTTTTTTGGCCATAACTTTCTCATACGAGCTCCGATTGAGCTGATTCAAAGTCCTATGGAAAGCTAAGAGAATTATCTAGAACTTTTGTGTTTTGAGAGATTTGAGCTGAATCAAGGTGTAAATCAGGAATGAAGTTGAGGTATGGGAACCACTCAAAACTGAACCAAGGAAAAGGGCAACAGAAGGCATGACCGAGTGGCCCCCCACTCGGTCATGGTCGAGTGGGCTTGGGCCAATCTCTCTTCTTTTCCCTCTCGGATAGGCCGCAAAATCATCGAAATGGGTCGCAAGATTCTCGTTCTGATTGTCGCACGTCTCCTCTCTCTCCTCCACTATAAATAGGAGACCATGCCTTTATCACAAGGTATGCATTCTTGAGTTATTGAAGTACAATTTCGTATTTTTTCTCGAGATCTAACTTAAGCATTAGAGGGTTTGCGCGGGGACCCCCACCCGCGTCCTAACGGTGCTCTTGTTTTGTAGGCCACTCGGTTACCTCAGATCACTCGGTTATCCAAGGCCACTCGTCATCTAAGGTCACTCGGTTATCCAAGGCCACTCATCACCTCAGGTCACTCGGTCACTCGTCACCTTAGGTCACTCGATCACCTCAAGTCACTCGGTTACCTCAAGTCACTCGTCACCTCAGGTCACTTGGTCACCTCATGTCACTTAGTCACCTTAGGTCACTTGGTCACCTCAGGTCACTCGGTTAGCTCAGGTCACTCAGTTATCTTGGGCCACCTGATCATCAGCCTCACTAAGGGCCTCTTGATCATCAAGACCCACGTGATCGCCAAGACCCACGTGATCAACCAGACCCACATGATCATCAAGACCCACATGATCGCCAAGACCCACGTGATCATCCATACCCACATGATCATCAAGACCCACATGATCGCCAAGACCCATATGATCATCCAGACTCACGTGATCGTCGAGACCCACATAATCATCAAGACACAGGTGATCGCCAAGACCCACATGATCATCCAGACCCACGTGATCTCCAAGACCCACGTGATCATCCAGACCCACGTGATCATCAAGACCCACTTTATCAACGGAGCCCACCAGATCATCAGCCCACCAGATCATTAGCCCACCAGATCATCAGCCCACCAGATCATTAGCCTACTAGATCATCAGCACTACGAGACCTCAGCTCCCCTTGGTCATGAGACCCTCAACTCGCCTTGGTCACGAGACCTCAGCTCGCCTTGGTCACGAGACCCTCAGCTCGCCTTGGTCACGAGACCCTCAGCGCATGTGCACGTTGGGGATGAGATTCTACTCTCATCGCACCTTGGTGACAAGACTCTCGAGACGTTTGACTCTCAGAACCCTTAAGACTCACCAAGTCATCAGAAACTCCCGTGGTCAACCATGCACCTTGCGTTCTCCCACGTAAAAAAAAAATAGATTGTTGTATTTTGGCAACAACAATTGGGGCCGTCTATGGGAACCCCAAGACAAAAAGTCAACTTAAGAATGACAAACACCCGTGGACACCAACGAACTCTCTCACAAGGCGTAGAAAAATGCCTACCACCACGGAATTCTCAACAACAGGCAGTGCCTCCCATTATTCCTGTAATACCCTATATCTGTGTGAGGTCACCGCGTAATTTAGATGAATTTAAAATACCGAAAAGGGGGTTTAAAAGTAAATAAATGGCCAAATCGACCGAAGGGAGTTCGTTGGACCCTAGATAATTAAGAAAAATGGTATAACATCATCAAGTAATATAAGTTATGATTTTTGGTGATGAAAGAAATTGGATCGGAAACAATTTTCGGTACAGCTGTCAATCGGGATGAGAAAATTGAATCGACGTAAGAGACATCCAAAAAGTCAACGGAGCGTCTCAAGGACTAATATTTGATGAATATAACAACACTTAAGTGATTATGGGTTGAATCGAGTGGATTTAGGGTCAAAATGATCAGTCGTGCCTAAGTGTAATTTTCTAAATTTGCTCGAGGGAGGTCAAAACGATAATTTTTTGGAAGTTTCAAGGGAGAAATGAGAAGTGTTAATCTTGAGGGTCTTAGTGATGGTGCTAGGAAGATCAGGGGCTTGAGGATATGGACCAAAATGCAAAAGAAAATTTCAAAAAGGCCAAAGTGTAATTTCTAAAAAATCTGCTCAGAAATGGTAGATTTAGCCGCTATTTTTGGCCAGAAAATCCAAAGATTTGGAAGCCTAGCTTCATCAAGGCATGGACAAGGGTTGTCTAGGAGGCGTGTGGGAGAAGATATGGTCGGAGATTGGCCACGTGGGGTTGGTTTTGGCCTATAAATAGCAAAGGTTCTTGGCCGAATTTGGAGCAGCAAATCGCTCGAGTTTGAGGGCGAATCGAAGGAAGCCAATAAGGGGCTTTTGATCCTTGAGGCGAGAGGAGTGTTTCTGGTAAGTTTCGTGAGCTTTTGAGGTGTTTTGAGGGTGTTTCGAAGGCTGGTTGGAAAAGCTGGGCGGATCGCCGCGCCGCGCCTGAAACTGCCCGATCGATGGCTTTTCTAGTGGCCTTTCGGCCTGAAACTGGTGGCATCATGATCGAATAAAAATGGGCTTTCGATCGGTGTAAGAAAATCGGGTATCGGAGTATCGCCAGTGACCGAAAAAATGAAGAAGACGACCGGTGCGTGACTGTCACGCGCCAGCCGAATCCTCCAGCCCACTCGCCCACGGGTGGGGGCGTGTGCCACATAGGTATTTTCTGATTTTTTTTCCAAAATTCTTGAAAAATTATTTTATGTATAGTTATGTAAAAATATTTGAGAAAATAGTTGTGTAGATAATTATTTTGGATTATTAGTGATAAAAAAAGAAGAAAAATGAGAAAATGTGAGAAACATTAAGGAGAAAATTATATTTTGATGGTTATTGGATGATTAGGGTACCTTGTGGCTTGAGGAGAAGTGACACATGTGAAGTTCGAGGTGGGCACGCAAATCGAGGCGTACTGCGCTTTTCAAGAAAAAATTGAATTGCAACTAAAGGTGAGTGGTTCTACCGAAAAAACTTGTTTGTGACATGTGAATGGTTTACTGTGAGTGTTTGTCCCTATGGCTTGGTTTATTGATGGTTTTACAAATGATTATTTACACTTGTATTAGATTTTGTACGGTAAATTGCATACATTGAGATGTTGATTTTATGCATGTTAATATTTTTTCAGCATTGGCATGTTGTGTTGTCCATGTGGGACGTGGGTTGTAATCCTATGACGTGGCCCTTGAGTGACAGCACTCGGGATGCGTGCCGAGGATTATTGCTATGTGACCCACTTGAGACGGGGCTGAGACGGACTTCACCCTACGGTACTCAAGTGGCGGGGTTGAGAGTGAACACCACCTCAGTTGTTGGCTCAAGTGGCAGGGCTGAGAGTGGACACCACCCTAGGTTCCTTTGAGCAATAGCATTAATACCGAGGTGTCGTTGATTTCTGGGATAGTGCTGATGTGATACTCTTGGGGCTAGGGTTGCATTGGGTTTTGGAATGCTTTTGAGTAGGAGCGAATGCCTAACAATGACAATGGGGTGATTCCTGGGTTCATATGCCGAGGTTGTCCCTCTTAAGCAGGATTGTGTTTGCCAATGGGTCGATGTGGTCATGTCGCCTATAGAGAGATTTCATTTTCCCTAGTTAGGGCTAAGTGCTATGTGGGATTCTCTTAGGCTGGGGCATGTCATGATTTGTCGTTTTATATATGATTTTGCATATATTCATGAAAATATTTTTGAACTCTCACTTAGATGATTCAGCATCTAATTTGGACTATGTCCCTGGAATATTCAAGTGTTCCAGGTGAAAGTAGTGGCGCCAAGGGAAAGAATGTCATAGAGATGTAGCTGCTATGTTTAAGTAGGTTTTTGTCTATGATTATGATGTTCAAGGGTTATGTAATATTTTGATATTTTCATGCGAAACATCGATTTGGTTATTGTAAAAGGAATTGTCGGTTATATATCATTAAGGTTTCGATCTTGCTTCCGCTGATGTGATTGATAATACCTATCTTAGTCTATTAATTTTTAAATTTTGATATGCTGAGAAGGTATAATCAGGATTATCGGGAAATGATTATGATGAGAGTATGTATATCGAGAGGCTTATGATGTGTATATGATATTGGAAAAAAAATATATATATATATTCTCGAAATCTCGAGGTAATGCGCGATCTGGGAAGACGAGGCGTTACAATTCCAAATTCTCACCCACAAGGAGCACCTCCGCCCCTTCATAATGCTCAACTGCAAGGAGGTGATCGTTCTGTTTCCCTGAGCCAACAAGTGGGGAACCAATCAGTGCCACATTCGCTTAACATCGGCCCGAGATCACTTCCCATTGATCAAATGGGGACTTCGAGGCAGCCACCGCGTACGGTCCCTTGGTAAGAGTACGAAGCATTGAGGCAGCAACATGTTGAAGGCATGCAGACACTTCGAGACATGGTTGGCATACTCGAAGGAATGATGCCTGGAAGGACGTTGCCCGATACTTTGAAAAAGTTTATGCCATCACCTAAGCCTCAGCCCGAGGGGGGAGCTGATTCTTACCAGGAGGCCACTTCCGATTCTCATTCCAGATCTACTTCACGTCGCGAAGAAATAAGAGCCCACAAAAAGGAAAACAAGGATGGAAGCCCTCAAAGACGGAGATACCATGAAACTGGGGCCAGCACGCCAACAAGACATGGCAACCAAATGGTAACAAGTATACGAGATGACATGAAAAGGGTGGTTGAAGAAGTACTTGAACGGAAGAAATTAATCCTAGCCATGGAAGAGCAACAACGCAGAAAATGTCCGTTTACTGCAGATATATTGGAGAATCCACTGCCCAAAAAATACAAAATGCCTTAAATCACCCCCTATTTCAGCAAAGATGATCCCTATGATCACATTTAAAATTATGAGTCGTTTATGATATTGCATGGATGGGACGATGACATAATGTGCCAAGCCTTCTCCTTAACTCTGTCAGGGCATGCCCAAACATGGTTCAATAGTTTACCTGAAGCCTTTATCTCTTCGTTCGATAAACTCAGAACAGAATTTATTAAGGCATTTGTGATTAATAGTCGAAGAAAAAAAGATGCCACATACTTGCTCAGTATTCGACAGGGGAACAAAAAAACTCTACGTCAGTATGTGGATAGATTTCGGAATGCCACCCTCGAAGTTCATAATTTACCAATTGCAATGGTAGTGTCTGCTATGTTACACGGAACACGACTAACTCCCCTACAAGAATCATTATCTTTGGACCCACCAACATCCCTAGCAGATTTGTTTGCTAGAGCAAATAAATACGTGCTCCATACAGAAGTTATGAGAGCTGTAGGTGGGAATGAGGACAGAGAGTAGAAAATGAAGGAACGCAGTGTTGAAGAAGACTCCAGATGGGTTAGGGAATCAGATATATCTCGACCCCAGTTCCACCATTACATAAAACTTCTCCAACCTCGTGCGATCGGCCATACTTGCAGCCAATGAAGGGTCCTGTCTTATTAGACTCGCGAAAAAGGTTGACCATCCCTTGGGAAAAAATAGAGAAGAATATTGTAGATATCACAGGACACGTGGTCATTCCACTAACTAGTGTCGAGAATTGAAAAATCAGATTGAGATGCTCGTTTAAGAAGGGCATCTACAAAGATATGTATGGAATGAAGAAGAAGAAGAAGAAGGTAGGGAATCACGACAAAGAGAAGACAGGCATGAAGGGCGAGAAAGGCAAAACCCAAGAAACCAAGAGAGAGGGAGGGATCACAGGCAAGACCCTCCTCTAGATAACGAACCAATTCACCAAGCCATCCAGGTTATTTCTGGAGGTGAAACTATGGCAGGGGACTCTTCATTTTCCCCTAAGACAAGCTACGAAGGGGTAGGCCCTTGGGGGAAGGTGGTCAACTATCATTGAAGCCCTCAAAGAGAAAACTAGGAGCAAAATTCAGACACATTCAAGAGAGCTTATGTTGAAGATCGAAAAACTAAACTGCTAGAAATTTTGCATGACCTATGTATTTCGAAATCAGAGGCAACAATAAGACCCCAAAATTAAACAGTAGATGTACTCACGTATTTACTAAACCATTCAGCATTTTCATTGCATATTGCTTTATGAAAGTTTGTTTGCTATGTTTTGCTTTTAGGAAATAAAAACAAACTCAAGCATGTTGTCCCGCTTATAGCCCGGCAATGAGGGAAAAATAAACTCAAGCCCGTTGTCCCACTTATAACTCGGCAACGAGAGAAAAATAAACTCAAGCCCATTGCCCCGCTCATAGCCTGACAATGAGGTAAAAGTACATTCAAGCCCGTTGCCCCACTCATAGCTCGGCAATGAGGTAAAAGTACATTTAAACCCATTGCCCCACTCACGGCCAGACAATGAGGTAAAAGTACATTCAAGCCCATTGCCTCGCTCATGGCCCGGCAATGAGGTAAAAGTACATTTAAGCCCATTGCCCTACTCACGACTCGGCAATGAGGTAAAAGTACATTCAAGCCCGTTGCCCTACTCATAGCCCGGTAAAGAGGTAAAAGTACATTTAAACCCATTGCCCCACTCACGGTCTGGCAATGAGGTAAAAGTACATTCAAGCCCATTGCCCCGCTCACGGCCCGGCAATGAGGTAAAAGTACATTCAAGCCTGTTATCCCGCTTATAGCTCGGCAACGAGGTAAAAGTACATTCAAACCCATTGCCCTGCTCATGGCCCAACAATGAGGTAAAAGTACATTCAAGCCCATGGCCCCATTTATAGCCTGACAATGAGGGAAAAAACCAACGTGACCCTGTTGTCCTGCTTATGACCCGACAACAAGAGGAAAAAATAAATTCGAACCCGTTTCCCTACTCACAGCCCGACAACGAGGGAAAAATGAACTCAAGCCCATTGTCTTACTCATCGTCCGACAACAAGTGAAAAGAAAGTGAAAACCTATTGTCCTACACACAACACCATAATTAGGAGCAGAATCAAACTCATTGTTCAATGCATAGTTCGATATCTATGGAAAGCGAACTTACTAGTATATCTACCTCATACTTCTGCAAAGGAATTGAAAATCACTAGAGCCCAGAAATTTAAAAGCACGGTGTGAAAACAAGCTCGAGAGAATGTGTAGAAGATGAAGCAGCTAAAAGAGAAGTAATGTTCAAAAGTTTACAGGACATGATACTCTTTGACATGGAGCTCCCGGCTAAAAGAGTAGGGAGCAATTGATATGCCCTGCAAACTTGGAGAGTTACAAGACCTAAAAGAGTCGTGAGACATGGATATGAAGCCCAAGGACCCAACGGGTTGCAGGAGATCAAGGAAACAAGCCAAAGGAGTAAGAGGTCGAGCCGAGACCAAGTGGGGAGGACCTACTCGGTTATGTCGAGTGGGTACGACACTACTTTGATTTTTTGGGAATAACTCTCTCATACGAGCTCCGATTGAGGTGATTAAAAATCCTATGGAAAGCCAAGAGAATTATCTACAACTTTAGTGTTTTGATTTTTGAGAGATTAGAGCTAAATCAATGTGTAAATCGGGATCTAAGTTGATGTACCTGTACTATTAAGGCTCAAAATCAAGTATTGAAGGAAGATGGATCCGAACCAAGACAAAAGGGGAAAAGAAGGCATAAACGAGTGACCCCTCACTCGGTCATGGGGAGACCAATTTCCCCTCACTTTTAATGACCCACTCGGTTATGCCGAGTGGGTACAATACTTCTTTGGTGGTTTGGCCATAACTTTCTCATACGAGCTCTGATTAAGTTGATTCAAAGTCCTATAGAAAGTTAAGAGAATTATCTACAACTTTTTTGTTTTGAGTTTTGAGAGATTCGAGATGAATCAAGGTGTAAATTGGACATGAAGTTTAGGTACGGGAACCACTCAAAACTGAACCAAGGAAAAGGGTAAAAGAAGACATAACCGAGTAGCCCCCCACTTGGTCATGGTCGAGTGACCCCCCACTCAGTCATGGTCGAGTGGGCTTGGGCCAATCTTTTCCCTTTTCCCTCTCGGATGGGCCGCAAAATCATCGAAACGGGCCGCGAGATTCTCGCCTCGATTGTCACACGTCTTCTCTCTTTCATCCGCTATAAATAAGAGACCATGCCTTCATCACAAGGTACGCATTCTTGAGTTATTGAAGTACAATTTTGTATTTTCTCCCAAGATCTGACTTAAGAATCGGAGGGTTTGCGCGGGGACCCCCACCCGTGTCCTAACGGTGCTTTCGTTTTGTAGGCCACTCAGTTACCTCAGGTCACTCGGTTATCCAAGGCCACTCGTCATCTCAGGTCACTCGGTTATCCAAGGCCACTCGTCACCTCAGGTCACTCGGTCACCTCAGGTCACTCGGTTATCTTGGGCCACCTGATCATCAGCTTCACCAAGGGCCTCGTGATCATCAAGACCCACGTGATCGCCAAGACCCATGTGATCATCCAGACCCACATGATCATCAAGACCCACATGATCGCCAAGACCCATGTGATCATCTAGACCCACATGATCATCAAGACCCACGTGATCGCCAAGACCCACATGATCGTCCAGACCCACATGATCGCCAAGACCCACGTGATCATTCAGACCCACGTGATCGCTACGACCCATATGATCATCCAGACCCACGTGATCGCCAAGACCCACGTGATCAACCAGACCCACGTGATCACCATGACCCACATGATCAGCAAAGCCCACCAGATCATCAACCCACCAGATCATCAGCCCACCTGATCATCAGCCCACCAGATCATCAGCCCACCAGATCATTAGCCCACCAGATCATCATCCTACTAGATCATCAGCACTACAAGACCTCAGCTCCCCTTGGTCACAAGACCCTCAGCTCGCCTTGGTCACGAGACCCTCAGCGCACGTGCACGTTGGAGACGAGATTCTACTCTCATCGCACCTTGCCAATAAGACTCTCGGGACACTTGACTCTCAGAACCCTTAAGACTTACCAAGTCATCAAAAACTCCTGTGGTCAACCACGCACCTTACGTTCTCCCACGTAAAAAAAAAAATAGATTGTTGTATTTTGGCAACAATATAGATCTTTCACTGCATTTGGAGCAGGAATTCTTCTGAAAATATCTCTTTGCTTCATGTCAACATGTTGCTTTTTTACAATAAAACTCAAAATGCAAACACTCATGGAAAGTCATCTCTATGGTTGACTTAGATTTATCGAATTTCCCAACATTGATTCCGAATGAAGGAAAAGTGTCCCAGTCTTTTGCATCATCAAATGGCTGCCTTGGCTTGGACTTATTTTGTTTGATACAAAGGCAGATGCCAATTACTTGAATGCTCCATCTAGAATAAGGCAACTACAACTTCTTATACTAAAGTACCGTTATCGTCACAATCCTTAACCCACTAGGCACGGTCATCTCCATGACAATACCTTCTTTAAGTTTTATATTGAAGTTACTAAAAAGGAAAAAAAGATGTTGCAAGCATACCTTTACTTCGTTTGGTCTGACCACTGCACCATGAAGTGGTGGGCAATCAAAGTACCTTATTCCTTGAACCCTGAAATTGATGGAGATGAAAAATTGAGAACCATGACATATGAAGAGAAAAATAATAAATTTTACCACATCTAATACCTAATAAAAAACAATGCAGCAATCTCAAGCGAAGGGGGGGAGAAATGGCTCTGCAGCAATCCTAGATTATGGACTGCTGACCTTAATGCACCTCTGGTTGAAATGACAATGAATGAGAGACCATCACTAGGTGATGCATGAGACATATCATCCACTTTTTAGCATGATATAAAATTTACCAGTCAAAATTCTGAGACAACCAGAGAGTTTGAAACCAATAAAATAAAATAAAGGGTAAATTGCAGTTTGTGATCCCATGCATTGTAATCAATTTTTTTTTTTTTTTATATCGAGATTGATTTATAATCAAAATAATTATATGATTCAATTGTATACTTAATTCCTTCCTAAGTGAAAACCTAATCTAATTAAATAGTGACTTAATTACAATTAATTAGGATAATGCTATATATATATTTGATAGTTGTTGAGACCATCATCATGGTCTGTCTCAATGCGAACATTTCTAAGAAAAGATGGGGCTGATTTCTTTGTATAACTTGAGTCTATTAATTTACCCGTGAGGAGTTTTAGCATTTAATTTACCTATGAGGAGTTTTAGCATTTATATAGACAAAGTGAGATAAAATATTTGAAATTATTTTCAAGATTCCCGAACTTGGTTATCTCAAACTGATGACAAATTCATCAAATCAAATAGAGATGACATAACAATAGAGATGACAAATTCTCTATTGTTATCAGATCCAATAGAGATGACAAATTCTCCAAAAACAAGTTATTTTAGATCTTTTTCTGCATATCTAATTTACTAGTTACTTGTTCTATTCTATTCACTCTACTCACATGAGATTCTATTGATTTTTTTTACTCGACAAAATTGTAATCTAGATATTAAGCCAAGAGGGGGCAGGGTGAATTGACCCTTTTGATTTTATGAAAATTTGACCTAGTTTGTAGATTTTGTTGGAAATAATTTTATGATAATTTAACATGTTTGAAATAAATGAAAATATAACATACTTAGTTAATTACGTGAGTTTTTAAGTTGTGTCATGCAACCAACTTCTTGATAATTCAAGTGTGTAATCATAAGATGAAAAACACATTCTAGTCAGATCTCAAATACTGTAAAAGAATTTAAAGAATTTTCTGTGATGTTATCATCCATATGTGCATGCCTGTGACTTTAAACAATGCCACTGTAGTCATGTTGGCGTACTTGAAAGGGAAGAATGCCTTTGTGCTACAAATTATGAATCTTAACAAGCGTATTTCAAGAGACAAAAGTCAAGCGTCTTATAGAGTGACTGTAATTAGGGTCTCTGTTGGAAAATTGTTGTAGTTTTTAAATCCCTTTTATGTATGAAGTACGTATCTTAAAACCAATATGGATGTAATGTTTTCATATTGAGGTGTAGATTATAGCAAAGTAGAATACAAGCTACAAGCTCTGTTTTAGCTGCATGGATAAGTCTTGGATTACAAAGCCACGAAATACACATGAATTTCAAGAAGGGGTGCAGGGATTTTTGGAATTTGCCTTTTCCCATCGGTCTGTTGAAGGAAAAATCAAATGTCCTTGTCTTGATTGTGTTTTTAGAAATTGGGAGACCAGAGCAGTGGTGTATGATCATTTGATTTGTAGAGGGTTTCCAACAACATACACTATTTGGTTTTGGCACGGGGAGTCAACTACAGGGGAAACTTCTAATAGCACACCTTCGATACAAAATCCTTTATACAGTCATTATCCAATACACAATATGATCAACGATACTTTTGGGATATTTAGGGACCATGTGAATGTAGAAGCCTGCACATCGCATCAACTAGTACAGGAAGGTGAAGAAAGGATGCCAGAATTGAATCAAGGACCTAATGAGGAAACTAAGGCATTTTACGATCTAGATAGGGATAGAAATCAAGTATTGTATGAAGGATGTACGAAGTACTCGAAGTTATCATTCCTAGTAAAACTACATCACATCAAGTGCTTGTGCGGATTGAGTAACAAAGCAATGTCTATGATTTTAGAATTGTTAAAAGATGCCTTCGAACATGTAAAGATTCCTGATTATTTTTATGAGGCGAAGAAATTAATTACCAAGCTCAGTCTTAATTACAGTCAAATACATGCATGTCCAAATGACTGTATGTTGTATTGGGGAGAAGATGAAAGTAGGGCGACATGCAAAGTATGTAACACGTGAAGATGGAAACAAAGTAGGAAAGGTAACCCGACGAACAAGTTTGGTGGGGGCAAGAAAAGAAAAAAAAACCCTGTGAAAGTTTTACGGTACTTTCCCTTTAAACCACGTATGCAAAGGTTATTTATGTCTTCTAAAACTACTGAACATATGAGGTGGCATTCTGTGGATAGTAAAAAGATGGCTTGATGAGGCACTCGAGAGACTTTGAGGCGTGGAAGAGATTCGATGAAAACACCTTGAATTCGCATCAGATCCACAGAATGTTAGCCTTGGGTTAGCTAGTGATGGCTTCAATCCTTTCAGAACTTTGAGTACCAACTATAGCATTTGGCTTGTGATTCTTATACTGTACAACTTACCCCCTTGGATGTGTATGAAGCAGACTTCCTCCATCCTTTCAATGATCATTCTAGGAAAGCAAATGCCAGGGAATGATATCGATGTTTACTTACAACCCTTGATTAAAGACTTGAAGGATTTGTGGGATGCTGGTGTGGAAACATTTAATGCTTCACTCAATCAAATGTTTAATATGAGCGTTGCATTAATGTGGACAATTAGCGATTTTCCTGGGCTTGGTAATTTATCTAGGTGGAACAGACACACTGATTTAGCTTGTCCAACTTGAAATTTTGACTCTGTTGCCCATCGTCTACCTCATAGTAGAAAGTGGAGTTTTATGGGTCATCATCGATTTTTAGAGCCAAATCACATATTCGGTTTAACCATGTTCACTTTGATGGTAATACAGAGTTTAGGAATCCACCAATGGCACTATCAGGTTCTGAGATATTCAAGTGGTTGGACAATGTTCATGTTACATTTGGGAAAGGGATGGAGGTTGAAGATAACAGAAAAAGAACTCGCCGAAAAAATATTGTAGAAAGTGGTTGTCAATAATGGAGAAAGAAAAGTATATTTTTCCAACTTCCTTATTGGGAGTACAACTTGTTGCACCATAACCTTGATGTTATGCACATTGAGAAGAATGTGTGTGATAATGTCTTGTACACCATTCTCAATGAAAGTGGAAAAACAAAAGATAATCTCAATGCTCGAAAAGACTTGAAAGAGATGGGCGTAAGAAGTGATCTTTGGCCAAATGAAAATGAACAGTATTGACCTGCTTTATTTACAATGTCAAATGCCTAAAAAGATGTATTTCTTACAACTTTGAAGAATGTTTTAGTGCCTGATGGTTACTCAAGTAACATTGCTAGGTGTATTGATTTAAAGCATCAGAAGATATTTGGTTTGAAAAGTCATGATTCACACATTCTTATGGAGCAACTGCTACCAATATCAATTAGAAATGTGTTACCTAACCAAGTGTCTGCCGTTTTAGTTGATTTGTGCTCAATATTTAGGCAAATATGTGGCAAGGTGTTGAATCCTCTAGACTTTGACAAGCTCCAACGTCGAGTTATTCTCACACAATGCCATATGGAAATGCTTTTTTCGCTTGGGTTCTTTATAGTCATGGTTCATTTGGTTGTGCATCTAGTGAATGAACTGAAGCTTGGAGGCCCAGTACATTATCGATGGATGTATCCTATAGAAAGGTAAATATTTTATATATCGTAATTGCTATTTGCCATTGGATTTGCAGGTATATATGTATAACACTATTTTCTAATTGTCTTTTTTACTTTAGATACTTGGGACATTTGAAGTCCTATGTATGTAACAGGGCACAACCAGAAGGTTCCATTGCTGAAGGTTACTTAGCTGAATAATGTTTGACCTTTTGTTCAAGATACTTGGAGGGCATTGAGATAAGATTCAACCAGCTTGGACGTGTTGATGATCAAACGACAAACAATGAATCGTCTCAAGTGTTAATGTTTTTTACTGAAATAGGGAAATCAGTTGGGAGTACTTCATATTTCAACCTTACTCATATTGAGAAACGACAAGCACACAGATATGTGTTGATGAATTCAGAACTAGTCAATCGGTTTGTGAAGTGAGTTCGTACATAAAAGATATATAATTTATCAAAATCCCTTATTTTCCTATCTTGTTGCATTAATGACTTAATTTTATATAGGGAATTTAGAGAGATAACCAAGAGAAGGCTCAGGAATCGAACACGATCAGCTATAGAGATTGAAAGAACAGTACATCGAGAATTCGTTGATTGGTTCTCTAAGCGTGTAGGTTTACCATTGATATATTTTATTAAGAACAATATTTCAATCATGAAAAATTGTACTTATCGATTTCCTTTTGTTTCATTTTAGATTATGAATGATGAAAATGAATCCCATTCAGATGATCTTAAGTGCCTTGCACAAGGGCCACTGCAACATGCCAGATGATTTAGTGCATATAATGTCAATGGATTCAAATTTTGAACTATGGAACGAGAACATAGCTTGAAAACTCAAAACAGTGGAGTTTTTGTGATTTCTGGAACAAGAAGTCATTCTAGAATTAGTGACAGCAACCCAGTTAATGGAGATGTTAATTATTATGGAAAATTGGTAGATATAATTGAGCTGAATTACTATGGTTGATTCAGGATTATTCTATTCAAGTGTAAATGGGCCAATACCATAACTGATAGAGGGATTAGACAAGATGCTTTGCAGTTTACTTTAGTGAATTTCTCTCATCAATTTCTTATGGTGATCCTTGGTAGTAACAGTTAAGTTCTAGTCACAGGTTTTGAGTTATTGAAAGAAATTAAAGTTGACATGTAATGGTGGAATACTGGACAAACAATTACGGTATAAATGGATACTGTAACTAAACTAATACAATTAATTACATAAACATCTGGTAAAAGTCCTTAAGCTGGAGCATTCTTAGCTTAGAGAATAAATCAAAGAACATACTTATGCTGAAAAAGAAATAGAGCAATACCAAGTCAGTATAATAATCCTATGGTCGTAGATTTCTAGTGTGAAATTGACAACGTAGAAACAATTTCAGCTTAGTTAAACCCTTGGTATAATTGCATGTAATCACAATATCATGAATATTTGTTACTAGTCATAATTGTACCACCTGTTGAATGACAATAGAAGATAAAATAATCAACAATGCACCTTGAAAGACCAAGCTGTATCACGATGTCGTTAAATCTGCTAAACTAAGCATGAGGAGATTGTTAGAGACCATTCAAGAATCTTTTTTAATAAACATACTTGTAAATTCGAATGACAGAGATGATTGCATGGACAAGAAAATGAGGGTTTGGGGATATGACCAGCAACAGAAAGTATCTTGAAGATCACTAGATGAATAAGATTGAATGAAAAATGGTATAGATTCTACTTGTGAAATGTGGCCAGACTATCAATTTGTGTAGCTACTGTGGTTGCTCCAGAAATTGGCTGATCTACAACAATTGCTACTATCTGTTGTTAGGATATCGATTTATCATAAAGGCTGCAATTGCTAAAGTGAAAAATGTATGAAGTTTTTCTTATGCATTAATAACAAAATGATTAAAGAAGCATATATAACAAATTCTAGGAAGAAATCATAGTTCCTGGATTTTTATACCAAAAAATTTTACTATTACCTAATACTTCATGCTCAGTGACAGTCAATTAAAATATCAGAATTGTTAATATATATTTCCCTTTTATTTTTTCATAAGTTGAATGTAGCTTTCATATTCTTGTTTGTTTAATTTCTCTCATCTTTGGTCCTTGAATAATCAACAGGATGGCATTTGTGATGCATATGAAGAAGATACAATTCACTGAGAAAAAAGATATTTGTTAGGGTTGAATTAGTTATACTATAGTCTCTATGACTTGCTTTTTATTTAGTTAGATAAATACTTATAGTAATTGCTATTTAGAAGTACAATAAAAAAAAATTATTGTTGTTGGGAATGCTTCCTCTATTTACTGGCAATGGAAAGTATGGAATTCAACAAGCTGAAATTGGTTAGAGAAGGATCTATTTACATTAAAGTTTGGTGACAGGCCGTGACTGTTTATTTTACCTGATAGGCTGGTACTAGTTTTCCATCAAGGCATTCTAGTGCATCATAAATATTTTGATAAACAACCTGGTTACAAATTGCTGCATTTATTGTGGTCATTATGGATGTGCAAGAAGGAAAATAGCCTTCATCTGTGGACCCTTACAAAATTTTTATTATTATAATCAATTGGTGAACTTACCAATTTTTATTAATATATCACCATCACCTCATATGTCTTACTAGAAGGGTTTAGATTAATTAGACAATAAATACAAAACCGCTTAGGACACAAACAAAGCTATTTTCATGGCAGTTGGTCAATGTAGACTGGGAAAGTAGCACCTTCGTCTGAATGACAATCAGTAATTGACCTCAGTGGGATTATGGCTTGATTTGTTGTTTTAGTGGTATCTTGCAAATTTGTACAATTATTAGAATTGAATATTTTAAATAAATAAAACATATATTGATTTTGTCTTTCCCTTTGGTATTTTTTGTTGGTCCTTGTAGTAATACAAGAGCAATCTTCAAGTTTAGGAATTTTGCATCCTTAAAATAGAGCCTTTTCTATTTGCTAATTTTATGAGGTCTTATGTGATGAAACCTGTCAACTTGTCATTCATATCTTTAGATACAAGCTCACTCATTAGATAGCAACAACATGCCACCTAAGAAACTTTGTATAAGCATTGTTATAAGTCAACTTGAAACCTATTTGTCCTTACAAAAGTAGCATCGAATAACATTTCTGCCCTTACCATCATACAAGCCACATGTACACATTCAAGGTTAGGCATGCAAGATTCTAATTAATGCAAATGTAAAATATTATATTGCATTTTACTTTGCTTATTATTATGTTTCTCCTTTTTCCTTTTTTTTTTTTTTTTGCTTTGCTTTGCTTTACTTTATCTATACGTGCATGCTTTTCTCATTTATAAAAAAATGCAGCCATGATATGAAGAAATGTCTAAGAAAGACAGGCACTACCGATTTAGGTGGAGATGCCTCACTTCCCACACATGCTTCAGCATCATTGTCAACTCCACCACAACCTCCAGCATCATCCCTAGCTCCACCATAGCCTCTAGCATCCTCCCTATCTCTACCGCAACCTCCAGGATTTAGCCAGACTCCATCAGAATCATCCACCCCACATCTATCTCAGGATTTTCCATTGACAGGCTCATCTACACCATGTCATTACTGGACAGTTAATGTGATAGGTATGCACAAAATATTTAAATTGCGTGTAATTATTATATACTTGCATTGATTATTAAATTAGGTATATGTATTTTGATTGAAAGATGAACATGGAGTTATAAAACAAGAAAAGCTAAGGGTTAAGGATGTTTCGTTACTTGCACGTGGAAGGCGTGTCATGTTAGAGTTTAATGAATCACTCCAACCAATAAGAGATGCAGCTGGACTTTTTGGAGGGATTTTAGGAGAGTTGGCTTCTAATTTTGTTGCTTTTCCTATCAATTACGAAAGCTGGCATAAAGTTCCCAACACATATAAAGATGAAATTTACAAAAATAGAGTCATGGTAATTAACTAATATTTGTTGTTTTGATATATTTTTTTTGAATATTTTGTTATAATTAACATTGTTATTTTTTGAAGGAAAAATTTAATGTTGACGAAGGACATGTGAAGAATTTCATTTTGAGAAACATTGGAAAAAATTGGAAGGATAATAGATGCAAGTTATACCACGAGAACTATGATCCCACTATTGGTCGAGAGGCAAATCTTGCAAAACATCCACCAAGAATCTCACAAGACTAGTGGGAAAGTTTCATTGATTATCGTGCACGTGAGAAAACTAATGTGATGTTACTAATCTTGCTTATAAGAGTACTACTTTTCATACAACTAAATAAGATGGTAATATTACAAAAATAGTGAAGGAGCACGAACTATAAGCGATATCTAGGAGATGTGTCTACAAAATAGTGAAAATCGATCCAAATTGACAATCCCACACACTGGAGGATCAAAGACTTTGGCAAGAAAAAAACATGAGATGGTAATATTACAAAAATTTATCTTAAGTATGAATTTTTCATTATAACATCAACTAACATTTATGTGAAATTGTTCTAAATTATAGGAAATTGAGAGTGGTCAACTAGTGAGTAGGGGTTTATTATACATCGCGACACATAAGAAGAAAGATGGATCTTTTGTGAATGAAGGAGCACGAACTATAAGCGTAAGTTTTGACACAGGCTTAAACTTTACTTTCAAATTTATTTGTTTTTATAGTGTTTGTTTCTAGACACACCTTTTGCTTTTAACGAACTGTAAGCATAAGTTTTGACACCTTTTGCTTTTGTTTCCTAGTGGAGTCGTCTTCTTAGACCTTTTGCTTGTTTTTATGTCTTTGTTTATTAGAGTCTGAAATTGGTCCATTCTTTAAATTATTAATTTGTAAACATAAAATAACAATGTGATACATACAAGTCTAACCCTGTCATGCCACATTTTAAAGTATCTGCCATATTCCTATTCCATATAAATGAAAGGGTTAATGCTCACATAACAGTAAAAAAGAATCAAAATAACTTAATCCTTGACATTTTAACAATAAGAGAATCATATAAATGGGAAGAACATGCCATGACTAACCCCCTTGTTCTATTGGTATCTGAACTCGATTTTGTGCCTGTATTTGTGTTGCTTTGTGAGCACCAAACTTGCATAAAAGCCTTATTACTATTCTTTTCAGTTCTGTTTTGTACGAAGGTGACTTGTCTCACCACCTTTACTTGCCTCCCTACTCTACAACACAAATAAGTATATTTTGTTTTTGTTTATTTATTTTTTGGGTGGGTGGATTTGGGATTTGGTAGCTGATGGTGTTGAAGGGGTGTAGCATGCTGGTGCATTCTTGCTGTCTTTGTATAGCCATTAGGCCACCTGCTGTTGCTGTTAATTGTGGCCTTCTCCTAGTGCCACAAACTTGATGCCATAATTGCGGTTGTCACTCAGAATGATTTAACCATAGTTGTGATCACAACAGTTATTATTCACTTAGGCAGAATATCATGTTTTTTGCACTACACCAGTTACCTAGAGATAGAGTTCAATGACTGCTACAGTCATTATATATATAAATAGTTAAAATGGTGTGATGGAGTGCAACATTTCCATCATGTTAATAGAATGATGCGCTTTTGCCTTTGTACACTATTTTATGTTTGTTGAATAACAAACCACACACTGAATTTTTGGTGTTAATCGGAGTTTTTTGTGAGTTAATTTGATGGTTTTTTGTTGTTATTGATATTATTTTTTAATCCATACATATACAGGATAAAATTTTTGAGATTGAGAGTCAAGGCACATCTCCACAGTCAGTCTCCTTACATGATTCGCTTGCTCAAGTACTAGGAAAAGAACACTCAGGCCGAGTCTGAGGTTTGGGATTTGGTTCGAGTCCAAATCAAGTTTTTGGGATCGCTAGTCAATTGAATGGGATATCTTTGTCTTCCAATAATACCAGTCCATCATGTCAAGAACAAGTGAACGTTTTGACAGAAGAATTACAAACTAATAAACAAAAGGTTTAAAGTTTAGAGTCGCAGCTGCAAAATTTTCAAGGTGTAGTGAGTTTTCTTTTGACAAACGTTGTGGGGAATATACCACCTGAGTTTGCTGCTATGCTCAATTCAATGGTATGTTAATTCTAAAATTATTAATTTTGATTTCTCATTTTAAGTGATTGTTTATATTTATGCCTACAAATACTTTTTAGAGTATGTTTTTATCTTTTGTATACATCTAATACAATTTTAATTATTTCAGGCACCAGATGCGAATAGTGGATGAGCTTTACCAGTGGGAAGGTGGTCTTCGATATCTAGTCATAACATTCATGATCCACCACAACCTCCAGACCAACAAAATTGATGTATTGTTAAAATATTTGAACAACTTGACTTCAAAACTTTTTAAATTTTATTTTGATATGTAAGTCTATTTTGATTGGACTTTGATATGTTACATATTTGGATATTTAAGTTGGAATCTTTTAGTTTGTTTATTAAATAGATGGAGATATTGTGTTTGTGAATTTGGTATATATATATATATAGGTTACAAGTTTGGGTATATAAGTTATCATTGGATATTTATGGTTGGCTATTTAGGTTACAGGTTATGAGGTATACAGGTTATCAGGTATATAGGTCAGCAGGCATTATTAGGGATATTATTGAATTTAGTGGCAGTTTTAAAACCGCCATTATATTTTTATAGTCTTCATTTAGCGGCGGTTATAAAACCACCACTATAATTTTTGAATCAATCACTTTAGCGGCGGTTTTGAAACCGCCGCTAAGTTCTTTTACCAATTAAAATTAGCGGCGGTTCAAGAAACCACTGCTAAAATTATTTAATTTCATATTTGTTGTGCCAAGAAAAATTGGTAGAAAAAATGAGAGATTTTTTCAAAATAAATAAAATAAAAAGTTTTAGCCACGAGGGCCAGCCTCGTGGCAAGGCGGGGAGCGAGACGATGCTGGTCGCAAAGGCCAGCTTGCGGTAGCTGGCCGCAAGAATCAGCCTAGCGGCCAGCCTAGCCGCAAGCTGGCCGCAAGGGCAACCTCGCGGCCAGCAGCCTGGCCGCGAGCCAAGGCTGGCTGCGAGGTTGCCCTTGCGGCAAGTCTGACCGCAAGGGTAACCTCGTGGCCAGGCTGGTGGCAGCCTGCCGCGAGCCAAGGCTAGTCGCCAGGGCTAGCCTCGCAGCTAAGCTGGCCGCGAGGGCTAGCTTGCGGCGGTTTTTGTGGCAACCTCCCCCTTCTTTTATTTTTGACCCATTCAACAACCGCCACGTGTCGGCACCAGACACCCTTGATAATTGTGCCCTATAAATACCCAGTAACAGGACATTAATGGCGACTTCCAACTTCGCTAAATCTTGTTACTTTGAATACACTTTTATTATTTTCGCGAGTAGTCATTGGGATCCGAGACTGACTTTGGCATCGGAGGGTCTTCGCGGGAGAAGATTCCCGCGAGCCCTTTAAGCCATTTTTTGAGCATCAACAGGGTCAAATCCTTGCGGCGAACCTAGCGGCAAAGGAAAAAGCTTACGGCAAGACCTAGTGGCGAAGGAAAAAGCTTGTGGCGAGACCTCGTGGTAAAGGAAAAAGCTTGCGGCGGGACCTAGCAGCGAAGGAAAAAGCTTGTGGCAAGACCTCATGGTAAAGGAAAAAGCTTGCGGTGAGACCTAGCGGCGAAGGCAAAAAGCTTGCGGCGAGACCTAGCGGCGAAGGAAAAAGCTTGTGGCGAGACCTCGTGGCAAAGGAAAAAGCTTGCAGCAAGACCTAGCGGCAAAGGGAAAAAAGCTTGTGGTAGGAGCTTGTGGCAAGAGCTAGTGGCAAGAGCTTGTGACAAGAACTAGTGGCAAAAGCTAGTGGTAAGAGCTAGTGGCGAATCCTTGTAGCGAGCATCCTAGTGGCAAACTCCCTTGAGGCGACATCTTTTACGGCAACCTAATCTCACCCAACAACAAGCTCGAGTGGACCCCACATCACAAATTTTAATTGTTGTATTTTGGCAACAATAATTTGGCGTCGTCTGTGGGAAACGTAACAAAAAGCCAATCTTAGCACAAGATGCCAAGAGGGATAAGATCAGCCAGTTGGGCGAGCTCGCCTGACCCCACCCGAAGGAGCGCTCATACTAGGGCAGGAGCCACGAAAAGCCCCTACCCAGTGTATTCTACAGTACCAGGATTTTTGGTAGATCATCCTAGCAATGAAGTGCGTTCTGAGAATTTTCCTATGCTCGAATGCAACCATACGATTGGACTGGGGGGCATGGAGCATTCGGAGCAAGAAGAAGCACACGTAGTTGGATTAAGGAGATACGCGACAGGGCGAAGGGAACAAGTCCCACATGCAGCACCCGCTAACCAGGAACAACACTCATCTAGACAGTCTTCAATTCCAAATAGAAACCTTGTGGGAACTTCAAGAATAGCTCCACCCACAGTTTTACTCTTAGCTTATGAACTATTGCAGAAGAACTTTGAGGAACTGAAACAACAGAATAATGAACTCAGGGTGAACAATAAGGAGAATATGAGAAGACTACAGGAAGTCACTGCTTTGTTACGTGAACTAAGGCCAGATATTCACATTCCCCACATGGGACAAATCGATACAGTGGTAGAACATCAGAGATCCCAGGACAACCCTTCCAGAACCCCTCAGCAGGGGACAAGAATCAGAACTCCAGGACTGAATAGTCAAGTCCTGGAAGTAATGGACTCGAGAAAGAAAAATAGCAGGAGGGCGAGAAAAGATCCCACGTATAGAGAGACAGCAGAAAACACCTACTCGGGAGTGCCTTATGACCCATCTCTTTGCCAAAATGAAAGAAAATAGGAAACACTCAGCGTGTTTGACATTAAACTCCTCGTAGAAGAGGTGCTAGAATAGAAGTAGGTAATGATGATACCAAAGGTAACTCCCTCAAAAGGGTTCCCTCTATCCGAGGAACTCTAAAGGCGACCTGTGCAACCAGGGTTCGAATTGCCGCACCTTTCGATATACTCGGGAAGGGAAGACCCCGAGAAGCATTTACAACATTTTATCGCAGTAGCTATGCTACATGGATGGAATGAGGTCACGAGGTGCAGGGCTTTCCCACTCTCCCTGGCAGGACAAGCTCAACAGTGATTCACTGAATTACCAGCAGGACATATACGATCATTTGAACAGTTGAAGAAAGAATTCCTAAATGCGTTCTTCGTCTATCTCCCGAAGAAGAAGAGTGCAATGTATCTAATGAGCTTACAATAGAAGCCAAATGAATCCCTGAAGTAATACATTGAGCAATTCAGAGCCACAACGTAGGAAGTAAGGGATCTCCCAGTTGGATTAGCGGTGTCAGCCCTACTAAACAGAACTACATACGCCCCGCTTAGAAGATCCTTAGCTTTCTCCGAACCAAATTCTGTGACTGAGTTGTTCCATCGAGCAGAACAGTTTGTCGCCTAAATTGAAATTTTGGACGCAGGGGAAGGTAATAGAAGGGGAAGGGAAACTCAGCCCGAAGTGCGAAGGACCTTACAAAATCCAGAAGATGATAGACCCCAACAGGTGCACACTACCGACACCACAAAGTGAGGTGATAGGAAAAGCTTGGAACACCGTGCACCTCGAGAGGTACTTCCCGGCTTTAGTCCTAGGGGGAGGGACGAAGCACGAGATGTAGAGTCAAGCCTGTCATCAGAAGCGTTACTCCACCCGATTAGAGGTCAGAATTGTCTTTAATTTTCCATTGTAATAACATCCCTCGATAAATAAAAGAATATATCCCATGTATTCCTATGGAGTAGGAAAAACTATAAGCCGAACCACGTAAAATCTGCATGAGCCCAGATTATTTGTATGTGTCATGTAGGTATGGCGGCTTAAGCACAGCTCGCTTCTAATAGGTCAAGTCGCTTAGCGGCAATCTGGTGCCGATGACCATGAGTTGGCCCGAGAGTACTAGAACATCTGATGCCTATGCCTATGCCTGCAGACTCACCCAGATCCCTCGTTCGAGTTCGATGCTATGCCTTTTTGGCCAGACCCAACTCCTTGGTTGATCCGATGCTTAGGTCTCCCAGTAAACTCGGATGTCTGGTAGGAATCCCGTGCTGGACCACTGGCCAAACCCAGATTCCCTGAGGTAGACTGGCCCTAGGAAGGCAGAAAAGAAATGAAATGATCACCTGATAGCTCTAGCATAAGACCGCTCCCGAAGGTTAAGTCGCCTAGTGGAAATCTGGTGCTGATGAACACGAGCTAGCCCAGGATCACCAGAGGATCCGATGCCTATGCCCGCAGACTCACCCGTATCCCTCGTTTGAGTTCAGTGCTATGCCTTTTTGGCTAGACTCAACTCCTTAGTTGATTTGGCGCCTAGGTCTCCCAACAATCTCGGATGCCTGGTAGGAATCCCGCGCCGGGCCACTGGCCAAACCCAGATCCCCTGAGGTAGACTGGCCCAAATAAGACATGAAAAGACAACAACCTTGTGACAACTCTGCCAGGACCCCGTTTATCGGAGTTGAGTCATCCAGTTGCAATCTGGTGCCTATGACCACGAGTTGGCCCAAGATCACCAAAACATCCAATGCATATGCCCGCAGACTCATCCAGATCCCTCACTTGAGTTGGGTGCTATGCCTTTTTGCCTAGAACCAACTCCTTTGTAAATCTGGCGCCTAGGTCTCCCTAAAAACTTGGATGTTTGGCTGGAATCTCGTGTCGAACTAATGGCCAAACCCAAATTCCCTAAAATAGGCTAACCCTGAAAGACGAACATGGAGAACACAATAGCCAGAGCGCTATGATCCATCATGGGATCACCGAATGCTCCGGAGACTGTGCCTGTAGGCTCGTCGGGATCTATTGACTGAGTCCGGTGCTATGCTCCCGAGCTAGACCGACTCCTTAGTGTTAGTGTAAGTGCTCTAGACCCAATCAGATTGGGCATGTTATACACTGACAATTGTAATCATGTTTATTATTTGAATAAGGAGTTGTTCAAATTCACAAGAAGTCATTCTATTAGTTTTTTGTTATTATTGTAATAACCAAATGAAACTAGATAGAAGTCTATATAATGTATACTGTGATTAATCTATAAAGATGTGAGATGATGCATCACAGTTTTTAGACATCATTAAACGTTCCAAGTCGTAGCAATGTCAAGAATGGACATTGACAATTGTGGTAAGACTTGTATGTGCTATGTTTTTGCTATGTGATAGCAATGGGGTCTCACACCCATAGGCATGGGAATGTCTACCCAAGTACATGGGTGACCAATGTTGGAGAACGTGTTACTGGACATGACTCGCCATGAGAATCCATTTTGGTTATATGTTGATGGAATTCTCATGCGAGATGGGTGTAACTAATCCTTGGACCTGAGGTTGTTATGTCATCTCATAAGAAGACCGGTATGCTTTGACATCGTTTCGATGGGCCTAGACAAAGGCTACATGTGGGCGATCGTTGGGTATATCGTGAGGCTTATGGAGATGGGTGCATAGCCAAGATGGGACTTGTCTATCCCTTGATAGAGAATGATGTATTTAAGGCGCCTTCAGTGGATATTCACTTTAAATCCATGGCCATGGTGAAAGAGATCAATAAGGAGTTATTGATTCACTTTCTATTAAGTGAAGATATCCAGAAGACCAAAGAAAACTTATGTGATCGTAATCAAGCAACACATCGCCAACTTAAGATCACATAGGATACATTGACAAGAGGATCGTATTACACGGTAACCATACTCGTGAAAGGTTATTTGCAGATTATGAATCATTCTGAATAATTGGGTAGGCATGATGCCTTGCTAGAGGCCAATCTTGTCTTATGTGTTTGTATTGACACATTGTCAACATATTCGGAAGCCTAATGAGTCATACGCAATAGGCACGGTTCCTAGCTTAAACCAGGAGAGTGGACGTATGGTTAAGTGAGACACTTCGGCAAGAAGTTGTGCCGTCGTAGGTTCTCACGGAAAAAGAACAAATAGACGTAATGACGTCGATATGACGAGGAGTCATCATAATGGAAAGAGTTTTCTAAAATGGCAATTGATTAAATTAGGAAGGAGTTTCTAATTTAATAATTTTCTATTTGTTGGAGTGGCAAATAGGAAATAAAATATATTTGGGCTTAAGTTAATATTTGGACTAAATTAGATTTGGGCCAAATATTAAATTAAATATTATATTTGGACTAAATTGGATTTGGACCAAATATTAAAATAAATATTATATTTGGATTAAATTGGATTTGGGCCAAATATGAAATATTATATTTGGACCAAATTAGATTTGGGCTAAATATTAAATATTATATTTGGGCTTGAATTAGATTTGGGCCAAAATATTTTATTTAAACCTATAAAAGGATTTGTGCCATTTAATTATATTTCTAGTTGGACTAGAATAAGGCCACTTAAGATTCTAATTAAATTAGAATTAATGGGCTAGCTCAATCCATTAGGGTTTTAGAAATCCTAGGATATTTCTATATAAATATCCCTTTATAGGTTGCCCACAATTGTAGTGAGTTTTGGTGTCATTTTTCAAGAGTTGAAAAAAAGTATTGTCGTTCACTCTTCCCCGTTTCTTTTGGCATCAATACGAAACGAGGGCGTTCTTTTCCGTCCATACATAAGCTGCGAAAAGGAGAAGGAGCTAGCACTCCTATTCCACTCTCCTTGCCAATGGACGCGTGCCGCATATCACGAGTTAGAGGTCAGATGCTTGGACGGCTCGAATCCGCGAACGACTCGATAATCTAAATGTTAGATTTATTTATTTGTTTGTGAATGATTTGATTTCGACGTTGATCCAATCGCTAGGATTGGGTAAGGTTTAAAATTTTTTAACTACGCTACTTGCCCCGTAGCGATCTTGCTTTACTTTCACTTAGGTGATCCAGCGCCTAGAGCTCTCGGCAAGCTCGGACACCCGACAAGAATTCTGCAGTGGAATCTACCTATCAAGGGTATGGCTGCCTAGAGATAATCTGGTACCTAAAGCCCTTGGCTGGCGTTAGATCTTGGGGCATCATGGAATCTTTGGTTGAGTCAAGCTGTTAGACCCGACTCCTTGGCTAAATATTTTACTCTTCAATTTCGTCTAAAGACAAAACAGAAGAGTAGGGGGCAATTCTTGTGCCAAGAAAAGTTGGTAGAAAAAATGAGAGATTTTTTCAAAATAAATAAAATAAAAAGTTTTAGTCGCGAGGGCCAGCCTCGCGGCAAGGCGGAGCTTGAGACGATGTTAGCCGCAAAGGCCAGCTCGCGGCAACTGGCCGCAAGAATCAGCCTAGAGGCCAGCCTAGCCGTAAGCTGGCCACAAGAGCTAACTCGCGGCAGCCTGCTGCGAGGCCCTACCTCACGGCAAGGCTGGCCGCAAGGGCAACCTCCCGTCCAGGCTGGCCGCGAGGGCAGGCTCGCAGCAGCCTGCTGCAAGCCAAGGCTGGGTAGGCTTGCGGCAGCCTGCCGCAAGCCAAGGCTAGCCGTAAGGGCTAGCCTCGAGGCCAAACTGGCCGCGAGGGCTAGCTCACGGCGATTTTAGTGGCAACCTCCCCCTTCTTTTATTTTTGACCCATTCAGTAACCGCCACGTGTCGACACCAGACACCCTTGAGAATATTGCCCTATAAATACCCAGCAATAGGACATTAATGGGGACTTCCAACTTCGGTAAATCTTGTTACTTTGAATACACTTTTACTATTTTCGCGAGTAGTCATTGGGATCCGAGACTGACTTTGGCATCGGAGGGTCTTCGCAGGAGAAGATTCCCGCGAGCCCTCTAAGCCATTTTTTGAGCATCAATAGGGTCAAATCCTTGCGGCGAACCTAGCGGCGAAGGAAAAAGCTTGTGGTGAGACCTAGCGGCATAGGAAAAAGCTTGTGGCGAGACCTCGTGGCAAAGGAAAAAGCTTGCGGTAGGACCTAGTGGCGAAGGAAAAAGGTTGTGGCGAGACCTCGTGGTAAAGGAAAAAGCTTGCGGCGAGACCTAGCAGCGAAGGCAAAAAGATGGCAGCGAGACCTAGCGGCGAAGGAAAAAGCTTGTGGCGAGACCTCGTGGCAAAGGAAAAAGCTTGCGACGAGACCTAGCAGCGAAGGCAAAAAGCTTGTGGTGAGACCTAGCGGCGAAGGCAAAAAAGCTTGTGGCGAGAGCTAGTGGCAAGAGCTAGTGGCAAGAGCTAGTGGTAGGAGCTTGTGGTAAGAGCTTGTGGCAAGAACTAGTGGTATGAGCTAGTGGCGAATCCTTGCGGCGAGCATCCTAGTGGCAAACTCCCTTGAGGAGACATCTTTTACGGCAACCTAATCTCACCCGACAACAAGCTCGAGTGGACCCCACATCACAAATTTTAATTGTTGTATTTTGGCAACAACAATATTAAATTCAATAATTTCAGCAGCAGTTTTAGAACCACCGCTAAATTTAAAAAATCGCCGCTAATTGCAGCGGTTTACAAACTGCTGCTAGAAATATCACTAAATGCCAATGGCTATATTAGCAGCGGTTAGGAACCGCCACTAAATGCCAAAAAAATTGCCGCTAAAAATCAATTTTTTGGTAGTGAGTTTATCTAATATTCGAGTTCAGAAGGAGAAAATGAGGGATTTTATTTTAAAGAGGGTTAACTGATTTTTTTATCTTAGATAGATCCTAGCTTGGATTGGACTAAAAATCGAAATAAAGGATTGAATCTATAGCGATAGGTATTAAACTAGACTAGTTTCCTAGACTATACCAGAATTTGAACACCTTTAAGTGTAAAGGGTAGAAGGGTTTTAGGGAACTTGGGATTTTGAGGAATATTCGTGGTTATTGTGAAGGCTAGGATGTCTTTAGGTTCAATGATGGTAATGGGTGGTTCTCAACAATCAATGGTGAAAGGATTTAGTGGTCAGTAGTGGGAAAAATAAGGATAAGGTGTTTATGAGTCGTGAGAAAAAGATCTTTGTTGGTTATGTGATAGGGATGCCATTGAAAAGCAATGGTGAAGGAATACCAGTTATTGATGATCAATAAGGGTGCGCTTGTGGTGGTGATGCGAAAAAAAGTAAAGCTTTACAATTGATACCTTGATGTTGATGGAAGATCTGATTGTTAGAGTTGCAAAAGGGCATTGGTTGATGATGGCAATCATGAAATTAACAGGATCAATAATTGAGTATCAGAGCACATTTTTTATGCATTCACTAAGAAACCCCAAATTAGAGACATAAACTCCATTTTTTATTCATTCACTAAGAAACCCCAAATTAAGAACATTAAGATTATAAGTTTCATTCACATTCTCAAAAGTACAAATGGAGTTGTGGATTCATAGGAAAAGATTGTTATAGGAAAAAAGGAGTTTATCACTAAGCTCTACGAGTCTCACTATAAGAAATGGTTCGTTCATTTTAAATAGTTATGAGACATTTCATATCTGGACACAATAATGTAACTAGTGTGTGAAATTTAAAATAATGAACTCATATTTATTTATACATGAAAAAAGAAAATTCCCATCAAATTGATTATTAATTATAAAAATGTCAATCATATTATATTAAAAGGACCCTAGGATAATAATTTGGCTAAATTGAACAAACCACCCCTATGGATTACTTAATTTCACCAATCTTCCCTGTGTTTTATTGGTTATAAAAGGAACCCAAATCAAACCTAGATTTGGGTTTAATATTAATCTTGGACTTTGTAGGTTTTGAACAACCTGATTTCTTGGCCAAACACAGATTAAGCGCGATACACAGTAAACCAAAACTTTAAACCGGAAAAATATAAATGCAAGACACAATGATATACGTGTTCGGATCAATAGATCCTACTCACGGCAGAGGCTCCGCCTCTAGTCAATCCACTAGATCTTCAAGTTTACAAATGATTACAAGATCATGAACAGAAAAATAGAAATAGTATTGCAATACAACTGAAAAACAGAATCGAAAAACAACAAGATCAAGGTAGATCTGTTCTATACCGATCTCACGATCAAGACTAAGTATCTATTCTATCAGTCAATACCTCTCACGCCTCAGGCGATTAAAACATATAGAGATTAAGCAATAACCGTTCTTACCGTCAGATCTTACCATGGAAGCAACCAAAGAATCGATTGAAACATAGATCAGAACGAAGGATTCACGAAGAGTGTCTCGCTTCAAGAATCGCCGATTTAGGGTTTTCAGAGAGAGAGCACAAGATAAAATATTAGAATGTTCTGGAGATTAGGGCATCGAGCTACCTTTTTATAGCAACGCCAACATGGGTTATTAGGAATGGGCTCGACCAGCAGTACAAGAGGCAACACGGAAATAATATGGGCTCGGCCCATATAAACACAACAGCCCAAAGATATTAATAACATGCAGCAGATATATATATTAACATCATATATATAACAACATATAATGAGACATATTTATTTAAATGAAACAAATATAAGATGCATCTCAGCAACATGTAACGGCATGCCAGAAATCTAATAAAATCATTTTGAATCACATAATATCAACAAATTCCACCTTGATTCAAGAATGGATTTAAAATAGTGGATGATGACTAGAGACCCCTGCAAATCTTCCACAACTACGTTGGAAGAATATTGAGCAAGTCCAAAGCCTGCTAAAACTTCACTACAGGAACAGATTTAGTTAGGATATCTGCAGGATTTATCAAGGTAGAAATTTTTTCTATTTTTACCTGACCTTTAGCTATAATATCTCTAACAAAATGAAGATGCACATCTATGTGCTTGGTTCTCTCATGGAAGGCATTGTTCTTTGAGAGATGAATTGCACTTTGGGAATCACAATATATTTTAGAAATTTGGTTACCTAAACCTAATTCTCTAACTATTCCCTGCAACCAGATGGCTTCTTTCATAGCTTCTGTTAATGCTACATATTCAGCCTCAGTGGTTGATAACGCCACTATGTGTTGGAGATTTGCTTTCCAACTTATCACATTTCCACCCAAAGTGAAAACATATCCTGATAAGGATCTTCTCTTATCCAAATCAGCTGCAAAATCAGAATCACAGTAACCCTTAATGCTGCTGGAATTTTCAGTGTTTGATCTAAACACTAAACCCTTATTCACTGACCCCTTTAAATACCTATGGACCCATTTAACAGCTGACCAATGTTCCTTAGATGGATTGCACATGAATCTACTTACTAGGCTAACCCCATAGGCTATATCAGGCCTAGTACTTATCATGGCATACATGAGGCTTCCCACTGCATTAGAGTAGGGAACCTTCTTCATGTAGTCAGCTTCTTCTTCAGGTAAGTTTCCTTTTACAGCTTGGAGCTTAAAATGAGGAGGTATGAGGGTTGAAACAGGTTTGCAGCCTTCCATATCAAAGAGGCTTATCACTTTTCTTAAATAGCCTGATTGGGACAAGGATAATGTACCCTTTTTTCTATCTCTAGTGATATCTATCCCTAAGATACGCCTGGCTGTTCCTAGTGTTTTCATTTCAAATTCTAATTTTAATGCTTGAGTCAATCTATCTATTTCTCCCTTCTTTTTTCATGCAATAAGCATATCATCTACATATATAAGGAGATATATAAATAGCTTTTCCTTAAGCTGTTTGAAATAAATGCAATGGTCAAAATTACATCTAGTGTAATTTTCTTTGAGCATAAACTCATCAAATCTCCTATACCACTGTCTAGGAGATTGCTTTAGACCATACAGAGATCTTTGCAACAAGCAAACTTTACTTTCTTTACCTTTTTCTATGAAACCTGTGGGCTAATCCATATATATTTTCTCTTCTAGGTTTCCATGGAGAAAGGTAGTCTTTACATCTAATTGCTCAAGCTCTAGATCATTTAAGGCTACTAAGGCTAAAACTAACCTTATAGAAGTATGCTTTACTACAGGAGAGAACACCTCATGGTAGTCAATACCTTATATGTGGGAAAAACCCTTGGCAACTACCCTAGCCTTAAATCTGGCTGGTTCAACACCTGGGATACCTGGCTTTCTTTTAAATATCCATTTACAACCTATAACTTTCTGGTCTTTAGGTTTATTTACAAGAATCCAGGTTTTATTCTTTTGAAGAGATTCCATCTCTTCCTTCATTGCTTTTAACCAGTTAGTTTTATACTTACTGGAACAAGCTTCTTGATAACTAGGAGGCTCTTCATGCTCTATTGAGTCTCCAATATTAAGAGCATAGGCAATCACATCAGCATGGGCATACCTAGTAGGAGGCTTAATCTCCCTTCTTACCCTATCCCTAGATAGGACATAATCATCCAAATCTGGAATGATTTCAGCTGAATTTTCATTATCCTCACTCTCTATTTCAGTTTCAGCCAAGCCTTGTGAACTGGACTCTTGATGACTCTCATGGTCAGATTCTACTACATTTTCATTAATTCTATCTCTTTCCACCTCAAGCTGAAATTTATCAGCTTGGTCTTCTTTGGGATTTTCCACCTTATTTGGGGTATAGTATTCTGATTCTTTGAATACTACATCCCGGCTGATAACGGTTTTCTTTTCATCAATCAGCCATAATTTGTATCCTTTTACCCCTTGAGGGTAACCTAAGAATACAACCTTCTTAGCTCTAGGGTCTAACTTGCCTTCTTTCTTATGGACATAGGCTATACATCCAAAAGGTCTAAGGTGGTTAAGGGATGGGATTTTCCCACTCCATAACTGCTCAGGAGTTCTAAATTCTATGGTGAAGGAAGGAGATCTGTTTATGAGATAACAAGCAGTTGAAACTGCTTCAGCCCAAAATTTCTTGGGCAAGTTTGAGTCTTTCAAAAGACATCTAACTTTGTTTAGGATGGTTCTATTCATGCGTTCAGCAACTCCAATTTGCTAAGGTGTTTCACTGCAAGTTCTATGCCTTGCAATGCCTACTTGTGTGCAGAAATTTGAGAATTCTTGATTACAGAATTTCAGGCCATTATCTGTTCTAAGGGTCTTTATTTTCTTGCCTGATTGCAACTCTACATAAGACTTCCATTCCTTAAACTTAGCAAAAGCTTCACTCTTATACTTAAGGAAATAGACCCAAACCTTCCTAGAATAGTCATCTATAAAGGAAAGGAAATATTGGGCACCTGAAAGGGAGCTAGGGACTTGGGGAGATCCCCAAAGATCGGAATGAACATACTCTAGGACATCTTTGGACTTATGAGTTACAGAAACAAACTGCAACCTGTGAGACTTGCCCAAGGCACATGTCTCACAAAAGTCTAGATTACCAATCCTCCTTAGATCTAAGATTCCTTGTTTACTTAATTCTAGTAAACCTTTCATTCCTATATGACCTAATCTCCTATGCCATAACACAGTGTCATCTATTTTAGAAGATGAAACTGCAACACAACAAGAGATAGACTCTTCTTGAAGGACATACAGTCCTTGCTTATAGATTCCCTTAAGAACTAACATGGATCCTTTAAACACCTTAAGGACTCCATTTTCTGACTTATAAGACCCCCCATTTGAGTCTAACATACCTAGGGCAATAAGATTTCTTCTAAGATTTGGCACAAATCTCACATTATCTAAAGTCCTATATGCTCCATCCCACATTCTAAACCTAACTGATCCTAAACCAGTTACTTTGCAGGATTGATTATTACCCATTAGGACTTTACCACCATCTATATTCTGGAAATTAATCAACCAGTCTCTCCTAGGTGTCATGTGAAAAATACAGCCTGAATCTAAGATCCACTCATCACCTATGGTATGATCTATCACAGTTAGGCCTTCTGCATTATCATATCCATCAGAGATATTTGCTGCATCCTGGTTACTAGAGTTTTCCTTTTCTAGATCCTTTTTCCTTTTGAAACAATTCTTTCTTATATGACCATCTTTCTTGCAATACCAACATGTTCTAGTTTTTGAGGATTCCCTACTAGATCCTCTAGACTTTGAATTTGACCTTGTTTTACTTCTACCCCTTGAATTCCCTTTGCCCTTATTCTTAGATTTATGCTCCCAATTACCTTTTACATTTAAGCCTTCAGCACTATTTATTTTCTTATCTTTCTTATCATCTTCAAGATCCCTAGACCTTAAGGCAGACACTACATCCTCTAAGGATAGAGAAGTTCTACCATACTGCATTGCAGTCCTTAAATCTCTATATGACTCAGGCAAAGCATTTAAAAGGATTACAGCTTGGTTTTCTTCAGAAATACTCTCGTCTATGTTTTCTAGACCTATTACAATGACATTAAAGTCATCTAGGTTTTCTTCTAGAGATTTAGAGGTATTTATTTTAAAACCAAATAATTTTCCTTTTAAGTAAATATTACTTGTTAAAGATTTAGTCATATATAGGGATTCTAGCTTATTCCATACCTTTAAAGCAGTATTTTCTTTGTTAACTTGCTTAAGGACTTTATCAGAAAGATTTAAAATTATTAGGCTATAGGCTAATCTATCCATTTTTCACATTTCAGGGGTAGGAGGGGTTTCTACTTTATCCTTCTCAGTTGCAGGAGGTTCATCCAGTGCTTCAGAGCACTGGTTTTGAACCAGAACTGTAGTCATTTTCTTCTGCCATAACGAAAAATCACCACTACCATCAAACTTATCTAACTCAAACTTAGATGGAGCCATTTATTTGATCAATAAAACAGAATGTAGATTACAGGTGATATTTCAATTTACTGAGATTATTCAAGCAGGATAAAGAAGTTAATTTTCTAGAAAATTAACTAAACCTTAATTTGATTTTCAAATACAAACCAGAACAAATAACAGTATATTTCAGAAAGAAAAAATAACCAACAGATAACTTGTTCAAGATCAAGAAAAATTTAGGACATGCAGAATATATTTAACGAACTAAAAATTAGGCAAAAATTTATTGCAAGCAAAAATTAGGGGTAAAGTTAGAACGAGATCTGAAAACCCTAAGTTGGAATTCTTACCAGATCTGAAATTTTTTACCTTTCGAATCTGAAACAGCTTGACCGGGATCTTAGATCCCGATGGCTCTGATACCACTTGTAGGTTTTGAACAACCTAATTTCTCGGCCAAACACAGATTAAGCGCGATACACAGTAAACCAAAACTTTAAACCAGAAAAATATAAATGCAAGACACAGCGATATACGTGTTCGAATCAATAGATGCTACTCACGGCAGAGGCTCCGCCTCTAGTTAATCCACTAGATTTTCAAGTTTACAAACGATTACAAGATCATGAACAGAAAAATCGAAACAGTATTGCAATACAACTGAAAAACAGAATCGAAAAACAACAAGATCAAGGTAGATCTGTTCTATACCGATCTCACGATCAAGACTAAGTATCTGTTCTATCAGTCAATACCTCTCACGCCTCAGGCGATTAAAACATATAGAGATTAAGCAATAATTGTTCTTACCGTCAGATCTTACCATGGAAGCAACCAAAGAATTGATTGAAACATAGATCAGAACGAAGGATTCACGAAGAGTGTCTCGCTTCAAGAATCGCCGATTTAGGGTTTTCAGAGAGAGAGCACAAGATAAAATATCAGAATGTTCTGGAGATTAGGGCATCGAGCTACCCTTTTATAGCAACTCCAACATGGGTTATTAGGAATGGGCTCGACCAGCAGCGCAAGAGGCAACACGGAAATAATATGGGTTTGGCCCATATAAACACAACAGCCCAAAGATATTAATAACATGCAGCAGATATATATATATTAACATCATATATATAACAACATATAATGAGACATATTTATTTAAATGAAACAAATATAAAATGCATCTCAGCAACATGTAACGGCATGCCAGAAATCTGATAAAATCATTTTGAATCACATAATATCAACAGACCTAGATGAACAACAAACTTAAAATTTCTGGGTTTGAGAAGAATAAAACAAGATTTGGAATTGATTTATTAAGCCGAAATTGTGTTGTGTTTGTTCAAAGATGAGAAAGAATAAAGAGAAAGAGAAACATATTTCTCTTAGTCGATTCATTTTCATTTTTGTCTTCATTTCATTGGTTTAATTTCATGATGAAGGAACCCATCTAATTAGTTTAAAGTATCCCAAACTCAAATCCAAGTTCCAGAAAGAAAGAGATAGGGAGATATAAATGAGGGTATTTTGATCATTTAAAAAATATTAAAGGCAAAACTGATGTGTAAATATAAAAGTCAAGAGAAATCAGTGTGGTTCTTTAAACCCTAAATTAGGCTCACAGATAGTTTAATAATTTTGGTATGAGAACAACTTGACAGCCTTTAAAGCCAGCACAAGCTAATTTCGTTCTGTTAGGTGACTTGAACTAGCTGAACTAGCTAGCACCCCCTTTCCCACTAATGGTTGGTTGGTTGAAAATCTCGAACTTGTAATTAGTCAAGAGGGTGAAGTTGAACAAACCAGTGTTTATCGCCACCTCCCTCAACCAAATGTCATCAACTTATCCCATCTATTAAAAAATGTTTTTCCCTCTCTAGCACCTAATCAAGGCCAAGCTCTCTATAAATACCCATTTACAGGCACGCACATCCTTCATCCGAGGAAAGCTACAACGTCCATCATCGTCATCATCACTTTAAATTACTTCTATCAAGTTAACATTAATGGCTGCTTCAGAATACCGCTCGGTTCTATCTCTGGTGTTGGTGCTATGTCTTTGCAGCACCCAGATGAGTCCGACTTCGGCGGCCAGACAACTGCTCCAAACAGTGCCCACGATTCCATCTCTGCCCAAACCCACGCTGCCTCCCTTGCCAGCGATTCCTACTGTCCCTCAGGCCACTTTACCGCCGTTGCCACCTGTCCCAACATTGCCAAAGCCGACTTTGCCACAGCTGCCAAGGGAATAAAGTAATTTGTATTCATTTTATGTATTATTTTGGTGTAAAGAATAAAGTATTTGTTTCTGTTTTATGGTTCTTTTCTTGCTTATAAAGTGAATTGGCGTCTTTTTTTTCTTGTAAATAAAAATTTATAATACAAGAAACCGCGAAAAAGTGTCTACAGCAAAAAATTAAGGCATACCCCCATTCAGTACAAAGAGACTATACAATAGCACTTTAGCTAATACAGGAAATAACAAATGATTACAGAGCTGGTCTCAAACATGTGAGGCAAAAAAAAAAAATGATGAAAGAGAATAGAATACAAAGGAAAACAATACACACCCCCAAAAAAGAAATTAAAGGGCCAAGAGAGAACAGTAGAGTGGCCTTGAGGGGAATGTGCTAAGCTGGAAACCACCCACCGCCAAAGGCAACCCCCCATTTCGCAATGAAATTTAAAGGAGCAAATTGTTAAATTGCACGGTATTGGATCAGAAGCCCCAACGGAGGATGGGATCTAACCAGCTTGAAGCCACCAAAGAACCACAAAACTACCTTGAAGGAGGGGGGAACTGTCAATTCCAATAACCTCCATCCATCAAGACAACCCTCTTCAGCGATAAAATTTGAAGCAGGAGAAACTGTCAAATTCCACAGTACTCGGTTGTCGACTCAGTGGAGAAGGGAAACTGGCCACAAAACGCAACATTGAAGAAAGAGAGAAGCAGCAAGGCAAAGAAAGGGAAGGGGGGAGGGGAAAGAAAAGAGGACAAACTTGACCCATATGCTTACACAGGTAGAGGCAGGGTCGGCCCGAGGCTTAATGGAGCCCATAATAAATTTTGTGGTCCTTCAAAAAATAATAAAAATTATTGAAAATTTATTTTTCTTGCTTTTTGAGATGCAAAGTCATTAATTAAATTTTTGTATTCTAATTTAGAAAGTAAATCTTTTTCAATTGATAATATTGCTAAATTACTTAATCTTTTTTGTGACATAGTTGAACGTAAATAAGATTTTATTAATTTTAATTTTGAAAGACTTTTTTCTGCTGAAGCTACAGTAACATGAATGATTAATAATATTCTATAAGCTATCCATGCATTTGAAAAAGAATTTATCCTTTTTTATAAAATTTAATATCGCAAGTGGTGTTTTAATTTCTATAGTTATAATTTTTTTTAAAATTTTTAATTATGAAAATAAATCTAAACCATCAACATGAGATAACATATCATGTTTTAGAAAATTTTCAAGATTTAAACAATTTTTTTTTCAAATTATCATCATCAAGTAATTTTAACTTTTCTGTATTGTAAAGGAAATCAAAATTATCTTCATAAATTTTAAATTGTTTAAATCTATTTTAAAGGGAGGAAATAGCATGATCAACTAAATATGTAAAATAATTAATTTTAAAATATTCTTCCCTAGATAATTTCATCTCCTCATTTTCATTCTCATCAAATTGTTTTTTTTCTTCTTATTGTACGTTTTTCACGAAACTTTGGTTCTATATCCATTTGTTGTGCGATTTCTTTAGCAGCAATCATAAAAGATTTAAAACCATATTCTCTATAGTTTTTTAAAAAAGAAATAAGACCTTTCAAGTGATTTATTGAATAGTAATGTCCATATCTTTACATTATAAATATTTACTAACTGTATTAACAGCAAATAACATATCATACCAAATAATCATGTCTAACAAAAATTCAAAACTTTCAATATCATGTGTTGCTAAAGAAATAGCTTCAATTCTTGTTTTAGGATCCTCACTAGTTTCTGCTAATTGATATAAAGCATCTCTTATTTGTGGAGCTTGATATCTTATTTAACACTTTCAATACGGCTTTCCCAACGTGTTTGTGATAATGGTTTAAGTGTCAAATTTAAAACATGATCTTGTAAAATTTTTCATCTTTTTGTAGAAGAAGAAAATAATGTGTATATACATTGTGTAACTCCAAAAAATGTCATAGCATCAGCACATGAATTAGCCATATCACAAAGAACTAAATTAAGATTGTGACAATGACAGGGTGTATAAAATGCTCTAGAATTTATATTTAATAATCTTTTTTGCACACCTTGGTGTTTACCTTTCATATTAGATCTATTATCATATCCTTGCCCTCTCACATTATTTATATCAAGTTCAAGATTTTTTATTTTACTTATGAGTACATTAAAAATACCTTGACCAGATGTATCATCCACTTTTAAAAAATCTATAAAATATTCTTCTATTTTTATCGGACTTATTGAAATATCTACACATCTTAATATAAGAGATATTTGTTCCTCATGACTTGCATCTGGGGTACAATCAAGTATAATTGAAAAATATTTTGATTCTTTAATTTTTTTAATAATGATATTTCTTATTTCTAATGCTAAAATATTTATTAACTCATTTTGTATTATATGACCAAGATAATGGCTATGTATTTCTCCATTTTAAATGCGTCTAAGGTGTTCTTGCATTATTGGATCAAATTCAGCAATTGTTTCAATTAAGCTTAAAAAATTTTCATTATTATCTTGATAAATCTTTTCATTTGTACCATGAAATGCCAAATTATTTTTTGAAAGATTTTTTACAATAGCAATAATTCTAATTAATACATAATTCCAATGCTCTTTCTCTTTATTTATTTTATCTTGTAATTGTTGATCAATTGTTTTATTTTTAAGTAATCTTATTTCAACATCAACCCAAATATTCATATTTATAGCATGTTCATTTGTTGTTTCGTGACTTTTAAGTTTGGCACTAAGATTTTTCCAATCTCCAAACCCTTCATTTGCTAGTTGACTTGTATTTGATTTCAAATTAAATAACTTACAACAATAACAAAATACTTTATCTAATTCTTTTGAATATGCTAGCCATTTTCTATCATGTTTTTCTCCATTTGATAAATTTCGAATGTAATGAATTGTAGAAAAATGTCTAGAATTTTTATCTCTTGGAAAATCTAAAACATATCTAATTGGACCTTTCTCAACTAATAAATCAATCATTCTTGCGTCTAAATTTTTCCATTGTGCCGGATCATAAATATTTTTAATAGGTATTTCATCTTTATTATTAACATTTTTATTCTTGTTGATTATTACATATTCTTCACTATTTTTTGGTGAATTTGAACTATTATCCTCAAAAATTTCTCCACAATTTTCAACTAATTTTTCATTTAAATCTTCATTTGATTTTTCTAGTATTTGGGGTTTAGTATTAATAACAAATCTCTCAAGTGCATTTTTTTGGGATTGAATTAGTTCTTCTACCTTTCTTTTTTTCTTAAGTTTTTCAAATCCAGATTCATACTTTCTAGTAGATATTTTTATTCAAACAATAATTAATTCTATGCCCCTAATATTATTTTGTTAAAATAAAAATAATTATAAAAATACAAGAAAGTAAGAATGATAGCACCTGATTATGCTATTTTAGTTGCACTTTCCAGTGAAATAGTGATAAAACTTGATATTATTACTTATAAAAAAAATAATCAAAATATATGACGTTAAAAACTTATCAATGATATTGAGATAAAATAACAGTAAAACAATGTATCAGTCATCGATATCTATCGAATTGGTAAGATAAATAAACTAACCAGAAAAGGAGTTACTGCTGCCGATAGAACTGGTGTGCCTATGCGGTCGTGCGACAAGTGGCAATACGATCAAATGAGAATCTAGTTAAAGTAATAGAAATTGTGTATGATATATATATATATATATATATAGAGAGAGAGAGAGAGAGTCTAAATGAAGTAATAGAAATCTTGCATATATATATATATATAAACAGAAAGAAAGAGAGAGAGTGCTTTAGAGAGAAGACTTAGAGCTAATTGCAACAACAAAATTGCACTTGTATGTAGAGAAAAAGAAAAGGCCAAAGCAGATTGCAGAAAGATAGAAATGGGCATGGGGGAGTATTTAATCATTTTATATCTATTTTTATTCCTCAATTCTGTTCCAAATCCAAATCAATGGACAACGGGCTAATTAATTTCTTACCGTTACTTTTCAACTGTCACTTTTGCTTCTGCTGTGTTTTACCTTCTGAAGTTAAATTATTAAAATATTAAAATAGGAATTAGGGATTGTGTGCATGCAGGAGGCTCTGGCTCAATGCTTTTATCATTTATTCTTTTTTTAATTGTTTATTTTACTTCTCTCTCTCTCTTATAGTCAATCAGATTTATTGCGCGTCAGTGTGGCAGCACACTGCTTGCTGCCCATCTTGGTAAGGTGGTTATTGTACCTATATTTTTTGACTATATTTTTTGAGGCCCAACCAACAATTTCTATATTTGTCGAGGCCCCAACAAATTGGGGGCCCTAGGTAGAGGGGAGTATATGGATATCTGATGTGACCCAAATGCATACCCAACTAGCGAACCTGTAAACATAATTGACTCATAAACAGGATGATTAGTAGCATCTGATAACACAATATGATTGCAAGAAAAATAAGTAATGGGGAATTAGGTCAAACAATAAGGCAAGAGACGATAGAAATGGGGAAAAGCCAAACCTTGCAATGTTCAAGGGAAGTGCATAGATGCCAAATAGGTCTTAACAATAGTTTGGATCTGGAAAGCAAGTTGAGATGGGAAGTACTCATTGTTCTGAAAGCAGCAATTATTGTGCTCATGCCAAATACCAAATAAAATAAACAGTAGCTTGAAGGACTAGGCGATAGGCCATTATCCAAGGAGATTTGCCTTTCCAACAATGAACATCCCAAAATACTCCACAGACCCAACAACACCAAGGCCAACGCCAAGGCCAAGAGAATAAACATGCAAAAAACAAATGGCCATGACTAGGAAAGAGAGAGGAGATAAGGCTGAGGGGGGAGAGGCATGCGCTTGGCACATCGTCCTTGCTGTCATCCTCCTCCTTCATGCATCCATCCAAACGGTTACAAAAACGACAAAGAAATCGTGCCGAATCTCGACCCTTGCTGTTAAAAATGATCGACTAAATTTGACAAATTAGTTAATCGATTTTTATCGGTCAGCAAGGTCCGATCGACCGAGTGGCTCTAAGCAACGGTAAATCTCAAACACCAACCTACCTCTAGTCTAAGGAAGTAACACAATCGAAACTAGTGACAGATCATAGATCCTCTCAAATATGTGATCCGTCACATTTAATAGATGTTTAACTAACATCCACCCACATGTCTGTTATATCATTCTCATAGATTATGGTATGTGACTAACCATCCTTTAATCATTAGTATCTCATACTAATCAAAAGTGGTAGCCTATGTGTCGGTCCGTAATTAATTAATCATAGTCTCCTTTTGAGAAATCTAAGGATTGTGAATCACTTTAAGAAATTCTTAATCCAAAGGTCTTTGTTAAATATGCTTAACAATTAAGGATAAGACCTTATTTGAAAATTTAAGGACTTATTCATATATATAAAATGGAAAGATATAAATAAAGATGTGATCTTAAAATATGAAAGCATATTTTATTATATTAGCAAGATATACATCATTAATCTCATAATACATTTGCTAGATGTCATATAAATCTAGTATTAAGGGCACTAACATTAGTAGGTGATGGGGCTAGAGGCGGCAATGGAGGAGACGAAAGAGATAGAGATAGAGGTAGCAATGGAGATGATGTTGGAGGCGACAGTTGTAACGCCCCGCTCCCACCTACAGGTGTTACTCACGAATAATCAACTTATTATTCACATGTTAGGGCAAAGATGAAGAGATGGCTACGTTTCGAAGAGAAACGACCTAGGTGGGAAACTAGACTTCGCCCTCTCTTCACTCCACTCAAGGTTTCGGGAAGATAACTAAATGACCTCGCGAAGAATAAACCCAAAACCTCGAGAAGTGCCACCTTCTCAAGCTTTTAATGAAGAGCTAATGATGGCTACCCAGGATTGAAAGAAATAAACTCGCTCACTAAATTCATACAAATTATGGCATAAGCCTTAATTATAAGAAAATAATAATTTCTTTGCCCCAACTATTAACCCATTTATCTCACCTTCATTTCCTTTAGAAAATTATTGGGTTAATATTTCTTTGGAAAAATTTTATAAAATTTTCCTTATCAAATCTCCATTGCTTTTTTTTTTTTCCTTTAATTATTTCAAAATACCAAATTTTCCAAACACTTAGGAAATAAATTTTGAAATACAACATCAAGGCATCCTCATCCATTTTCTAAAATTTAAGGAAAATACTCCATTATTGGTATTCCCAAATTATAGAAATTTTTCCCACAATTGCCTCAAGTTCATATTAATTTAATAATTAATTTAGAGGCTAAAATACTCCTTTATTTATTTATTTATTTAAAATACATTTTATTTCATAATTACTCAAAATGTCAGAAATAATTAATTAAACAGAAAATAGAATTTAAAATAACATAAAAAAAAAAATCACAGCAGCAAGGGGGGGCGGGCAGCAGCAGCCTGCCGCGCCCCCAACGCGCAAGCCGCGCGCGCGAGCATGGGCCGCGTGCGCGCTGGCCGCCTACCATGCGCTCGTGGTCGCGCCTGGCCATGCCCAGGCGCGCCCCTAGCACCAGCACACTACCTTTTAATTTTTTTTTTTTTTGAATAAAAACCCCACATTTTTCAGAATTGAAATAAATGAAAAAAATACCTTTGGGCCACCCTCTTTCAAATAAATAAAGAATTTTTTTTTTTTCATGACCCAAAATCATTTTAAAATAATCAAACAACCTTCCATTTCATGCCAACCAAACCTCCAACTAAATCACATGATGTATCCACCATCAAAGACATTAATACCTTCAAAGACTAGCAAAATAGATTACATGCCAACATTCAACAACATAACCCAAAGATCTAAATGGTTTCAACTTTTCATACTCAAACCTTACTAATGATCACTCAAAATAGATAATAGGCATGCTAATCCATCTTCTCCTTCCCTTTTGATGATGCCCCAACTACAAGGAGGTAAAAATACCTCATGAGCTTTAAGCTCAATAAGGGTGCAAATGATAAAATATGTGCAATAACAAGTAAAGTGTGACAAAATAAATGTATGCAATATGCTTGGGACTTCACATCCTCACAACCCACTTGGTTTGAGGCTTCCATATATCCCAACCCACATAATCTCATGGCCATAGGTCTTTACCACAACAAACATGCAAGATGCACACACATAGTTAAAGCATATATATAACATTTGCAAAGCCACCTCCCATGGGGCCATTCCTTATCTCTTAAGCTTCAACAACTAGCTTCAAGACTTCCTCCTTGCTTAACAACAACTTGCTCTCACTTCCAACCCTTAAGAAAAATAAAACTTGCTTAAAAAAAAAATATTCAAGACTAGGGTTTTAAGGAATCAAGCTTTCTTGAAGAGCTTACCTCTTCAATCTTCCAAGCTCTCTCTCTCTTCTATGCTTTTCTTCTACTTGCCCAAAAGAAGACAAGTCTTCTTCTTCTTCTCTTGTATAAGCAAATATTCCTTAATTCATTTTGATTTAAATCTATGGCAAGAATAAATCCTAGCCTTTGGATTTAATTTTAGTTGGAAGAACCCATCCTAGCCATCCAAATAAAGCACAATCCATGTGCTCTTGCAAGAAGCAATCTCATCCATCCATCTTAGGAGAATTAATCTCCACCCTTGAAAGAAAGCACAATCTTGGTCTTCCTTCAAGACTACATCTTAACCATCCATAATTCTTAGCCCATGATCTCCACCATCCATAATTCCTTTCAAATTAAATTTTTAAATGTGTTGGCAATCCATGCCATCTTCCAAAACCCAATTCTAGCCATTGAATTAATTCTTCTTTCAAGACTTAATCACCACCATTAGATCACTTGAAATTTCTATTTTAATTCCCATTTAACTTAATTTGACTAATTTCAAGACATGTCTTGAAAGACATAATTCTTTTTCTTTTCTAATTTATATATCATCTCTATTTTCACCCATTAATGGGTGACTAATTTCATTTCATTTTGTAATTTCTTTTTAGAGACATCATCATGGCTTCATTTAATGCTTGAAAGACCAAATTCTTTTCTTTTTGAATTTCTTTTTATTCTCCTATCTTCCTTCACAAGATCATGCCAAGTGTCCCCTTAATATCTAAATTGGCTAAATTTCTTAATTTCACATTTTAACTAAATTCTTTTCATAAGAATTTGCCAAGTGTCATAATTCCACACAACTTGGCTTCCAATTTTTAATTCTTAATTTTTCCATACATTTTTCCCCATGCTTGAAAATATGAATTAAATTCTTTAAAATTCTAATTACACAATATATATAAATTTCTCCACCAAATAATTACCTTTATGGGGAAAAACACCAAATTACCAAATTTGCCCTTCCCAAGGCATCTTATATTTTTATGACTTCTCCATGATTCAAGGGCAATTATGAAAACCCCTATATACTATCATACTCTTTAGTATCTAATTTATCATAACTCACCAAGGGTATTACAACAGTTGCGATAAACTAGCAACAGCGATGGGGTTGGAGACAATAATGGAGAAGGAGGTGGAGATGGAGGCGACAAAAGAGAAAAGGTGTAATACCCCATATCTGTGTGAGGTCACTGCGTAATTTAGATGAATTTAAAATATCAAAAAGTGGGTTTGATAGTAAAATAGATCACCGAATCGACCAAATGGTGTACCTCGGACCCTAGATAATTAAGAAAAACTGTACAGAATCATCAAGCAATATAAGTTATGATTTTTGGTGATGAAAGAAATTGGATTGGGAGCAACTTTCAGTACAACTGTCGACCGGGCTGAGAAAATTGAATCGACGTAGGAGACATCCGAAAAGTCAATGGAGCATGTCAAGGACTAATATTTTATGTATAGAACAACCCTTAAGTGATTTCAGGTTGAATCAAGTGGATTTAGGGTCAAAATGATCAGTCGAGTCTAAGTGCAATTTTCTAAATTTGCCCAAGGGAGGTCAAACGGTAATTTTTCAGAAGTTTTAAGGGAGAAATGAGAAGTACTAATCTTGTGGGTCTTAGTGGGATAGTTGGATAATCTAGGGGCTTGAGAATGAGGACCAAAATGTAAGAGATAGTTTTAAGGGGGCCAAAGTGTAAATAACAGAAAATTAAGAAGAAAGCTCAGCCATGGCCACCATTGCCCACTGCCATCATCGACCAGCCTTTAGGCGACGCCGTTGAGGCCGTTTGGGGGTACAAAAATGGGCCCCACCACGTGGGGGTTTGATTAGGATTGGATGTGGGTCGAGATCAGCCAAGTATGGCTGTGATTTGACAGAAAATGGCGAGGTATGGCCGCGATCGCCGGATTTTTGGGGAAGGACGATTCATATCGAATGATCAAGATTTAAGGCCATTAAATGGTTGTAAGGATGATAAAGGCGTCAATTTGACCAGGTATGGCTCGATTGGGCTTCAAAAATGGGTATAAATAGATGTTCGAATGTGGCCGAATGCATAAAAAATTTTACTTTGGATTTCTCACGTTTGGGAGAGAATTAGAGGTCTGGGATAAGGGGATTTTATTCTCCATGTATTAAGGATCATTTCTGGAGAATTTCGTGAAATTTCATTAAAGTTTGGAGGTGTTTCGAAGCTCGCCGGAAAACGCGAAGCTTCACCGGAGCCGAACTGTAAATCGACTATTTGGGCTGTTTTCAGTGAGTTTTTCGGCCATGTGAGGGTACCGTTGTGATCGTCTTGAGGAGGGCTTCAAGGTGGTGTCGTCGGATCAGCCATTGGAGTAGGTCGCCGTTGCCGGTTGCCATCGCCGGAGAAGATGACCAAAGATATTTTTATATGTTTTTAAATGTTAAAAATAAAGAAAATTCGAGAAAAAATAGAATTAAAGGAAATAAAATTCTGGAAAAATATCAAAAAATTCAAGAAAAAAGAATAGTTTATTTTGATGAATTTTTATCTTGGAAATTTCTTGAGGAGATAATTATTTTGATTTTTGAAAGGAAAGGTAAATGGAAAATAAATATGACTAATTTTTATAAAATTCTGAAAAACTTCTAGAAGGATAAGGAATTTATTTTATGAGTTTTGGTGATTTTTCTTGGAGGATATTAGAAGAAAATCAAGAATAAATAAATTTTCTCAAGCAAAAGCAATTATGGAAATTTGAGAAAATAGGAGAAAATCTGAAAAATTTCCAGAAAAATCCAGAGGATTATAAATATTGTTTTATTAATTCTTGTGGAGAAAAATTTGGAAAAAATACTTAAGAGATATTTATTTGGAATTATCGAGAGAAAATTAGGAAGAAATTAGAGAAAATTTATGAGAAAATTGGGAAAATAGATATTGATTTTCCTTTGAATACATATGATGTCTAGGGTATCATTGAGGCTCAAATTTGAACTATAGAGCGCCTAGCACGAGAATCGAGGTCGGACACGCATTTCGAGGAATCTTGAACTTAGCCCCAATGTGAGTGTTCATCCCCATGACTAGGTTTATTGTGATGGTTGTCAAAACGATTATTTATACATGTATTAAATTTCGTACGGTAAATTGCATACATTGAGATGTTGATTTTATGTCATGCATATTATGATTTTCGACATTGGCATGTTATGTGTTATCTATGTGGGACGTGGGTTGTTAACTTGTGACGTAGCCTCGAGTGACAGCACTCGGGATGCGCCCTAGGAATTAATGCTATATGAACCACTTAGGACCAGGCTGAGACAGACTTCACCCTACGGTACTCAAGTGGCGGGGCTGAGAGTGGACACCACTCCGATTGTTGGCTCAAGTGGCGGGGCTGAGAGTGGACACCACCCCAGATTCCTTTGAGCAATAGCATTGATATCGAGGTGTCGTTGATTCCGAGGATAGTGCTGATGTGATCCTCTTGGGGCTAGGATTGCGTTGGGTTTTGGAATGCTTTCGAGTAGGAACGTAATGCCTAACAATGATAATGGGGTGATTCCCAGGTTCATATGTCGAGGTTGTCCCTCTTAAGTAGGATTGTGGTTGCCAATGGGTCGATGTGGTCATGTCGCCTTAGAGAGATTGCATTTTCCCCGGTTAGGGTTAAGTGCTATGTGGGATTCTCTTAGGCTGGGTCATGTCGGAATTTGTCGATTTTATATATGATTTTGCATATATTCATGAAAATATTTTTGAACTCTCACTTAGATGATTCAGCATCTAATTTGGAATATGTCCCTGGAATATTCAAATGTTCCAGGTGAAAGCAGTGGCGCCAAGGGAAAGAATGTCATCGAGATGTAGCTGCTATGTTTAGTTTTTATAAGTTTTTGTTTATGATTTCGATATTCAAACGTTCCAGGTAAAACCGAAAAATCCCTACATATCCCAGCTCAAGAGAATCCCACACAACACTTAACCTTACCTAGGGAAAATACAATTTCTCTAAAGGCAATGTAACCTCATCGACACATTGGTATAACACATTTCTGCTTAAGAGGGACAACCTCAATGCATGAACCTAGGTATCACCCTTAAATCATGTTAGGCATTACGCTCCCACTCAAAAGCATTCCGGATTTCAACACAACCCTGTACTCAAGAGGATCAACACTATCCCCGGAATCAACATCCACCTAGGCAATAATGTTATTTCTCAAAGGAACTTGGGATAGTGTACACTCTCAGCCTCACTACTTGAGCCAACATCTAGGGTGGTATCCACTTTTAGCCTCGCCACTTGAGTACCGTAGGGTGAAGTCCATCTTAGCCCTGTCCCAAGTGGGTCACATAGCATTAATCTTTGGCATGCATCTTGAGTGTTATCACTCAAGCGCCACACACAGGTTGATAAGCCACATTCCACATGGACCACACATAAACATACCAATGCCACAACATAAAACATGCATCATATAAACTCAACATTTTAAAGCATGAATTTATAATGCATAAAATTCGATGCACAAGTATAAAACAATTTGGGACTAACCTCCCACATGAAACCAACCCATCGCAGGTTAAATCATTTGTTTAAAACAAATCAAGTATAGGGTCGAACCACCCAAAATAATCCAAATTTTTTAAGTAAGAACACTCACAAGTTTGAGATAAGAACCACTCACCAGTTAAACCATTTATATAAACAAGCCAAGTTTGTGTAGTAAACTACTCACCTCGAACGTAACTCAGCATGCCTCAAATAATGTGCCCAGCCTCGATTTTGGTGCCAAACCTCAAGTAATCTCACTAATGTTCAACCTCGAGTCTTAACAATCCCTAAACATCATATTCATGCAAAAGAATATCAATATCTATTTTTCCTATAATTTTCTCATAATTTCTCCTCATTTTCTCCCTATTCTTCCTCAATAATTCCAAACTAAATATTCCTCAAATATTTCTCTATAACAATTCATAAAATGACTTTCCTGATTTTCTGAAATTTTTTAAAAAACTTTACTCATCTTAACTTGGCCTCTCAAACTTCTCAGTATGTGTGCTCTCACCTCAAAATGCGTGCCTGGTCAATTTTCTTGGCTCCAAGCATGCTCCTCTAGTCCCAAATTAATTCCTAGAATTTTTGGAGATTTTTTCATATTTTTCTTCTTTCTTTTTTTTTTTCTTTTTTTCTTCTTTGTTCTTTGTTCTTTCTTCTTCCCCTGCCTCCTGCACTTGTGCACGAATAGCCTGCGCGCGCCCCGTGGCCACCTACCGTCTTCGTCGGTTGCCGTTGCGGCTAACACCGCTACGCGCCACTACCCGTGCGACCACCATCGTGACCGCTGCCCCTGCTCCGCCGATCACGGCTGTTATGGTTGCCATGGCCGCGCTTAGCTGCTGCTACAGCCAGCCCTGCCATTACTTCTTGATGCCAGCCACCTCTGGCCATTTTCGTGGCTATCTCCAGCCACCACTTGCTCGCCAAGCTTGCGGCCTTCGCCCAGCTCTCCTTCTCGGCCACTCTCTTTTCTACAACTCTCTGCTTCTTCACTCTCCTTCTTCCTTATTTCTCCTTCCTCTTGTTTCTATGTATAGGCAATCCATAGCTTCCCCTCATGATCTTAGCCATCCCTCATTTGCATGAAAATCACTTAAGATTTGATAGAGGCACGGCCACCATTTACAAAGGTATGGGCACCCACACATGCGCACAGGCTCGTACAAACATATATATATATATATATCATATATTATACTATAATAATAAAAAAATTATGCATTTAAATTTTAAATTTTATCTCTATTTTATTTGAATAATTCTCTAATTGCATTTACATCTTTAAACATCAAATTAATTTTTATTACAATACTGAAAATTCAAAATTAATAATTTAAAGCTTACTTGATAAGGACGATTTTATCTTTGTTCCCTCACGGGGCCTTCATTTCATCCTGAAACCACTTCAGGGTTGATCCTTATGCAAAACCAAAGCCCTCTTAGGGTTCTGTCGACTTTTTGAAAGTCTCCTACGACGATTCGATTTTCAACCTGAATCATAGTTGTATTGAAAATAGTATCGATTCCGATTTATTTTAATACCATAAATCCTATCCCGGAATGCTCATCAATACCATATCCTTTTGCTTAGACATCAAGGTTCTAGGGCACTCCTTGCGATTGATTCGGTGACTTATTTTTACTATCAAGTCAATTTTTAGTATTCTAATCTTACTTAAATTACGTGGCAATCTTATACCGAAATGAGGCATATTGCACTTACTGTTATTTAATCTAACAAATTTTATGTTTAATGTTGATCTCCTACAAAACACCCATTCCTTTATCTTAAAGCTAGAGACCAACATGGGATATTAGGGTTGTAATTTAGTTAAGTCGAGATGAGTTTTACTGAGCTCGAGTTTGAACTTAGCTCGTTAGGGTTCTAGTGAATTCGAATTTGAGCTCGAACTCGTTAAGGATTTATTGAGCTCAAACTCATCATATTTTTTTTAAAATTAAATTTATGAAAACTTATTTTTATATAATAAAAAATATAAATATAAATTCTCAAAACAAATATAATAACATTATAAACAAACATAAATATCCTTATCATAAATATGAGGATAAATAATAAAATATTAAAATAATAATAAAAATTATTGATTTCAACTCCTTTATAAGCTTGGTAGAAATACGTACTTGTAAATGGTCAAAAGGCATAGGTGAACAAACCAGTGTTCATTGCCACTTCGCTCAACCAAATCTCATCAACATATCCCATCTATCCAAAGCAGTCGAATCCTTAAACACGTAATTAGATTAGGCTCTCTCTATAAATACCCATTTATAGGCATTGTTTTCTTCATCCGAGAAAAAATACAACTTCCATCTTCATCATCATCATCACCTTAAACTACTTGTACCAAGTTAACAATGGCTGCTTCAACATACAGTTGGTTTCTATCTCTGGTGGCGGTGCTCTGTCTATACAGCAGCCAGATGAGCTCGACTTCAGCCGCCAGACAACTGCTCCAAACAGTGCCCACGATTCCATCTCTGCCTAAAGCCACTCTGCCTCCCTTGCCGGCGATTCCTACTGTTCCTCAGGCCACTTTACCGCCGTTGCCATCTGTCCCAACATTGCCAAAGCCGACTTTGCCGCCGCCGCCAACAATGCCGACGCTTCCTAAGGCCACACTGCCGCCGCTGCCAACCATGCCGACGCTTCCTAAGGCCACACTGCCGCTGCTGCCCGCTACTATGCCCACCATCCCGACAACAATCCCGTCCATTCCTTTCCTCTCACCGCCTCCATCAAACTAGATCACCCGCCAAGTTAATGATTGGCAATATTTCTATTCATCTTTCTCGTGCTTGTTAGAGTGCGCGATATATATAATATTTAGCTGTTGTGAGTTTGAATGTATCTGGCTCATACGTACGTACGTGCATGCGTCATGTAGATGATGAGCTTTTGAGTGTTTGTTTGTCTTTTGTGCGTGGGGTTTAAGATGAGGAGTCATCTTATGTATTATTTTGCTGTAACTTAGAAAATAATTGCTACTGTTTAATTTATGGCTCTGTTCTTGTTTATAAATTGAACAGAACGCCGCTGTTTTATTATTATTCAGCAGTACTGTTGATTAACAGATTTTTTTTCTGTATTTTTTATCAAGTATTCTATTACATTAATTCATGATTAGACAAGAAAAAACCAACCCAAATTGGAGATCAAACTATCTCTTCGGACCCACAAGGGTAATGATTTAAATGGGTCTCAAATGTTAAAAAAATAAAGAGTATATATTTTAACATTTTTAAATTTAAACTTAAGTAAGAATATAGATGTTATTAGTCGACTAATATATGTTATTACTTGACTAACTAGTCAAAAATGTTGGAAGAATCACACTTGGATCTGCCTTAGGGGCGTGCAAAATTTTGATTTAATCTAAATAATTGAACCTAATTGATCAAAACGATGTTCGGTTCAATTGTTGATAAAATTCGATTATGTTCTTTTCTTTCTTTTTTTTTTTTTGAAAATTTTGGTTATCAGTTTTAGTTCGATTTTTGTGTTGGAAATGCTGAAAAAACTAAACCGACCATTTTTCCTAAACAACATCATTTTTTACCCGCATTACTATTTGTCACATGCATTAATTAAAGAAGAAAAGAATAACAAGGAAGAAAGAAAAAGAATAGAAGTTAGAGAGAAGTAAAACCCTAACCCTTCACCTCCCTTCGAGTCTTCGACCTTCTGCCTCTGACCTTCGACTGACAACCGTTGGCGTCCCCATCTCCCATTCGTCATCATCGTCGTCGTTCCCATCTCCAGCCTTTGATTCTTCAACCTTCCTTCCATGCATTCCGCCTTTCCCTTTGCCTTCTCCAAACGACGATTGAGATCAACCCACCCTTCCCTCTTCTCCAATCGGCAACCAAGATCGACCCACCCTTTCCTTTCTCCGATCGACAACTAGCACCGACCCATCATTCCCTGTCCTCTTTACTCCAACCTACAACCCACATAAGTGAGTTGTCGTTAGGGTTTTATTTTTCAATTATTTTGCAGTTTTGGATCTCATTCACTGGATTTAAGTTAGAGTTTTCATTATTCAATTGCTTCAATTAGGGTTTTCATTTTTCAATTGTTTTATAGAGGTGGCTGTTGAAATTATTATTGATTGTAATTTGTAAACTGGTTGTAATTTACAGCAAGTGTTCTCATTTGTAAACTGATTATTGATTGTAATTTGTAAGCTGCATGACCTGCCCAAATTTACAAGTGATTGTAATTTACAACAAACAGTATCATTCAGTTATTCAATTTTTTTAGTGCCTTTTCAGTTTAGTCAGTTTCTTCAGTTTTTTATTTTGTTTGGCTTATTGGTTTTGTCAGTTTTCTTGGTTGTTTCTGTTTGTTCGATCTTTCGTTTTTTTTTTAGTTTTTTTTATGATTTTTTTCTTTCTTTGATTTTTTTTATTTTTGTTCAAATTTTTCAATTTTTGGTTTGTTCAATTTTATGGTTTGGTTTGGTTTTTTTCTAAAATTTTGTTTGTTAAGTTAGTGGATTTTGATCAATTTACTAACCGAACTGACCATTTGCACACCCCTAATCTACCTTACTCAACTATGACATAAAAAGAGTTGACTTATTGCTAAAGACCAAAGAAGAGTTAAAACTATACCTAACTAAGGTGTTATGTTAATCAACTTCTAGTTTACATTCTCATAGTATCACTTGATCGACTACTACTGAAAATAGTCGACTTCGTATCAAGATACAGAGAGGTCACCTTGATTTCTAAGATTGAATCGTTCATTAAACTAACAAAGGATTACTATATTAATCAACTTCTTGTATATCAACAAATACCAATTTAATATTAATGCAAACGACTACTAAATAGATAAACTCGACTAATATACTTTGGTATCATGTCCCATTAAGTCCATACTCAAGTACTATGCCTCGTACTCAACTAAAAATAGAAATTACTTGACTAATATTGAATAATTAATACTCAAGTAGTTTTGGCCAATGATTAATATCATATTCTAATTAAAGTAATTGAGTACTTTATGTTATGACTCAACTATCTTGTCTTTATAATTAACTATCATATGTCACTACAAGAAAGGAAACTAGGTTTAGAAACCGAAAAAATCTGTCCCTACACCCATAAAATTCCATTTGTATTGTTTTAGAGACAAATTTCGGTCTATCTATAACAGGCTTGTCATTAGATAATTAGTGACGAAAATTTTTGTTCTGTCACTAAACAATTAGAGACAGAATTTCTTCTGTCTCAAAAAAAAAAAAAATTCGTCTCTAATTTGGTTGGGTAATCGGTCTCGAAATTGGTGAAATCTAAAATTTTGTCTCTAAATTAGAAACATAATTTTTTTCATCTCGATTTTGAATTAAAGATGGAAAAAATTCCGTCTATAATTTTGAGACAAGTTTTTTTTTTTATCTCTAACTTTTTTGTCTCTATTTTGAATTAGAGACAGAAATGGACTTAAAAAAATTTAGAGACGAAAATAATTTTATCTCTAAATTAACTATGGAGGAAAAACAAATTATCGATCGCCAACTACCATCTGTGGCAGATTCTGAACAATCAGAATTGATCATTGGAATGTCCTTGGTCTAGTGATCAACATCCTCAAAAATCAAAAACGATCAAACAGTCAAATCTCAATAGATTTAAAAATTAATACTTTGGAAAAAGGCTACTCATTTCTAGAAGGGCATTACCGATTGTCGTCAATGGTAGATTTCGATAATCTGAACTGATCATCAGAATAGCATTGTTCTAATATGACCGACATACTCAAAAACCAGATTGATCTAGCAATAGGATCTCAAAAGTTTTGAAAATTAATTTTTTGAAAAAAAAAAAAAGCTACTCTTTCTTGAAAGGTATTGTCAGCCACCATTTGTGGAAAATTTTGGTAATCATAACAGATCATCGGAATGGCCTTGGTCTGGTGACAACCATTTTTAAAAACCAATGATCCAACAGTCATATCTCAATAAATCTAAAAATTAAGTTTTTGAAAAAAATACTATTCATTTCTTGAAGGGTATCGCCGAGCACTGTCTCTGGCAGATCATGATGATCGGAATCGGTTTGGTCTGGTGACCAACATACCCAAAAACCAAAACGACCCAATGGTTGGATTTCACTAGATTTGAAAATTAAAATCGGAGAATATTAAGTTCTTATCTTAAATAGGAGAAACTCCAATCACTGGCATTTGGGAAGACAGTTAGTTGTAGGAGCCAACAGCTGGTGGCTGCTGGCCGGGGGAAGAAAAGAAAAAGGAGACACAGGCGAGAGGTAGAGAAATAGGCGAAGCAGATGAGAAAAAGAAAATAAGGAGACAATAATGAAGGTCTTTCATCGTTGTTGGTCTTTCTGGCAATATTCACACGCATATATAAAGATTTAGAGACGAAAATTATAGACAAAAAATTTCATCTCTAAACAAAACACATGACTTTTCATCTTTATTTTAAACAGAGACCAAAACTCAGAAACCAAAAAATTTATATCTCTAATTCCAAAAAAACTTCAAAGATGAAATTTTTCCCATCGTTGATATTAAGACAAATTCAGAGACAAAAAAATTTATATCTAATTCTGGAAAAACTTCAAATATTAAAAAATTTTCGTCTCTGAAGAATTTATTTTCATATCTGATATCGAGAAAAATTCAAAGTTGAAAAAAATTTAATCTCTACTTTTTAAAAAACTTCAAAGAGTACATAAATTTTTTCCTTGTCTAATATCAGAGATAGAAAAATTCCATCAATGATTTTGCCTTTAACGGAGAAAATTGTTAAAGACTAAATTTTTTCCATCTTTGATTCGAAAAACTTTCTGAGACGGAATTTTTTCATAACAAATTCCATCTCTAAAGCCTTCTCTAAAAGAAATTTTGATTATTTTGGTCATTCATCTCAGAATCTAAATTTTTTTCTATCTCAAAATCTATCTCTACTAGAGATGAAATTTATTTTCATCTCTAAATTTGATTTTTTTATAGTTTGTTATATGTTGAAAACCCAAAAAATACTGAAAGTTCATACTCGAGTATGTCAGGGCCAGCTTTTGGATATACTCGCTAGCATAAGATATCCGAAAGAAGGTTATTCCAAAATGGAATAAAGAAATAAACATATAAAAAACTTCATGATATAAATTGGCTCACTTTACACAGGAGCAACATTAATTCTTACATCATTTCTTAAGGCTTTTAAAAAAATCATACACTTCTCAAAAAAATTTACAAGGGCACCATTACAATATAAAAGGAATAACCTTTTACATTGACCCTCTACACAAGTCCCAAAATTTTTAGGATGGGGGGAGATTTCTGTACACGTCTAAATTTAACTTCAAGAACTACTGGACTCCCTTTCTACCACAATTTTGCCCTTACTTGGAATGATAAAAGCAAGCGAGTCATAAGGCCCAACAAGCATATATATAGCAATAGGAATAAAGATAAACTAGATCTATGAAGGCATGCATAAGATAAGAATTAATGGAACACCACTACCCGATATTTAGAAACAAAGCTTTTGATCATGCCTTCTTCATTAATAATACCTCAATGATTGGTATCTCTTTGCTTAATAACAAGGCACACATTTAACTCATAGAGCGATGTTCGTACAATTTACATAATGGCATAATACCCTTTTTTTCCATACATGACTCATAGAATAAGAAGTCACCAACCCATGCTCATGCATTATTATATAATGATAGAAATACATGTGTCACACTGGCCCTCTAGGCCTCCACATCCATGGGACTATATATCTATATATATCTGGATCGTCTGGGACCAATCTCGGCCCTTTCCTTAGGCCCAATCTCTGCTTAATCTCGGCCCTTTCCTTAGGCCTAATCTTGGTCCTCCTTCTAGACCCAGCCTTAGACCAGCGCCAGCCTGTCATAACATCATTGCGACTCCTACTGGGTATCCGCACGTCCGCCTCAAATCCTGTCCTCATTAATGGCGAATCCCATCTACATTAATGAGGGTCTCGTCGCCACCATACCTAGGAACCTCCACCGGCGCCAGATAGTCAGTCCCATCACCTGCAAACGTATGATGCATGCATATAGGAAGACATCTTCTCCTCTACATCAACTAGCTCTCTTCAGGGCCAAGGTATGTTCTGATCTCTGACCTGCTGATATATTATCTCTCCTTATTCTTTTACTCACTCGAGCATCGGAGTGCTTGTAGGTGCTAGTTGCCCCCCAAACGGACCCATCACCGGAGCTCGCACCTTGCCATTGTGATCCCGCCTCCGATCGTCCTCTTTTGGTCAAGAAGAAACATCTGGCGCCCACCGTGGGGCTCGGTAAAACTTACCTACCCCATAATTTCACTTGAACCTTTTAGACCGATCTCTCATTGCTATACCATGGTGCAAACCAGAATAACCCCGATCATCCCCCGCAAAACCCAGCTGTAATAGAAAATCATTCTCCAGACAGTCCAACAGCTCTAGAATTGAGTTACCAAATTAACCCGAAACCTACAGCATGACCAATCCAACGAGCGAACTGATTGCGATGTAGAAGGCAGTCGTCACCAACACTACCGGCGACCCACACCCCCATTCCCCCACTTGCCACATCCTTGTACTCCCACAATCACCCATTTTCTAAGTTTATCATGGTCGTCCCTTTACCCAACGGCTTTTGCCCCATATACCTCGGAACCTTATGACGACACCATCAACCCTTAGGACTATCTCACCACATTTAGTGCCGCCATGCTAATAAGAAGACACTCAAACCCGATCATGTGCCGATTTTTTCCTAGTACCCTGAGAAAGTCGGCAATGTTGTGGTTCTCATCCTTGGAACTAAACTCTATCCATGACTTCTCAGAGCTAGCCACTCACTTCCTCACTCATTTCTCCACTAGTCACGCCCATCATAAGATATTGGCTAATCTCATCAACTTGAAGCAGGGCGAACACGAACCACCGTGGGCATTCATAAATAGGTTTTTCTAGGAAGCCCTCTTGATTAAGGACCTCAACCCTGCAGTATCCTTGCACGCCATTATGGCTGGGCTAGGAGCAAGCCCCTTTGTCGATTCACCAGCCCGAAAGCCCCTAGCCATCCTGGCTGACCTCAGAACACGAGCGGCAGGGTACATCCATGGAAGAAGCCTCAGCCGCCCGGCGTAGCGAGGCTGAGCTACAAGTATAGCCGCATCCAGCCCCCCAGTCAGAACCTCATGTTCAGCATCAACACAACCATAAGAGGGACTCCCACTGAAACCAAGGAAGCCGGGATCACAACAAAGGGCGGAGGGAACCACCCTAGGCCCTCGAGCCGCCCCAGTTGCACTATAACGCATACATCCCCTCACAACAAGGTGGGATCGGATCTTCCAAGAAGTTTACAAAGCCAAGGTCATTCCCCTTCCAGATATCAGCGAGCAATGGCCCTCTCGTGGCAACACTGACACTAGCAAGCGGTGTGATTACCACCGTATATTTAGACATACGACTGAAGAATGTGCCGCCCTAAAGGAACAAATAGAGCGGTTGGTCAGGGAAGGCTACCTCGGTCAATACGTTTACAGACTAGAACGAAGACGATCCCCACAGGGCAACCCAAAAAAGGAAACGAGTCATAGCCCTCAGGGGCGACACCAAGCAGGCAATAGACAGAAGGTTGGACCGCCCCTAGGAAACCTAGTAGCTAGGGTTATTGACACCATCTCTAGAGGCTTCACAGGTAGAGGAGAATCAAGCTCGGTAAGAAAATGACATCTCTGGGCGGTAATGTCAATAGATAACGTCTAAAAGAGACCAAGAAGAATTCCCCGCCACCCCCACAATCTCCTTTAATGAGGAGGATTTCAAAGGTATCAACAAAAACCTTGATGATCCCATGGTAATCTCGGTCGTCACCGTGAATTTCTTGGTAAAGAAGGTCCTCGTGGACCAGGGCAGCTCGACTAACTTGTTATACTTGCCAATCCTAAAGAAAATGGGAATCTTTGAAAGTGAGCTAAGACCATTTGACGGGAACCTGATTGGATTTTCTGGATAACAGGTAGGCGTCAAGGGCTACGTCGACTTACTAACTTCATTTGGGACAGCTCCCCTCGTCAAAATAATTCGCATCTGATATCTAGTCATTGACTACCGAACACCATACAATGCTCTTCTCGGTCGCCCCTCTCTCAATAGCTTAGGTGCAGTAGTATCCACTCCCCATCTGGCCATGAAGTTCCCAGTATCAGACACCGGGTAGGAATTGTACACGCCGATCAGAAAGAAGCCCGACAGTGCTACCACGATAGCCTCAGGGTTCGGAGCCCCAAACCCCGCAAAGACAATAAGGGAAACAAAACTCCCGAAAGCAGCAACCAAGCGGCAGGAACAACTAGTCAAGGCCCGCACCCTAGCGTGCACCTGGTAGAGCTAAAGAAGCAAGATCGGCCAGCAAATAACCATTATCAACCCACAACGGAATCCCACCTCAAACGACTGAACCCCTGCCTAGAGCAGACTGCCTTCGGCAAAAATATCACACCGGATTAGTATTAGCAGTAGAACTCGTCACTTACCTGAATCCGAGAGGAAGCCTTTTACTAGGCCAAGAGGCGTGGGGGAGCAAAGACGCACCACAACTAGGCAGCCATCCTTAGGGACATAGTGTTACGATATTCCTTACTAAATAAAGACGATTGCTTCCACTTATTGCTTGTTATAGCTTTGCAGAGAGCAAAACATGGATTTTCCTTTGGCACTCCCCAACAAACCCCAGCATTATCCCATTTTCCCCCCATCACCCCGAGACCACCTCAGCTCAAATAACCTTGGCCCTGCCTGATCAATTAAATACAGAACAAGTCAGCTGCAACCTCGGCCCACCTAGTGCATACACCAAACAAAGACAAATGTTCGAACGAGCCATTGCCAAAGCGGAGCAAAATAACGAGGTATGCCAAAAACTCCACATTTTACTAAACAAATTCAAATATAGGTACAAACAAGCGCATATGACCTCGAGATAGACTTTGTCCACCTTTAAACCGTGCTCGAGACCCAGACCGACATGGTCAATCTGCCACTCACCGACCTCGGGCATAGCCCCGTCATTGCTCTAGAAGCTTCAGCCCTATCGAGCCACACCTTGTATCAGACAAGTGCATAAAACCTTAAGCCAGACTCAGTCCTCCTTTAAACCATGCTCGGGCCCAGACCAACATGGTTAGTCTGCCCCGCGCGGACCTCGAGCACAGTGTCAAGTTCCTCGAAAACATCTCGGCAAGGCATAAGCTAACTCGACCCTGCTCCACAGATACCAAATCCTTGGCATAATAAGTCCACCAAAGCACTAAAACCACAGGGGCCGACCAAAAAGACCTATGCAAGAAACCTATGTTATTACACAAAAAATAATGACTCAGCTCGACTCTTCTCCGTCGGGTCTACAAGACAATCGTCCTTGATTTCCTTGAAGAAGCCGAAGGCTGAGAGATCTAGCTTTGGGAAAATAGCTCCGACGTGGGATAGGGTCACTTTGTACCACTCCTTTTTTGACTCCTCCACTTCCATCTTCGCCCTCGCCACCTCAAATCGAGCTATTGCCACCACGGCCTTCGCTTTCATCTTCGTCATCATCACCTCGGCTTTTGCTAACGCCACCTCCGCCTCCAACTTTCTCAACTCCACGCCAGCAGGTCCAGTTGGCTTTGAAGAATGCCAACTATGCGATTAGCCTTATCAGCCCGCTTCTTTGTTTCAACGATGGCCGCCTCCATAGCCTTCATAACTTTCCCCTTTACTAACTACCGAATCCAATTCAGTTTCTCCTCATAATCTGCCTTCATCTTAGTAAGCTGGGTCACAGTCGTACCCACATCAAGCAATCGGTAATCTACAGCAAGATGAAGCACTTAGCGTTCGACCTGATGGAACGCAGTTGGTTGTCACAAATCCAATAGCCATTCGATTCGATAGCTGATTAAGATGAGCATTAATAAAGAGGTCGCTCTGAAATTCGGGGTCTTGAAAACAAATCGAGTAGCTCCCAGAACCAACAAGACTCGAGCCACCAAACGGTCGAGTCTCCCCCTTGGAACCCTTTTGCCTCTTCTTGTGCCGAGTCAACTCCTTGGAAATAGTAAGCTCCCCAGGCCTAGGAGCTGAAAGCTTGGTGGCAATAGCCAAAGGAGGTGGTCATGCGATAGAGAAAGCCAACGTTGGCACAACTAGGGCCTTCCTGAATGCCTTATCTACCATTACTGAGCCTAGAGTAGGGTCATTTTTCTCCTTGCGGAGTTCTTCCAGCTCTTCCTTAAGATCTTTCCTATGAAACGCAAACGCCTTTTGCCCTACAAGAAAGAATACACAGGCATGAGAGCGAGTAAAGAGATAATCGCTTGAGAGGCTTGCAAGACCCCTGCAACCCCCTAAAGCGAATTTGCAATAACAAAGGATTCCAAATTAGATGAGTTATTTGATATAGCACAATCCCAACTAGAGTCCTCAAAGGCACCGAGAGCTCAAAAAATCGCGGGATTAAAGACTGAAAGTAGCAAGGGACAGAAACCCTAGCCTAAAAGAGATCTTTATAAGGGTCGAAAGCCACCCATCACTGATCTACCGCTATGAAATCGCCATTTGTCACGCATTTAAAGAGGTAGCACCCCACTTCCCGGACATAACGCCTCGAATCTTGAAACCACACACACCACGAATCAAAGCGTGAATAGAATTGCTTTACCATAAAGGCCAAGCTGGCTTCAGGCGTCCTTAGAACCAACATCCGTCCATGCGAGACTATGCATTAACTCGTCCATCTATCACGATCGGGTCCTAACGACAATCCAGCTCTCAAAAACTGGCATATACAGCAAACCTCATCCAGACTTCTCATCCTCTAGCTCGAACGCTCACTTCTCGAGCATCTAACCTGGAGGGCCTGTGGACCATCCAGGCCCAATCTTGGCCATGCCATCCCAACCCAATCTCAGCCCATCTCTTATTGCCCAATCTCGACCCAGCTCTCATGGCCCAATCTCGACCTGATCTTGGCCTTGCACCAGCCTACAACAACATCATTGTCTCGTACTGGGTATCTGTGCACCCGCTCAAAATTCCACCCTCATTTATGGAAGATCCCATCCTCATTAATGGCGGATTCCATCCACATTAATGAGGGTCTTGTTGACACCATGCTACCACCTAGCAACCTCCACCGGCGCCGGATACTCAGTCCCATCACCTGTAAACACACGACGCATGCATGCGGGAGACCATCTCCTTCTCCTATACGAACCATATCTCTTAAAATCCAATGTATGTTCTTCTCTCTGACTTACTGATACTCTGCCATTTTCTATTCTCTTACTCACTTGAGCGTTGGAGTGCTTGCAGGTGCCAGCAGCCCCCCAACGGACCGACCATTGGAACCCGTCCTTTCCATTGCATGCTATCCTCTGACCATCCTTTTGTTAGGAAGGAATAGTAGTAAACTCATGTGTTGGTTCATACTAGATTAATCGAAATCTTAATATTTTAGGAATCTAAGGACCAGAAACAGTTTAAAAGTTCTTGTACTAAAGAATCTTATCCACATATTTTTAACAAGAAGTCTAGAGACTCATTCACATAAATATGAAGAGTTATTTATCTAACAGTCATATCTCTGTCTATAATTATTTTAGGGTTTTAACTTTTAAACAAAGAGAAAGTGTAGAGATAATGTAGTTGTCTAGTTTATCTAATGTTCCAGTTGAGATGGAGAAAATAGGGGACTTTATTTTACCAAGGGTCAACTAAATTTTTATCTCAGATAGATCTTGGATTGGACTAGACTAAAAATCAATTGGTTTTTTTTAGCTGATAAAGGATTGAATCTATACTGATAGGTATTGGACTAGACTAGTTATCTAGACCTGACCAAAATTTGTACACCTTTAAGTGCAAAGGGTAAAAGGGTTTTAGGGGACTTGGGATTTTGAGGAATATTCTTGGTTATTGTGAAGGCTAAGAAGTCTTTAGGTTCAATGATGGTAATGGGTGGTTCTCAACAATCAATGGCAAAAGGATTCAGTGGTTGATAGTGGGAAAAATAAGGATAAGGTGTATATATATGAATTGTAAGAAAAATATCTTTGTTGGTTATGTGATAGGGATGCCATCGACAAGAAATGGTGAAGGAATACCAGTCATTGACGATCGTTAAGAGTGCATTCGTGGTGGCAATTCAAAAATAAGTAAAGCTTTACAATTGATACCTTAATGTTGATGGAAAATCTAACTCTTAAAGTTACAAAAGAGCACTAATTGATGATGGTAATCATGAAAAAAGATCAACAATCAATTATCAGAGCACATTTTTTATGCATTCACTAAGTGATATGCCCTGCAAACTTGGAGAGTTACAAGACCTAAAAGAGTTGCGAGACATGGACATGAAGCCCAAGGGCTTAACGAGTTGTAGGAGATCAAGGAAAGAAGCCGAAGGAGTAAGAGGTCGAGCCAAGACCAAGTGGGGAGGACCCACTCGGTTATGCCTAGTGGGTACGACACTGCTTTAGTTTTTTGGGCATAGCTCTCTCATAAGAACTCCGATTGAGGTGATTAAAAATCCTATGGAAAGAAAAGATAATTATCTACAACGTTTATGTTTTGAGTTTTGAGAGATTCGAGTTGAATCAAGGTGAAAATCGGGCTCTAAGTTGATGGACCTGCACTATCAAGGCTCAGAGTCAAGTATTGAAGGAAGATGGATCCGAACCAAGACAAAAGGGAAAAAGAAGGCATAAATGAGTGGCCCCCCACTCGTTCATGACCAAGTGGCCCCTCACTTGGTCATGGAGAGACCAATTTCCCCTCACTTTTCATGACCCACTTTGTTATGCCGAGTAGGTACAACACTGCTTTGGTTTCTTGGACATAAATTTCTCATACGAGCTCCGATTGAGCTGATTCAAAGTCCTATGGAAATCTAAGAGAATTATCTACAACTTTTGTATTTTGAGTTTTAAGAAATTCGAGCTTAATCAAGGTGTAAATCAGGCATGAAATTGAAGTACGAGAACCACTCAAAACCGAACCAAGGAAAAGGGAAAAAGAAGGCATGACTGAGTGGCCCCCCACTCGATCATGACTGAGTGACCCCCCACTCGGTCATGGTCAAGTGGGATTGGGCAAATATCTCATCTTTTCCCTCTCGGATGGGCCGCAAAATCATCGAAACAGGCCACGAGATTCTCGCCCCGATTGTCGCACATCTCCTCTCTCTCTCGTCCGCTATAAATAGGAGTCCATTCCTTCATTACAAGGTACACACTCTTGGGCCCCTCAACACAATTCCATACTTTTGGCTGTCGAGAACTAACTTAGGCATCGGAGGGTTTGTGTGGGGACCCCCACCCGTGCCCTAACATTGCTCTAGTTTTGTAGGCCACTCGGTTATGAGGTGAGGCCACTCGATTATAATGGCCACTCGGTTATGAGGGCCACTCAGTTATGAGGGCCATTCGGTTATGAAGGCCACTCGTCACCTCAGGTCACTCGGTTATCTTGGGCCACCAGATCATCAGCCCACACGATCATCAATACCCACGTGATCGCCAAAACCCACATGATCATCCAGACCCACGTGATCGCCAAGACCCACATGATCATCCAGACCCACGTGATTGCTAAGACCCACGTGATCATCCAGACTCATGTGATCATCAAGACCCACGTGATCATTCAAACCCACGTGATCATCAGACCCTCATCACACCCTGGCGACAAGACTCTTGTGACACTTGACTCTCAGAACCCTCAAGACTCACAAGTCTCTAGAAACTCCTGTGGTCAACCACACACCTTACATTCTCCCACGTAAAAAAAAAAAAAATAGATTGTTGTATTTTGGCAACAACACTAAGAAACCCCAAATTAGAGACATAAACTCTCTTAACCAAAGTAGCTTTTACAGTGAGTGCCATACTCATTTGGCTAAGCTAATTAAGAACATTGGCAACATCAACAAGTTCATGCCTTGTTCACTCCTCATAGAGATCCTTAACCCTAGCCATGATCTCATAGGTGTCATTACTCTTATGTTGCCGCCTATGCTCCGGGATCATAGTAGCCAAGATGATATACCAAGCGAAGATTATATCACTCTCGTGCATCCTCCAAGCCTCATATGCTACTATTTCCTCAATTGGTGGCTTCGCAAGAAAAGATATCTCTATCGCATAGAGAATCTTGTCATGCGTAAGGACTATCCTCAAGTTGATCTCCCAGTCACAGAAATTAGTCATGTTGTAGGTATTATTGCCCTTGAGTATAGATCTTATCGACACGTTTCCATATATTCTGGATCAGCAACCGAATATAGAGATATTATTATAATCACATTGAATTATGAAATCATAAATTGCAAGAAGTAACATTTTTTATGATTGCTCTCACTATTTTCTATGAGTCTGTTACCCTCACAATGTAATTCGAGAAATCTCATTGGAAGATTTCTTAATGGGTCAAGATCCTATCTCCCCTCATACAATCTTGAGTTACTCAACAAATTATGCTAAAATCGATTAAGTAGGTATTTGCTACCAATTGCATCTCCATGCAACTCCTTGATACGTTGGGTTGACAACTTCTTGCCTTGCACATCTTATGTGACTCCTAACCTTTGCCTCTATACTCAGTGAGTCTTGAGTGACTCAACAAACCCATATTTCTAATTAAGTCAGACCCCATCATTCTGATAAGTTTCATTCACACTTTCAAAAGTATTAATGAAGTTGTGGATTCATTGGCAAACATTATTATAAGAGGAGAGAATCAGTTTATCACTCAGCTCTAAGAGTCTCATTACAAGAAATGGTTTATTCACTTTAAATAGTTATGAGACATTTCATCTCTCGACACGATAATGTAACTAGTGTGTGAAATTTAAAATAATGAACTCATAGTTGCTTCACTACAAAAAAAAATTGATTTTTTGCGATGATTTTAAAAATCGCCGCAAAACATGGCATTTTGCAGCGGTTTCGAAACAACCGCAAAATATGTTTTTTGCAGTGGTTTTTAAAATTTTGCGGTGGTTTAATTTTACAGCGGTTTCTAAAAAATTGTTGCTAATTTTAAAAAATAATTAAAAAATTAAAAAATAAATTCAATTTAGCGATGGTTTTTGAAAATCGCAGCTAAATTCAAAAAATTAAATAATTTAAAATTAAAATTAAATTAACATTTGCGGCGGTTTTCAAAAATCGCTGCAAAATTCACTAAAAAATTAAATTTAGTAGCGATTTTTGAAAATTGTCGCTTAATTCAAAAAAAATTAAATAATTCAAAATTAAAATTAAATTAACATTTGCGGCGATTTTCAAAAACAGTCACAAAATTTAATAAAAAAATTAAATTTAGCGGCGATTTTTGAAAACCACTGCTAAATTAAAAAAATTTAAATTAACATTTGCGGTGATTTTCAAAAATCATTGCAAAATTCATTAAAAAAATTAAATTTAGTGGCGGTTTTTCAAAAACTGCTGCTAAATTTAAAAAATTAAATAATTCAAAATTAAAATTAAATTAACATTCGTGGCGGTTCTCAAAAACCGTCGCAAAATTCATTAAAAAAATTAAATTTAGCGGCGATTTTTGAAAAATCACCGCTAAATTTAAAATTTAAATAATTCAAAATTAAAATTAAATTAACATTTATGGCGGTTTCTATGAACCACCACAAAATTCATTAAAAAAATTAAATTTTGCTTAAGAAAATAATTAAAATTTAAATTAATAAAAAAATATAAAATCTTAAAAATAAATTTAAAATTGAATTTAAATTTAAATTAATAGAAAAATTTATTAAAAAATTTATTTAAAAAAATAAAAATAAATTTAACAAAATTTTAATATATAAAATTTTAATAATTTTTAAAAAATATATAAAATTAATCAATTAATTTATTTAATTTAACTCAATTAATTTATTTTTAAATTATTCCATTATTCTTTTAAAAGATAATCAATTAATAAATGTTTTTAATATATATTAAAAAATATAAAATATAATTCTGAAAATTAGTTTTTAGATTAGTATATAATATATATATATGCATATATGTCAAGGAGGCTTCACAGATCAAGCCGTTCGCGCGCGTGCGCTCACGTACTTGGGATCCTAGGTTCGAAACTTGAGAATAGAAGGCGATGGGATTTAATTTCCAACATTGTCACGTGGCGCGCGCGGGGACTAGGCCCGGGCGGCTGAGCAGGAGCCGGGCTGGCCACGCGGGCCTGTTAATTAAAAGATTAAATTTTTAATTTTTGCGACGGTTTTAAAACCGCCACTAAAATTAAAAATTTAATTTTTTTTAAATTTTTTGCGGCTAAATATTATAAAAATTGCCACTAAATCAATTATTTTGCGGCGATTTTTTAAACCGCCACATAAAGTATTATTAGCGGCAGTTATTCCAACGGTTGCTAAAAATCGCCGCTAAATGCAAAAAAAAATCTCTGCTAAATGTCGATTTTTTTTATAGTGCTTATAGACGAAAAAAGAAAATTTCCATCAAATTGATTAATAATTATAAAAATGTCAATCATATTATATATTAAAAGGACCCTAGGATAATAATTTGGCTAAATTTCACAAACCACCCCTATGGTTTACTTAATTGCACCAATCTCCCTTGTGTTTTATTGGTTATAAATGGAACCCAAATCAAATCTAGATTTGGGGTTAATATTCATCTTGATTGATTAATAATCAAATTTTTGGGTTTGAGAAGAATAAAATCAAATTTGGAATTGATTTATTAAATCCAAATCATGTTGTATTTGTTCAAAGATATGAAAGAAAGAGAAACATATTTCTCTTCATCGATTCATCTTCATTTTTTTCGTCGATTTATCTTCATTTTTGTCTTCATCTCATTGGCTTAATTTCATGATGAAGGAGCTCAAATCTAAGTTTAAAAGTATCCCAAACTCAAATCTAAGTTCTAGAAAGAAAGGGATAGCGAGATATAAACGAGGGTATTTTGATCATTTAAAAAATATTAAAGGCCCTTTTTACTTGATAAGGGCAAAATTGATGTGTAAACATAAAAGTCAAAGAGAAATCAATATTGTTAGTTAAACCCTAAACCTAAGAAATAGTTTAATAATTTTTGTATGCGAACAACTTTGACAGCCTTTAAAGCCAGTACAAGCTAGATTCGTTCTGTTAGGTGACTTGAACTAGCTGAACTAGCTAACACCCCCTTTCCCACTAATGGTTGGTTGGTTGAAAATCTCGAACTTGTAATAGTCAAGAGGGTGCAGTTGAACAAACCAGTGTTTATCGCCACCTCCCTCAGCCAAATCTCATCAACTTATCCCATCTATTCAAAAATGTTTTTCCCTCTCTAGCACCTAATCAAGGCCAAGCTCTCTATAAATACCTACTTACAGTCACGCACATCATTCATCCGAGAAAAACTAAGTTTAATTCTTTTTATATCTTTTTTATCAACTTCTGAATTACATTAATATAATAGATATAATAAATAGGGGGAAAAAAGTAAAGGAAAAGCATGGATGAACTGATTAGGCACACTTAGCAAAATAATAATAATAATAATAACTTATTAACCTAGCAAAAAATAAACTGATTTTTAGGTACCCAATATACTCAATAATAATAATAAAAAATTATTGTAATTGTATTATATTTTTATGAATATATTATTAAAATATTATAGGAATATATCCAAAACAAGCATTCAATATTGTCCGTTAGCAATACCATACCATACATTATCAGTAACAAATCTAATTCTATGTTTGCTGTCATTTACAACTATAGTTTGAATAAAATTTTAAATGGAGCATTTAGCAACATTAAAAGTCATATTTGAACTTTGAAATGTGACTGAAATTATTAGGTTTTTGCATAATTTGAATTCTATTTATTTTCAATATTCTTTATTAAAAATTATTAATTAATTATAATTATTCATATTAGAGAGGTGGTCCATGATACACACATGTAAAAACAAATTAAATAAAATGGTTTTAAAAATTAATTATTATGTTAGAGATCATGAATTTAGATCTTGTTAATGTAATTAATATTTAGATTTTAAACAAGATATATATAAAATATATTTTAGAGATATATAAAAATACTAATACATATGTTATAGTTCAAGTTTACTCCTGTTCTCCATAATTCTTAATCGAATTTATTGTGTATTTTGTATTTTTGTTGTTATGTTTACTTTGTATTTTTGATTTTGTGTTTACAAGCATGCAGTGGCAATTTTGTAATGCAGCATACATTGTATTAGTATTAGGATATTTAAGTTGGGACATTTTACAAATTTGTTGTTAATATCCACTTCACATATATGTGTTGCAGTATGCCAACAGTATTTGGTTGTCAGTCTGACGAAAGTTAAGATCCATTTCCACAAGGATTAGAGCGTCCGTCTCATACACTAGGCTGAAAGGTGTTTCCCTTGCAGGTACCCGACTAGTCGTGCAATATGCCCACAAGATGCTGGGGAGTTCATCGGCCTATCTGCCTTTCGCCTTCTCCAATCGTGTCTTTAGCCCATGCAATATGGTCTTGTTGCTTGTTTCGGGTTGTCCGTTTGCCTGTGGGTATGCCACGGACGCCATTCTCAAACTGATCCCCCAAAGGTGACAAAAAGCTCTAAATGCGTCTGAGTTGAACCGCGTTCCATGATCTGTGTTGAGTATATGGGGTACACCAAAATGACAAATAATATCCTTTCATGCCATCCCTTCCACTTTCTTTTCAATTATGGTTACCAAATTTTCAGCTTCCACCCACTTAGTGAAATAATTCATAGCTACCATCTAGAATTTCCTTTGAGCATATGCCACCGGGAATGTCCCCTATAATACCCAAAAATGTTTAAAGGACTCAAGTGTAAATTTACCTTGGGCCATCAGTGAAATCTTCAGAAGCTTTGAGGATTTTAGCATAATTTCTCACAGTTATGAGTAACTAAATCCACTGTAGGGAGTGTCCTAGAGCCAAGATGTATCAGGAAAATGATATGGTATTGATGATCATTTAGAGGCAAAATTTATGGCATCGAAAGAAGTCAAATCAGAGACAATTTTCGATACAATTGTGTTTCTGGCTAAAAAATCGAATTGTCGTAGGAGACTTTTGAAAAGTCAATGGAATCCTTAAAGGATTCAAATTTTTCATATGGAATAACCCTGAAGCGATTTCAAGTCGAAATGAAAGGATTTACGATCAAATCGTTCATTCGAGCCTAAGTGTAATTTTTTAAAATTACCTGAAGGAGGTCGAAATGACATTATTTCTAAATATTTGGGATGTAAAAGAAGATTTTAGAACTTATGGGTCATTATGGAATTTTTGAAAACTCAAGAGGTTGTTTAGAGGGGTTCCAAATGCAATTTAAAAAGTTGAAGGGGCTATAGTGCAATTTTCAAAACCTGGAACTGCCATGGACGACCAAGCTGCCAGCCACACCTCTGCCATGGACGACCAAGCTACAATTTTGGTCATGGAAGGCTTGAGGGAGTGGTTGGGGGGTCCTAGGGCTAGGCCTAGGTCGACATTAGCCTCGATAGTGGCTGATTTTACAGAAATTTTAGCCATATCTTGGCCAGAATTTTGATGCCCTGTAACCAGGTTTTGGGGACGGATGTTGGTGTTTTTGGGTCAATCTAGGGAAGGTAGAAGCACTAAAGGAATTGGATAGGGTAGCAATGGGCATTTCGAGGCTTGGATTTGGCTATTAATAGCCACTCGAGGCCAAGGGTTTTCTTCAAGTTTAAACTCGAAAATTCAAGGATTTGAGAAAGAATTGAGGTCTATGGATAAGGGGATTTTGTTCCCCATGTGTTGAGGATCAATTCTGGAAAGATTGGAGGGGTTTCGAGGTGTTTTGACGTTGTTTCGAGGGTTAGCCAAAAAAGTGGGCGGATGCTGGAGCTGAAGCTTTGGCCAGCCGTTCAAAGGCCTTCTGGTGATGATTTGGAGCCCAAAGTTTGACCCTTTTGATCGAATGGTCATGTAGAACAAAGTGGGAGAAGAAGCTAGCATCGCAGGTGTGCTGGTGCCAGAGAAGATGATAGGCGTGTGGGCTACACGCCTTGGTCATCACGGGCAGCCCACTCTCTTGGGGCGTGAGGGCGCGTGGCCTATCAGGTAATTCTAGAATTTTTTTTATATTTTTCTATAATTATTTTAAGAATTATTGTGGAGAAAAATTTGGGAAAATACTTGAGGAGGTATTTATTTTGGAATTTACTGAAAAAAATAGGAAGAAAATAGAGAAAAATATGAATAAATTATGGAAAAATAGATGTTAATATTCTTTTGTATGAATATGATGTCTAGGGTACGTTGAGGCTCAAGGTTGAGTGATTGTACGATTTTCAAGGTCGATAAGAAAATCGAGACAGTGTACACTTTTTGAGAAAAAAAAATTTGCACTTGTTCGAGGTGAGTGGTTTTTCCCAAAAGCCTATATATGTTATGATTTGCCTATGTTGAGCATCATAGTCACGAAAATGGCTATGTTATATGTATTATATGAGCATCATGTCATATCTGTACATGTGTTGTTGCATTGATAGTCATGATTTTTCACATGGCATGATATTGTTGGCATATCGATACTTATGTCGGGATGGGATGTCGCCCTGATAGTATAGTTGTGAATTCCCCAAGGGTATTGATGGGATAACATATAGGAGTACCCCGTAAGTAGGTTGGATTATTGCCTAGGATTCTGTGCCAGGCATTGATTGCCAGGGAAGTTACACTAGGGCATATGTTTTTTCATGTTCTTGCATCATGTATTCATGTATTTGTTTTTAAACACTCACTTAGATGATTCAACATCTAACATGGGCTATGCCCCTAGAACATTCAAACGTTCCAGTTAGGACTTATAGCTTAGGCAAGGAAATGGTTGAGATGTGATGGCACGTGATGACATGTTCGATGGAATCTGCAAGTTATTCTTGTATTTTTTGCTTCTTCATGAAGATTCAGATTTGTTTCAGTCATGTACGAAAACTTATGTTCCGTTGAGGATTAGTCTTGAAAAATCAAAGTATGTTATGTATTACAAATGATGTTTTGAGAAATCGATCATGTAATATTATCATGATTTAATGTTATGTTGAGGTATCATTTGATTATATCTGAGGTACTCAGTTGTTATTTTCGAGAGATGGTTCTCCATGTATTTTATTTGAAGATATGATGTTATACTATGGTACGATTTATATTTTATGAATAAAGTGAATTCAGTTATGTACCATATCAAGTTTCGATTATTGCTTCCGCATTTGTAACGATATGCTGGGGGATTTTCTCTGAAATACAATACTTGAGGTGTTATGAAATGTATCGTGTAAATAGAATGTATATTTATATGTTGAGCCTCGGCATAGTGACAACGGCTCAGAAAAAGGGTGGGGTGTTACAGCCCCAATATGTCTAGGCCCCATTATTGTGCAAATGACAATGGTTGGAATATCGGTTGGATGAGGGCAGGATGCCTCACCGTCAGGGGAGCATGTTTCTAGCACTTGTCACAAGTTTGAACCTTCTTGGCTACATCTTGCCTCAATGTGGGCCAATAGAAATCAGCTCACAAAATCTTTCCAACTAATGCCCTTCCCCTGAGGTGTTCACCACAGTCTCCCTCATGCACTTCTTTTAAGGCTTGCTCTGCCTCCCCAGGCCCCAGACATTTCAGTAGCAACAAGGAGTACTGTAATACCCCATGTTTGTATGAAGTTGCCACGTAATTTAAGCAAGTTTAGAATATCGAAAAATTGGCTTGATAGCAGTTATAAGTACTGAATCGATTACAAGGAATGCCTCGGAGTGAAATTGTCTAAGGAAAATGATATGGCGATGATAAGCATCCCGAGATAGGATTTTTGGTATCGAAAGAAATCAGATCTGGAATGGTTTTCAATACAGCTAAAATACAGCTACCATTCAGGCTGCAAAACCGAATTGTCATAGGGGACTCCCAAAAAATCAACGGAACCTTAGGGCGGCTCTGATTTTGCGTGATGAGCAACCCTTTGGTGGTTTCGAGATGAAATGATAGCCCGATGAGGACACCGAGGTGAAATCTCATTATCAAGTAATCTTGGATTATTAATTTTGTGTTTTTGGTATTGTAATGCAAATTAATTTGAGGTTTAAGGGCATAGTTGGAATAAGAGAATTACCCAAGTGATATTATGATAAAATTAAGGATTTAATGTGTATAATTATATTAGTGTAAAATATATATATATTATAAAAGTATATGTGTGTGTGCGTGAATGGCCAGCTTCTGTGAAGCTTTAATGGTCGAGATTTTGGCCACAAAATGGGAAGATTGTGGCAGCATGAATTGAGGAAAGAAGTCTGCAAGAGGTATGGAGTAGGGAGCGTTTGAAGATTTGAGGGATGGAGTAATTAATGTGATGTATAATATATATATATATATATGTGTGTATGTATTCGAATGGAGCAGTGGCCAAGGCAGTGGAGTCTATAAATTGGGATGCATTTTGGCCGATTGAGAGAAGCAAGCAAGTGGGAGATCGAGAGAGAGAGATCAGAGTGAGAGTGAGAGAGATGGCCGAAAACGTCCATGGCAGCAGCAGCAAGCTGCTGTTCAACGGCCATAGCCGCGAACATCAAGCTCGGTGGAGTTGGGCAGCGTGCGAGGAGGCTCATGGAGGCCAGTAAGGCGAGGTCGAAGGCGGCCAGAATGGCTGCAAGCTCGTGACGACAGCCATGGTAGCGAGCTCCAGCAGGCCGATGCGAGGTGGTTGCACGGGTGGTGGCGCGCGACGTCGATGGCCGCAGTGGTGGCTAGCGAAGCCAGGCGGCAGCAGCGGGAGCTATGGGCGCATAGAGCTAGTGCGTGCGGAGGAGTTGCAGGCGCGGTGCAAAGGAAGAAGAAGAAGGAGAAGAGAAGAAGAAGAAGAAGAAAAAAAAAAGAAGAAAGAAAAGAAATGAAAAGAAAAAGAAAGAAAAGAAAAGAAAATAGGAATAGGATGGGGGAAAAATCTTAGAGGATATGGAACGCATACCGAGAAAGCTTGAGAGGCTAAGCTAAGGTAAGAAAAATTTCAGAAATTCAGAAATATTATTTTTATGAATTATCGTAGTGAAATATTTGAGAAAATATTTTAGAAATATTTAGTTTGAATTTATTGAGGAAAAGTATGAAGAAATAGAGGAAAAAATGAAGAAATTATGGAAAAATAGGTTTTAATGCTTATTTAAATAATTATGGTGATTAGGATGCTTTGAGGCTTAAGTTGAAGCGACTTGTGCTAATTTTGAGGTTAGCACGCAAATCGAGTCAATGCACGAATTTTAAGGCAAGGTACGAATATCGAGATAGATCAATAAGCTTGAGAAGGTAAGTGGTACTTCCCAACTAGGTTTAGTTTTATGAAAAAATGCTTGGTTTGTAAGTGATTTATGTTTAAAAAAACCCGATCCTTAGGAATGCTTTCATTATATTGACATGTTTCGATATGTATCCATCACGTAGATTGCATACATGACATGCTATGAAATGCATATGCACACGTTGATATCATTGATCACATGCATCGTGGTCGTAGGGAGTACGAACTAGCACCGCTACTTTACCAAGGGTGCTCCCATATACCCCGGCTTCGAAAGAGGTGGCCGTGAAAAATTGTAGGTAGCATGAGGGGTGCAGTTAACACCTACGATGAGTAAGACATTGCATTCATGCATGAAATTGCCCCTGGAATATTTAAACATTCCAGATGGAGATATTAGCAGATACGAGGATGAATGAGACATGAAATAGCACTTAGCAGAGTGCATGAGGAATGAAATGTATGTTATGTAGTCCATGTATTTAAGTTCTGCTACTTTAAATTCTGAACGTTTTGAGGAATGATGATGTATAACCTTATTCGAGGTTATTGTTAGATGAGAAATTATGCTTTGTATAAAGTTATGTTGAGGAACGATGATCTGAATTTTGATTAATGTTAAGGTATCAGGTTTGATCTTTGCTTCTGCATTTGATGTGTATAATGATTCTCTTTCGAGAAAAATGAATGGGAATTCTGGGACGGATTCGAGGAATGATGTGGTTTAGAATTAGTTTGAAAGAAAAAAATTTATTATCCCAGAATTGTCCCAAGTTATAACGCGCTCGAAAAAGTACCCCATTTTGTACAATTCCTAGCTGATTACTATGAAACGAGCCGCGCTAGTTTTTAATTTCCTTACTTCTATGGGGTTTCTGGTAGTTCTTGACCGAGAATATATTTCAGTATCAAATTCCCATTATCTTTGGTCCCCATAACACAATACACTATGGCATCTTCCCATTTTTCACCTACACTGGGCTATTAGAGGACTTCCATGTGAATTAGGCGTTTGGGAGTGTCTCGGGAGGAACCCAATTTTGACAGTGCATCCGCATGCTAATTGAGGGACTTGTTAATCTGAATTAGTTCAAAATGCTCAAACTTGTGGGCGAGTTCTTTCACTTTTTGCAAATAGCGGGCTAACATCGGCTCCCTCACCTCATAAGCTCCTTGGAACTACTGTACCACCAACTAGGAATTGTTGTGAGCTGTTAGGCTCTTTACTTCTAATTTCTCTACTAATTTCATTCTGACATGCAAAGTCTCATACTCCATTAGGTTGTTTGAACTGGGGAAGGTGAAGCAGATGGAGTACTCCAAGATCTCATTTTCCAAGGAAGTCAACACTATCCCTGCCCCACTTCCTTTGGCATTTGATGCTTTATCGACAACTAACATTCACTCTTTACCGCGGGCTTCTTCCATTGTTGGTGAGTGAGTACATTCCACTATGAAGTATGCTAATTTTTGCCCCTTTATTGCCTTTCTAGGCTCAAAACTGATATCATACTCATTGAGTTCAATGGCCCATTTGGTTAGCCTCCCTGAGTATTCAGACTTCTGCAGGATTTGCCTTAATGTTTGATCTATCAATACTGTTATGACATGGGCCTGAAAATAAGGTCTCAATTTCCTCGTTGCTGTCACTAATGCCAGAGCTACCTTTTCAACATAGGGTATCGTGACTTTGTCCCCTATAATACTTTGCTCACATAATAGACTGGCTTGTCAACTTACTCTACTTGCCTTATGAGGACTACATTCACAGCGTGATAGCTGACTCCCAAATATAAACATAGCTTCTCTCCTACTTTCGACTGGGTTAATAGGGGAATCTCCTTTAGGTACTCCTTTAATTCTTAAGAGGCTTTTTCGCACTCAACAGTCCATTAAAAATTCATGCTTCCCTTTAAGGCCTTGAAGAAGGGGAGGCTACGTTTGAAAAATTTTGAGAGGAACTTGCTTAGAGCCAACAGGCGACCTGTCAACCTCTGGACTTTCTTTATTGAGGAAAGGGACTGCATGTCGATTACTACTTGCACTTTTTTTGGGTTAGCCTCTATCCCCTTGTGAGTAATCAGGTATCCCAAGAATTTTCCTAATTTTATAACAAATAAGCACTTTTCAGGATTCAAGCACATATTATTCTCCCTGAATACAGTAAAAATTGTCTCCAGCTACTTGGTGTGTGACTCACCTTGCTTACTTTTTACTATCATGCTGTCACAGAAGCTTCCTTCACCTCCTCTAGCAAATCTTTGAATACTTTGTTGACCATTCTCTAATACGTGGCCCCTACATTCTTTAAACCAAAATGCATCATTTGGTAGAAGTATGTCCCTTTTTCTATGATAAAGGTCATTTTTTCAGCATCGAGTGGATACATACTGATTTGATGGTAGCCCGAGAATGCATCCAGAAAACTCAGTAGGACATATCTGGAGGTATCATCAACCAACCTATTTATTCTAGGGAGTGGATAGGAGTGTTTTAGGCAGGCTTTGTTAAGGTCGGTGAAGTCGATGCATACCCACCATTTTCTGTTGGCTTTTTTCACCATCACTACATTCGTTAACCATTCGGGGTATTGGACTTCCTTGATGAATCCCACCTCAAAGAGTTTGTCTACTTCTTCTTCCAAGCACTTCAATCTCTTTGGGATAATATGTCTCTTCTTCTGTTTGACATGATGAGCCTCTGGGCAGACGTTCAATCGATGGGATATGACTTCTGGGCTATCCTTGGCATGAGAGCTAGAGTCCAAGCAAATATATTAGCAAAGGATCATAGGCACTTGACTACCGCTACTTCTTTCCAAGCCCTCCAATTGGCTACCCACATGCACTTGTCTTTTGCTATCACCAAGACTCAAAGGGATTGCTTCAAGTGTTTCTGCTGGTTGACGTTTGTTAGCTTCGATAATTTATTCACTAATCATTAAGGTCTCCCCCGTTGTTGCTTTCTCCTTCCCCTTGGCGCCTTTGGTAGAGCTCACATAGCATATCCTTGCTTATTTTTTATTGCCTCTTACCTAGCCTACCCCCTGTGGTGTGGGAAATTTCATCAGCAAATATCCTAGAGAAATCAGTGCTCTTATAGCATTGATAAGAGATCGCCTCAAAATCACATTGTAAGCCGGGGAATAGGTCTTGACCACCATGAAGTTGACTTGTTTGGTGATCACTTGGGGGTAGTTCCTTAATGTAATGAGCAACTGAACCGACCCAACCACGGGCACCGCTTCTCTAGTAAAACTATACAAAGGGGAGGTGATCGTGTTCAGTTGGTCATAGACAATATGCATCTTCTCGAAGCAATTCCAGTATAGAAGGTTGAAAAAGCTTCCATTAACCACCAATATTCTCTTAATGGGGTGGTTGGTAAAAACGACAGAGATAACCAAAGGATCATCGTGAAGGAATAACACATCTCTTTGATCTTTGGGTGTGAAAATGATGGGATCCTCATTCTCTTGAACTTTTGCTATCGAATCCATGTGTAGTGCTTGATGCACATATGCTTTTCTAGCAGTAGAAGAATCACTTGCCAAATTCTCTCCTCCCGAGATCACGTGTAATCTTTCCTTGATGGGCTCGTTATCATTTTCTCCTACACTTGGTCCTGCTTCGTCTCTTCTCTGATTCTCTCTCTCTCTCCTTTTCTTTGGCAGGGTTGTTGGTTTTCTCTTCTCCTGGTAGCATCATTCTTGGGACGAGGGGGCCTTCTCGCGTTATCCCTCCTTAGCTCTTCTCTCTTGCCCTGCTGATTCTTGGGCTTATCCAATATAAATTTGTCTAACTTTGCTTCTCTAATCAGTTGCTCAATCTGATTTCGGAGTTCCTAACATTGTTCTGTAGTATGCCCTAGGAACTCGTGGAATTTGTAGAAAGAATCCATGTTCCTACCCATAGGTTAGTTGGAGTGAGGGGGAAAGTTGATGAGTCATGTGTGCGCTTTGGAGGAAAGGATAGCAGCTCTCGGTTCCGTGAGCGGGGTGAAGTTTCAGAATTACATCTTTGGGGGCTCTTTTTTTTACTGTATCTTTATTGCCCTATCCGACCCAACATAATTCAACCTTCCTCTTCTTTACCTTCCCATGCATCCAAAATTTCCATTTGGACGATAAACTATTCTACGCGAGCAAACAATTCGATCATAAAATTTGGCTTGGAAAAGGCTAGGGATCTTCTGAGTGTAGCGTATGTGGTTTCGTTGAGCAGAACTGATGTCGCCAATCTGACCGGGAGATCCCTTACTTCCTGTGTCGCGGCTCTGAATCACTCAATGTATTGTTTCAAGGATTCATTGGGTTTCTATTGTAGGCTCATTAGATACATGATGCTCTTTTTCTTCAGAATGTAGGTGGAGAAAGCCTCCGAGAATTCTTTCTTCAATTGTTCGAATGACTGTACATGCCCTGCTGGCAATTCTGTGAAGCATTGCTGAGCCTGCCTTGCTAGGGAGAGAGGGAAAGCTTTGCATTTAGTGACCTCGTTCCACCTATGCAACACAGTCACGATGATGAAATGTTATAGATGCCTCTCTAGGTCTTCTTTCCCAAAATACACTGACAATTGTGGCAGCTTGAACCCCGGTTACACAGGCTGCCTTTGGAGTTTGTCGAAAAAGGGTAACCCTTTTGTGGCTGTTCCCTTTGACACAATCATCACTTGCTTCTTCTCCAGCACCTCTTATATGAGGCATTTAATGTCAGATGCCTTCAATGTTTCTTTTTATGCTTCGTTTTTATAGGGAAATGGGATGCAAAGAGCTCTTGAGTGTGTGATTTTTGTTGTCTCTTAGTACATAGGAGCTTTCCCTACCCGTCTGTCATATTTCCTTCTCGAGTCCCGATCCTTATCCCCTGTCGTGTGGTACTTGGAGGGTTATCTTGGGATCTTCGATCTTCCCATGTGCCTGTTTGTCCCATGTGGGGAATGTGGATATCCAACATTATTTCATGTAGCAAAGCAGTATTTCCTTGTACCCTTCTCATGCTCTCCTTATTATCTATCTTAAGCTCATCATTCTAGTGTTTCAGCTCCTCAAAATTCTTCTATAATTGTTCATAATCCATAGGTGGGACTATGGGGGGGAGGGAGGAGCTATCCCGAAGGTACTAAAGTCACTACAAGGTTTCCCCTTGGAATTGAAGATTGTCCCAGGCAGTGTTGTTCCTGACTTGCGAGCACAGTGGGTGAGATCTGCCTTCCTTGCCTTGGCGCATGTCTCCTTAATCCAACTACGTGTACCTCTCCCTGTTTTGAATGTTCCACACGCCCCAATTTGGTAGTCTGGTTGCCTATGACCTCGCACTGGCTTGGGATCGCCAAATATTCAAACGCCTATGCCAGTAGGCTCACCTAGATCCCTTAATCGAGTCAGGTCCTAAGACCTAAAGCTAGACCTAACTCCTTGGTTGATCCGATGCCTAAACCTCTCGGCAAACTCAGACGCCAGATAAGGATCCCTTGTCAGACCTTTGGCTAAACCCATTTTTCCTAAGGTAGACTGACACTGGAAGATGAACATGAAAGATGTGGTAGCGAGCACACACAACTCTCCTAGGGATTGAGCTACTTAGATATGGCCTAGTGTAAAGAGTCGTGGCTAGACCTGTGATCGCTGGATGCTCCAATACCTATGCTTGCAGGCTTACCCAGATCCCTCAATCGAGTCAGGTGTTGAGCCCTAAAAATAAACCTGACTCCTTGGTTGATCTAGCGCCTAGGCCTTTCGGAAAACTTGGACTCCCAGTAAGAATCCAACGTCGAACAGTAAAAAAAAAAAATGATGATGATGAATGGAAGATAAGTCATGAATGGTGGTGACCCTACCTCGGGGGGTTCAATCGCCTAGAGATAATCAGGTACCCATGACCTTAGATCGAGACGGGATCCTCAGATATTCCAAGGCCTATGCCCACAGGCTCACCTAGATCCCTTGGTTGAGTCCAGTGCTAAGCTCCAAAGCTAGACCCGACTCCTTGGTTGATCCAGTGCCTAGGCCTCATAGCAAACTCGAATGCTCGATAAGAATCTCGTGTCAAACCTTGGGCCAAACTTAGATTACCTATGGTAGATAAGCCCACCAGGAGAAGGCAAACACCTACGAAAACCACACTGAAATTACATGTTTTCCCTCAAGACGTCTAGCGAAGGTTTGACGATGAGGCACCATTTCTCAAATCGAAGCACCTAAAGAACTTGATGCCGTAGCATGGGTTTCACAAACAAACCAGGGATGTACTGCTCACCCTAAATTCCTCGTGGTGAAAGGTCCCTGAATACAGGCTGTGAGGGAGAGCTAAAAATATCATATCCCAAAGACAAACAAGAAAAGCTTAAATCAAGAATGACTTAAACCTAAAGCGAGAAGCATGAATGCAAATGCCTAGAAGATCAACCCAAAAAGAAGAGGATAATGAGCACGACAAACTCAAATATACAAGTAAAGACATGACATAAAAAGCCTTGAGCAAAAAGCCAAATCACCAACATGGAAAAAGAGCATGAACATGAAATATAATTTAAACTCTTTACACATAAAGAGAAACCATGCAAAGGGCAATGCCCAAAATTTCATTCAGATAGACAAATATTTGGAACGTATAATGCCAACAAAATATAAAATGGATCTTGTACTCTAACTCATCCAAGGGCTAGCCTAACTATTCTAAATCCATGTGTAAGGGCTTAAAGGGGCGCTCGCATGAAGATTGACATCCAAACCTTGCTCGATATGTAACGGGCTCGAATGAACACCTATAGAAAGATCAGCATCCAAGCCTTGCTCAATAACTCGAAGAGTCCCAGTCATACTTGTTATGACATCACCCAAGGCCTTTTCTAGATCAAGAATGTAGGGGCTCCACGGACCAATCATGTTCATCAAATAATCCTTGAGAGCTTTCTTCACACTCTCATTGGGCCCAGGAGCGTTAGGCTCATACACAGACTAAGGAGGCGGAGAGAAGGAAGAGATGGCATCGACAAAAATCATCTCAAGAGATGACTTTTCGAGGTGCTTACTCTCAAGGAAACTACAGCCAAGATAGAACTCGAATTTAGAGTAGCAATAGGCGTATATGTTTTTACGCCTGATGCAGTAATTAGAAAGATGATATGCCTTCACAGCTTCCATCATTGCTTCCTCAATCTCTCGTTGGTTGGAAACCACCGGCCTCGCATTTTCAACACACACCTAGGAAGATGATTGAAGCACCTTGGCTATCCAACCCTCAGCGTTTGCTAATGCCCTCTTCATCTCCAACACTTCCCCTTGGGAAGCCTCCAAGGTAGAAGTGATCTCTCGTTAAACCTTCTTTTGATCCTCTAGCTCGTCCTTCCACTTCTTGGCATCGAACCGGGCCCTCTCACCATCAGATTCGGCTTGTCGAAGCTCTGCTTGGAGGTGTTGGACTTGCTGTTGGAGATTCTCTTTATTTGACTCTAGGTGATAGATGTTTATGTTAAGAACTTGTTGTCCTCATTCCAACAGCAGGATTTCTATCTCCACTCATAAACCTCGGCTTCCAGATGAGCTAAACGCGTTCTGTTCATGGCATTAGCCACTACTGCGCCTTGAGTCCCTTACAAAAAGGAAAGGAACGAGAAAAGTAAGTGCATCGCACCCACAAAAGTAAAGCAAAAATGGCAAAGGCAAAAACTTACTATAGCGAGATGACGTTCAAATTCATCCATGTTGTGAGAAGAGTTCTTAAAATATCGGTTCTTGTCGGCTGGGAGGATCGTAGAATAGATGAGGTGGGCAATAATCCCAGGTGCTTCCACCGAGTCTGTGTCTAGCACCCCTGGCTATACTTGAAAATTCTCCTCGCAGGCCCAAACTCTGGCTTCTAACTAAATCCTTCCTCTACCAGGAGAGCTCGTAGTAGGCAAGATAGGAGTCAAATTTCAGGCAGCTACCACCTTCTCGGTATGGAGAACCCGGCACTTAGCTCGCTAAGGGTTGACAACAGCACGCTATGAGCGCCATCGTCCCCTTCCTTAGATAGTGTTGATAACAACCTGATCTAGATGAAAGGTGGCTTCAACCTCTGGTCCTCCTAGAACAGGTGGGGCCACCCCATGACCAGCAACTCTCGCTCTAATCAGATCTGACACATCCTTATGGTAAGCCACTAACCCTGCTCCAGATCCATTCAAAGCAGTTGAGATCTCCAGATCAGCCAGTTATTAGCAGGTCGATTACGCAACAAATAAAGGACCCTCACCCAGATTAGGAAGCGTCGAATCCATGATAGGCTTGAAGGTTGTTAGATCCCTCTTTACTTGTCGGTAAGTCCTTTTTCGATTACAAAAATCCCCCAAGGTCTCCCCAATATGTTCAGAAATGGTCGGAACCTCGAGGGGTACAGAAGGAGCCTCAGGACTGGTAGCGGGAGGTGATAGAGCATTGGCATAAGACTAACTGCCTAACTCTCGTTGCTGGCAAAACTTAATCATTCTCCTCGTTGCCATGAAAAAGTGCAACACTTAGTCAGATCATCGAAAAACCCAAAAGACTCAAAAAGAAGAAGATAAGAGAATGACGGAGTACAGTTAGGAGGATTCGCACCCTCGGGAGGAGGCGACTCTTGTTGAGGAGCAACCTCATCTTCGGCCGGATCCTCAGTCACTAGATGAGCCTGAGGCTATGAAGGTAGGCCACTTGGCCTCCTATGCTGCAGTAAATCGTTCGATGCGGGAAACCAGCCAACCCTTGTCAATCTTTCTACAGTGAGAAGGTCTTGAAGATCGAAGAGACCCCCGCGAATGAACAGGTTCCGATTATCCCTAAATTCCTCCCGAAGTTGAGGGACTAGTTTGCTCAAGAAAGGACGAGCCACTCGAGCAGGATTTGTGCACCAGTTCTGAGGGACATACCATAACCCTTTGGGATGCTTCACAACGAACCAGCGTGAATCAAAATGATCAACCTTCGGAGGGGAGCCATTGAAAAAATGATACTCCTATTTAGTCTTATGAACAGTATACAAATGGTATCACTCCTTGATTAAACGAAGATGAAAGAAGCAAAAAAAGAACTAGTTCCTTTTCAGGACATAAAATGAAAAATCTAATTAGTTGAGCCCACCCCTTAGGGTGGAGTTAGCCACGAGCTAGGTTGCTACGACGAAGATACTCGAGACCAAAGTCATAAAAGGGGAAGTGGAAGCCAAAGCCAAAAATAGCCTTGTGAACGGCCATCCAATCATTCCGAATAGAGGCCACACATTTCTCATCTGCACCTGGAAGCCAGGAATGATAAGTACGAGGGATACGATATGCTTCTTAAAGGTGGTCAATATCCTCCTCTGTTGATACGATAAGAACGCTTGTCTGCTATGTACTCGTGGATGACCCCGCCATGATCAGGGCCACTGATGTAGACTTTGCCACTTACCAAGGACTACAAGAAGGAAAGAGTGTAAAATAAAGGTGAAGGCAAGACAAAAGAGTTTTTTTGGGAAGGATTTCTCTCGGGAAGGAGTAGGAAAAGAAATCCTTTCAAGAAGAGTTTCTCTCGGGAAGGAATGGCGGTGTTTTTGGAAGAATTTCTTTCGGGAAGAAGCTACGTTTCTGAAAAAAGCTCTTGGATATGAATGAAAGATTCTCTCGGACGACCCTAAAGAGACAAGCTGAGTAAAATTTTAAGAAGTCTTTTGGGAAAAGTGACCTTTAATTTTTCTTTCGGGAATCTAGAGAAGAAAGGGAATGAAAGTTCTTTCGATAACAATAAGAGCAGTGAAGCAAGAGAAATCCCTACAGTAAAGCGGTATTTATAGAAGTCCTTAGGAAAGATGAAGCATCAACATAAAGTCTTCACTTTAACCAAAAGGTAAAAGCAAAGACTAAGGGGCAATTGTTGTGCCACCCTTAAAGGATTAGAAAGGATCATTTCGAGAGACACCGGAAAGAATTCTCTATGGAGATACCCGAGAGATTCTTTCAGGACAGCCCGTGTGATTACGGCCAGAGAAGGGGACCAATCCTTCCTGAAAGAATCTTTCGGGTATCTCCCGAGAGAGATTAAAGCAATGGATGCCACATGTCTCTCTCGATATTCACACCCTATAAAAACCAAGCTACATGACAACAAAAGGGGACTTTTTTTAAAACCGTTGGGTAAACCACCCTCTCTTACCTTTTTTCTTTAGAGATATTCATTATTTTTTGTGAGAATCACCTCTTTCCTTTTAGACACTGACTTAAACATCGGAGGGTCTTCGCGGGTGAACACTCCCTGTGGGCCTTCTAACCCGTTTTTCCCTTGCAATTCTTTGTGGGAGGACATCTCTTTTCGGGAAGGATTCAAAGCTCCTCACAGGTGGAATTCAGGTGAACCTAAGCTCTCTCGGGACATATTCCTCTCGGGACTCGGCTCTCTTGGGACACTACTCTCTCGAGACATACTCCTATCGAGACTCAGCTTTCTCGGGACATATTTCTCTCGGGACTCGGCTCTCTTGGGACACTACTCTCTCGGGACATACTCCTATCGAGACTCAGCTTTCTCGGGACATATCCTTCTCAGGATACTGCTCTTTTAGGACATTTCTCTCGGGACACTGTTTCTCTTGAGGCTTTTTCTCTCTCTGGACACCTTTCTCTCGGAGTATCATTTATCTCAGGACAACCTTCTCTCGGGGCATCATTCCTTTCAGGAACAATCCTTTCGAGGAATTCCACTCACCCTCTCTATTGTGTGTTATGACCTCACACATCAGTCTATCCCACTAAGTAAAATTCTAATTGTTGTATTTTGACAAGAACATATATATGTTTAATTTAAACCATATTGTAATTTAAATAAAAACATAAACTTGTCATTTAAATAATATTTAAAGAATTACAAGATCAAGCCCCTTTGTGTCCCTAGAATTGGTTTTAAGAGGTTATATCCTTTACAAGCCTTGGATGGACACTACATTCCAAAATGTTTTAGGTAAATATAAATAGTCTTTTAAAGCCATTACATGCCCAAAATAGAGAGTTGCAAAAGTTGTCCCTATAGCTAATGGCTCTACAAGAGCTCCATTTCTCAAGCAGTCTACTTCTTTCTAGATCTTGCAAGCAAACACATATATGAGAAATTACGCCTGAATCAAGTATCCATGAGATGGGAGAATGACTAATTACATTGATCATCTCAATGACAAAAAAAGAAGATATACCTGCACCCTGGTTCTCAAAAGGCTAGACTTTCAAGCTAGCGAGATACACTAGGTAGTTCCTCTTTCAATGCCCATCATATTGGTTATGGAAACACTTTCCCCTTGATCCCTTCTCCTTAGGCTTTGGCTTTGAGATGTCCCTATTCAGCCCAACTTCTTCTTCTTGATGGAAGAACTCTTCTTCCTCTTTGAAGTTCTAAAATAGGAAGCAATGGCAAGAACTCATTATTTACCCTTCCCCTTGATCTAGGCTTGTGTTGTTATTAACATGTTTAACAAATCAGGGAGCATGCACCCTATCTTGTTCATATTATAATTCAAAATGAATGGGGAAAAAGATTCTGGAAGCGACTAGAGAATGAGGTCAATCTACTGGTCAGCACCCATGTAGAATTCTAAGATGTCCAGCTAACCAATGAAATTGATCATCTTAGGACATGGTCTCCCACATCTATGCCCTCTACCATCTTGGCCTTGAATAGCTGCTTATATATCTCATATCTAGTTATTCCATTATGCTCTCCATACAACTGCCACAAATTTGTAATCATGGAAGCATCAATCATGTGCTCATGCTAATGTTGGAGCTCATTACTCATAGAGGCCAAGATATAGTTCCTTGCCCTCAGATCGTGGTCCCTCATCACTTCCCAAGTGATGCGCTTCTCCTCACTACAACCATCTGGCAGAGAAGTAAGAACAAGTCTATCCAAAAATCTCTCAATTTTCTCCATACTTAAAATGATTTTCAAGTTTCGTAGCCAATCCTTAAAGTTAGGTCCGGTTAAAACATTTTGTCCAATATGACCGAGATAAGGTTTGAAGAGTTTTCCATTTTTGAAAAATGCTACAATAAATAAATAAACGATTATTAGTTTGATTTTATCTTGCATAACCATTTAGTTTCTCTCTAAAACTAAATCGTACCTCCTACTCAATTTTTCAAATCCCACACTTCCTAACTGGAAAACGTGAATCCCTAGAGAGACTCGTGGTGGGTGATTGATTTCTCTCCTACATAGATACCCCACAATACGATGGTGGTTTCTAGGGATACCCACATATTTCAGTAGACAATTCTTACCTTTCACATCTCATGGGAGATTCGATCTCTGACCCCTATGCCATCAATCCACAACACTATGGTGGTTTCTAAGACGATGACATGGTTAGATTTGACTCATCGCCTTAGCCAATGATCCATTTGAATGTCTATGACCGCAACACCATGGTGGTTTCTAGATTATATCTGTGTGGGGACACAATGACCTCGAAGAGAAAATAAGGCAACTATTATAGCAGCCAAAAGCCCTTCCATTATTCTCTTCCTTCCTTTTTATATCAAGCCCTAAAAGCCTAAACACTCCTAAAATAGGACAAGTGACTAGGAAAGAGAGAAGAGATAAGCCTAAGGGTGGATAGGTGTTCTCCAGGCACACTATCCTTACCATCATCCTCTTCCTTCATGCGTTCATTCAAACGGTTATAGAAACGACAAAGAAATTGTGCCAAATCTCGACCCTTGCTGTTAAAAATGGTCAACTAAATTTGGGGAATCGATCAATCGATTTTCATTGGTCAACAAGGTCTGGTCGACCGAGTGGCTCTTAGCAACAGAAAATATTTAACACCAACATACAAGACATATGTGCTGCCTCTGGTCTAAGGACTAGTAACACAATCGAAGACAATGATAGATCATAGATCCTCTCAACCATATGATATGTCACATTCAATAGATGTTCAACTAACATCTACCCATATGTTTGTTATATCCTTCTCATAGATTATGGTATGTAACTCTCCATCCTCTAATCATTAGTATCTCATACTAATTAAAGGTTATAGTCCATGTGCTAGTCCGTAATTGATTAATTATAGTCCTTTTCTAAGAAATCTAAGGACTGAGAATCACTTTAAAAAATCCTTAATCCAAAGGTCTTTGTTACATAATTCTTAACAATTAAGAATAAGACCTTCTTATTATAAAATCTAGGGACTATTCATATGCATATAAAATGGAGAGATATAAATGAACATATGATCTTAAAATATGAAAGCATATTTTATTATATTTGCAAGATATATATCATTAGTCTCATAATACATTTGTTAGATGCTATATAAATCCAACATTAAGGACACTAACACTAATAGGTGGTAGGGTTAGAAATGGCAATGGAGGTGATGAAAGAGATAGAGACAAAGGTAGGGTTGGAGATGACGTGGGAGGCGATGGCTGTGATAAGGCAGTGACAACAATGGGGCTAGAGACGACAACGGAGAAGGAGATGGAGATGGAGGCAGAGAAAGAGACAAGGGCAAAGGGATGAAGGGTAGACAGATAAGGTTGAAAATATCATAATTGTTGAATGTTAAAATTATAAAATATTTGATCAACTAAATATGCTATGTCCAGCGTTTTGAGAAAAGTTTAGCGGGGGCTTTTCTAAAACATTGTCAAATAGCATTTAAGCTCGACAACATTTAAATTCTTTAATTTTTAAATAACATAAAACTAAAAAATCTACATAGCATTTAACCATCACCAATAACTTATATGTGGTCAAAATGCTGAGCCAGATACCCCAATAATGGCGTCAACGAGTCTAGTCTCATGAGTGGGAGATTGTCTAATCTCACTAGCACTGGAAAAAAAAAAATGATGTTTCACTTCCAATTGGTTCATTGTAATAAACCATAAAAATAAAATAAAAATTGGAAATAGGTAGATCAAACCTCTTTCCTAACTCTACCAAGATTACAGTTAATTATTAAATTTAAATGCATCTAAACTTACAGTTATTTAATCTAACAAATTTTATATTTAATGTTGATCTCCTACAAAACACTCATTTCTTTATCTTATGGCTAGGGACCAACATGGGACATTAGGGTTATAATTTAGTTAAGTCAAGACGAGTTTTACACGGCTTGAGTTCGAGTTTGGCTCATTAGTATTCTAGTGAATTCAAACTTGAGCTCGAACTCATTAAAGATTTATTGAGCTCGAGGTCGTCAAATTTTTTTTAAATTAAATCCATTAAAATTTATTTTTATGTAATAAAAATATAAAAAATATATATATAAGCATAAATTCTTAAAGCAAATATGATAACATTGTAAACAAACATAAATATCCTTATCATAAACACAAGAATAAATAATAAAATATTAAAATAATAATAAAAATTATTTATTTCACGAGTCTACCTTTGTTCATGAGTCAAATCAAGCCAAATTTTGTCTTGCTCAAACTTAGCTTATTTAAGAGTTGATCTCCAAATTAAAACCCAAGCTCAACTCCTTTATAACACTATACGAAGACAAACGGTCTCCTACCGAATGAAACACGGACTTGCTCAACTCGTTTACCCTGTGGGACATCTTGCTCAACTCGTTTCCCAAGTTGTGTGGAGGGCCGACCATGGCTTTTAACTCTAGTGTTTCTAATAGGTTGTGCGAAAATAATAGATAAATACTTGAGTCCAATTTTAATATAATTTTCTAATGGACTGCATACTAAAAACAATTATTTATATATATATAATTTGGTTGGTTGGTAGAAATACGAACTTGTAAATGGTCAAAAGGCATAGGTGAACAAACCAGTGTTCATTGCCACTTCGCTCAACCAAATCTCATCAACATATCCCATCTATCCAAAGCAGTCGAATCCTTAAACACGTAATTAGATTAGGCTCTCTCTATAAATACCCATTTATAGGCATTGTTTTCTTCAACCGAGAAAAAAATACAACTTCCATCTTCATCACTTTAAACTACTTGTATCAAGTTAACAATGGCTGCTTCAACATACAGTTGGTTTCTATCTCTGCTGGCGGTGCTGTGTCTCTGTAGCACCCAGATGAGTTCGACTTCAGCGACCAGACAACTGCTCCAAACAGTGCCCACGATTCCATCTCTGCCTCCCTTGCCGGCGATTCCTACTGTTCCTCAGGCCACTTTACCGCCGTTGCCATCTGTCCCAACATTGCCAAAGCCGACTTTGCCGCCGCTGCCAACAATGCCGACGCTTCCTAAGGCCACACTGCCGCCGCTGCCAACCATGCCGACGCTTCCTAAGGCCACACTGCCGCCGCTGCCCACTACAATGCCCACCATCCCGACAACAATCCCGTCCATTCCTTTCCTCTCACCGCCTCCATCAAACTAGATCACCCGCCGAGTTAATGATTGGCAATATTCCTATTCATCTTTCTCGTGCTTGTTAGAGTGCGCGATATATATAATATTTAGCTGTTGTGAGTTTGAATGTGTCTGGCTCATACGTACGTCCGTGCATGCGTCATGTAGATGATGAGCTTTTGAGTGTTTGTTTGTCTTTTGTGCGTGGGGTTTAAGAGGAGGAGTCATCTTATGTATTATTTTGTTGTAACTTAGAAAATAAATGCTACTGTTTAATTGATGAGGAGTCATCTTATGTATTATTTTGTTGTAACTTAGAAAATAAATGCTACTGTTTAATTTATGGCTCTCTTCTTGTTTATAAATTGAACTGAGCGCCACTGAATTATTATTAGTCAGCAGTACTGTTGATTAACATATTTTTTTCTATATTTTTTATCAGGTTTTCTATTACATTAATTCATGATTAGACAAGAAAAAAGGGACCAAAAACTACTAGATCAGATAACTAAATTTATATATAGAACTCACACCAACTACTCTTAGATGTGAACTCTGAACTCCCCACGAAAGTTTGAACTCTGATGATGGAAAAGACATCATAATTCATTATTGTTTAAATATATATGAACTCTCCCTCAGTATTATTGGTTATGGATCTTGAAGCAGCTGTTAAGAGTCTTTAATAACCAAGCAAGCATAATCTTCCTCACCCTTCTGTGTCTGATCTATATGGTTCATAGTGTTCTCTATAAATTTTGCTACAGTTTTAGTAGCCATGGCCTCTTTTCGGGAGTGTATTGACCTTCATTAGTCATTTTAATCTCTTTTGAAGTCCCTTGGTCTAGATATCATGGCTCCTCTATTTGACTTCGTCCAATGCCCTTGGACCTATAACATTCCGAAAATTTTGAAGATAAGTAATACTTATTGATTCCGGTATTTGGAGTCATTATGGAATATTTAAGGATTTAAGGAAAATAATAACTTATGATATTTTGAGGAAATGGGAAATTAAGACAATTAATTAAATTATTTGGGAGTATTTATGGAAATAAAGATGAAATTAAATTGGTGAATTTTTGAAAAATTTTGGGGCGTAAGTGAAATAAGATAAATGTGGCATGGGGTGTAAGGGTCAGTTTCTGGAAATTATGGGCGCTCAAGCAATTTCAAAAAATGGGTTAATGGCTAAGTTAAAAGGAATTAAAAGCATATAAATGTTGAAGGACGCATGTGGCACGAGCGTTCACGCGTGAAGGTGGCCAGGCGAGGGATGCGGGTTTGATTTCGCGGGAGGCCTCGCGCGCTGGAGGGCAATTCTTATTTTAATCAGCAAGGCTAGCCCAAAATGACATCGTTTCAGGCTGGGGCAGTCGCAGCCATGTGCGGCTGCAGGCGCACCACGTGGCTGCTCCTAGGCCACCCGTTTGCCTTGCTAGCCAAGCCAATGCGTTATGCTCATATTTAAGGCCAATTTGGCTATTTTTTGTGCCAAAACAAAAAGGAGGGCGAGAGAAATTAAGGAAGAAAAAGGAGAAGGCGCATGACAACTAAAGAAATGGAAGAAAAAAGGAAGAAATGGGAGAAAATCAGGGGATTTTGTGATGATTCGGTGTTTAAAGTATCCCAGTAAGTAGGTAAAATTGCTAAAAGTGTTATATATATAAATTATAGATGTTATATGATTAGATTATGTATTATATGCAGTTGGGTTTAATTAATTTAAGCCACGATTTTATTAATTATTAGGAAACGTTTTATTTCGCAGTGGAAGCGCTAAGAAGGCAAGAATCGACCAAGTAAAGGCAATCTCCTAACCCTCCCCTTATGTTCTTGATTTCCTACTCGAGTCTCTATGGTCTTTAATATTTTATTCCCTCCCTCACCGTGACTCTATTCCATGCATTAATATTGCAAATCCACGTGACAACCATCCTATGACTTATATGATATTATCAGGTCCATTGTTAGTGGAGTGAGTTAAGTAAGTGATTCCTTGGTGTCAATTCTTACGTCTGTCATGAGGCTTTATATCCCTCTACTTCCCTTGGGAATGATGCCGAACCCGATGGGCTAGGATATTAGAAGAATTGGTTACGGTTCTATTAAGTTATGTTAAAGGGTTTAATGAGAAAAGTGAGTGGTTCATTAACATGATATGAGATGAGAAGAAAAATTGTATAGTGATGATTATGTCAAAAGTGCATGATGAGTCATGAGGAAAGTTTATAAAATGCTGAGTCTAAGGATAATTATGTGTGTCTAATGGTATGGGGTACAAAGCCACTGACTGTCAAGCGTGGGCCGTGGCAGTCGATGGCTAGATGTATGGGCGTCAGTCATCAACTGTTACGATAAGCGTTAGACGGGCCAAAAGAGCTGATACTGCCAGATTCCCGCATTGACTTTGTGCATATCATGATGTGTGTGCTTCATGGGGATTGAGTTGCATTCATTGGGAGGGATATGCTTTGTGTGTGATGGGATGTGTGAGCATTTGCATAACCCGATTGGTCTAAGAACCCGCTTGGGTACCCTAGGTAACCCAGTGCATTTAGAGCATTTTGCATGTGTGTATTCCTATGTAGACGTAGCATGGCCTGGTGTTTAGTTTATGGAGCATTGACATCACGTTTATGTTGCAAAAGCCACTGCATTTCCTATTTTTTGCATTGCATGGTGAGAATGTGTGGCTGTGAGTGATGGGGATGGATGTGGCCCACCATGGATCGTATTCCGTAGTAGTGGCCCATGATGGCTATTGATGTGGCCCACCACGGATCATATGTAGTGGAAGTGGCCCACAATCGCGGCAGGATATGATGATATGATGGATGACAAGAAGAGCATGTTATGAATGTCAGGAAAAGTTGACTAAGGTCAGGAAAAGACGGGTCTTATTGAATGATGTTATGGTAACCTGTGTTAGGCTGCAACAGGTTTGTATGCGGAACTTGGGGGTGCCAATGGGTGTCTTATATGGGCCCTAAAGACCGTTTATGTGCAGTTGATTTTATGTTATGCATTTAGAGCTAAGGCATGTATTGATCATGATATGGTATGTTGTTGCATTGACATGAATTGTATGGAATGTTGGGAAAAATTCTATCATTAACCTAACACCTTTCCTTCTTGAGCTTGTTAAGTCTTATGACTCACCCTTGCTTTCCATCATTCCAAGTAAGAGGATTGCCTGAGATAGCAGGGACATTCAACGAGGTTGGGCCCAAAACACTGAGTCATGGTAGTATGTGCGGAGTTCTCCCGAAATTATGTCATGGGTGTTGATTTGGTTTTGTCGGGGCAATGCATTGTGTCTCTCAAAACCGAGGCAGGTTATGTAAGCTGAGGTGGGCTCATGTTGTGAATGATTGTGTAAAGACAGTTATGAAATGTTATGTTATAAAAAGTTATGGTTTCTAAAAGGGTTGTGTGTGATTTTTAGTTTGTGTTACTGTTCGATATCATTCAAATAATGACCCTCTCATGGATCCTCTATGCGCGCGGAGGCTCAGGGAGGCGGACCATTATAGGATTGTACATGGGTCTAATGGTGTTAATGGTTGTCTTTGGTTGATTCATTATTGCTTTCATTTTGTGTTGATCTCTATTTGTGCTTACAGTTTTTGTTTTCTCCTTGCTTTTGTTAAGTAATAATTTATGCTTATAGTTTGATTGGGTACTGGTCGGTTTACTTTGATCCTCCTGCTTAGGTTGAGAATCGGTGATTTTGTTGTTTGCTTACCATGTTTTATGAATCCTCTGGTTTGTAGTTCAAGATCTTTTAGTTGTAAAGCTACTATATATATATATATTAATTAATGCTATTAATTTACGTAACAACCCACTAGGTGCCTAAAAACACTGTAGCAATAGCACCTAACAAACAAAGATTAAACCTAAAAGACACTACAAAACCTTAGCCAACAAACCCAACATGGCTCAACACAAAATAGAGCATATGCCCATTAAAAGCCACCAATTCTAATGAATGAATAACCAACCCAAATTGAAGACCAAACTCTCTTCCTACCCATAAGGGTAATGATTTAAGTGGGTCTCAAATGTTAAAAAAAAAAAGTGTTTTAACTCTTTTAAATGTAAACTTAAGTAAGAATATAAATGTTACTTGACTAATATATATTATTACTTGACTAACTAGTCAAAAATATAGGAAGAATTAGACCTGGATCTACCTAAGGGGTATGTAAAATTTGGATTTAACCTAAATAATCAAACCTAACTGATCAAAACAATCGATTTTGGGTCAATTTTTGATAAAATTCGATTCTATTCTTTTAAAAATATTGGTTAATCGATTTCAGTTCAGTTTTTGTGTTGGAAATACCAAAAAAATTGAATCGACCATTTTTCCTAAACAACATCATTTTTTACTTGCATTAGCACTATTTGTCACATGCACAAATTAAAGAAGAAAAGCGGAAGAAAAGAAAAAAGGCAAGGAAAGAAAAAGAATAGAAGTCACATAGAAGTAAAACCCTAACCCTTCGTCACCCTTCAAGTCTTTGACCTTCTGCCTTCGGCCTTCGATCAACAACTATTGGCATCCCCATCTCCCATTCGCAATCATCTTCGTCATTCCCGTCTCCAGCCTTTGATTGTTCAACCTTCCTTCCGTTCCACCTTCCCTTTTGCCTTCTCCAAATGGCAACTGAGATCGACCCACCATTTCCCTTCTCCAACTAACAATCGTAACCGACCCATCCTTTCTTGTCCTCTTTGCTCCAACCAATGACCCACTTAAGTATAGCAAGGTGATATGAGGAAGGCGGCCTAAGAGTGGCGTCGTGCTGGTCGCGATGACCAGTGAGATTCATGGAGCAGCGAGTTTTTTGAGAGGACATGGTGGTGTCATCGTCGCTGTCAGGGAAAGGATGTTGTCAGGAAGGTCAAAGGTAACCGTGGTGCATGGTAGGACCTCGAAGCCGAGTGTGAATAGCTATGAAGGCTGGTGCCAGTGAAATTTGAGATGCAATGACCGTAGAGGGAAATTCGTTGTTGTTATGGTGTTGTCCTTGCCGAGGAGGATAAGGGAAACCATTATGCATGGTTTAAATTAGGTGTCTAATGCGGATTAAGAATGAACCTGATTTAGGATGGCTGAAAGTTTCGTGTCTCAAGGGTAAGAGGCTCTGTTGAGAAATGGTGAGATTTGAAAAGCCCCAATGAAATTGAAGCTGGGCGAGTAAATTTAGCTAGAAGACCGCTACAAGAGTGGGGGTGTAACCATGATAGCTGTTGTGGTGCGGGCCAAAGGCACGAGTCATCCTACAAGTGCGATGCAATAAGTGATTGTGCAGATGGTAATAAGCTAATCACTTGTGCCACGCACCGTAGGTGATGACGATGGCCGATTAATGGTTCTGCGACCTTAAGCGCAATGGTAGGATCCTTGACTCGCGGTAGGGTTTAATAGCTAAGGTAAGGCCTAGCATGGGGCATGATTGTGAAAGCTGAATTGGGTGAAGTATTGAAGGGGGTTGCTCAGTGAAGAGTTCCCTGTTATGGGTATGAGACCCCTACTAGCGTGTGATATCGGCTAGTAAGTATCTTTTTGTCCTTAATGCGAAGAACTCCTGGTTGGGAGAAGGCTGTGGCCCAAGCATGATTAAGCTCGAGGTGAGATTATAATGGTGCGTGCATCGCCAAGCTCGAGTTGGACTCGGGTAATGCACGTATGGTTGAAATGTGTAATTACCTGGCATGGTGTTAGGTATGTTGATTTTGCATAATCATATCGATAAATGAGGGTCGGCTGGTTAAGGTAGAAAACCATGTATGAAATGGTCGAAGTTGGCAAGGTGGGCCAAATGGGTGCTTCCCATGTAGTGCTAACACGATAAGTTGATCGGTAATGAGAGGTTGCCATAAAGATCAAGTTAAGCTATGCATATGTGTGATAAATGGTGGTATGCCATGATGAATGGGTCAAAGTGTCTTGTGGGCACTAGAAGTGACATTGCGGTTGATGATTAGTGCTAAGACGTTGCTGGTTGGACTAGCTTAAAATCGTGGCCATGTGTGTTTGGCAGTGTGAAACGTTGCCGTGTGTGATTGGCGTAAAATCATGGTAGACTGATCAGTGATGCAATGCTAGCGAGAGTTCATTTTGATTGATGGGAAAATGGGAAGTGGATTGCAACGCGATGCTTCGAGGCAAAGACAAACCCATCTGGAGATGGACAGCGTTGCAGTAAGCGAGACCAACGACCAGTGGTACGGTTTGGTGGGAGGCCAAAGCAGTGTTCAGTTGTTGAATGTCCTCGAGAGTCGGAGGATGAAAAGCCTAAAGCGAAGCCTTGAGGTAGGTGTAACCCGAGATAAATGTGAGGAATGGATAGGCTATGAGATTTTCGAGCACAAGAATTTTCCATGTAGCCATAGAATGTGATTATCTTGGGCATGAGATTATGGTAAAGTGAATTTTGAGGATGAAATTCTTTTAAGGAGGGTGGAATGTAACACCCGGTGTAACCGGTGTTAAGAGAATAGGAAATGAAGTAAGAAAACTTCCAAAAATACCCTTGAGAAGATGATGGATCCTTGAGATTGAGAGTGCCCATGAGAAGGGTATTTTGGTAATTTGGATAGAGAAGTCCAATAAAGGGTATTTTGATAAATTAAAAATAATTTCTATATGGAATTAGGTGTGTAAGTGAATAAAATCCCAATTTGTTATTTATGTGGAGATATATGGGATTAATAAATTCACAAAGGGTATTTTAGAAATTTTGGAATTAATTCCATACATGAATTTAATTATGCAATATTGGGAAAATGGTGGATGTTCTATTATTTGAGAAAATAATTATATTTTTCCTAAATTGGTGAATTAATGTGGTAATGCCACATGGAGGGATGAGATTAAAACTTGGAAGCCAAGGTTAGTGTCTTGTTGTGACACTGGGCATTTTGTGGTTCAAGTATAAATGGGGTGATTTAATTAAATGCAAAAAGAAATGTTAATTGGTTTTTCAAGCATTTAATGAGAGGCATGATTATATGGATTAAAGAAAATCCAAAAAAAAATGGTAAATGGTCACCATTAATGCCTTGGAAAATATGAGATTTATTTAAATATATAAGAAAGTATTTATGTCTCTCAAATATGATGGATATGAAAATAGTCCCATTAATTTAAATGGGAAAGAAATAAAAATTCAAGGGATGACATTAATTCCTGGATTTGGAAAGTGATCAAAGGGCCACCATTAAATCTTAGAAGTTGGCATGGATTGCCAAATGGGTGGAGAGATTTTAAAGAGAGATGATTGAAAGGTGGAGGTTTAATCTCCAAATTAAATCAAAGGCTATGATTAAAACCTAGCAAAGCACATGGATTGTGCTTCCTTTGGATGGCCAAGATTTTATCTTGTAAAGTGAGAAAAGATCCCATGGTAGATTTTAAGCAAGACTTAATGCCATGGATTGTGTTAGTTTGGAGGGTGAGGATTTATTCTCACTAAATAAATCCAATGGCTAGGATTTATTCTTAAAATATGGAAAACTAGTATATAATAACAAGTGAGAAAGTCTTGGTTTCCTTTGGCCATTTGGAGAAAGAAATGAAGAAGGAAAGAAAGAAAGAGAGATAAGAAAGTCTCCCATGGAAGAAAAAGTGAAGAAGAAGAGAAGGGATCAAGGTAAGTTTTGTTCCTTCTTCTCTTTATTTTAAGTATGCTTGAATGTAAAGTAAGTTTATTTGGGGATGCCATCTTAGATGGAAGAAAATGAAGATGGAAGCTCTCTTAAAATGAAAATTTAAAGATTCAAGAAGAGGTAAGGAATGGCCCCATGGGAGGGTGGCCTTGCAATGGGTTGTAAGTATGTTCATAAATGTATATGTTGCATTTGGCATGTTCTTTTATGTTCATGAGACTTATGGCCATAGGTTAGTTTGAGAACATGGTTGAAATGGTGGGTTGATGGCTCTAACCTTGGAGGGTTGTGAGGGCAAAGAAACCTAACCACACTTGCATGCATTTGGCATCATATAATCTTGTTATGTTCATATTTATTTTTCATTGCACCCTTATTGAGCTTAATAGCTCATGAGATTTTTACCCTCACATGTAGGTTATGAAAGCATAGTAAAGTAAAGGCAATGGTGGCATGGCTTGTGGAAGCATGGAAACAAAGATTCAAGTGTATTGCATGGTTTAGGGAAGCCTACCTTGTTGTGTTTGGTTTATGAGATGTAATTTTATTTGGTTGTTAATGGGTTGTTAAAGTCTAAGATCATGTGTGTATTTTATATTTTAGAATGCTTGAATTTATATTGAAATGAGATAATGGCTTATGGCATGATGAAGCCTAAAGTTTGGTGAAGTCTTATTTTTGGAATGTTATGGAAGCATCAAGAGTTTGGTTTAAGCCTTAATTATGGAGTAATAAAGGCAAAATTTGAAGGATAGTGAACTATATTTATTTAGTTTAATTTCTGAAAAATTTGGGTTTGGAAGCCCAAATAAAAGAAAAAAAAAAGAAATGAAATGAAAATGGTAGCAATAGGCAACAAGCTGGGGCGCGCGGCCAGTGCGCAGCTGGGCCCCGGGGCGCACCGTGGGCCTCGCCGGCCAATTTTTTTTAAAATTTCTGAAAAATTTAGGAATTTGGGGCATTTCTTAATTGATTTTGGTCCCCGGAGGAATTTTCAAAATAAATGAATTTTTCAGGCATTTTTGGAAATAAATGCCAAAATTCGAAAAATGAAAATTTTTGAGTTTTTCCTCCAAAATTGGTAATCAATTAATAGATTGATTTAAATGGTGATTTCTATGGAACTCGGTGAAATTCTTGGATGGAAAAAGAATTAAATATAAATAAGAAAATGGTAGTTGGGCATCTTCATGAGTTTTCTTTATAGCCAAATGCGATGTGATTGAAGCGTAATTCTGCTAGTGAATCCTAGGGTTGAGGGAAGAAGAGGACGAACCTAGTTCCCACCTAGGGCGTTTCATTTTGAAACATGATCCACCCTTCACCAAAGGCCGAGCAGGTGGACAATTCGGGTAATTGTTCACGAGTAACACCCGTAAGTGGGAGCGGGGCGTTACAAGTTTAGAGATCAAAAAATCCATCTCTACACCCATAAAATTTTGTCTAAATGTTTTAGAGACGAATTTTGGTTCGTCTTTAAAAGGATTGTCACTAAACAATTAGCAACAGATATTTTTGTTCTATCATTAAACAATTAGAAATGGAATTTCTTCTATCTCAAAAAAAAATTTCTGTCTCTAATTTGGTTGGGTATTTAGTCTCAAAATTTGACAGATCTAAAATCCAGTCTCTAAATTAGAGACAAAAACAAATTTTGTCTCGATTTCGAATTACAGAGGGAAAAAATTTTGTCTCAAATTTTGAGATGAAATGTTTTCTATCTCTAACCTTTTTGTCTCTATTTTGAATTAGAGACGGAAACGGGCAAAAAACTTTAGAGACAGATATAATTTTATCTCTAAATTAGCTATGGAGGAAAAACAATTATCAATCACCGACCACCACGTGGCAGATTTGATAATTACAATTGATCATTGGAATCTCCTTGGTTTAGTGACCAACATCCCTAAAAACCAAAAACGATCCAACAATCGAATCTCAATAGATCTGAAAATTAATATTTTGGAGAAAGGCTACCTGTTTCTAGAAGGGCATTGCTAGCCACCGTCCATGGTAGATTTTGATAATCTGAACTAATTATCGAAATAGCATTGTTCTGATGTGACCAACATACCCAAAAACCAAATTGATACGACAATAGGATCTCAATAGTTCTGAAAATTAATTTTTTGAAGAAAAAAAGGGCTATTGTTTCTTGAAGGGCATCGTCAGCCACCAACTATAGAAAATTTTGGTAATCGAAACAGATCATCGGAATGGTTTTGGTTTGGTGACCAACATATTCAAAAAACAAAATGATCCAACAGTCGGATCTCAATAGATCTAAAAAATAATTTTTTTAAAAAAATATTACCCATTTCTGAAAGGACAATGTCGGGCACTGTCTATGGAAAATTATCACGACCAGAATTGTCTTGGTCTGGTGACCAACATACCCAAAAACCAAAATGACCCATCGGTTGGATTTCACTAGATTTGAAAATTAAAATCGGAGAATATTAAGTTCTTACCTTAAATAGGAGAAACTCCAATCGCCGACATTTGGGACGGCAATTAGTTGTAGGAGAAGGAGCCAAATAGTCGATGCTTGCTAGCTGGGGAAGAAAAGCAGGAGACACAGGCTAGAGCTAAAAAAAATAGGTGAAACGAAGGAGAAAAAGAAAATAAGGAGAAAATAATGAAGGACTTTCATCATTGTTGGTTTTTCTGGCAATAGAATGTTCACACATATATATATAGAGATTTAAAGATGAAAATTAGAGATAGAATTTTTCGTCTCTATTTTGAACAGAGACACCCAAAATCAGAGACGAAAAAATTTATGCCTCTTATTCCAAAAAAAACTTCAGAAACGAAAATTTTCACATCCCTAATATCGAGCAAAATTTGGAGACAAAAACATGTGTCTCTAATTCTGGAAAAACTTCAAATATGAAAAAAAATTCGTCTATAAAGAATTTATTTCATATCTAACATTGAGAAAAATTCAAAGTTGAAAAAAAAAAAAAATCAGTCTTTGGTTCCTAAAAAACTTCAAAGAAGGAATTTTTTCCTTCTCTAATATCAAAGATGGAAAATTTTCATCTATGATTTCTCCTTTGACGGAAAAAACTGTCAAAGACTGAATTTTTTCCATCTCTGATTCGGAAAACTTTTAGAGACGAAATTTTTCCATAAAAAATTCCATTTTTAAAGCCTTCTCTAGAAGATATTTTGCTTATTCTGGTCGTTCATCTCAAATTCCAAATTTTTTCCCATCTCAAAATCTATCTCTATTACAGATGAAATTTATTTTCGTCTCTAAAATCTGTCTCTAAATTTGATTTTTTTTATAGCGTGTTATACCTTGAAAACCCTAAAAGTACTAAAAGTTCATACTCGAGTAACCTAACGTATTACTCAACTACATACTTGTCGAAGTTATTTAACTACAAACACTTTGTACTCGAGTAATTTACCTATGAGAATTTAAAATATTTATATTATTTCTCTGATTGAACAATCTAATAGATGCATTTAATGTTTGTGAACGTTGCTTGTATTGACCTGTTGCAATAGCACATATGGTATGCATTTGCATGAGCATTGAAGTGTTTGTGTTTTCAATTTAAGGGCTAGAGGGTGGTATTCGAATGCATGTGTGATCTAGGGCTTGGTATTCGAATAGGGCATGGCATATCCGAATGGGGCTCGTCATAATCGGATGTGCCTTTGGCTTTTGTGTCTTGTATTTAGATGAGGGGCTTAGTATTTGGATATGTGGAAGTTTCTTGAGTCTAGTAATCGGATATATGGTGTAGAATTTGGATATGCTTTGTATTGCCTCTCATATATTCGGATATGAGGCTTGGCATTCGGATATGGTGGGGATCCCTTGATGCGAGCATAGGTAGATCCCTTTGGTTGCATCCAAAAGCCCACGAACAAGTTGAGCATCATCCCAAGAAAGCTAAACCAGATTCAAGTAACAAAACAAAATAAGAAAAAGAATGATATAGATGCCACACTCCAGAATAAGAGAAGAAGAAGTTGGGAGTGATAAGCCTTGGAAATTGAACGCCACAAGATTGGAATAATCTTGATAAGTCTTGAGTTCTTGGAAAAACCAAGTGAGAAAGTTCTCCTTTCAATAATCATGAAAATTAACCAACCTTTTGAAGTGGTTACAATTCCCTTTAAATAGAAAAACAAATATGAAATAACTACCATTCTAAAATAACTACCCATAATCCCAATAACTACCCACTACCCAAATGCTTAATAACTACCAGCCACATACTCACCCCACTACCTTAATGGCTGGTGCCCTCTCTCTCCATAATACAATTTAACAAATTAAACAACTATTTTGTTGGCCAGCTACACTTGGATATAAGCTTTGATGCCATGTGTCATCTTCTAATGGCTGTCAGGTGTCATCTTCTAATTGGTTAGCATGCTGATTAAATGGACATAAGCTTAAGTTCCACTTGTTGTCTTCCAATTGGTAGATCCATCAGTAAAGGCTTGTTTGGCTCGAATGTCTTCAATTAGCCCATTAAGTGTCTCTCTCATTTTCTTTGCCTTTGCTCGGGTGATGGACCTCCTTATAGGCTTAGAGGATCTTTCACATCTTTTATAGCTCCATTGATCTCATCATCCCTTGTCTCTTGTATTTGAATAGGTAGCTTAATATCCAGATATCCCTCTTAAGTCTTTATCCCTTGCATTCGGATGGTTGCTCTGGTATCCAAATGGGCCTTCTCATATTCGGATATCACCTAAGGTATTCGGATGAGCTTCTCTAAGATCACCTTCTCAGGCCACTTTCTCATCCAAACCGACTTCGAGGCAATGGTGGAGGCCCTCCAATCTTGCCAAGTATCTATACCCACTTTCATCTATCTCTTGCCTATATAAACTGAGTGAGAGGGAGAAGAGAAAGTATTCTCAGAAGTGTTCAGCCGAGAGGTAGAAGTACAGAGAGCTGGAAGAAGAGGAAGAAAAGAAAGAATGAGGAAGATTCGATTTCACTTCGTTACAGGCAAATTCTTTCTCCTCTTCTCCTTTGTATACGAGTTCCTACCTTTCATTCCTTTTCATGTTTGTTGAGTTTGGGACTCTATCTGAGAGGTTAGTTGTTATGCCAGTTTGGGAAGGCCTCGATTGGGTTTTGAACATGGCTACGGAGAGTTAGTTTCCCTCTCCAACTCTTTATGGAATGAAGGTAGGTCACTGCGAGGATAGGTTCTAGTTATGGGTGGTGACTATGGTTGCTGTATTTTCTATACTTTTCCAATTCATACGCATGCAGGGGCTGGGGATTGTGCATTTGGGGGTATCCATGTGACTAGTGTGCTTGGCCATGAGCATATTAGGTTGGCTCCATACTTAGGTTATCTAGGCACAAGTATTGCATCGTATGTGTTTTCCTATGTGGGCGAGCATAGCCTAATGCATGGTTTATGGGGCCTATGTATCACGTTTATGCTCATATATATGACACTGCATTATATACGTACATTGCATGGTTTCTGGCGCCATGTGGGTGTGTCCAACTATTTACAGACGTGGTTAGCGTCCTGGGTTTTACAGACGGTTATGTAGTGCCAGGTTTATTTATGGAAACAATCAACGTGCCGGCTTGGGTTTTGGTAGCGCCAGCTTGAGGGAGCTTTGGCTCGAGCTGTAACACCCCACTTTCTCAGGGGTGTTATAACTTGGAACAATTTTGGGATAATAAATTTTTTTCTTTCAAACTTAAAGCTAAATCATATCATTTCTCATGTCTATCCCAAAATTTCCATACATCTTCTTGAAAGAGAATCATTATACACATCAAATGCAGAAGCAATGATCGAACCTAACATCTTAACATTAATCAAAATTCAGTTCTTACATCATCGTTCCTCAACATAACTTAATACAAAGCATAAGTTCTCAACTAACATTAACCCTGAATAGGGTTATACATCATCAGTATTTCAAAATGTCCATAATTCAAAGTAGCAAAACTTAAATACATGGGCTACATTACATACATTACGTTCATCATTCAATTTATCATGCACTTGGCTAAATGCTATTACATGCCTCATTCATTCTCGTTTCTGCTACAATCTCCATCTAGAACGTTTGAATATTTCAGGGGCAAAGCCCAAGTTAGAACGTTTGAATATTTCATGCCTCATTCCCTTACTTAGATGATGAATCATCTAAGTAAGGGAAACAATAAACATATTTCGTGCATGAATACAAAAAGCAAACTGCAAAATGTCATTTCCATATCATTTCTGTTTGAGTCGACCGCACCCAACTGCTGCTCCCCATTTTTGTAGCCTCTTTACCAAGCCGAGGTGTGCATAATCCCAAACCCTTATGCAATGTATGATCAATAATATCATCATGAACATATGCACATTTCATCATCAGTACATGTAAATGCAATCTACATGATATATTCACATCAAGGCATGACAACATGATAAAATCAATTACTTAAAATCGGATTTTGGGTTGAACCACTTACAACCCAAGCATTTTCCACAAAACTAAATTCAGTTGGGAAGTACCACTTACCTTCTCAAGCTTATCGGGCTACCTTGATATTCGTGCCTTGCCTTGAAATTCGTGCATTGTCTCAATTTATGTGTCAACCTCAAAATTCACACAAGTCACTTCAACTTTAAGCCTCACAGCATCCTAATCACCATATTTGTTTAACTAAGCATTAAAACCTATTTTTCCATAATTTCTTGCATTTTCTTCTCTATTTCATCCTATTTTTCTGCAATAAATCCAAACTAAATATCTCTCAAATATTTCACTATGACAATTCATAAAATAATATTCCTGAATTTTTAAAATTTTCTAGAAAATTTTACTTACCTTAACTTAGCCTCTCATGCTTCATCGGTATGCGTGTCATATCCTCGAAACGATTGCCCGAATAATTTACTTGACTTTGCATGCTCCTCTAGTCCCAAATAAATTTCTAGAACGATTCGATATTTTTTTGAGAATTTTCCCCATTTTTTTCTCTATTTTTCTTCTATTTCTTTTCTTTTCCTTTCTTTTCTTTTTTTGTTTTGTTTTCTTTTCTTTTCTTCTTCTTCTCCACTTCATCTTCTTCACGCCTCCTGCAACGCACGCTGCCATGCGCGAGCATGGCCCAGCTTCGCCGGCGCGGCTTCGCCATCCTCGCCGCCACGCACGCATGCACCATCGTGAGCCGCCATCACCGCGATAACCTCCCTACGCGTTGCAGCTTTGCAGCGGCTGCCATGGCCACGCACGAGAGCTTCCTGTGCGGCCAACCTGGGCCCGCTTTCGGCCTGGCAAGCAGCTGCACCAACCTCCATCGACTTCCATCAACCACCGCGCCACCACTAGCAAGTCGTCGCTCGCCGCGAACAACCACGACCAGCTTCCCCTACTTTGCTGCCATGCTGCCCAACTGCTGGAAGCTTTCTTCGGCCACCATCCACGATCAGCCCTCAATTTCACTCTTTTGATCTCTCTCTCTTGCTTTTCTCAGATTGCCTAGCCCAAGCTCGGACTCTCTCTCTCTCGCATCTCTCGGCCCTCGGCTTGCTCTTTCTATCTTCATCTCCATTTTTCTTTCATCTCTCGACTTGCTATTTATAGGCAACTTACTGCCCCAAATCAGCCTTGTCATCACCTATTGCATGAAAATCACTGTATTGGTAGCCATGATTTAGCAGAGGGATGGCTTAAGGATGCAGGGAATGGCTGGGACGCTTGTAGAGGCATGGCCTCACATCCGCACGGACACATATCATATATATATATATATATATATTACACTATAATAATAAAGAAATACATTTTTAAATACCCAATTCCATCTCTATATCACTTGAGCAACTCCTTAATTGCAAATACATCCTCAATTATCAAATTAATTTACATTATGATAGCGAAAATCCACAATTAATAACTTAAAGCTTACTCGATAAGGACGATTTAGCCTTTGCGCCCTTACGGGACCTTGTTTCATCTCGAAACTACCAAAGGGTTGCTCATTACGAAAAATCGAAACCCCCTCAAGCTTCCATTGACTTCCCAGGAGTCTTCTATGATAATTCGATTTTGTAACCTAAATAGCAACTGTATTTTAGCTGTACCGAAAAATGACTTAATTCCAATTTCTTTTATTACCATAAATCTTATCTTGGAACGCTCATCGAGTTCATATCATTTTTCTTAGACAATTTCACTCCGAGGCATTCCCTTTAGTCAATTCGGTACTTATAACTGCAATCAAACCAATTTTTCAGTATTCTTAACTTGCTTAAATTATGTGGCAACCTCACGAAAATATGGGTTCTTACACGAGGAGTTGCTCATGTATTGCCTTTCAGGGCAGTGACAGGTTTGTGATAGGGTCTTGGGTGTCATTATGTCTTATGTGGGCTCCAGGGACTGATATGTGCATATTTTATTATGCGACATTTCTCTTTGTTTGTTATGTAATTCGTGGACATACCTTGTATGGTTGTTGCATGTGGGGAATGGTTTACTCTTTAGCTTCCATACTCTTGTCAACCTTCCCTTTCTTATACATTTGTTGAGTCTTGTGACTCACTCTTGCTTCTCTTCGTTCCAAGTACGAGCAAGGACAAGGTTGGGGGCGAGCTTAGTAGTTTTTTACCCATCTTGTTAAATGGTGTGCAGGGTAGTCCTAGCAGATCCTGTTTTGATATGTATCTGGTGGTGTAGAGCCAAGGTTGTTTTCCTTTTGAGTACTTGGCTCTGTTTTGTGTACATATATATATATATATATATACCATGTAATCCTGAGGGCTAGTTATCTTTCATATGCATGTCTAGGATGTGAGTTTTACTTCCTTGTGTGTTTCTCTTATATGTGTTCACGTGATCCTAGTTGAGCATGCATGGCAGGCCATGGTGGTTCTTCTGATCCATTTTCTTTTTTGGGGCTCTTTCTTGGGTTCTTCAGCTTGGCTGGGGTATCTGGGTAGGGGTTCTACATTGCTTGTTGTGCCAATGTGAATATACATTTTTGCAAAAGATTTCATGCCATTCTTTGCCTTTTGAATAGAGTTGTTCATTTTGAAATTTGAAAAAGAAAAGCACTGATGTGATCTGTTGCAAAAAGAAAAGTCTTTCTTTTGGCATATATATACATATATATGTATATAGCTTTTATTGAAGCAAGCAATGAAAAAGTAGAGAAAAAGAGTTTACATATTGAAAAAAAAAAAACTTGGATTGAAAGAAAATAACAATACATATACACATTTGAAACCTTCCAAGCACAAGTTCGTTCATCTAATCTTTCATTGAAAGCTATTCAAGTGTTAAAACCAACCTTTCAAATATGAATACAGTTATTGAGTGTTTTCTCTATTTATCTTGTATTATTCTTAAGAGAAAACCTTGCAATTTCAGACATTTTTGTTTGGCTCATTATCCATCACTCGTAAAGTGAGGTTTGAGGATGAGTGCTTGAGTTGAAGTGCAAAAACAATGTAAGGGTTAACCTTGCTCCGTCAAAAAGCTTTATAATTTTGAGAGGATAGTGTTTTGTCTCCACAAAAAGCACTTAACTAGTGGATGTTTCAAAATCCTTTACAAGTGTTAATATAGTGGATATAGGTCTTGTAAAGAACCACTATAAATCCTTTGCCTTTTATTTTGTGTTCTTTGATTGTGTTCTTTTTGTGATTTGTTGTATTTCCACTTGATTTTAAGAATTTGAAGTAAGTTTAGTTCACCCCCTCTTAAGCTAACATTTTTTAACAGTATGTGACTCACCATTATTTAATATTAGTATATCATACTAATAAAAGGTAGTAAACTCATGCGTTGGTTCATACTAGATTAATCAAAGTCTTATTCTAGGAATCTAAGGAACAGAAACAGTTTAAGAGTTCTTGTACTAAATAATCTTATCCACATATTCTTAACAACTTAAAAATAATATTTTTAACAAGAAGTCTAGGGAAACATTCACATAAATATGAAGAGTTATGAATGAAAAACTATCATTTTATAAATATAATGTGCCATTATACATTAAAATGCCCATTTAGATGTCATCTATCATTAACAGTCCTATCTCTATCGATAATTATTTTAGGGTTTTAACTTTTAAACAAAGAAAAAGCGTAGTTGTCTAGTTCATTGAATGTTCGAGTTGAGAGGGAGAAAATGAGGGATTTTATTCTAAAGAGGGTTAACTGATTTTTTTTATCTCAAATAGATCCTGGATTGGACTGGAGTAAAAATCGATTTGTTTATGTTAGCTGATAAAGGATTAAATCTATAGCGATAGGTATTAAAATAGACTAGTTTTCTAGACCAAACAAAAATTTGAACACCTTTAAGTGCAAAGGGTAGAAGGGTTTTGGGGGACTTGAGCTTTTGAGGAATATTCTTGGTTATTGTGAAGGCTAGGAAGTCTTTAGGTTCAATGATGGTAGTGGGTGGTTCTCGACAATCAATGGTGAAAGGATTCAATGGTCAGTAATGGGAAAAATAAGGATAAGGTGTTTATGAGTTGTGAGAAAAATATCTTTGATGGTTATGTGATAGGGATGCCATCGAAAAGCAATGGTGAAGGAATACCAGTCATTGATGATCGATAAGGGTGTGTTCGTGGTGGCGATGCATAATAAGTAAAGCTTTACAATTGATACCTTGATGTTGATGGAAAATCTAACCGTTAGAGTTGCTAAAGGGCACCGGTTGATGATGGCAATCATGAAAGAGGATCAACAATCAATCATCAGAGCAAATTTTTTATGCATTCACTAAGAAACCCAAAATTAGAGACATAAACTCTTGCAATTAACCAAAGTAGCTTTTGTAATGAGTGCCATACTCATTTGGCTAAGTTGATTAAGAACATTAAGATGATAAGTTTCATTCACACTTTCAAAAGTAGTAATGGAGTTGTGGATTCATCAGCAACGATTGTTATAGGAAGAGAGAAGTAGTTTATCACTCAGATCTAAAAGTCTCACTATAAGAAATGGCTCATTCATTTTAAATAGTTATGAGACATTTCATCTCGGAATATGATAATGTAACTAGTGTGTGAAATTTAAAATAATGAACTCATAGTTACTTATACATGAAAAAAGAAAATTCCCATCAAATTGATTAATAATTATAAAAATGTCAATCATATTATATATTAAAAGGACCCTAGGATAATAATTTGGCTAAATTTAACAAACCACCCCTATGGATTACTTAATTGCACCAATCTCCCCTGTGTTTTATTGGTTATAAAAGGAACCCAAATCAAACCTAGATTTAGGGTTAATATTCATCTTGGACCTAGATGAACAACAAACTTAAAATTTATGGGTTTGAGAAGAATAAAACAAGATTTGGAATTGATTTATTAAGCCCAAATCATGTTGTGTTTGTTCAAAGATGAGAAAGAAAGAGAAAGAGAAACATTTTTGTCTTCGTCAATTCAATTTCATTTTTGTCTTCATCGCATTGGTTTAATTTCATGATGAAGGAACCCATCTAATTAGTTTAAAGTATCCCAAACTCAAATCTAAGTTCTAGAAAGAAAGAGATAGGGAGATATAAATGCTGGTATTTTGATCATTTAAAAAATATTAAAGGCTATTGTGGGTATTTTGATCATTTAAAAAATATTAAAGGCAAAACTGATGTGTAAACATAAAAGTCAAGAGAAATCAGTGTGGTTCTTTAAACCCTAAATTAGGTTCACAGATAGGTTAATAATTTTGGTATGAGAACAACTTGACAGCCTTTAAAGCCAGCACAAGCTAATTTCGTTCTGTTAGGTGACTTGAACTAGCTAGCACCCCCTTTCCCACTAATGGTTGGTTGGTTGAAAATCTCGAACTTGTAATTAGTCAAGAGGGTGAAGTTGAACAAACCAGTGTTTATCGCCACCTCCCTCAACCAAATCTCATCAACTTATCCCATCTGTTCAAAAATGTTTTTCCCTCTCTAGCACCTAATCAAGGCCAGGCTCTCTATAAATACCGATTTACAGGCACGCACATCCTTCATCCGAGAAAAGCTACAACGTCCATCATCGTCATCATCACTTTAAATTACTTCTATCAAGTTAACATTAATGGCTGCTTCAGAATACCGCTGGGTTCTATCTCTGGTGTTGGTGCTATGTCTCTGCAGCACCCAGATGAGTCCGACTTCGGCGGCCAGACAACTGCTCCAAACAGTGCCCACGATTCCATCTCTGCCCAAACCCACGCTGCCTCCCTTGCCAGCGATTCCTACTGTTCCTCAGGCCACTTTACCGCCGTTGCCATCTGTCCCAACATTGCCAAAGCCGACTTTGCCGCCGCTGCCAACCATCCCGACGCTTCCTATGGCCACACTGCCGCCGCTGCCCACTACTATGCCCGCCATCCCGACAACAATCCCGTCCATTCCTTTCCTCTCACCGCCTCCATCAAATTAATTAATGCTTGGCATTTCTATTCATCTTTCTCGTGCTTAGACTACTGGGCATGATTGAGATATATATATATATATATAATTAAGTTGTTGGGAAGTTTGAATATGCATGGCTCATACGTGAATGTGTCATCTGTATTCATTTTATGTATTATTTTGGTGTAACGAATAAAGTATTTGCTTCTGTTTTATTTATGGTTCTTTTCTTGCTTATAAAGTGAACTGTCGTCTTTTTTTTCTTGTAAATAAAAATTTATAAAACAAGAAACCGCAAAAAGTGTCTACAGCAAAAAATTAAGGCATACCCCCATTCAGTACAAAGAGACTATACAATAGCACTTCAGCTAATACAGGAAATAACAAATGATTACAGAGCTGGTCTCAAACATGTGAGGCAAAAAAAAACAAAATGATGAAAGAGAATAGAAGACAAAGGAAAACAACAACAGACACCCCCAAAAAGAAAGGGCCAAGAAAGAACAGTAAAGTGGCCTTGAGGGGAACGTGCTACGCTGGAAACCACCCACTACCAAAGACAACCCCCATTTTGCAATGAAATTTACAGGAGGAAATTGTCAAATTCCACGGTATTAGTCCAGAAGCCCCAACGGAGGATGGGATCTAGCCAGCTCGAAGCCACCAAAGAACCACAAAACTACCTTGAAGGGAGGGGGGAACTGTCAATTCCAATAACCTCCATCCACCAAGACAACCCTCTTCGACGATAAAATTTGAAGCAAGAGCAACTGTAAAATTTCACGGTACTCGATTGTCGACTCAGTGGAGAAGGGAAGCTGGTCGGATGGAATCTCCAAACGGCCACAAAACACAACATTGAAGAAAGAGAGAAGCAAGGCAAAGAAGGGGAAGAGGGGAGGGGGAAAGAAAAGATGAGAGACTTGACCCATATGCTTAGAGAGGTAGAGGGAAGTATATGGATATCTGATGTGACCCAAATGCATACCCAACTAGTGAACCTGTAAACATAGCTGACTCATAAACAGGATGATTAGTAGCATCTGATAACACAATATGATTGCAAGAAAAATAAGTAATGAGGAATTAGGTCAAACAATAATGCAAGAGACGGTAGAAATGGGCAAAAGCCAAACCTTGCAATGTTCGAGGGCGGAGAGGCGTGCGCCTGGCACTTCGTCCTTGCTGTCATGCTCCTCCTTCATGCGTCCATCCAAACGGTTACAGAAACGACAAAGAAATCATTCCGAATCTCGTCCCTTGCTGTTAAAAACGATCGACAAAATTTAAGGAACCAGTTGATCGATTTTTATTGGTCAGCAAGGTCCGATCGACCGGGTGGCTCTAAGCAACAGTAAATCTTTAGCACCAACATACAAGACAATTGTACTACCTCTAGTCCAAGGACTAGTAACACAATCGAAACTAGTAACAGATCATAGATCCTCTCAACTATGCGATCCATCACATTTAATAGATGTTCAACTAACATCCACCCACATGTCTGTTATATCCTTCTCATAGATTATAGTATGTGACTAACAATCATTTAATCATTAGTATCTCATACTAATCAAAAGTAGTAGCCTATGTGTGGATCCGTAATTGATTAATCATAGTCTCCTTCTAAGAAATCTAAGGACTGTGAATCACTTTAAGAAATTCTTAATCCAAATGTCTTTGTTACATATGCTTAACAATTAAAAATAAGACCTTATTTTAAAATTTAAGGATTTATTCATATATATATATAATGGAGAGATATAAATGAAGATATGACCTTAAAATATGAAAGCATATTTTATTATATTAACAAGATATACATCATTAGTCTCATAATACATTTGCTAGATGTCATATAAATCCAGTATTAAGGGCACTAACATTAGTAGGTGATAGGGCTAGAGGAGACGAAAGAGATAGAGATGGAGGTAGAGATGGAGGTGATGCTGGAGGTGATAGTTGCGATAAGCCAGCAACAGCGATGGGGTTGGAGACGACAATGGAGAAGGAGGTGGAGATGGAAGTGACGAAAGAGAAAATGGTAAAAGGATGAAGGGTAGAGGGATAAGGTTGAAAATATCATAATTGTTGGAGGTAAAAAATTTTAAATATTTGATCAACTAAATAAACTATGTACAGTGTTTTGAGAAAAGTGAGGGGGTTGGGGGGCTTTTCTAAAACGTTGTCAAATAGCGTTTAAGCTCGGCAACATTCAAATTCTTTAATTTTTAACTAACGTATAACTAAAAAATCTATATAGTGTTTAACCATCATCAATAACTTATATATGGTCAAAATGTTGAGCCAAACACCCCCATAATGGTGTCAATGAATCTAGTCTCGTGAGTGGGTGATTGTCTAATCTCACTAGTACTGAAAAAAAAAAAAAAAAAAAGATGTTTCACTTCCAATTAGTTCATTATAATAAACCAAAAAAAGAATAGAAATTGGAAATAGGTAGATCAAACCTCTCTGCTAACTCTACCAAGATTATAGTTAATTATTTAATTTAAATGCATCTAAATTAAACTCTAAATTTCAAGGATATATATTTTCTTTTCAACATATACTCAACATAATTTAAACCTCACCATCTCATTCTACCTTCTCAGCATATCAACTTAAAGGAATGTGTTAAGACAGGTAATATCAATCACATCAGTGGAAGTAGAATCGAAATCTCGAATATATATAACCATAATTCATTTATTCATAATATAAAATTCGAACCATCGTTTGACATGACACCTTCAAAACAAAATACATAGAGATTCATCTCTCAACAACAACTACTAAACACCTCAGATATAGACAAAACATACGTTAAAGAACACCAACGTAAATGGCGGCTACATCTTGATAACCCCTTTCCCTTTATAGTCGTTGCTTTCGCCTGAAAATTTTGAATATCCTAAGGATATAGTTCAAATTAGATGTTGAATTATCTAAGTGAGAGTTCAAAAATATTTCCATGAATATTTGTAAAACCATGAATAAAACTGAAAAATCCCTACATGTCCCAACTTAAGAGAATCCCACACAACACTTAACCCTAACCAAGAAAAATGCATTTTCTCTAAAGGAAACACAATCTCATCAACACATTAGCATAACACAATCTTTCTTAAGAGGGACAACCCAACACATGAACCCAGGTATCACCCTTAAATCATGTTAGGCATTACGCTCCCACTCAAAAGTATTCCGAATCTCAACACAACCCTGGCCTCAAAAGGATCAACACTATCCCTGGAATCAACGTCCACCTGGGCAATAATGTTATTTCTCCAAGGAACCTTGGGTGGTGTCCACTCTCAGCCCCACCACTTGAGCCAACATCCAAGGTGATGTCCACTTTCAGCCTCGCCACTTAAGTACCATAAGGTGAAGTCCGTCTCAGCCCTGTCCCAAGTGGGTCACATAACATTAATCTTTGTCACGCATCCCGAGTGTTATCACTCAAGCGCCACACACAGGTTGATAACCCACATCCCACATGGACCACACATAAACATACCAATGCCACAACACAAAACATGCATCATATAAACTCAACATTTTAAAGCATGAATTTATAATACACGAAATTTGATGCACAAGTATAAAACAATTTGGGACTAACCTCCCACGTGAAACCAACCCATCGTAGGTCAAATAATTTGTTTAAAACAAATCAAGCATAGGGTCAATCCACCCAAAATAATCCAAGTTTTTTAAGTAAGAACACTCACAAGTTTGGGGTAAGAACCACTCACAAGTCAAACCATTTGTATAAACAAGCCAAGTATTTGTAGTAAACTACTCACCTCGAACATAACTCAGATTGCCTCGAATAATGTGCCCAGTCTTGATTTTCATGCCAAACCTCAACTAATCGCACTAATGTTCAACCTCGAGCCTTAACAATCCCTAAACATCATATTCATTCAAAAGAATATCACTATCTATTTTTCTCATAATTTCTCCTCATTTTCTCCTTATTCTTCCTCAATAATTCCAAACTGAATATTTCTCATATATTTTTTCAAATATTTCTCTATAACAATTCATAAAATAACTTTCTTGATTTTCTAAAATTTTTTAGAAAATTTTACTCATCTTAACTTGGCCTCTCAGACTTCTTGGTATGCGTGCTCTCACCTCGAAACGTGTTCCCAATCAATTTTCCTGGCTCCAAGCATGCTCTTCTAGCCCCAAATTAATTCCTAGAATTTTTAGAGATTTTTCCATATTTTTTTCTATTTTTCTTCTTTCTTCTTTCTTCTTTTTTCTTTTTCTTTTTCCTTTCTTTTCTTTTCTTTTCTTTTTTTCTTTTTTCTGTTTTGTTCTTTGTTCTTTGTTCTTTCTTCTTTCTTCTTTCTTCTTCTCCTTCTCCTTCTTCTCTGCCTCCTATTCTTATACACGAACAGCCTGTGCACGCCCCTGGGCCACCTACCGCCTCCGCCGGCCGCTGCTGTGTACCACTGCCCATGCGACCACCATCGCGACTGCTGTTGGCCGTCGCTGCCCCAGCTCTGCCGATCGCGATTGCTGCCGCTACCATGGCCGCACTTGGCTGCTGCTACAGCTAGCATCTACCATTACTTCTTGACGTCAGCCACCTCCTACCACTCTCGTGGCTGCCTTCAGCCACTACTTGCTCGCCGAGCTTGCTACCTCTGTAAGACCCCATTTTAGCATAAGGCTGTCACGTCATTTAAGTGAGATTAAAATACTAGAAAGTGGGTTTGATAATAAAATAAGTCACTGAATCGACCGAAGGGAGTACCCCGAAGCTTAGATATCGAAGGAAAATAATATAGTATTAACGAGCAATTCAAGAAGTAATTTTTAGCATCGAAAGAAATTGGATTGGGAACAGTTTTCGGCATAGGTTCGGTTCAGGCCGAAAAATTGAATTGTCGTGAGGGACTTCCGAAATGTCAACAGAACCCTTGAGAGACCTTGGTTTTGTAAGTAGAACAACCTTTGAGCGATTTTGGGTTAAAACATGAGAGTTTGTAGTCAAAACAAAAATTCGGGCCTAAGTGTAATTTCTTAAAATTGCCTAAGGGAGGTCTAAAGGATGATTTTTCAGGATCTTTGGGGATGAAATTGGGATTTTAGAACTTGAGGGTATCAATGGAAATGATAGAAAGATTAGGGGCTTGAGGATAAGGGGCAAAATGCAATAAGAAAAAGTGAGGGGCAAAAGTGCAATGAGCTGAAAGTTGAAGTTGCCATGGCCGACCAATAGGTCTGTCGCCTGCCGATCAAGGCTTCTGACCTTGGGGAACCCAAGGAGGGTGGTCGAGCATGCGTGGGGAGCTAGTCTAGGCCAACATCAAGCCCAAGGATGGCTGAAAAATCGAGAAAATCCGACAAAGGTTCGGTCGATATGTCGTGACCTGTAAATCCGCTTTCAAGGGCCTTTGTCAATGCTTTTGGGTTGCCCTTGAGAAGCTTGAGACATTGGGTCGAACACCCATGACTATTTCGAGGTCTAATTTGGGTATAAATAGAGCTAGGGCTTGGCTGGAAATTTTGCAGCTTTGAAGCTAAAAATTAAGGGTGATATCGTACGAATTGAGGAATGCAATCATAGGGCTTTTGTTGCCCATAAGCTAAGGAAGGATTCTGGAGATTTTCATGTTGGTTTGAGGGGTATTTGAAGTTGGCTGGAGATGGGAAGCGGTGGTGTCGGCCGAAGCTTTGGCCAACCAGTTGAAAGCCTTCCGGTGCTCATTTCGGGCAGCAAGAGGTGGCATCGGGATCGACTTGGAAAGGGCTACCAGTTGATGTGGTCGGAGAAGGATTCCAGTCGTCGGTCAGCGAGGAGCTCGCCGGAGAAGAAGAGTGCATGCAAGTGAGTTATTCTCCTATATTTTTTTGCATTATGCCTAAAAAATTATTTTAGGAATTTTTGTGTAAAAATATTTGGAAAAAGGTTTGAAGAAACATTTATTTTGGAATATTAGTGAAGAAAAATGGAAGAAAATAGAGAAATAAGAAGAAATTTTGAGGAAAAATAGGACTTGATACTTATTGAAATGAATATGATGATTAGGGTGCCTTAAGACTTAAGGTGAAGTGACTTGTGATAAGTTTGAGGTTGGCACAAAAATCGAGGTTGTGCACGCTAATCAAGGCACTCTGAAATTGTCAAATGTTTGAGTTCTTGACCGAAAACTTGATTTCTTATGAGTGTTCTAACCTAAAACCTGGTTTTGTGAGGGTTCTTACCCTAAACTTTATTTGATTACTTGCAAAGGTTTTGTTGCATGTGAACGATTTTAACGTGTGATGATTGTTTTCATGAGGGTAGTTCGTCCCTAAATGTTTATGCATGTGAATTGAATTTTGTGTGATAAATTATGGACATGAAATGATGTTTAAATGATGCATAGTTGATGATGTTGGCATTGACATGTTTGTGTGATATCCATGTGGGATGTGTGTTGTCAACCTGTGTACATGAGGTATTTGAGTGATAGCACTAGGGAAGCATGCCAAGGGAAAATACCCATTGTGATGGGGGCTAAGACCAAACTTCACCCTTGCGAGTCGACAAGTGGCGGGGCTGCAAGTGGACACCACCCAGGATAGGCTCAAAGTGGTGGGGCTGTGAATGGACACCACCCCGGGACCATTGATCTGTAGTATTGTTCCCGAGGTGGATGGTGGATTCCCAAGGATAGTGTTGATCATCTTATAGTCAGGGTTGTGTTGGGATCCAGATGCTTTTGAGTGTGAGCGTAATTCTTAGACATGATATGGGGGCGATACCCAGGTTCATGTGTTGAGGTTGTCCCTCTTAAACAAGATTGTGTTGTGCCAATGTGTCGATGTGGTTGCATTTCCTTTAGAGATATTGCATTTTCCCCAGTTAGGATTAAGTGCTGTGTGGGATTCTCTTGGGCTGGAATTTGTCATGATGTTTCAGTTGTTTCATGTCTTGCATTCATTCATGAAAATGTTTTGAAATTCTCACTTAAAAGTTTCAGCATCTAATTTGGACTATATCTCCATAATATTCAAACGTTCCAAGTGAAAGTAGTGACACTAAAGGAAAAGAGGCTATCGAGATGTAGCTGTTGATTTCATTGGTAATCGTCAGCATATATTTTGTTTATGCTCGGGGTGTTAGTAGTTGTTGTTGAAAGAGGAGACTTCATGTATTTTGTTTTGAAAATCTCATATCAAACAATAGTTTGAATTCTATGGTATGAATAAAGTAAATTCGGTTATGTATTTTCGAGGTTTCGATTCTGTTTCTGTTGATTGATGTGATGTTATGACTAGTCTTAGCTTATTCTTAAGTTAATATGCTGAGATAGTGGATCGGGATTGTCAGCATTTTGATTTATGTTGAATATATGTTAAGAAAAAAAATATATCCCCAAAATTTCGAGATTAACGCCCGCTTCAAGAAAGTGGGGCGTTACAACCTCTGCCCAGCTCTCTTTCTCGGCCACTCTCTTCTCTGTAACTCTCTGCTTCTTCATTCTCCTTCTTCCCCATTTCTCCTTCCTCTTGTTTCTATGTATAAGCAATTCATAGCTTCCCCTCACGATCTTAGCCATCCCTCATTGCGTGAAAATCACTCAAGATTTGGCATAGGCATGGCCACCATTTGCTGATGTATGGGCATCCACACATGCGCACAGGCTTGTACATACATATATATATCATATATTATATTATAATAATAAAAAATTATGCATTTAAATTTTAAATTTTATCTCTATTTTATTTGGATAATTCTCTAATTGCAATTACATCTTTAAACATCAAATTAATTTGTATTACGATACTAAAAATTCAAAATTAATAACTTAAAACTTACTCGATAAGGACGATTTTGTCTTTGTGCCCTCACAGGGCCTTCATTTCATCTCGAAACTACTTCAGAGTTAATCCTTACACAAAATCAAAGCCCCCTCAGGGTTCCGTCGAGTTTTCAAAAGTCCCCTTCGACGATTCGATTTTTCAGCCTTAATCATAACTTTATCGAAAACAGTATCGATTCCAATTTCTTTTAATACTATAAATCCTATCTCAGAATGCTCATCAATATCATATCTTTTTCCTTAGATACCAAGGTTTCAGGGCACTCCTTGCAGTCGATTCGATGACTTATTTTTACTATCAAACCAATTTTCGGTATTCTAATCTCATTTAAATTATGTAGCAACCTTATGCCGAAACGGGACATTACACTTACTATTATTTAATCTAACAAATTTTATGTTTAATGTTGATCTCCTACAAAACACCCATTCCTTTATCTTAAAGCTAGGGACCAACATGGGATATTAAGGATGTAATTTATTTAAATCGAGATGAGTTTTATTGAGCTCGAGTTTGAACTTAGCTCATTAGGGTTCTAGTGAATTCGAACTTGAGCTCGAACTCGTTAAGGATTTATTGAGCTCAAGCTCATCATTTTTTTTTAAATTAAATTTATGAAAACTTATTTTTATATAATAAAAATATAAATATAAATTCTCAAAAAAATATAATAACATTATAAACAAACATAAATATCCTTATCATAAATACAAGGATAAATAATAAAATAATAATTATTATTATTTATTTCAACTCCTTTATAAGCTTGGCTTATTTATGAGTGGAGAAGTTCAACTCCTTTATAACACATGATGAACACAAACGGATTTCTTACCGAATCAAACACGGAGTTGCTTAACTCGTTTACAACCCTATGGGACATCTTGCTCATATAATACTCTTATTATGCTACATCCAACGTTCCCAAGTTGTATCGAGGGCCGACTATGGCTTTTAACTCTAGTGTTTCTAATAGGTTGTGCGAAAATAATAGATAAATACTCTAGTGTTTCTAATAGGTTGTGCGACTATGGATTGACTGCATACTAAAAGCAATTATATATATCTATATATAATATATATAGATATTGCATTCTGAGTTGTAAAATATTTTATAACTTAAATTACAAAAAATAAGTGTAGTTTGGAGTGAAAGTAATGGTTGGTAGAAATAGTAACTTTGTAAATGGTCAAAAGGCATAGGTGAACAAACCAGTGTTCATTGCCACTTCGCTCAACCAAATCTCATCAACATATCCCATCTATCCAAAGCAGTCGAATCCTTAAACACGTAATTAGATTAGGCTCTCTCTATAAATACCCATTTATAGGCATTGTTTTCTTCATCCGAGAAAAAAATACAACTTCCATCTTCATCACTTTAAACTACTTGTATCAAGTTAACAATGGCTGCTTCAACATACAGTTGGTTTCTATCTCTGGTGGCGGTGCTGTGTCTCTGTAGCACCCAGATGAGTTCGACTTCAGCGACCAGACAACTGCTCCAAACAGTGCCCACGATTCCATCTCTGCCTCCCTTGCCGGCGATTCCTACTGTTCCTCAGGCCACTTTACCGCCGTTGCCATCTGTCCCAACATTGCCAAAGCCGACTTTGCCGCCTCTGCCAACAATGCCGACGCTTCCTAAGGCCACACTGCCGCCGCTGCCAACCATGCCGACGCTTCCTAAAGCCACACTGCCGCCGCTGCCCGCTACGATGCCCACCATCCCGACAACAATCCCGTCCATTCCTTTCCTCTCACCGCCTCCATCAAACTAGATCACCCGCCAAATTAATGATTGGCAATATTCCTATTCATCTTTCTCGTGCTTGTTAGAGTGCGCGATATATATAATATTTAGTTGTTGAAGTTTGAATGTGTCTGGCTCATACGTACGTACGTGAATGTGTCATGTAGATGATGAGCTTTTGTGTGTTTGTTTGTTTTTTGTGCGTGGGGTTTAAGATGAGGAGTCATCTTATGTATTATTTTGTTGTAACTTAGAAAATAAATGCTACTGTTTAATTTATGGCTCTGTTCTTGTTTATAAATTGAACTGAGCGCCACTGAATTATTATTATTCAGCAGTACTGTTGATTAACAGATTTTTTTCTATATTTTTTATCAAGTTTTCTATTACATTAATTCATGATTAGACAAGAAAAAAGGGACCAAAAACTACTAGATCAGATAACCAAATTTATATATAGAACTCACACCAACTACTCTTAGATGTGAATTCTGAACTCCCCACGAAAGTTTGAACTCTGATGATGAAAAAGACATCATAATTCATTATTGTTTAAATATATATGAACTCTCCCTCAGTATTATTGGTTATGTATCTTCAAGCAGCTGTTATAGTCTTTAATTAATAACCAAGCAAGCATAATCTTCCTTACTCAACTAATATATGTTATTACTCGACTAACTAGTCAAAAATGTAGGAAGAATCAGACCTGGATCTGCCTTAGGGGCGTGCAAAATTTTGATTTAACCTAAATAACCGAACCTAATTGATCGAAATGATTGGTTTGGTTCAATTTTTGATAAAATTCGATTATATTCTTTTCTTTTTTTTTTGAAAATTTTGGTTTATCAGTTTCGGTTCGATTTTTGTGTTGGAAATACTGAAAAAACTTAATTGACCGTTTTTCCTAAATATCGTTTTTTACCCACATTAGCACTATTTGTCACATGCATTAATAATTAAAGAAGAAAGGCAAGGAAAGAAATAGAATAGAAGTTAGAGAGAAGTAAAACCCTAACCTTTCGCCTCCCTTCGAGTCTTCGACCTTCTGCCTCTGACCTTTGACCGAGAACTGTTGACGTCCCCATCTCCTGTTCATTGACGTCGTTCCCGTCTCCAACCTTTGATTCTTCAACCTTCTTTCCATGCATTCTGCCTTCCCCTTTGCCTTCTCCAAATGTCGACTAAGATCGACCCACCCTTCCCTTTCTCTAATCAGCAACCAAGATTGACCTCCATTTCCCTTCTCCGATCGACAACCACCACCAACCCATCATTCCTTGTCCTCTTTACTCCAACCGGCGACCCACATAAGTGAGTTTCCCTTAGGGTTTTTATTTTTCAATTGTTTTGCAATTTTGTATCTCATTCACTAGAATTCAGTTAATTTTTCAACTCCTTCAATTAGGGTTTTCATTTTTCAATTGTTTTATAGAGGTGGCTGTTGAAATTATTATTGCTCTCATTTGTAAACTAATTATTGATTGTATACTTGTAAGCTGCATGAACTGCCCAAATTTACAAGTGATTGTAATTTACAACAAGTACTATCATTCAATTATTCAATTTTTTTAGTGTTTTTTTAGTTTAGTCGATTTCTTCAGTTTTTCGATTTGTTTGGCTTATTGGTTTTGTTAGTTTTCTTGGTTGTTTCGATTTGTTTGGTCTTTCGTTTTTTCCGATTTTTTTGGTTTCTTCTATCAATTCGATTTTTTCAACTTTTGTTCGAATTTTTCAATTTTTGGTTTCTTCAATTTTATGGGTTCTTTGATTGGTTTGGTTTTTTACTAAAATTTTGTTTGTTCAGTTCATGGATTTTGATCGATTTAATAACCGAACCGATCATCTGCAAACCCCTAATCTACCTTAGTACTCAACTATGACATAAAAAGAGTTGACTTCTTGCTAAAGAACAAAGAAGAGTTAAAATTATACCTAACTAAGGTGTTATGTTAATCAACTTCTAGTTTGCGTTCTCATACTATCACTCGATCAACTACTACTAAAAACAGTTGACTTTGTATCAAGATACAGAGAGGTCGCCATTTTTCACTCAACTAATATAAAATATTACTTGATTTCTAAGATTGAATCGTTGATTAAAGTATAACAAAGGATTACTGTATTAATCGACTTCCTGTATATCAAAAAATACCAATTTAAAATTAATGCAAACGATTGTTAAATAGGTAAACTCGACTAATATACTTTGGTATCATGTCACATTAAGTCCATACTCAAGTACTATGCCTCATACTCAACTAAAAATAGATATTACTTGACTAATATTGAATAATACTTCAGTAGTTTTGGCCAATGATTAATATCATATTCTGATTAAAGTAATTGAGTACGTTCTTTGTGATATGACTCGACTATCTTGTCTTTACACTTAACTATCATATGTCACTACAAAAAAAGAAACCAGGTTTAGAGACCAAAAAAATTGTCCCTACGTACACCCATAAAATTTCGTCTGTAATGATTTAGAGACGAATTTCAATCTATCTCTAAAAGGCTTGTCACTAAACAATTAGTGTAATAACCCAAAAATAAAATAAAGTAATTTTAAAATTTTTTATGAATTTTTCAAGTGACTATGAAGCAGTTCAGAGAATTAGAGGTCAATTTAATAGTTTTAAACAGCCGAATCAATGGAGAAGGGAGTACTTCAGAACTTAGATATCTAAATAAAAGAGTATGACATGGACGAGCATCTTAAGATGAGATTTATGACACTGAAAGAAATTAAAACGGAGACAGTTTTGGTATAGCTAAAACACAGCTTGGAAAATCGAATTAGTGTAAGGGACTTTCGGAAAGCTAACGGAAACCTGAAAGAGCTTCAGTTTTATGTAAGGATCAACCCTGAAGTTGTTTTAAGACGAAACGATAGTCCTGTAAGGACACCAGGGCAAAAGCATACTTATTAAATGACTTTAAGTTATTAATTTTTGAAACTTTGGTATTTTAATCCAAATAAAATTGATATTTGAGGATGTAATTGTAATTATGCAAGGCCTAAAGTGGGATTAAGAATTTAATTGAGGGATTTATACATAATTTCCATGATTTCAATAAATTATACATATAGATTATGCATAGTATATTATATAAATTATATTTATATATAAGTGTGTGAGTGTGTACATGGTGGGCAAGAATTCTACGAGAAATATAATATAATATATATAAATTAGAGTGGTGGCTAAGGTGCTTTGAGGCCAAGGATGTTGCATTTAAATATGTGTATATGCATGGAGCCCAAGTTTAAGACAAGGTATAACTAGGCTTAGGCGCAAGGGGCAGAAGGTAGGGAGAGAAGAGAAAGAGGAGGTGAAAGAGAGAAAGGAGAGGAAGAAAAAGAAAAGGAAAGAAAAAGAGGAAAAATTGGTAGAAAGCTTTTGAAAAATTTTAGAAAATTATTTGAAAATCGAGGAACGCGTTGAGGCTCAGAATTTAACATTTAAAGCCTAACACTAGAGTCGAGGTTGAACTTGAATTTTGAAACATTCTGAATTTCATTTAAGATGAGTGGTTCTACCGAAAAACTGGTTTTGTTACATGTGAATGGTTTAACTTGTGAATGGTTGTTTCATGTGGGAGGTTCATCCCAAAATGTTTTCTATAAGTGCATTGAATTTTGTGCATTGAAATGTCATTTTATGTAATGCATCATTTCATGTTGTGGTTATGGCATTGGCATGTGTATGGGACATAGGTAGTGTTTTCGAGATGCTTTTGAGTGGGAACGTAATCTCTGACGTGATTATGATAAGGTGGGTTCCTATGTTGATGTTGACCCTCCCGTGTCAAGAGTGGTAACGATTGTTCCTAAGGTGTCGGAGAGATGCATTGATGTTGTCCCTCTTAAGCTAGGATTGTGTTGTGTCAATGCATCAATGTGATTATGCTGCCCTTAGAGAGATTGTTCTTTTCCCGTGGTATGGGTTAAGCGTTATATGGGATTCTCTTGGTCTGGGACATGTCGAGATATGTCAGTTTATTCATAGTCTTGCATATATTCATGAAAAATATTTTTGAACTCTCACTTAGATGATTCAATATCTAATTTGGACTTTGTTCCTAGAATATTCAAACGTTTCAGGTGAAAGCAGTGGCGTCGTCAAGCGAAAAAAGGTTATCGAGATGTAGCCGTTATTTACATATTAGATCTATAGTAGGTCTTTAACTTTGTGCGAGATGTTCAATTATCATGTATTTTGTTTTGAAATATGATGTAAAATCATGGTATGGTTTCTATGTTATAAATGAAGCATTTGTGGTTATGTATCATTTAAGGTTCGATCTTACTTCCGCATTTTTTATGATGTTACCTGTCTTAACTTATTCCTTTTAAGTTTGATATGTTGAGAAAGTAGGATGGGATTGTTGGGGATTGATTTATGTGTATTGGATTGAGCATATGTGTGGGAAAAAAAATATTCTCAAAAATCCCAAGTAAACGCACGCTTGGAAAAAGCTAAGTGTTACAATTAACGATGAATATTTTTATTCTGTCACTAAACAATTAGAGACGGAATTTCTTATGTCTCAAAAAAAAAAAATTCCGTCTCTAATTTGGTTGGGTAATCAATCTCAAAATTGGTCAAATCTAAAATGTCGTCTCCAAATTAGAAATAGAATTTTTTCCGTCTCGATTTCAAATTAGAGATGGAAAAAATTCCATCTCTAATTTTGAGAAAAAAAAAATTCTATCTCTAACCTTTTTGTGTCTATTTTGAATTAGAGATAGAAATGGACTTAAAAAAAATTAGAGACAAAAATAATTTTATCTATAAAATTAGCTATGGAGGGAAAAAAAGTATCGATCGCCAACCACCATTCGTGGCAGATTCTAACAATCAAAATTAATCATTGGAATCTCCTTGGTCTAGTGATCAACATCCTCAAAAACCAAAAACAATCCAACAATCAAATCTCAATAGATCTAAAAATTAATTGTAACAACCCGTTAGTGGGTCTAGTCGTTATTGGTAAGTTATTTTGGGTATTTGAATTTTTACCTCAATTAATTGTGAAAATAATTTATGTATTGATATAAGGAAATTAATAAACATGATAATTATGTGGGATGATAAATGTAAGTGAAATTAAAATTTTTAAACCTCTTAAATGGAGTTTAAAATGTGTGGGAGAGTCCAAAGTTATGGGCTAAATGGGCTTGGGCCTAATATGAGTGGATTTTTTATTTGGGCTTAGACCTATGTGTATAACGTGAGATTTAATTAAATAAAGGGAAAATAAATGAAAATGAGATGAGAAATGACCATAAGGGGCATGGATATTTAGATGGTGTGTGTGTGTGTAATGGAGGGCATAATTGGAATTTCCAAAGAATGGGGTGGTTGGAGTGGGACGGCAGCCCATCTCCCCCCATTCCTTCTTGCTTCCCAATCACTTCTTCTTCCTTTTCTCTCCATTCTCTCTTTCTCTTCCTCTTGTGCATCTCTTCTTCTTCCTCTTCATTTCCTTCTTTTATTTTCTCCATTTCATTTCTCTTAGTTAGTGTTTTAAGTGAAGATTTGTAGATTTTGGAGTGTTTTTCATCTTCTTGGAGTTGTACCATTTAAGGCAAGTTCTTCTTACACTCTTATTTTATTTTAGGCAAGTTTTTCTTATTTTCCATTGTGATGTCGAAATGTTTCATAGCTCTTGGTCCCCTCCTTGAAAAAAATTATTTTTGGTATCGGTTATATATTTTCTTCGAACCGTATGTATTGTCAAAACTTGTGTTGGGTCTTTGTGTTAGTCTCATTGGGGCTTGTTCTGTAACACCCCGCCTTCCAGGGCATTAATATATGTTAGGATTTTTTATTTTATTTGTTATATATACATCAAACATAAACAGGTAATAAATCCTCAACATAACTTTTATTTAATGACACTCCCAAACATAATAAAGAAATGACACACTTTAATCATAAGCGGAAGCAAGATCAGAATCTGTAAGAAACTTCGAAAACACCACACATGTGGGTACATACGAATCATTCACCCCACATAACATCACCAATAATATTGAAATCCAAACAATACATCCGAATAAAATAGATAGTCCTAGTTCCACAAGGGACCCACAAAATCTCCATCACGATCATGCCTCGATCACTTCCTTGCCCTTCCGGCTGCTTGCCTCGCCTGGAACGTGGAATATTCTAGGGACATAATCCAATATTAGAAGATTAAATCTTCTAATTGAGGGTTAGATAAGCATAAATAAATGATGCATGATGCATGGACATTTATAAACATATACCTATAATATAACTTCCCAGGCCCACTAGCCTGGCACGGAACCCTAGGCAGAATCCCGAACCTCTACAGGATAAGCCTAACGTTGTTCCTTTAATTACCCTAGGGGAATTACGGCTACACTTTTAGGGTAACATCCCAACCCCATGCACGAGTTTCAATATAACAAAAATATCGTGTCGTGCATATATCACGTTTTTCCATGCAACAATATATGGAAAAATGATTACAACGTGTGAAAATATCATACATAGAAAAGAAATCATATCATATATGGGTTATAAGGACAAAACCACTCACCTTTCACAGTTATCGGGATATCTCGAAAAGTATGCAAACTACCTCGATTTGCGCATCAACCTTGAAATTCGCACCAAATGTTTCACCTCACTTCCCAAAGCACCCTAGGCAAGATATTTGTTTAAATAATCAATAAAATTTATTTTTCTTCAATTTTCTTGCCTTTTTCTCTATTTTTCCTTAATTTTTCCTTACTAATATTCCAAAATAAATATCTACACCTATTTTTCTCCAAATATTTTTACATAGAAAATTCTAAAAAAAATTTCTAAGATATTTTTAAAAAAATTGCACAAAAAACCAAGCCCGCACGTGCTGGCTCGTGCTAGGGTGAGTGGGACTGGCGTGTGGGGTCCACACACCGGTCATCTTCTCCGGCCACGGCTTACCGGAAAATTGCAAAATTTATACCAAATGAAAGCCTATTCCAAGTCAATCACAGAGGTACCTGAATAGGCTCGAAAAGAGGTCCGAAAGCCGGTCAACGGAGGCCTTGAAGTCTCAGCCAGGCGATCCGCCTAGGGTTTCGACGAGGCTTCGATTTGCCTTCGTTTCTGCTCCATTGCTCAACAAATGCTCCAGATATGATCTTCAACCTATGGGCAATAAAAACCCTCTATCCTTGCCCCTCAATTCGTTCAAAATAGCCTTCGATTTGAGCCTCCAACTTCTGAAAATTTCGGCCATCAAAAGCTTTATTTATAGGCGAATGTCGAGCTTCGAAATGGCCTTGGATGGCTTACCCACTGCCTCAAGAGTCTCCACCGCCCCTAGATCTACCTAAGAGCACTGATATTCGCCTGCAAAAGCGAGTTGCAGGTCTCCATTTTTTGCCAGCTTTCTTAGCCGATTTTCTCAAAATTTCGGCCACTCTGGTGGCCATTGTCGGCTCATGATGACTCCTGCGAGATCCCCGACCATCCCTCGTGATAGCCCATTGCCTGAAACGGCCAACCAAAGATTGTGCGCCACTGTCAGAAGCCATGGCCGAATTTTTCTTCTTTTTGCACTTTAGCCCTTCAGTTTCGGTTTTTCCCATTTTGGCCCATTTTCTCACAACCCCTACTCCTTTCTTAATTGCAATTGAGCCCCTTAAGTTCCAATATTTCCATTCCCTCTTTGAAAATTTTGCAAAAATGTCATCTTGACCCTCCTCGGGCAACTTTGGAAAATTGCACTTAGTCCCGTTTCTCCGTGTTGGCTTTAAACGTACTCGTTTCTTCCTGAAACCTCTGAAGAATTGTTCTACTCGATAAAACGAAACTTCCCATAGCTTCCGTCATCATTTTGGGAGTCTCCTGCGAGAATTCGATTTTGCAGCTTAAATGGCAGCTGTATTTTTGCTGTACCGAAAATTATTTCTGATTGAATTTCTTTCGGTCCTAAAAATCATGCCTCGAGATGCTTGCTAGAGGCGTTCCTATTTCCTTAGACATTTAAGCTTTAGGGTACTCCCTTAGGCAAATTCGATAAATTTTTTGGACTTTTCAGATACCTAATTTTCCCGAATCTCTATTTTTCCTTTAAAATAATAACCCAAAGTTCTTGGGTATTACATTCTCTCCCCCTTAAAGAAATTTCATCCTCGAAATTTTTATATTCTTACCTTCTACGACATCAATATAGGCTAACAAATCATAAAAGTAACAACTTTTATCTCTTAGTCGAGCATTATCATTGATCATTTTGTAAACACATCAATTGCGTTATTTACACAATTAATGCCTATCGAGTATATTGGGTTTTTGTACAGAATATCCCGTTGTAGCTCTCTACCGTCAGCCACATACATCAAAAATAGTTGATAGCATCACCAATATAAATGTATTATTCATTAACATCCCTTTCTTTCACAACATCTTTGATAACATTACATAGAAAATCTCAAAATTTACTTCTTTCATCCTACTTCCTCGAACAACAGGGGATATTTTTCCCTAATCGTATCCTCGAGCTCCCACGTGGCTTCCTCCTCAGTATGATTTCTCCACTGAATCTTTACCAGTGGAATGACTTTATTCCTCAGGGCTTGGTCACGCCAATCTAAGATTTGCTTGGGCGACTCTGGATAAGTCAGATCATCTCTTAGCTCGATTACTTCCACTCGAATTTCCTGGGTTGGATCCTCTATATGCCTTTGAAGCTAAGACACATGGAAGACATCATGGATGTTGGACAGGCTAATAGGAAGTTCTAGGCGATAAGCCAATGGTCCAACTCGTCCTTTAATTGGATATGGTCTAATAAATCGGGGTCTTAGCTTACCTTTCTTCTTTCCCCGCGTTGCCAAATGCTGAGGCGACGATACCTTTAGTTATACATGAATTCCTACCTTGAATTCCAAATCTCGCCTTCTTTTGTCCGCATAATACTTTTGACGACTTTGTGCAATTCGAATTCTCTCTTGGATCTTCCGAATCTTTTCTGTAGTTTGCTTAACCAACTTAGGTCCCAATATTTGTCTCCTTCCTACCTCAGTCCAACAGATAGGCGATCGACATTTTCTTCCATATAGAGCCTCATACGGTGCCATTCCCATACTGCTATGGTAACTGTTGTTATAAGCGAATTCTACTAAGGGAAGATGCTCTTCCCAATTACCCTTAAAATCCAAAGCACATGACCTTAGCATATCCTCTAATGTTTGAATGGTCCTTTCGGACTGTCCATCGGTCTGTGGGTGATAAGCCGTACTAAGGTTCAATTGCGTCCCCATGCACTCTTGCAAGCTTCCCCAAAATCTTGAGGTAAATCTCGGATCTCGGTCGAAGACTATGCTTACCGGTGTGCCATGAAGTCTAATTACCTCTCCAATATACTGCTCCGCAAATTTTCATACTAGCTTATCCATTCGCGTAGGCAAAAAGTGTGCTAACTTCGTTAGCCTATCTACGATGACCCAAATTGCATCATTGCCTTTCTGACCCTTGGGAAACCCGTAACAAAATCCATCATGACATACTCCCATTTCCACTCTGGGATATCTAAGGGTCTCATGAGTCCAGCTGGCCTCTGGTGCTCGATTTTTACCCTCTAGCATGTATCACATTGTGCTACCTTCCTTGCCACGCTTGTCTTTATTCCTGGCCACCAATAGACCTCTCGGAGATCTCTATACATTTTTGTGGCTCCCGGGTGTACTGTATAACGAGTTCTATAAGATTCATTCAAAACTCTTTGTCTCAAATCTTTTAAGTTTGGCACGTAAATCCTTCCTCGAAACCTCAGTATGCCATCATGAATTTCAAAATCAGATCTCTTAGGCTGGCCATGCTCGTCCACCCATAAATGTATCCGTTTATCATCCACATATGCCTCCCGTATTTCGTTCACCAAATCCAGCTGAACTACCATGCCAGCGATAAGGACAGACGATTCCTTCGGCACTACACTCACCGTCAGATGGCTAAAAGCCTCCAACATTTTCCACTCAAAGGCCATCATTCCGGCCATAGAGATAGGCACATTCCTACTCAGTGTGTAAGCCACCACATTGGCATGCCTTGGGTGATATCGTATGGTGTAGTCATAGTCCTTTAGAAATTCCATCCACCGTCGTTACTTAAGGTTCAGCTCCTTTTGCGAGAACGCGTACTTTAGGCTCTTGTGGTCTGTGAACACCTCAAAGGTTTCACCATACAGGTAATGTCTCCATAGCTTCAGAGCATATATTACAACCGCCAATTCCAAATCATGCGTCGGGCGATCACTTGGTCGTGTTGCATTAATACGCAAGCCAGACCTATCTTAGAGGCATCCGTATACACAACGAATCCCCCGTGCCCATCTGGTATTGTCAAAACAGGTGCTAAGGTCAATCTGTCCTTAAGCTCTTGGAAACTTTCCTCACACTTGGCAGTCCATTCAAACTTGACATCTTTGCGAATGAGCTTCTTTATTGACAAGGCTATTTTTGAAAATCCCTTCATGAATCTTCAATAGTAGCCTGCCAATCCTAAAAAGCTTCGCACCTCTGTCACATTCGTTGGCTGCTTCCATCCCTTGACAGCCTCAATTTTTGCCGGATCTATCGAGATTCCTTCGATAGAGATTACGTGTCTGAGAAACGCGACTTGGGGAAGCCAGAACTCGCACTTCGAGAACTTGGCGTACAACTGGTGTTTCTTGAGAGTTCCTAGCACCACCCTTAAGTGTTCTTCATGATCATTCTCATTTGAGGAATATATCAATATATCATCTATAAACACGATCACAAACTGATCTAGATAGGGTCTGAACACTCTATTCATGAGATCCATAAATGCTGCTGGAGCATTCGTTAACCCAAATGGCATCACGAAATACTAAAAATGGTTGTACCTTGACCGAAAAGCTATTTTCAGAATATCTTCAGGCTTAATCCTTAATTGGTAGTATCACGACCTTAAGTCAATCTTTGAAAATATCTTCGCTCCTTGCAATTGTTCGAATAGCTCATCGATTCTTGGAAGTGGATACTTATTCTTTACCGTAACTTTATTCAACTAACGGTAGTCAATACACATCCTCAAGCTTCCATCCTTCTTCTTTATAAATAGCACTGGCGCACCCCACGGCGATGTGTTCGGCCTAATGAATCCCTTATCGATCAATTCCTGTAGCTGGCTCCGTAATTCCCTCATTTCTGTCAGGGCCATTCGATAGGGAGGAATAGATATCGGTTTAGTTCCTGGTACTAGCTCGACTGAGAACTCGATCTCTCGAGGTGGTGGTAGTCCTGGTAGATCTTCAGGAAATACATCCTCATACTCTTGTACTATCCGCACCTCCTTGAGCTTTGGCACTTCTTTCTCTTCCAAACGAGCATAGGCTATACATCCATGAGATCCCTGACTTATCAACTTTTCTACCTTTCTAGCCGAAATCATTTTTCCATTCCTAGGGTCACCCTATCCCAGAAATTTGACCCATTCCCCTTCAGGTTTCTTTATGGTCATTACCTTTCTTCGACAATCTATATTGGCGTCATATTTGGACAAGAAATCCATTCCTAAGATTATGTCGAAGTCATACACTTCTAGCAAAATTAGATCAACTTGAAATCGAGCATCACTTAAACTAATTTCGCATTCTTCTATCACCTTTGAGGACCTTGTACTTTTACCCATGGGTGTCGAAATTATTATCGAAGATTCCATAAATTTAGTCTCTACCCCTAAACTTGTAGCCAAAGCATATGACATAAATGAATGTGTTGACCCAAGGTCTATCAATGCATGAACAGGGGTATCCGATATGAAGAGCGTACCTTGCACGACTACCGGATTTTTCCCCACATCTTCCTTGGTGAGGTTGTAGACATGTCCCTGACGAGTCCCATGAGCCTCTCCTGCCTTTTCAGTTGGCCCATCTGCTGGTCCGAGTCTTGGCCTCTTCAGGTAGTTACTTGAATAGTGCCCCGGTTGATTGCACTGGAAACACACCACCTTCGACAGGTCTTTAACTGGAGGTGTTTCCTTTCTCTTGAGGTAATCCCTACTTATGTGCCCTTTCTTTCTATAGGAATAGCAGATAGACGTTCCTGCTAAGCATTTCCTCCCCGGATGGCTCTTTTTGCACTTAAAGCATTACTTGCTGCCCTAGGGATTTTGATTTCCCGATTTCTACTCCGAGTCCCCTTTTGTTTCTCTAGACCTAATTTGCTTTACTTGCAGAAGGTTCCTCTCCGTCGTCAAAGCTTTACCTAAAGCTTCCTCATATGATTCGATCGATCATGTGCTCAAGGCCTGCAGCAGATCCACCCGAAGTCCTGACATAAACTTCTGTGATTTCTGCCACTCATCGGTATCATACATTGGCACGTACTTAATGAGTTGATTGAATTTGGTGTCAAAATCTAAATTTTTTTCATCTCAAAATCTGTCTCTATTAGAGACGAAATTTATTTTCATATCTAAATTTGATTTTTTTATAGTGTGTTATACGTTGAAAACCCTAAAAATACTAAAAGTTCATACTCGAGTAACCTAACATATTACTCAACTACATACTTGTCTGAGTTATTTGACTACAAACACCTTATACCCAAGTAATTTACCTATGAGAATTTAAAATATTTATAATATTTCTCTGATTGAATAATATAATTGATTCATTTAATGTTTGTGAACGTTGCTAGTTGTGCTTATGTGAATATACATTTTTGCAAAAGATTTCACGCCATTCATTGCCTTTTGAATAGAGTTGTTCAGCTTGAAATTTGAAAAAGAAAAGCACTAATGTGATTTGTTGCAAAAAGAAAAAAGTCTTTCTTTTGTCTTATATATATATATAGGTTTTTTCTTTTGTCTTATATATATATATATATATATAGAGAGAGAGAGAGAGAGAGAAAGGTTTTATTAAAGAAAGCAATGAAAAAGTATAGAAAAAGAGTTTACATAGAGAAAAAAAAAAAACTAGATTGAAAGAAAATAGCAATACATATATACATTCGAAACCTTTCAACCACAAGTTCATTCATCTAATCTTTCATTGAAAGATATTCAAGTGTTAAAACCAACCTTTCAAATATGAATATAGTTATTGAGTGTTTTCTCTTTTCTATCTTGTATTATTCCTGAGAGAAAGCCTTACAATTTCAGACATTTTTTCTTGGCTCACTATCCATCACTTTTAAAGTGAGGTTTAAGGATTAGTGCTTGAGCTGAAGTGAAAAAACAATGTGAGGGTTAAGCTTGCTCCTTCAAAAAGCTCTATAAGTTTGAGAGTGTAATACCCGAAAAATCCGTGAGGGTATAAATGGAATTTAATGAAGGGTGTAAGTGGAATTTTTGAAAGAAGAAGACTATAGGGTACACTATCGCAGTTTTAAGTGACCGAATCATTCGAAAGAAGTACCTCAGACCTTATATGATTAAGGAAAATGTAATGGTATTGACGAGTAATACGAGTTATGATTTTAGGTGTTAAGAGAAGTTAGATCAGGAACGGTTTTCAATACAACTGTTGACTAGGCTGAGAAAATCCAATCAACGTAGAAAACATCCGTTAACGAAGAGTCTTGAGGACTTAGATTTTATATATGAAACAACCCTCTAGCAATTTCAGGTTGAAACAAAGAGATTTAGGGTCAAAACGATCAACCGAGCCAAAATGCAATTTTCTAAATTTGGCCGAGGGAGGTCAAAACAATAGTTTTTTGGGAATTCTGAGGGTTAAATGAAGCGTACAAAACTTGTGGGATTTAGTGGTATAGTTGGAAAGATCAGGGGCCTTAAGGAAAGGGGCAAACTGATGTTGAAAATTAGTTAGGGGCCAAAGTGTAATAAATAGAAAGTTTGGCAGTGTGAATGTGCAAAGGAAATCGGTCGCCACCTTCCACCGTGGCCTCCGTTTTCGGCGATGGGACGGCCGAGGGAGACTTGGGGAAGGTCGTATACGGCGTGGGCTAGCTTGGGGGCTAAGCCTTGGCCGAAGGGTGGCTAGAATTTTTCTATAAATAGCTAGGGTTTTGGGCGAAACTTTTGCATCAAATTGCTCACATTTGGGAGTGAATCAAAGGTAAGGGATAGAGGGATTTTGCTCCTTGGTGTGTGGGCATCATTTCTGGAGCATTTGAGGGTGTTTGGTGTGCGTTTGAAGGTTGTTCAAGCATTGGCCGGAGATGCGAGGCGGACGCCTAGGGCCGACCTGGAACTTGCGATTTGGGGGCTTTTCCAGTGTCCTTTAGGCTGGAAACTGGTGCCATCGTGATCGACTAAGAAAGGGCTTTAAGGGGGTAAAATCAAATCGGCCATCGAAGCCATCACCGGCGGTCAGAAGTGAGAAAGAAGGTGGCGCGTGAGCTGCACGCGCCACACATCACCCGCAGACACGCACTGGGCACATGAGGGCGCGTGGACTAAGGGTAATTCTAGAATTTCACCTCTATATTTTTCTTAAATTATTTTAGAAATTATCATGTTGAAAAATTTGGGGAAATGTTTGGGGAGTAATTATTTTGGAATTATCAAGGTGAAAATTAGGAGAAAATAGAGAAAATTATGAAAAATTGAGGAAAATGGATTTTGATGCTCTTTAATTAAATATGATGTTTAGGGAGTATCGTGGCTTGAGATTGAGTATAAGTTCAGGTGTTTGTAATTTGGCACACAAACCGAGGTCATGCATGTGGATCAAGGCATTCCGAATAAATGTTTGAGGTGAGTGGTTCTCCCCCAAACTTGTTTACTATGGGTGTTTCTACCCTAAAACTCAGTATTTTTGTTACCTAAATGTGTTGTGGTTTAATGCAAAATGATTTTATTGCATGCGAACGGTAACCGGTGACGGTTGGTTTTATGAGAGAGGTTCGTCTCTAAATGTTTTGTACTGGTGCATTTTATTTTATGAAATGTTATTTATATGATGCATTGAGTTGTGAAATGTGGCATAGTCATGCGTTTTGTGATGGTTCATATGGAATGTCAGCCTAAAATGCTGTCTGGATAGTATAACCATAATTCTCCAATAGCGTGACGAAATAATAGGGGTATCTTGTACTGGTGTACATGCTGGGATAATTGCCTTGGTTTTCATGCAGGGTCGTTTAGCCAGGAAAGTTTCACTAGGATGACTAGGTGGTCCATATGCGTTTTGAGTTGGGATTGTGTAGTGGTTCATGGATGCTTAGAGTAGGAACGTAATCTCCGATGTAAATGTGGTGAGCCGGGTTCCTGTATTGATGTGACCCTCCTAGGCTGGGAGTTGGTAACGATTGTTCCCGAGATATTGAGGCGATGCGTTCACCTTGCCCCTCTTAAACTAGAACCACGTCGTGTCGATGTGTCGGTATAGTGGCTTGGCTTTTAGAGAGATTGCTCTTTCCCCATGGTAGGGTTAAACGTTGTGGGATTCTCTTGGGCTGGGGCTTGCCGGGTTGTGTTGGTTTATTTCATGGCTTACATTCATTCATGAAAACGTATTTTTGAACTCTCACTTAGATGATTCATCATCTAATATGGACTCTGTTCCTGGAATATTCAAACGTTTCAGGTGAAGGCAGCAGTGCGAAAGGGAAAGGGATTGCCGAGAAGTAACAACATTTAGAGGATGGTATATTGTTGTGTGATTTTATGCACAATTAATTCGGGCAAGTGTACCCTAGTCAAATTTGCATATAGTGATGAAAAGATGTCGATCCCACGAGGACTAGATCACAATACCAAAACAATTTTAATTTAATCTAAGTTGAACTAATTAATTAATCGAATAAATAAAAAGAAGAATAAATAGAAAACTGAATTCTTTGGGAGAAAGATTAATTAATAAATGCACTAGGGTTTAGATTTCATTTAATCTAGGTTATGTAATTATCTATTCAACCCGATTCAAAACCACAAATACCCTTACAGTATTTTATAATTATTTGCATGTGATGGTGGATTTCCCTCAATTAATTAATAAGCTCTCTCAAGTCATATTAATCCTTTATTAATTCAATTTCACTGTTAGATTTCTGAGCAGATATCAACGAAATAAATAAGCATTAAGTTCTTTGGAAACCTCTAATCTCGGAAGAGTATTTGACTTACTAAGCTTCCTCGATTCCCACACATGAGCTAATCATCTTTCGATCTCATAGTCAAACATGTGATTTTTATTGCCTATAAATCTAATTTATAACAATCCTTTAATCAATCATGCATAAATCATTAAATCATTAAAAGGTGGCCAATCTTTTAAAGCATTAAACGCAACAATATAAATTCCTCACGCAAATAATAATCGGGTTTTGAATCAAATTAAACAAATAATCACATAATCCCAAAATTAAAATCCATCCAAACCCTAGCTAAAACAATTTAACTAGACATTATTAAAATAAAAATAAAAACTGAAATTGAATGGAGAAAGAAGTTCCCTGCCCAGATCTGAAACAGATCTGGGTGCGGCTGTTGCTGGATGTGTCCCTGTGCGCGAGTTGTGCGTGAGACGTTTCTTCAATTTCTCCTTCCGTGTGTCGTCCCCAACAGCCTCCAATCTTTCCTCACTGTCCCTAAGTGCTTGGCTGCTACTTCAATTTAATCTTCCCTTCACTGTGCGTCGCTTCCAAGCCTCCTCCAATTCCTTCCCCTCCAATCTCTATCCTCCTCAATTATAATATAATAATCTAGTTTGAACAAATGACCCAAGATCGAGTCTCACCAGCGACAGTGTGGAAGCAATCTCTCAAATTTTGAAACAAATATAATAATCTATATATAGCTGAACATGGCCGCCCTAGCCCACAAAGCTCTCCAATTTCACGCCACTGCCATGGAGTTATTTAATAAAATAAAATATAATAGATATATATATATATTATATACTAGGTATCTATTATTCACGCATTAGTATAGTATATAATAGATATATATATAAATAATATCATTTAATATATATAATATAATATATATTTCATTTTTAATAAAAAATTAATTAATTATAATATAATATATAATATATATATAGATAAAGTACTATAATATATATTTAATTATTAATAAATAAATAAATGTTTCTTTATTATATTATAATATTAATTTAATATAATATTAACTTTACTAATTACTTTATAATATTTTCTTTTTTTCTTTCTTTTTACGTCCAAATCTTTGAATTTATTTCCTTTGCTGGATTCCTACAAAACAAGATTAAAATAATATAAAATCTATATAAACACACATTTTATGTAGGAAAAATAGCACAAGGTTAAGATAAAAATTAGATAAAAATATATATATAATTGAGCCCTATCATATATAATATGTCATTTCAATTATGTTGTTTATTTTGACGACATCATGTAAAACGTTGGTTTGACTTTATATTGTAAATAAAGTGGGTTCGGTTATGATTTATTGAGGTTTTGATCTAACTTCTACATTTGAGGTGATGTACCTATCTTAGTTTATTAATGTTTCTAAGTTAATACATTGAGAAGGTGTAACGGGATCTTCGGGGATCGGTTTGTGTGTTGGATTTCTATTTGAAAAAATAAATATATCCCTGAAATCTTACGTTATCTAATGCCCTGTGAAGGTGGGGTGTTACAGAGAGGATAGTGTTTGTCTCCACAAAAATCACTTAGCTAATGGATGTTTCAAAATCCTTTACAAGTGTAAACATAGTGGATATAGGTCTTGTAAAGAACCACTATAAATCTTTTGCCTTTTCTTTTGTGTTCTTTTTTTGATTTGTTGTATTTCCATTTGATTTTAAAAATTTGGGGTAGGCTTAGTTCACCCCCTCTTAGGCTAAGCTTTTTTAACAGTACGTGACTTACCATCATTTATTAATAGTATCTTATACCAATCAATGGTAGTAAACTCATGTGTTGGTTCATACTGGATTAATCAAAGTCCTATATTAGAAATCTAAGGACCAGAAATAATTTAAAAGTTCTTGTACTAAAGAATCTTATCCACATATTTTTAACAACTTAACAATTATATTTTTAACAAGAAGTCTAGGGACTCATTCACATAAATATGAAGAGTTATGAATGAAAAACTATGTCATTTTATAAATATAATATGCCATAATACATCAAAATTCCCATTTAGATGTCATATAGATCTAGCAATATTAGGGCATGTCATTAACAGTCATATTTTTGTCTATAAGTATTTTAGGGTTTTAACTTTTAAACAAAGAGAAAGTGTAGAGATAATGTAGTTGTCTAGTTTATCTAATGTTCGAGTTGAGAGGGAGAAAATGGAGGACTTTGTTTTATAGAGGGTCAACTGAATTTTTATCTCAAATAGATCTTGGATTGGACTAGACTAAAAATTGATTGGTTTATTTTAGTTGATAAAGGATTGAATCTATAGTGATAGCTATTGGACTAGACTAGTTTTCTAAACCAGACCAATATTTGTACACCTTTAAGTGCAAAGGGTAAAAGGATTTTAGGGGACTTGGGATTTTGAGGAATATTCTTGGTTATTGTGAAGGCTACAAAGTCTTTAGGTTCAATGATGGTAGTGGGTGGTTCTCGACAATGAATGGTGAAAGGATTCAATGGTCGGTAGTAGGAAAAATAAGCATAAGGTGTTTATGAGTTGTGAGAAAAATATCTTTGTTGATTATGTGATAGGGATGCCATCGACAAGCAATGGTGAAGGAATACCAATCATTGAGGATCGATAAGAGTGTATTCGTGGTGGCGATGAGAAAAGAAGTAAAGCTTTACAATTGATACCTTGATGTTGATGGAAAATCTAACAGTTAAAGCTGCAAAAGGGCACTAATTGATTATGGTAATCATGAAAAAAGATCAACAATCGATTATCAGAGCACATTTTTTATGCATTCACTAACAAACCCCAAATTAAAGACAACCTCTCGTAACCAAAGTAACTTTTGCAATGAGTGCCATACTCATTGGCTAAGCTAATTAAGAACATTGGCAACATCAACACATTCATGCCTTGTTCACTCCTCATAGAGATCCTTAAGCCTAGCTATGATCTCATATGAATCATAACTCTTATTTTGCCACCTATGCTCCGGGATCATGGTAGCCAAAATGATACACCGAGCGATGATCATATCACCCTCGTGCATCCTCCAAGTTATGAGCTACTATTTCCTCAATTGGTGGCTTCGCAAGAAGAGATATCTCTATCGCATAGAGAACCTTGTCATACATGAGGACTATCCATAAGTTGATCTCCTAGTCATAGAAATTAGTCTCGTTAAAGGTATTTTTGTTCTCGAGTATCGATCTTATCGACACATTTTTTGATATTCTTGATCAACAACCGAATATAGAGATATTATTATAATCACATTGAATTACGAAATCATAATTGCAAGAAGTAACATTTTTTATTATTACTCCCACTATTTTCTACAAGTCTGTCACCCTCATAACATAACTCGAGAAATGTCGTTGGAAGATTTCTTAGTGGGTCAGGATCCTATCTCTCATCACGCAACTTTGAGTGACTCAACAAATCGTGCTAGAATCGATTAGGTAGGTACTTACTCCCAATTGCATCTCCGTGCAACTCCTTGATGCGTTGGGTTGACGACTTATTGCCATGCACATCTCATGTGACTCCCAACATTTGTCTCTATACTCGTGAGTCTTGAGTGACTCAACAAACCCACATTTCTACTTAAATCAGACCCATCGTTCTCTGATAAGTTTCATTCACACTCTCAAAAGTACTAATGAAGTTGTGGATTCATTGGCAAAGATTGTTATAAGAAGAGAGAATGAGTTTATCACTCAATTCTAAGAATCTCACCAAAGGAAATGGCTCATTCACTTTAAATAGTTATGCGACATTTCATCTCCAGACGCTATAATGTAATTAGTGTGTGAAATTTAAAATAATAAACTCGTAGTTACTTATAGATGAAAAAAGAAAATTCCCATCAAATTGATTAATAATTATAAAAATGTCAATCATATTACATATTAAAAGGACACTAGGATAATAATTTTTGTATGAGAACAACTTGACAGCCCTTAAAGCCAGCACAAGCTAGATTCGTTCTGTTAGGTGACTTGATGAACTAGCTAGCACCCCCCTTTCCCACTGATGGTTGGTTGGTTGAAAATATCGAACTTGTAATTAGTCAAAAGGGTGAAGTTGAATAAACCAGGGTTTATTGCCGCCTCCCTCAACCAAATCTCATCAACTTATCCCATCTATATATTCAAAGATGTTTTCCCCTCTAGCACCTAATCAAGGCCAAGCTCCATATAAATACCCATTTACAGGCACGCACATCCTTCATCCGAGAAAAGCTACAACGTCCATCATCGTCATCATCACTTTAAATTACGTCTATCAAGTTAACATTAATGGCTGCTTCAGAATACCGCTGGATTCTATCTCTGGTGTTGGTGCTATGTCTCTGCAGCACCCAGATGAGTCCGACTTCGGCGGCCAGACAACTGCTCCAAACAGTGCCCACGATTCCATCTCTGCCCAAACCCACGCTGCCTCCCTTGCCAGCGATTCCTACTGTTCCTCAGGCCACTTTACCGCCGTTGCCATCTGTCCCAACGTTGCCAAAGCCGACTTTGCCACCGCTGCCAACCATGCCGACGCTTCCTACGGCCACACTGCCGCCGTTGCCCGCTACTATGCCCACCATCCCGACAACAATCCCGTCCATTCCTTTCCTCTCACCGCCTCCATCAAATTAATTAGGCCCCCCGCCAAATTAATTAATGCTTGGCATTCCTATTCATCTTTCTCTTGCTTAGACTACAGGGCATGATTGAGATATATATATATATAATTAAGCTGTTGAGAAGTTTGAATATGTATGGCCCATACGTGGATGTGTCATTTGTATTCATTTTATGTATTATTTTGGTGTATCGTATAAAATATTTGCCTCTGTTTTATGGTTCTTTACATGTTTATAAAGTGAACTGGCGTCACTGATTTATAATTCAGTTACTGTTGGAAAAACTAAGTTTAATTCTTTTTTGTCTTTGTTATCAAGTTCTGAATTACATTAATATAATAGATATAACAAATAGGGGAAGAAAAATAAAGGAAAATTACAGAATAAGAGGGGAGAAGCAAATTTATATGTCAAGGTAGCATTTGTTAAAATGACCAAAATGAAGGAATATCAAGATGAGTTAAAATGTTTTTTTGGATAAAGATATAGAATGATCGAAGATATAGAATGATCAAGTTTGAAAAGTATTTTAAAATTTAAATTAGACTATTTGTTAATTATTTTTTTTAAATTCATTGAGAATTGTATTTAAATGCATATGAAAAACACTAAGATAAAGCATTTTTACCAAAATATATCTATTATCAAATTCATTTAAAATGTATGTTAACATTAATAGCAAATTTATAATTAAAATAGTGTTTTATGATTAATGTAAATTATCAAAAAAATTAAAATTAAAAATAGTGTTTTATTTTCTAAATCTAAGTTAAAAAATAGATTCTAAAAGGACTCGCAAGTGTAAATAATTATTAGTGAAATTATAATAATTTTACATAAATAATTAAAAATTATCAAAACATATATTTATAATAGATAATAAAATATAAAATTAAATAAAATAATTTCAAAAAATCGGTAAAAGGAATTTATATTAGATAATAAAATATAGAAAGAGAAATTTAAATTTTAAAAATCGGTGAAAGGAATAATTTCATTTAAATTTTAAAAATTATCAAAACATTTGACAATTTAGAAATATATTAAATGAAATTAATTATAAGACTTAAATAAATAAGTTATTTTAAAACTAACCTTATTTTAAAAATAAAACTTAATTTAAATTTTAAAAATATATTAAATGACATCAATTATCCTACAAAAGGCATATAAGTAATTTAGGTTTATTTGTAAAATATCAGATAAATTTATCTGAATGGGGTGTCAAATAAATTTATCTAGAGGGGGTGTCAGATAAATTTATCTGTAAAAAGTAAGATAAGAAGTCACGTGAAAATTTTTTCGAATAAAGTCAGATAAGTTTAATAAATACGTTGAAAATGACAAACATTTAAAATACTTTCTATATCTGATCTTTTTCACCATATATCTTAATTAACAAATACTACTCAAATACATAAAATGAACTAATTAGACACCCACTTAGCAAAATAATAATAATTTATTGGCCCAGCAAAAAATATACTGATTATTAGGTACCCAATATACTCAATAATAAAAAAAAAAATATTGAAATTGTATTATATTTTTATGAATATATTACTAAAATATTATAGCGAAATATTCAAAATAGTATTCAATATCATCCATTAACAGTACCATACTATACAATATCAATACCAAATCTGATGCTGCCCTCAAGACATAAATCGAGTATAGTTGAATGAATAATATATATGTTGATGTTGATTCGATGAATTGTGAGTTCGATCATCACCTTGTGTAAGAACCAAATGTTCAACCTATAATTTATCTCTCCTGATATAATCAAGGGCACGAGTATCAAGAGTCGCACAAAAATGATCATCCCAATAACAAATCTAATGCTATATTTAGTATGTCATTTACAACTATGGTTTTAATAAAATTTTAAATGGAACATTCAGCAAAAGGTCATATTTGACCTTTGAGATGTGACTGAAACTATTAAGTTCCTTCTCTTTATTATTTTCAAGTTATTTTTAATTTTTAGTTTTTTAAAATAATAAAAACGTGTTTATTTTGTTATTTTTAAAAATAAGAAAAAAATTATAAAAAAAAACTCAAAATGTTGTTTTGGCTATTTTTAATCAAAATAACCAAAACACATAAAAGATGAGGCAATTTATTTATCTATCAGTATTTTATTCTTGTAACCAGAAAAAATATTGCAAAATTCACTAACTTTAAAATATATATATATTTCTTAATAATATATCAATATTAAATAATTTTAATTTATTGAATAATCAAATTTATTGAATAAAATGTTATTAAAAATTATTTTCAAAATTCCAAACAAAATGTGTTTTCTAATTTTTTGTTTTGCAAAATAGTTTTTTAAAATGACGAACAAAACGCGTTTTCAATTTTCGACTATTTCAAAACTCAAAACTGAAAATTAAAATTAAAAGACAACACAACCTTAAGTTATTGCATAATTTGAATTCAAATTATTTTTGATATTATTTATTCATAATTATTAATTGATTGAAATTTTCATTTTAGAGAAGTTTATTAGTGGTAAGCAAAATCTTAAATAAAATAATTTTTAGTGTAATAGTAAAATTGTTTAAAAAATAATTATTATTTTAGAGATCATGAGTTCATATATTGTCAATATAATTAATATTTAGATTTTAAACAAGATATATATTAAAGATATTTTAGAGATATATAAAAATACTAATACATGTGTTATAGTTCAAGTTTGTGACAATTAATTAAGGTGGCTTGGATGACCGGATCCATCAGATGGGGCATATGAGTTTTGAAATAAGTTCATAACATCTTTGGAATTGAAAGAGGTACATTTTGAAGCTCTAAACACCCACGGGTGGGGTGATTAATTAATTAATAAAAATGTAAGATGGAGTCCAAAATTAAATCCGAAGCTTACTTGTAATGATCCGAATTTAGGGATGCAATGATTTATCATATCATGAGGTTGTGTGGGTTAATCGTGAAATGTAATATGTTGTTTTTTATGATTATTAATTAAGTGTTGCGTATATGCTTGGAATACCCAAATGTATAAAATTTATACTCGAATAAGAGCTCGGAATATCCAGATGTGAGAGTAAGGTATCCGAATGAGCATTGGTATATTCGGATGTAGTGGCAAGGCATCCGGATATAGGCATGAGGCATCCGGATAGATTGAGACATATCCGGATGTCCTCCTTGAATGTTTGTGAGTAATATTTGGATGGTTGAAGGCATATTCGGATGTCTTTTTGAGTTTTTGTGAATGACATCCAGATATGGGGGTGTAGCATCCGGATATGATTTGATGACATTCGAATATGTTGGAGGAGTTTTGCGTCTTACATCTGGATGGGATAAAGCACATTCGGATATGGCTTTAGGTGTGTATGTCTTGTATCCGAATGAGGGGCTTACCATTCGGATACCCCTTAGCACATCTGGATATGACTCTCTACCTTTAAATCTTGTATTCGGATAAACCTTGTTTCTTCCTTGGGTGCATTCGGATATACCCATCCAGATACTTCCTTAACCCATTCAGATATGCCTTTTGTTTGATGTATCTTGCATCTAGATGGCCCTCTTTATATCTGGATATCACTTACATCAACTTTGATCAGCTTTGTCTCTTGCATCCGGATATCACTCACATAAGCTTTGCCTAGTTTTGTCTCTTGCATCCAAATGTCTCTTGTCATATCCGGATAGCACTCACAATAATTCAGCAGCTACATCCAAATGACCTTTCTGACATCTAGATATCCTCCATTATCAGCGAGTTCCTAGGCCATTTTCTTGATCTAGATTCAGCTTTTCAGGAGATATTTTGGAGGAATTTTTCATCCCAGCTTACCACGTATATTCCTCCACTTTTCTTTGCTCCATATTTATATATATATATATATAGGTAGTGTCAGGAGAAGGATTTATTTGACAGTCATTGGTCGAGAGGAAGAAGAAGAAGAAGTAGGAAAAAGAAGAAGAATAAGAAAGAAGAAGAAAACAAAGGAACAAGAAGGAGAGGTCGAACAGCAGCTTCTTGGGTGATTTTCTTCTCCATTTCATCCAAGCATCCTGCCCTCTTCTCATCTTTCTTTTCCATTGCAAGCATTTATCCCTTCTTGCTTCTATAGTATTCTTGTCCAGCTTGCAAAGATTCTGCTACTTTTTCTTTTGGCTTATTTTCTTATTGTGATGATTTAATTACTGAAGGTTGTTGTTGAGGTTTTGTAAGAGGATAATAGTTACAAATGGTTTTTATTTGAGGATTTCCTTGCTATGATGTTGATTTGTAGCTTGATTTTCGAATAAAAGGAGATGCATCCGAATATGTGGGTTTGTGGCATGCAGGTATTCAGATGTGGCATGGGAGTATTCAGCTATGGGTTGTTAGTTGTGTGTGGTATCCGAATATGTAGTGAGGTATTTTGATACCCTTGTTGTTATTTTCTATCTCATATTTGGATATAGGCTAAGATATATTCGGATAACTCGGTGTGATGTATTCGGATGCCCCTCCTAAGCATTCAAATATATTGATGTACTTGGATTTTTTTGATAAACTTGTTATTTGAGGATGTATTTGAGAATTTTCTCACTATGAGGTTACAAATGATTTTATTTGAGAATTATAGGTGAGTTCTGCCACTTTCTTATTCAATTTATTTCCTTATTGTGTTGTTGAATTACTTAGGTTGTAATTGGGATTTTATTCGAGGATTATAGGTTTATTATTGGAGGAGTATAGGCTCGGTTTATTTCTTTACTGATTTGGTTTATTCTCTTACTATGATGTTAAATTACTCATTGTTGTAGTTGGAAACGTTTGATAAGCTTGTCATTTGAGGAGTTATTTGAGGATTTACTCACTGTTGAGTTACAAATGCTTTTATTCAAGGGTTAAATTTTTGCCAGATGGTGGGTCTTTTCTTATGAGCTTTGAAGGGCTCTATTTCCTTTATATTTCTTGTGAAATGAAACTAGGATACTGTGGGTAGGTTCTCGTTAGATGTTGCTGTGGTCGAGAGTTTTTTTTTTTTGCATGTGTTTTCTTTTATTTCCAGTATATTGTCAGTTCAAATGCATGCATGGGCTTGGGAATATGCATTTAGGGGTTTCATGTAATCGGTGTGCTTGGTCACGGGCATATTGCATTATATGTGACTTTCTATTGGGGCGAGCAAGGCTTGATGTATAGTTTTATGGGATTATGTATCATTGTTTATGTTCATTATGCCTTTACATTAGTTAGGCACGAACACAGCATCGTATATAACTTCCTATATGGGCGAACAAGGCTTGATGCATGATTTTATGAGGATTATGTATCAACGTTTATGCTTATTATGCCACTGCATTATATTTGTGCATTGCATAGTTACTAGCGTCATGTAAGTGTGTTGTGATGGGTTTATAAACGCAGTTGGCATGCTAGATTTTATGGTTAGTTATCTTGTCATGTGGTTACGAACGTGTTAGTGTATCGTTCCGGGTTTCGGTCGCACCGACCCGAGAGAGCTTTGGCTCAATGAGTTTCTTATGCTGCCTTTTAAGATAGTAACAGGTTTGTGATAAGAATTTGGGTGTTATGTGTCTTATGTGGATCCCGAGGACCAATATATGCATATTTTATTATACGACGTTTTTGTATATTTATCATATGATTCATAAACATGTAATGTATGATTGCATGAATTTTGCACTTGGGCATGACTAATCTCTTAACTTCTTTTCTCTTGTCAGCCTTTCATTTCTTATATACTTACCGAGTCTTGTGACTCACTGTTACTTCTCTTTATTTCAAATAAAGACAAAGCTAAGTATGGGAGCGAGACTAACAATTCTTGAGGTATCCTGATAAATGGTGTATAAGACAGTCCTAACAAATTCTAGTTTGATGTGTATCTAGTAATGTCCTTTTAGGGATGTTTAGTTTTTAAAGTGTTTGGCACGACTTTGTATGTATATATATATCATGTAACTCCGTGATCAATTATTTTTTATATGTATGCTTAAATTATGAGTTATGTTTCCACCATCATTTATTCATGATGAGTTCAAATAATCCTAATTAAGCATGCATGGTAACTCAGGATGATTTTAATTCTATTTTTTTTTTACCCCTCGTGGAGCTCTAGCTCGGATTCTTCGCTCAAATTCTTCATCTTGACAGGAGAGGGGGGTTTCGCATTACTTACTTCTGCTCTCCATAATTCATAACTCATTTTAGGTCATGAGAGTGATCATTAATTCTTATAGAGTTTTCTCCATATTGGGATCATATACCTCTCAATTCTTGATAAACACAAGCATATTTGCAAAAACACACAAATTTTCGTCACTTCTTTTCTTTTTTTATGTATTACGAGGAAGTTCTCTGCCGCAGAGAGGAAGCAAGTCTGTCCTAACCTCTACTAGTGCATTTCGATGTACCCTTTTATCAAGAGAGCAAATGGATAGCATGTAAATTGACTTGGTTTATATTGATAATGTACCTTATTAGAAACTAATAATTTATTTAACAAAACTTGAAATTTCTTTAGTAGCAGTACCAGTCGATCTGTGGAGAGAGACATTAATCAAAAACATCAAGTATTCAAAGATATATAATGCATGTATGTACTTATAATACAGTGGAAGCTACTCCACCTCAAAACCATATGATATGGTGCAAAGAGACCTCACACTTTCCACACAATACAACAACTAATACCCAGAAACTTACTCAAAACACTCAAAATAAGGACAAATATAGAACCTCCGAATGCCATCAATACACCACCAATCTGTGCAGAGAAAGATGAATGATGGCGGTGGTGGTTGGCTGCCGCCTAGCAGGATGGTGGCTGTGAGACGAAAGGAATTGGAGGCATGGGGATAGTGCGCAATGTAATATGGCTCACTGGGGTGGCTGGGAGTGGTGTGGGCATGGAAGCTGATTGAAACTGACAGCGCCAGAACTAGTAGTAGAGACGCAAGTGCACATATGTATCCCAAAAAAAAGTCAAAAAATATTTTCATGACATTTAAAAATAAAAAACAATACTATTTTAGTATTTTCATGCATCAGAATATATAACAAAAGCAGATAAGTGTTTCTGTTGACAACAACGTTATTTTTCTGTTGCGTAATAAAAACAAAAATTTAGAACATTGTGGAACAATTCACAAAAGCAGAATCAAAAATTTAAATTACTACCAAAATTAACCCTAATTAATAAATTAAAATCTACAAGACTACACAACTATTACCATCTTGGGGGCATCAAGATCATAAACTGTTGATTAATGCATTAATGACCCACAACCAACCACATTCAGAAAACAAATGGGCTCCTGGTGGTTACACCGAAGATCAAATTACAAGGGGAAGTCTGGCAGCAAAGAAGCCACACAGGTTGGAGCAAGAAAAGAGATTGATGTAAGTTATTCCATTCCATTGTTTCATTGGTTTCCTTACAAAATTTGAAATTCAAAGGCTTGGCCGTGCCTGAGATTTGCAATGGAATGGAGCAAATTATAAATGAATTGAACATAAATAAATTATAAACTAAATAAAAGGAAGGATTTTTAATTAATATAAATTAGGGGAAGGGAGAAAATATATGTCTAATTAAAACTACTAAAACCAATTGAGATCTCATTTTTAACAAAAATTTGTGAACTTTTTTAATACTTATTTAAGATCAAAGGATCAACAGATTGAGATATCAATTGCAAAGCTAGAAGTTTAGTTTGCGTCTCAGACATCCAAGGAAGGAAATAGTAACAGCATAAGCTCTCAAGCCCGGCGAAGGCGAAAGCTCTTGGGCGGCCACTGCGAATGTTTCTGAGAAACAAGCCTTTTAATTTGTCATCACCGACGCAAACCCATGATTCCAGCAAAGCCACAGACAAATTACCCATAACTTCACCTTCAAAACTACATATTTTTCGCAAATTACTTACAGAACCAACAAAGTAGAGAAATATTTCCGAATGTCAAAAGTCGATCAAATTTTTGGGGCAAATTCAGTCTCTCAGACATCCAAGGAAGGATGAAAGCAGCATAATCTCTCAAGCCCGGCGAAGGCGAAAGATCTTAGGCGGCCACTGCGAATGTTTTTGAGAAACAAGCCTTTGGATTTGTCATCACTGAGACTGTAACCGATGGATCATTATCAATGACCTAAACGCGGTACCGTTAAACAGTTGAGAAGAAAAATTATCAAGCATGAACTGCTTCATCCTCACATGAGCAGCAACTCATTTCGAAAACGAGTAATATAATAGCTAACAAAAACAATGGTGGTCGAAAGTCAGGAACTTGCTTGTTTACCCTTCAGCAATTCGAAATTCGCTGATGGCCAAACGATGAAGCCCCAGAGTAAAACAGAAAAGGCCATAAAAACAGAAAGAGGTCAAATCTGAAATAGTTTTCCCGAGCAAACAAACCATATCAAAAGTACCAAAAATTCTATGGGGGAGTAGAACATGCATGAAGAAACTAGGGTTCTAGGATTTACCATTACAGCCGCTACAATCAAGGGCTCCAAATCGAAATCAAAGGGCACTAACGCATAAAATCGATTAAATTTGGAACACGAACGCAAACACGAGCAATCTTATTACCCTTCCCAGATCTAATCAAACTCGTTAATGAGCAAACCTGTGTGTATTCCCCCCATGTGCATTATCGAGGGAGCGAGAAGCCAAGGATCTCGCCACGATACTAACAAAAAGTTAGAGAATTGCAGCAAATCTAGACACATTATTAGAAGCTGCCGATTTAGGGTTTCTGAAACCCACTGGCGATTGGGAACGAGACGATGAAATTGAGTTGCAAAGAGAGCATTAGTTATATAGAGAGATGGGTGGCTAAGTTTTAGGGTTTAGGAGCCATCTAGAACATCTTCTGCGGCCGCAGCCTGCGGCCCAGCTTAAAGCGCTGGGCTGGGCCTGTATACGTAAAGGTTTAGAAAATAAAATAAAATAAAATAAATAAATGTAAAGTAACATTAACTATTTCCCTTTAAGCTTCAATATTTTATTTTTAAATAAATTGTTTTATTTTCAATTTTAAAACAAATTTACTGATAAATAAAATATTTCAAAACATGGTTTTGAAATATTTTATTAGTTCAAAACATAGTTTTTGTGCTGATATTATAAAAAAATCCCTTTTTTTATTCTTTGATTGATTCGAGATATTTTATTGATTCTAAAATATTAAATAACTTATTATATTTTAAAAATAGGTTAAATAAATTAGTTATATTATGTTATTTGTAGAAATTTTAGTTAGATATCAACTCTCTCCTTAATCAAAACAATCCCACATAGACCCTAAAAGTATGACGCAAGTGGTAAAACTCTCAAATTTTCTTATAAATGGTGGAATATCAATTATTGGTGGAGGTAAAAATGTTTCATTTTGTAAGAACTGACCACATATCTGTTTGAAAATGTATAAACTTGCGACTGTATCCAATTTATCCGAAAGCTGAATTAGGGGAAGGCCAATCATTTTCAAGATTAAGAGGACAAAACTCGGATACTTGAATCATCAAAAAAATAAAACAAACTCACATAATTATAAATATTCAAATCAAGATTTAAAGAAGTCCGACAATTTCAAATGTCTAGATCCAACCTTTGATAAAGATTTGAAGAGCAATATAACTCACAATTGTCTCGTAAGGCAATAACTCTAAATCATAATTATGAACATTCCCTCTATCAATGGGTTTAAAATTTGATTTTGACTCTAATTTTAAAATTAAGATTTAATTGGAGTTAGAATTAATGTAGTTTATATAATTAAAATGTCATTAGATAATACTAGCCCATTAATATGTAGATTTGATCTTGAATCTACGTGTATATCAATATATATATATATATGTGATCAATATTTTAGATTAATATTTATATTTTAATTCATAAATAAGTTTATAACTATCAAAAATACAAAAAAAGACACTAATTTAATTTTAGAATATTACTTTTTTGAATATTTTAATCTTTATTATAGATAAGATATTTAGATATTTCAAGTTATTCATATTTTAATATTATCTTGAGTTTAATCATATATTTAGATAATGTTTGGGATGATTTTAGATTAGATTTAAGGTTTATTCAATATAATTTGGATAGATGATTGGATAAATAGATTTCTCATAGGGTCTTAAACCCTATAGAAAAAGGGATGGAGTTAGGTTTAATTTTTCCTCCCCAATCAAGTGTGGGTTCGAATTTTAGGATGAGTGCAAATTTGGGTTTGAGATCAAGATAAGAGTCTTTATTAAAATGAGTAATATAAAATTATATTAAAATAATATTAGAATATTTTTCAGATCAATATGTAGAATAATCAAGATAAATTTGAAAAATATTTTAATATTTTTATCAAACTGTTTGTTAAATTATTTAAAATACATTAGATGATATATGTATCATTTTTTCTTATCTGTAAAGTCCAATTTATATTTATTTGGAGGAAGAAAAAAATAAGTATATTTGAAAATTATTATATAAAAAATCACGTTATTTATTTTTTAAGAATTATCAGATAAATTTAACAAATACATTAGAAATAACAAAAATTTAAAATATTTTTTATATCTTATTTTTTTTATCTATATTTTGATTAACAAACGCTATCTTAAAATACAATTTGAAAGCTTGAAAAATAAAATTATGAATCATTCAAGTTAGTCATTTAGTGGTAGAAGAGTTAAGCAAAATGTTATATTTGAACACGAGAACACGAGCACCGAGTGTCATGCAAGGATAGTCATCCCAAGAGTTTCCAAATTCCGATCGAGTCCTTAGTCTACCCAAAGCCACCGTTAAGTGTTTGGTCCAATGAGGGACCGATCCAATACTAAAAATATGGTGGACCAGCTAGATGTTAAGTTGAATGTTATATTTTGAAAATGTTGAAAAAATAATGAATATTATATTTTGTTATTATTTTATTTTATGAAATTTGATACTAAATAAAATGTTGAATTTGGTTATTATTTAATGTATTTTATGGAGTTAGATGTTAATTAACTTAATTTAGAATGTTGTATTATGTTAATTTTTGAATGTTGATTCATATTTAGATTTTTTGTAAGAAAATTTTTTGTTTAGATGATATATAAGTATATATGTATTTTTAATTTTTTATTCAAAGATTAAAATATAAAAATATATATATATCAAACTGATTCGATCTTCAGTCAAAGATTCCTAAGAATTTTAATCCTGATATAGTTTGGTTTGGACCGAATGAACATATCTACATATAATTATTATATATAAATTAAAAAAAATAATAGTGGTTGCCCATGTAACACCCTGTTTTCCCATAATGCGCATTACCTTGAGATTTTGAGATTTTTTTTTTTCAATATTATCATACACACAACATAAGTCTATAATCATTTCTCGACAATTCCAATTATACTTTCTCAGTATTTAAAAAATTAATAGACTAAGATAAGTATTATCAATCATATTAGTGGAAACAAGATCGAAACCTCAATGATATATATAACCGACCAATTCCTCTTACAATTAAATATCCAAATCGATGTTTCACATGAAAATATTAAAATATTACATAACCTTTGAACATCGAAATCATAGACAAAAATCTACGAAAACTAAACATAACAGCTATATCTCGATGACATTATTTCCCTTGGCGCCACTGCTTTCACCTAGAACGTTTAAATATTCCAGGGACATAGTCCAAATTAGATGTTGAATCATCTAAGTGAGAGTTCAAAAACATTTTCATGAATATATGCAAAATCATATATAAAATCGACAAATTCCGAATATATGCAAACACTCTCAGCCCCACCACTTGAGTACCGTAGGGTGAAGTCCGTCTCAGCCTCATCCTAAGTGGGTCACATAGCATTAATTCCTAGTGCGCATCCCGAGTGCTATCACTCGAGACTACGTCACAGGTTAACAACCCACGTCCCACATGGACAACACATAGCATGCCAATGCCGAAAATCATAACATGCATGACATAAAATCAACATCTCAATGTATGCAATTTACCGTACGAAATTAAATACATGTATAAATAATCGTTTGGACAACCATCACAATAAACCTAATCAAGGGGATGAACACTCACAGGAAACCATTCACATGCCACAAACAAGTTTTTCTAGTAGAATCACTCACCTTTAGACGCAACTCAAATTTTCTTAAAAAACACGATACACCTCGATTTGCATGCTCATCTTGAATTTCGCACGGGTCACGTCACCACAAGCCGCAAGGCACCCTAATCATCCAATAACCATCAAAATATAATTTTCTCCTTAATTTCCTTATATTTTCCTTTTTTTTTTCTCCCATTTTTCCTCACTAATAATCCAAAATAAATATTCACTAACCTTTTTCACCAAATGTTTTTGCACAAAAATTCCTAAAATAATTTTCCAAGAATAATACCAAAAAAATTGGAAAATAACTCACCTGCACGTGCCCCCACGCGCCTAGGCGCGTCTCTGCGAGTGAAGACAGTGCGTGCACTACACGCGCATCGTCTTCTCCGGCGAGCAGCTCGCCAGCCAGCGTCGGGATCCTTCCTCGATCACACCACCTGAAAGCCTTTTTCAAGTCGATCATGATGGCATCCTTGGGTGCTCGAAACAACCACCGGAGGGCCTTCAAATCGAGCAAAATCAGGCTCGGTCCGACCATCGAGCGCGACTTTTCAGCCACCCTCGAAACACCTTCAAATCACCTCGAAAATTCACGAAACTTACCAGAAATGCTCCTCTCGCCTCAAGGATCAAAAGCCCTTTATTGGCTTCCCTCGATTCTCCCTCAAACTCGAGCGATTTGGTGCTTCAAAATCGGCCAAAACCCTTTGCCTATTTATAGGCCAAAATCGACCCCCACGTGGCCAATTTTCGGCCATGTCTTCTCCCACACACCTCCTAAACTACCATTGGCCATGCCCTGAAGAGATTTGCTGCCCAAATCTCTAGATTTTTCGGACAAAAGTCGCGGCCAGATCTGCCATGCTTTGGCAAATTTTCAAAAATTGCATTTTAGCCCTCTTAAGATTTTCTTTTGCATTTTGGTCCTTATCCTCAAGCCCCTGGTCTTTGCAGCACCATCACTAAGACCCTCAAGATTAGTACTTCTCATTTATCCCTCGAAACTTCCAAAAAATTACCATTTTGACCTCTCTCGGGCAAATTTAGAAAATTGCACTTAGACCCGACTAATCGTTTTGACCCTAAATCCACTCTATTCAACCCGAAATCACTTAAGGGTTGTTCTACACATCAAATATTAGTCCTTGACACGCTCGTTGACTTTTTGGATGTCTCTTACGTCGATTCTGTTTCCTCAACCCTGTCGACAGTTGTATCGAAAACTGTTCCTGATCCAATTTCTTTCATCACCAAAACTCATAATTTATTTTACTCGATACTATACCATTTTTCCTAATCATTTAGGGTCCGAGTCACTCCCTTCGGTCGATCCCGTGATCTATTTTACTATCAAACCCACTTTTTGGTATTTTAAACTTGCCCAAATTACACGATGACCCCACACAGATATAGGGTATTACATTCTCCCCCCTTAAAGAAATTTCGTCCTCGAAATTTTGCTCTTAACATATTACATCACCGATATTGATACAACTTCAAATTTAAATGCCCTAAATACCTCAATCGATTATCCTAATTTGCTTTTATTAAACGCCCATTGCTTACTAGGTACGACGTGTTTCTCACAGAATTTTCAGTTGCAGTTCACTTACGGGTAGTTACATATCTCCCCAAAATGACCTATATACCACAATTTTTCTTACCGTAATCATTTCTTATCTTTGTCTTCAAGAGGTCCAATCAGTTTTATCAAATTCCTTTTAGACTGATCCTTAAAATAACATCCTATGTCACCCAATTTTTGATTTTCTAATCGACACCCTATATCATGCTTTAACTCTTTATTGGCAATCGATTTTTGGTAGGCAACACCTGATTCATACAGTCATTTGCTTCCTAACTTGTAACTTTCATCGTCTTTAACACAATCCGCATGCTCTTAACATTTAGACTTCTGGTGTTCTAGACCTCAAGTCTTAACCTTATCCCTAGACCTAGTTCCTAAGTTTACTTCCAAGCTAATGAATGCATCAAAATCAATTAAAATTGACATATCTTTGGTCATTGTCGGATAGGTCTCTTCGTCATCTCTTGCCAAGCCAGGGTAGACCTCTTTGTTCTCTTTTGCTAAGCAATAAACTCGTCTAGTACGAGGTCCTGGCGTCATGTTTATCTTCCCGAGTTAATCCATCTTTTGTCTTTTCGGACATTCACTAGCGTAATGACTGGGTTAATTACACGAGTAGCATGTGATCCCCATTCAATTCCTTATCGGAGGTGCCTCTTTATTCTTAGGGCAGTCATTTTCCTTATGTCCTTTTTCGTCGCATGAAAAACACGTGATATACCCTTGAGAACAATTTCTTCCTGGGTGTTCTTTATTGCATTGAGGACACGATTTACTATCTTTGAATTTTTTCCCACCTAACTTATGCTTCGTGCCTTTCGAATCTCTTTTCTTTTCATCAGATCTTATCAGTCCTACACGCAATAGGTTCATCTCGGTGGTCAGAGCCCTATCCAGCGCCTCGTTGTAAGTGTTGATGGTACATGAGCTGAGAGCTTGTTGTAGATCCACCTTTAATCCACCCATAAATTTCTGCGCCTTCTGCCACTCATCGGCTTCATACATGGGCACGTATCTGATCAGTTGGGTAAACTTGACATCATATTGAGTTACTGACATCTCATCAGTCTGCCTCAACTTCATGAATTCCCAAGTCTTCTCTTCCTTCCAACTTTGGGGAAAGTACTTAGCATTGAAAACTTCTTTGAATGCTTCCCAGGTTATCGGCTGAGCTTGCCTTGGCCTTGGATCTTGCGTTGCTTGCTTGGGTGTCCTTTGCAGTGCCCGCTTAGTTGATTGCCACCATTTTCCAACTTCTTCTTCTAGCATGAATGTGGCACAGTTGACCTTCTCATCATCACTACATTGCAGATGCTGGAGCAGCTTCTCAGTTTGCTCCATCCAGTACTCAGCTGCACTAGGGTCATCTTCCGTTTTTCCTCTAAACATTGGGGTCTTTGCCGGCGATACTGATCCAGCACATGGGGGGTGCGTCTTGGCGGCCCATTCCTCGTTACATGTGTTAGCACGCCCTCTAAGATCCACTCCATTCAATCAAGTCTACTCTCACTAGGACATGATTGCTCTTCTTGTCGTCTACTGCTCGCGGCGCGATTCGTCGAACGACCACGGTGATTACTCGTAGCGGAATTCGTAGAGTGACTACGGCGACTACTTGTGGTGTGACTCACAGAGCAACCTTGATGACTGCTACTACCGCTTTCCTCATTTCGTTCATTGAGGTCCGTGATTCTTCGAGTTTTCACCATCTGGAAAAGGAAAAAACACCAACACTTTCTTAGAGGTAACCTCAATCATCAGAATCCTTAGACTCTATTTCCAATAACACTAACCGAACCATCCTAAGTCTCTCTTTTCCCTAGGATTCATGGTAAATACCAAATCATTCTAATACTAGAACCTCAATGATTCACATCACCTATTTGCAAACCTATCTTGATAGTTGGATTACGTCACATCAGACTAACCATTACTGACTCAGTCATTCTCAATTTCCATTAGTACCCCTGAGTCTCCAATCGAGGTTTTTTCTAGTTTGCTCTGATACCAACTGTAACGCCCCGTTTTTCCAGAACGCGCATTACCTCGAGATTTCGGGAATATATATATTTTTTTTCAATATCATCATACACACAACATAAGTCTATAATCATTTCCCGACAATCCCAATTATACCTTCTTAGCATTTAAAAAATTAATAGACTAAGACAGGTATTATCAATCACATCAGCGGAAGTAAGATCGAAACCTCAATGATATATATAACTGACCAATTCCTCTTACAATTAAATATCCAGATCGATGTTTCACATGAAAATATCAAAATATTATATAACCTCTGAACATCGAAATCATAGACAAAAACCTACGAAAACTAAACATAGCAGCTACATCTCGATGACATTCTTTCCCTTGGCGCCACTGCTTTCACATGGAATGTTTGAATATTCTAGAGACATAGTCCAAATTAGATGTTGAATCATCTAAGTGAGAGTTTAAAAACATTTTCATGAATATATGCAAAATCATATATAAAATTGACAAATTCCGACATGACCCAGCCTAAGAGAATCCCATATAGCACTTAGCCCTAACCGGGGAAAATACAATCTCTAAAGGCGACACGACTACATTGACCCATTGGCAATCACAATCTTGCTTAAGAGGGACAACCTTGACATATGAACCCGAGAATCACCCCATTGTCATTGTTAGGCATTACGGTCCTACTCAAAAGCATTCCCAAAATCCAACGCAATCCTAGCCCCAAGAGTATCACATCAGCACTATCCCCGGAATCAACGACACCTCGGTATCAATGCAATTGCTTAAAGGAACTTGGGGTGGTGTCCACTCTTAGCCCCGCCACTTGAGCCAACAACCGGGGTGGTGTCCACTCTCAGTCCCGCCACTTGAGTACCGTAGGGTGAAGTCTGTCTCAGCCCCGTCCCAAGTAGGTCACATAGCATTAATTCCTAATGCGCATCCCGAGTGCTATCACTCGAGGCTACGTCACAGGTTAACAACCCATGTCCCACATGGACAACACATAGCATGCCAATGCCGAAAATCATAACATGCATGACATAAAATCAACATCTCAATGTATGCAATTTACCGTACGAAATTAAATACATGTATAAATAATTGTTTGGACAACCATCACAATAAACCTAGTCATGGGGATGAACACTCACAATAAACCATTCACATCCCACAAACAAGTTTTTCTGGTAGAATCGCTCACCTTTAGATGCAACTCAAATTTTCTTAAAAAGCGCGATATATCTCGATTTTCGTGCCCACCTCGAATTCCGCACGGGTCACGTCACCACAAGCCACAAGGTACCCTAATCATCCAATAACCATCAAAATATAATTTTCTCCTTAATTTTCTTACATTTTCCTACTTTTTCTCCCATTTTTCCTCACTAATAATCCAAAATAAATATCCACTAACCTTTTTCACCAAATGTTTTTGCACAAAAATTCCTAAAATAATTTTTTCAAGAATAATACAAAAAAAATTGGAAAATAACTCACTTGCACGCGCCTAGGCGCGTCTCTATGAGTGAAGACAGCGCGTGCACTGCATGCATATCATCTTCTCCGGTGAGTAGCTCGCCGATTAGCGCCGGAATCCTTCCTCGATCACACCACCCGAAAGCCTTCTTCAAGTCGATCATGATGTCATCCTTGAGTGCTCAAAACAACCACCGGAGGGCCTTCAAATCAAGCAAATCAGGCTTGATCTGACCACCGCGCGCAACTTTCCAGCCACCCTCAAAACACCTTTAAATCACCTCAAAAATTCACGAAACTTACCAGAAATGCTCCTCTCGCCTCAATTGTCAAAAGCCCTTTATTGGCTTCCCTCGATTCGCCCTCAAACTCGAGCGATTTGGTGCTTCAAAATCGACCAAAACCCTTTGCTATTTATAGGCCAAAACCGACCCCCACGTGGCCAATTTTCGGCCAAGTCTTCTCCCACACGCCTCCTAAACTACCCTTGGCCATGCCCTGACGAGATTTGCTGCCCAAATCTCTGGATTTTTCGGCTAAAAGTCGCGGCCAGATCTGCCATGCTTTGGCAAATTTTTGAAAATTGCATTTTAGCCCTATTGAGATTTTCTTTTATATTTTGGTTCTTATCCTCAAGCCCCTGGTCTTCCCAGCACCATCACTAAGACCCTCAAGATTAGTACTTCTCATTTATCCCTCGAAACTTTTAAAAAATTACCATTTTGACCTCTCTCGGGCAAATTTAGAAAATTGCACTTAGGCTCGACTGATCGTTTTGACCCTGAATCCGCTCGATTCAACCCAAAATCACTTAAGGGTTGTTCTATACATCAAATATTAGTCCTTGACAAGCTCCGTTGACTTTTTGGATGTCTCTTACGTCGATTCGATTTCCTCAGCTCGGTCGACAGCTGTATCGAAAACTGTTCCTGATCCAATTTCTTTCATCACCAAAAATCATAATTTATTTTTCCTAATCATCTAGGGTCCGAGTCACTCCCTTCGGTCGATCCCGTGATCTATTTTACTATCAAATCCACTCTTCGGTATTTTAAACTTGTCTAAATTACGCGATGACCTCACACAGATATGGGATATTACAGCCTACCACCCTATCGATGGTCGCTCTCTCTCTCGCTACATTTGTTTCTTAATGTTTTACAATCATCTTTGTTTCTTTATTGCATTCTCAATCTTTCTCAACATCTATCATCTATTTTAGCACCTCTTTTTCTTTTTCACCACCATCAATTGCTACCCCCAATGTTATCTCGCTTTCGATCTTTCCCTATCCCTTGCTTTATATATCATCTTAATCTTTCCCTATCCGTTGCTTTCGATCATTTCATTGTTTTTGTCTATTATCCCAAACATGACAATTATTACCATGGTTGTTGCCTACTTTTTCCTCCTACGATATCCCTCTATCATTTATGTATTCCCTTTTTAGTAAACCAAATGCCCCAATGAAATGACTGTCTCCTTCTTTGATGAATCTTTTAAGTTGGTTTGATTTTGATGATGTTTTGATGATACAAGTTTTCACACAAAACTTTAATAAATGAACTTAAACTATTTTAACAATAAATGAATGATTTTACAAATTAGTATGCCAAAATATAATGATTGAAAACTGATGATACTTGACAATATAAATCATAGAAATAAAGTAATATTCGAATACTTGAGATTTAAAATAGATGTAATCAAATTCTGGATGTTTAGGAGACAAATAATTTAGTACTTGAGGTTTAAATGAAAAATTAATGGAATGTTGAAAAGAACAAAAAGATAATACTCAATTATTTTAAGGAGAAACAAAGAATAATTTTGATGCAATAAGAAATACTTGAGTATTGAAAAATAATGTTCGAGTGTTAGATCGTTGCACAAAATGTACGCAAGTCCCAGTCTCAATGATACTTGATTACCAAAGTGCAATATTTGACTACCTAAAGCAATCAATAAAAATACTCTAGTACTTAATTTCAATAATTGACTACTTAAAGTTACATATTGAAATTTAAAAAAATACATTGCACCATACTCAACTATCGAAAACCATTGATCCAAAAAATCTAAGAATTGAGTTGCTAGAAAGCAACCACTTTGGTCAAAAATCTTTTCAAATCTTCATCTAACATCTCTTTGATGTTGCAAGTTAAAAATTTCAAATTTCAAATTATTTTATCTAATCAAATGTCAGGTTAGGTCATTTTCAAAGCATGGGGAACATGCTGATGTACTTGTTCTTGACAAGTTGGTACAAGACCATTTGACCAACCTTTTTATCTATATAAGGAGAGAAAAAAGAAGAAGCTAAGGAGTGCTTGAGCTAAATAATTTGAAAGAACAAGAGCTTCACATTTATTCTTCTCCTACAATTTTCTACACCATTACTAGCCCAGAGCTTAGTTGCAAAGTAGAGAATCCTCCCATTGTGTTTGTTGTAAAACACCTTGAGTGTTATCCTTTGTGAAGAAGAAATGAAAATTATGGCTAAGTATCTTAAGTCGACTGATGGTTGAACTTAAGTCGATAGAAATAAGGCACTAAGTTAATATCTAATCTTGCACAAATTCAGTCAACTTAAGATGAACTTAAGTCAACTAAAGTTAACCTGAATTTTGGCCTTTGATCTTTGGTCGACCAAGCTTCAATCGAAGTTGTGTAAGAAGTTTTTGAATAACTTAAGTCGACTGAAGTGGGAACTTAAGTCAACTGAAATCCAGCAGACGTCACAGATAGACTTAATCTCTTAAATTTTTTTATTGTATGTTCAAAAATAAAAACAAATATAAGTTATTCTCAACTTCTCTTCTAAAATCATAATTTTATAAGCTTATCTTTCCTATTTGAAAACCTCATATAAAAAGTAAAATTATTTTTGAATAGAAAATATAGTTTGACTTCAAATTTGCCCCCCTTACATATTCTGTTGATTTCACTAATCTTATTGTATCTCACTCTTATGAACTTTTTGTCTCAAAAAATTTATGTTTAATTCTAATCTTAGGTGGTCTCCTTGTACCTTCTCCCAGTTTTATCTTATTTATCTTAAGAAATCATTCTAAGCCATATATTTTTTTTCTTGTACAAAATATATTTATGATATTTTTGTAATCAAAAGATACCTATAGATGTTGAAATGAATTAAGTTGCTATCTGGAAAAGCTTGAAGACTTTTTAAATTTAAAAATTGCTAATAGCCTTTCTTTGTAATAGTTAATTTTTTGGAGAATGATATATATAGGATAAGTATGGGGTCTCAAAAATATAACAACGAACTAATTAAAAGAGCATTCAAATAAGAATGAGGGAGTTCAAGAGTTGGAAGTGTGCTAGCTAGTGGAGTTCTCAAATTGATAAGTTATTTGGTTTATCTCTCTTTGTAAGTTGTGTTTTTACTCACCTGTTGTATGAGGGATTTGTATTTACTAGTAATATACTAGTAGTTCTTGCTTAGACAAGGAATTATATGTTAGTTCTAACTTTAATCAAAAGCTAATGATATATTTCAACATCACCAGCGATTTATAAAAATCGCCAGGGATGGGTCAACATCACCGGCAATTTTCAAAATCGCCTGGGATTTTGTTAAATCCCCGACGATTTACATAACCACCGGGGATTGTGGTGTTTTCCCAACAATTGTTCAAATCGCCGGGAAAAGTTTACCGGTAATACCCCTCTTTTTATAGTGAGTGAAACCTTAAGCATAGTCTTGAGAGAGGGAACTAGACTCTTATAACCGAACCTCTATAAAAATTCCCGTATTATTTGTGGTTGCTTGATGTTATTACTTCTCTTATTCCAACTACAATGCCTAAATATCAAAATTACAATTTAAGAGTTTTCAACTAGAATTAAAATCTTAAGTTTTTGAAAAAATATAATTCACCTCTGTCTTGGGTATTTTTTCGGGCAACAAGGAGGAATATTAGGGTTCAAGTTCAAGGATGAGGCAAGCCCACCCCACCATGTTGCCAACACTAAGTGCAACCTATTGTCTTTTAGTATGTCCCTTACACAACCTATTCGGGCAATGATCTTACACCATCAATGTTATGTTATTTCCAACTAAGTTTGTCATCTTTCTCCAATGATATTACACTAGCTGTTGTTGAGCCAACTTGGTCCATAACTTTTAATTAAGTTTTGATGATTAACAAAAAATATATTTTAAATGATATACAAATTATAGTCCTTAATTAATTTCGATTAATTTATAAAATATTTTGACATAGTATATGTATTATCAAAAGTAGTATTTTTCATTAAAATTATTTTTCAAATAAAGTAAAAATTTATTTAAAAATATTTTAATCGTTGCTACAGTATTTCGACTATTTGCTATAATGTTTTGACTGTTGCTACAGTACGCTACAATAATTTTCGACAAATGCCTATAAATGCTCCAAGCTCATTTAAAGATCATCAATTGCACATACAAAGCACTCACAAGCTCTCAAATGCTCTCAAGAAAAAATTCAAACAATCTAAGACTCTCAAAACTTCGTTATTCATCAACCAAAAAGTCACAAAGCATAAGCAGAAAAGGATTTCAAGTCTATTACAAATTCTTCCATCAAAATTGATGTTATTGATTTACTTATTTATTTTCATATCATTGCCTTGTATATTTATTATTAATTGCTTATTCATTTGTGTCTAAGTGTGGACAAATATTTGTAATCATATAAACTTTCATTATAGATTGTATTGGTTGCCTAGAATCGTTAAAATCTAAGAATGCGTCTAGTTTCCAAAATGAGTTAGGGAGAAAGCCTTAGTGTTAGTGGTTTGTTGGAACTCGTTGTAATCTAGGAGTGTATATAGTTTTCAATATGAGTTAGGGAGAAAATCTTAATGAGATTAGTTTAGTAAAACCCCAAGAGTGATTAAACCTTGAAAGAATGGAGTAAATGTGTGTGAAAATATTGACCCACTATAAATTGCTTATTATCTCATTTTATTTATTTTTACTATATCCTATGATTTGCATATACTATCAAATCACAAGTACTTTTCATATATATTTGTTAAATATATTTTCAAATAAAATCATTAATTAAGAATCTTTTTTAAAATTATTAAAAATTTTAATCGCTCAATTCAGCCTCTCTTTAAGTAACCATACCCTAAAGAACTAACAATTATTGTTTTCACGTTGTGGTGTCATTGGTAATATAATGGGGGGAACCACCTTGGCTGGTCGTCACTAATTTTGTAATTTATATAATGGTTATATATATAAATATTTATTGTTTAGTTTAACTTGGATATGCATATGTGTTAGAGTTGGCATGTCAAGTTAGTTTTTTAGTCTGATGTGACATATCTTAGCATATTAACTATTTCAATTAATGGAAGAGTAAAGTTCAAGATTAAAACAAATAAAATTTATGTTACTATTGATAAAATTAAAAATCAAGTCCAAATTTGAAAGGAAAAAAATATAAAAGTTAAGTTTTTTTTTTTTTACAATTTATCCTAAGATAATTTCTTTTTAATAATGATCATATTCTCAAATTAACATTTCAATATGAAAAATCCTCCCTAGTTACATCAATTACTTTAACTTAAAGATGTCAAATAATTTGGGTTCCCATGCAATAAAACTTGACTAAGTTGGATTGGCACTGTGTATTTATGTGTGTGCGCGCCTATATGTGTATATCAATTCTCATATTCTTCCTTTCCTTCATACATACAAATATTTTTGTATATATTTTTAATTACTATTTTGACCAATAAATTTCACCATCTCTCAATCTTAATTTAACTTTACTTTTAACTAATTAGCTCAAATAAATTAAATCTTTATGATTTACAAAAAAAAAAACCCAAATTTATTCTCATACAAATATTGCCTAAAAAATAAAAAAAAATAGACTGTAATTTTCAAATATATTTTTTAATTTGTATATGTATAACACAGACCGTACGCTTTCTAAGTATTCCTCAATCAATCTTTCTTTACTTTTGTTCGTTCATGAAATCTCCTTATTTTGCTTTATCTTCATCCTCATCTCATTGATTCACTAAAAAACTTATTCCATTCGAGACACCTAGAATTGAGACCGAATCCTCCAAAATAGCCTCAAAACGCAAAGAAATCATTACCACCACATCAAGCAAAACCTCTACATCCAAGAAACCCATAATCAAGCAACAATCAGTTTCCATTCCTAACCCTAGTAATAGGCCTCGCTCTCAATCTTCATGTTTTAAAAATGACTAACACAAAAACCTATATTCAAGTGTTCTATCTAAACAATATGTACCCAGTAGAAATATAATTTGGAATAATTTTAAGAAAATAAAATTTGAAGAGAACTTAAAGAAATGGATTACCAACATGTGTTGGTTTAAACTATCAACCATAAACCTCTTTATATATCCCGAAGCCTTAGCAGAGTTCTACTCTAACCTACCCAAGCCTCTTATAGAAGACAAGAAAGAAGAATATGACTTAGACAATATAAAATTTAGATATAATGGAAATGAATACACAATGACAGATGAACAACCAATAAACCTGCTAGACCTGAACAATTGTAAAACAGTCATAGAAGACTAAGAATTTGACCATTATAACATATGGTTTACCGTGACCGACAAAAAGGAAACCTTCTCAATTGATAATCATCTAGGTTCTCATGACTTTCTGAACCTTGAACACAGTCTTTCATCATTTTATTTCCACCTCAATCAATGTTAATTAGAACAAGTTCCTTCCATTTTGTCACATACTTGGATTTAAACATGATATGGTGTGCCATCAACAATATTCTATTTAACTTGCCTTGCTTCATTTTCTCCTAAATGTATAATTCAGTCATTGTCAAAACCAAAGGCAGGCTTCCATTTGGGATGCTTGTCACGTTTTTTCTCCAAACCACCTATGGTTCTTTAACTGGCATATTTGACCCTCGTTATCCTTTTGATACCTATTCAAATCAAACTCTTACAAGAATGAAAATTAAATTTAAAAATAGGGCTTGAAAGATGCCTTCTAAAGAAGAACACTTAGTAGAAAATGTTCCTCCTTTTCTTCATGATCCGTCTCAAAAAGTTGGACCTTCTAATGCTCCTCCACTAGCTCAAGCCTTTTCTTCAATTCCTCCACATTTTCTAACTCTAGAAGGAATTACCAACATGCCGCTAAATGAATTTTTCCTTCGATCCATCAATGCCCTTCTCACCAACCAGGAAGCCTTAATAGAATGGCTAGCTAACATAGAAAAAAGGTTGGCAGAGGTAAAATCAATTTTGCATGGCATTGGGAGATTCAAGACAATTGCCTGAAGATTTATCAAAACAGTTATAACAGAAAAAGATAGGGCAATAGAGGGCCAAAGAGAATAATACATAAGCCAAGGAAAAAGAGCAAAAGAATAACAAAGAACTGAAAGAGAAGAAGAATAAGAATAAGCTAGAGGACAAGGAGAAAAGGTAAAAGAAGAACAAGGAGAGGACAACGGAGATGCAGAAATGGAAATAGAGCAAAAGAACTAGAATAGATTAAGATTAGTGAAATCTTTTGTATAGTGAAAATTTGGCATAACACCAACTCCTTAATGTTATGGTTTATTACCTTTTGATGCATAGTTTTGCTAAATTCTATATGGTAAATATATTTTGTGAATTCTCTTTACGTGCAAATAGTTCAATAAGTTAGGAGGAGTTTTGTATTATTTCTTAATCCCTTGTAATTCATTTTTGATTTCTAACAAAAAAATGGGAGAAACCGGGTATATTAGTTTTAGGGGGAGTTTCCTTATAGGTCAATTCTTCAGGGGGAAACCTCCTTATATTTCTAAAATGTCTCCCTATGTGCTTTTCCTAAGCTCCTTAGTTTAAAATATTTTGTCATCATCAAATAGACTCATAAATAAAAAAAGGAGAGATTGTTGAGAAATTTGTATTTTGATTAAGTGAGAAAATATTTTTTTAACGATTAAATATATTTTTAGTAAATTTGGTTTATTGATAATATCCAAAACATTCTTTCTTAAGAATGATAAATTCATACTCATATATCTCTTCAAAATAGTTGAGTATATTTTTGTATTAGTTGCGTATGTTATAATGCTTGTGAGAAAACCTTTTTGAAAATCGACTAAATATGAAAAAGCTTTTTGATATAATCAATTGAGTAGTGCTTAGTATTCTTTTCTAAAATAATTGAGTATATGAATTGGTCCAATCGACTATCATAAGTTCCTATTCAAGTACGTTATACAAAGTTTTATTATCTTAAAACTAAATCGAGTTTGATGCTTACGGTGCTTTTGAAATTGAGTAAGGATCTTTCATTACTCAAGTGAGTTTTTTTGAAAAATCGAGTATCTCTAAAGCTATGTAATCTGAACATCTTCTTACTCAAGTAAACCTTATTTTTTAATCAACTAATGTATTTTATTAATCAAGTAAATATATATATATATATATATTAGTCGAGTGAAGATAGATTAGTCTCTAACTAAGTCTTTGAACCTAAAAGCAATTGAGTAACCAATGTTGGTACTCGAGTGAAGTTTTATGTTAGTCAAGTGACCTTAGCCTTGTAATTGAGTGAATAACGCAAAGTCTCTATGGCTTCTGTGTTAATCGAGTAATAACTTGATCATACTTGAGTAAACCTGTCACATAATCCATTACATGAAAAGTCTAATCGAGTAAGCTCATATATTAGTTAAGTAATTTTTGTCAGATTTTGAAAAATATAGTCGTTATTCAGAGAATAAATAAATGACTGTTTTTGACCGTTTGAGCTTTACCTCCTTATTTTAAGAAGTTTGATTATGTCTTTTTGTAACAAGATGATAAATATTGTAACAACCCGCCTTCTCGGGCGTGTTATGCCTCAGGAAATTTGGTTAAAATTCTTTTTTTGAACATTATTTTAAAATTCCCTAAGATCGTGTCTAGTGCCAGATGAGATATCTAGACTAGAAATAAATGTAAAGCGGAAGCTGAATCGAACCTGCTCATGGTAATACATAATTTAATAATTGTACATGGCATTTAATACAAGTTAATACATAAAGCGTTTGATGATGGAACAATATACATAAATCTTAAACTAATCATATTATAACATGGTACATTTACTCGCATCTTGATGTCTCGTATCACTACACATCACCACTCTCTGAATCATCTCTGCAAGTCCCGGCTGGAACGTTGAATGTTCCAGGGGCGAACCCATGTTAGATGATGAATCATCTAAGTAAGAATACCAAATGCAATGCTATGAGTGTATGCAATGTCTTCCATCGTAGGTGTCAACTACACCCCTCATGCTGCCTATCATTTTAGCGGCCACCTCTTCGAAGCCGGGGTGTATGGGTGCACCCTTGATAGGCCAGCGGTGTCAGTTCGTACTCCATACGGCCTCATACGCGTGTGATCAACAGTATCATTGTGCATGTATGCATTTCATAGTCATGCCATTGATGCAGTCTACATGATGGTTTCATATCATAGCATGCCAATATGATAAAAGCATTTACATTTATAACTGTATTAAATTCAAGCAGCATACTTACAGCTAATTTGTCTCGAACTACGTGCCAAGCGGCTATCCCTTAATCTCCTTGCTCACAAGGACCCCTACAGCAGAGATTTATTTTTAGAATACCATTTGCTAATTTTTCATAATTTCTTCTATTTTTTTATTTTATTTTATTCCTAAGCTTTATCTCTTCCAAAATTACATAATAATTATCTAGGCTTCATAAAAATTTACTTTCTTTTTACCAATATTCCTTAAATAATATTCTTAGTATTCTGGAATTTTTCTTGTAATTTTCTAACTTTAATTCCTAGTTTCCCTTATTTCATAATAGCTAAATATGTAATTATTACATAATAATTACCTAATCTTTCAATTTATTAAATTTCTCTTCACTAATATTTCTTAAATAACACTTATAACATTCTGAAATTTTTTCTTGGAATTTTCAGAATTAAAATCCTATTTTTCTTTATTTCTATAATAGAAAAATCTACTTAAATTACATAATAATTACCTAATATTTCATTTTATTCAATTTCTTTTCACTAGTATTTCTTAAATAACACTTATAACATTCTGAAATTTTTCTTGAAATTTTCAGAATTAAAATCCTATTTTTCTTTATTTTCATAATAGAAAAATCTACTTAAATAATTAATAATTTTGGCATTTTCAGAAAATTGCTTTACCAATATACCATAAACAACATTTCAAATTTAATAAAATTTTTCAAAATTTTACTCTTTTTTTTTTCCTGACAGGCGTGTGAGCCGCACGCGCCTTCTTCCCACTCGCGGGCGCGTGCAGCTCACGCGCCCTACTGGTTCTTCTTCTCCGGTGAGAGCTTCGCCGCCGGCCGGCCATTTGACCTCTAAACTCGATTTTTCTACTCCTAAGCTCTAGATCTCGACATTACGAACACATTGATACAAAAATTACAAAAAAATAGGATTGAACTTACCTCGAATCGGTCGAATATCCCTCGGCTCCGGCGAGTCGAGCGTTTTCCGGCGAAGCTTCGATTCGCCTTCTCCTCTGCTCCGTTGGCCTCCAAATTCTCCAGAAACGAAGCCCACGACTTGAAGATCAGAACCCTACTCTCAAATCTCTCAAACCCTCTCCCAATCGACCGATCTAAGCTTTGCAATTTTCGGATGGGTTGGCTTGTGCGAACTGGGCTATTTATAGCTGAAAAAGCACGCCGCTTATGTCAAATCGAAGCCCATGTGGCCGGGAAAGCCATACCACTGATCAATCGCCATTAAAAACCCCCCTAGCCTTATTAATTCCCGATTGTAGGCGGCCATGCGCTGCCTGCAACTTCCGGATTTTTTGGATTTTTCTTGATTTTTTTTTTATACATATTTATACATACATACATACGAATTTATTACATATTTATATTTATATTTATATTTTACATACTCAATTACATGCTTTATATAAAATAAATATACTTAAACTAAATAAACTAATCATTTAAACCGAATTAATAAACTTAATTTTATAAAATGCAACTTAGGGTATTACAAATATGCTTATATATAATGTACAAAATGTCTATCTTCATAGTATATGCATATCTTTCTCAACAAATTTGACTGTTATCAGTCAAACCAAAAGAAGTTGTGAATATGTGTAGGTAACAAAGCAAAATCCAAGTCTCAAAACTTCTATAAAAGGCCAAGTGTTGCAAGAGATCGTGGGCTATGAAAGTTGATGTCCAAGTAATGTAGAGCCAATCTAAACCTAGACACATCAAAGCCAAATTGTTTTCGAACCAAAGTTCACTGCTTGAATGATGATTCTTCATGCTCATTTTATTTCACTTCAAGCCATTATCTAGTCAAGTCTTATGAAGATCTTCTTAAACTAGATAATTGGAAATAAGAGAGTTGAGTGTTTTATTTATTCATATATTGAAACTCTCTTTTGTTCAAGAGAATATCAACAATCACTGTATTATCTCATATTTTTCTCTTGAGAAATTTTTTCACAACTTTTTTGAAACTTGTGAAAGGATATGCCTTATTCTTGAAAGACAGTGGTTGTGGCTAACCCTAGGATGAAAAAGCCAACTATATAGGCTATTGCTTAGCCTGCAAAAATAGAGGTTACAACTATTCCTGTAAAAGCTGAGGTTCCTATTTAACCCATGAAAAGTGAAAGTTTTAGTTGAATCTATAAAAACTATGTATAGGTTATAGTTGATCTCTAAAAGCTAAAATTCCGTAGTGAATACTTTTAAAATCCTTAGTGAAGAGCTAAGGTAACTAGGCTTGTTAGTTGAATCACTCAAAAATGCTATATTCTTGTAGTTTTCTTCTTATGTTTTTTATGGTATTGTTTTTCACCTACTATACAATGTATTATCATTTGATTTAGTCTCAATCAGCATCAAGCAAAATTGCTCCAGTTTTCATTACATGCATAAAAGATTTTCTAACCTCTCTAATTTCATGTTTATTTCTCAAATACATATATTTGTTTATGAGATCTGTAGATTAAAATTTAGTAAAATAAGCAAAATGATATTGCTGTCAACATAACTATTTTCTTGTACTCAACTTCAAACGCTACCTCTCATCTATACATATTATATTCTATGATTGAAATACGTTTAAATTAATTTTTATGAAAAATCTTTTAATGCATATAAACTTATATCAATCTACTGCAATATTTTTATGTTATGAATAGTATATTTTCAAATTAGTTTTGATGCATAATATTTTAATATTGCAAAAAATTCAAAATACCTAATTCACTCCCTCTCTTAGGTGATCTTTCAAAAGCATAAACATACTCAACTTAAAATGATTTTGCTTACATGCTTATTTCAAGTGAGAACGTTACTTCAGTACAAAAGTATTTTAATCAATTTCAAGATAATATACTCAATTACAACTGATATTACACTCGATTATACTTCTATCAACTTTTATCTCTAATCTCCTATTTTGTTCATCATCATCAAAACCCTCTTTTCATTTTCTCATCACATCAAAATGTAATATATGACTTAACAACAATCATAAGCTTTGAAAGCTTAGTATGTTAAACCACACTAATTATGAAATTCAACCTTCAGTTGCATTTTCTACATTTTTAGGGTTTTATGACCAAGGATGTCCAAATTTCCAACTATGATAGCCCATAACTTCAAGTATTCCCGTCTTGAAGTCTTGTATATTGATCTTTTGTTGACGATGACTCTTAACCTTAAAAATTCTTGTCTCAAGAGCCCGCACCAATTTTTATTGATAGTAACTCCTAGTCTAGAGCATTTTGTTTCAATAACTCACATACATAGCCCATAATATCCACATGACATTTATATAAAATAAAGAGACAATAATACACCCAACAAGTAAACTAATAATATGCCATGTCGATAAATGTTGCATGCATTATGAAATAGAGGTAGAAGACTAACAAGAATAAACTTAGGAGATAGTCAACCTTAAATTAGCGAATTTCTCACCTTTAAAATAACATTAGGAACTTAAAAAAAATACTTAGATTATCCTTTTGGCTAGTCAATAATCGATAATGAAGTTAGTCTTATTACCTTGGTGATAGATGATCAAACTCTAAAGGAAAAACTCTTAAGAATATATCTCAAACTTATCCTATCCAGACTCAAATCTCATTTGACTTGTATTTGCACTTAATACTTAAAAAAAGAAAATGAGAAGGTGGAAAGTTGTCTCTTATTTATATTATATCATTAAATTTAATCTTTTCCCATTAATGAAAGTAAAATAAACATCAAAATACACTTGGGAAGGAGTGGACCAAAGTGGTCCCCTTATTTGTTCGGCCAACTGCTTATTAGTCGAAGGTTAGTAAACGATTGGCTTTACTAGGCATTTGCCTAGCCCTTGTGCCGGGGTGCGTTTGGCCATTGGCCAAGTACACATTTTATAATTTTTTTTAAAACAACAACCTTGCCATTTATATGTATTTATGTGTGTGTATATATATACAAATATTTGCATATATTTTTAATTATTATTTTGACCAATAAATTTCACAATCTCCTAATCCTAATTTAACTTTACTTTTAACAAATTAACTCAAATAAATTAAATCTTTATGATCTACAAAAAAAAAATATATCCAAATTTATTCTCATACAAATATTGTCTAAAAATTAAAAAAAATTGGACTGTAATTTTCAAATATTTTTTTTTAATTTATATATACATAACACATACCATACCCTTAGTAAATAATTAAGAAGATACATGATCAAAATTAAAATGGGAAGACATACCTTAAAATATGATTCAAATTTCTTGGTTTGTTATGGGGCATTTGTTCCATTTTCAATTTCTTGAGATTTTTTTTATATAGGAGCATGACAAGATGCATGTGGTTTTACATGTTCTTGAAGGAAAGAAAAAAAAATCTTAAGAACTGGATGTAATACTACATTTGTTATTGTATGGATTTAACAATGAATTTATTTGATTGGAATGTCATTGTCAAGCCGCTTAAATCTATAAAAATAAGAAAACAATTAAGCGGCACGGAGAGATCTTCACGCAAATACTATGATATTTAATTCAGACACTAAAGATGATGAAAACTGTATTGAAATAAATATCAGAAAAGTATATTTTTTAGATTGAGTGCCTACTTATTTATAAAGGAATATGGAATAATCTTAATTAATCCAGAATTAGGATTATTGTAAATAATACTTATCTTGACTTTAATTTCCTAATTTTGTTAAAATAATTTTTTTTTACAGATAACATTTTATTTTGATTTTTTTCTAATTTGGCTGAGTATGGATGACGTCTATCCCAATATTTCGAAATTTTTTTAGAATTAGAATTATTTATGAATAATTGTTTGTTCTTTTCTTAGAATATTTGAAGGGATTTTTGAACGTCGAAGTTATCTAATTTGTGTGGAATTTCCCACGTTTGAAAATTTACGTCTTTTAGCTCAAAAAGATTATTTTGGTCTTTCAAGCTTTTTTGTCTTTTAATTAATGAACTCTTATTTATAACACAACAATATTGATCATCAATGTCATATCTTTGTCAATAAATTGAATTTAATCAAAGTTAGCATTGCATCTTAACATGTATATATCTTGACAAAACTAAAAATAAAACATCTATCTTTGACGTACCGTTAACACTTTATATCATTAGACACTTTATATCATTAGATGTATGAATTGCCAAGATGGAAGACTTCTATTCATTTTGATCCCAATCTTTACAATTTATATATTTGTTTCAAAGAAAATGTTCGCTTAATACCTTCAATCTCACATTTCACCCAAAGTTTGCCTAATGTCTTTAATCTCACCTTTCATTAATCTATGCTCATCCAATGTCTTCAATCTCGACAACGAGGTGTCATATAGGCTTATCTACTTAATCTAGTCATTTTAGTGATTAACAAATTTAATTAATGAAAAAAAAACAAGAGTCTAAAACTATAACAAATTTTAAAGTTGACTTCTATTATTGATAAAATTAAAAATTTAATCCAGCAATAAAAGAACATCAAAAGTTTGTTTTTTTATTTTTGGCTAATTTACCCAATATAATTTTGGTAGGGGGTAAATTGCGAAAAATTAAGAAGATCTGGGGAGTGGCATTTAATTAACTAAAGTTTGAGGAGATCGCAGTAATTCACCAAAATTCTACCAATAAAGGAAAGTTGGGTTGGGCACTCGGGCTTGAATCCAGGCCCACAGAAGTTTTAAGACTGCAGGAGAGGAGAGTATACTTGTGTCCTACGACAGAGTATCTTCACTTTCTCTCTCTTAGGGCTTCTGATTCAAAACCTTCTTCGATCTGTTTTCATTCCAACCCGACGATTCGAATTCAAGATGGTAATTCTAATTTCAATGCCATTTCTGTAGTTTCTTTGTTTCCAGATTTCATGCTTTGTTGCTCGATGACTGTTCTTTTCGCATACTTGGAACTCTCTTTTTCTTCTTCTTCTTTTGCCAACATGACGACGACTTCTGTTTCAGGAGGTTGGAGGCGATCTGGACTCGAAGATAGAGTCTCTGTTGAATGTGGAGAAACAGATGAGGCTTGCCGGCGATGTAGCCGGTACCAAGAAGGCCGTCACTGAGATTCTGCAGCTTTGCTTCGAAGCTCGTGCTTGGAAGACCCTCAATGACCAGATTGTCTTGATTTCCAAGCGCCGTGGTCAGTTGAAGCAGGTATTGATAGGATATGTTATTTCTCCCTTCTGAATTAAGCTGGTGATATATGTGGAACTTTTGTATATTGTTAGTGTATGAATCATGCATGGGTAATCGCCACAAAGGAGGTTTAAATGCTTTGTTGATCTATTTGAGCTGTAATCTAGTAGGATTTATAGGAGCAAGTATTGATTCTGTCTCGTTACTATTACTTTGCTCAACAAAATTTATGCGCTTTCTTTCTTGAATTGGTTGCAAATCATAATTTGTATGTGTTGATTCATTAGGCAGACAATTATCCACTGTGCAAGTGCGTGGACTAGCCATTTGGCAGCAGACCCCCTGGTTTTGTAACCATCTATATATTTGTATTTATGTATTCAAGTGTGTGCTTGTATGCTCATGTATGCATAGATAACATCATGATAGGCACTCATAAGCACGAACACCTGTGTTTACATGCATTAGGCAGACAATATCTACTGTGCAAGTACACGGACCAGTCAATTGGCAGTGCACTCCATGGTTTTATAACTATCTGTATATTTGTATGTGTGTATGGATGTATTCAAGCGTATATTTGTATGTTACGTATGCATGGATAACATTATGGTAGGCACTCATAAGCATTAGCATGTGTTTTATGCAACAATTGTGTTCATAAACATGCATGTCTAAGAGGTAAACATTCATGGAATATGGTTTGAGTTCATAATGGTATGCAATGTTTCCTGTTTGAAACAGGTAATCTTTGGTCCTCCTTGCTATGTTATCCATATACTTTTCTATCCCTATCTCCCAGCATTCTGAATTTCTTATATAACTTGATATTTTATCCTTTTATGGTTAAGTTATTTTTTTCTGCTTTATTTCTTTAGGCCCTACTTCTGTTGTCTTAATAACTAAATATTCCTGTTACATGTTTTTGGGCTTATTCTCTTTATGCTGAAGGAGTGCTGCATGACATTGTTTTTGCATTTAACCTTTGTCATGAATTGTTTGCTTCCACAGGCTGTAACCTCAATGGTCCAGCAAGCAATGCAGTATATCAACGAGACACCAGATCTTGAGACTAAGATCGAGCTCATTAAGACACTCAATAGTGTATCAGCAGGGAAGGTAGTATGCTGAGTTTGAAAATATTCTTTGTCTTGTTGTCTGAACCGTCAAGTTTTATCTTTTCTTTTCCCTGTTCTCTGCTCATCTGTTAGATTTTGTAGATATATGTTGAGATAGAGAGAGCGCGATTAATCAAAAAACTCGCAAAGATTAAGGAAGAACAAGGACAGATAGCTGAGGCTGCTGATTTAATGCAAGAAATTGCTGTAAGTATGGCATTAGGATGAGTTTAATATCATGGGTGTGCTTTTGCTAATCTGAGGAAACTGAACTGCACTTTGTAAATACAGGTGGAAACGTTTGGAGCAATGGCAAAAACTGAAAAAATAGCGTTCATTCTTGATCAAGTATGTGACTACCTTTTTCTTTCCTATCATTTTCTCTCCTTGTATATGGTCAAGGTATTTCAGGCATAGAGTATGATTCTATGAAATTTAAATTTTGTAGGTTCGTCTGTGTTTAGACCGCCAAGATTATGTACGAGCACAAATCCTTTCTAGAAAAATCAGTCCAAGAGTTTTTGATGCTGATACTTCAAAAGAAAAGAAGAAGCCTAAAGAAGGCGATGCTATTGTGGAAGAGGCTCCAGCTGATATTCCATCATTATTGGAATTGAAGCGGATCTACTATGAATTAATGATAAGGTACGGAGATGCCTATCTTGTTCCTTTCTGTAGTTGTCCTTGACAAGAGATTTCTCCCCTATCTTCTTTGTCTTTCTCTCATGGTAAACTTTCTTTCTAATTTGTCAAACATCATATTCTAGATGGATGTGGTAATTTTGATTTGAACTCAAAAGTATATTGATTCAAAAAGTTCCTCCTTCAATAAGCATGATATCTCCTAGATTGAAGTGTGGATTATTGACCTGGGACATAGATCCATGAGATAATATGTCATGACCCTATGAGCAATAAAGGGGTATTATTGTAATAGGGTAGAATAGTTTGTTAGGGATATTTTAGCAAGTAGTTAGAAGCACATGGGAGCATGTGCTAGGCTGTTAGAAGGCAAATATGCCTATATAAGGTTGTTGTAATGGGTTTGTTTTTTTATCGAAGAATTAATGAATTGAATATGTTTTTCTCCTCCTCCAAATTCTCTCCCCTTCCTTAATCTTTATCTCCATCTTTTCTGTTCTTCTAATCCCCCCTAACACTTCTTCTAATCTCTCCCTCGTTCTTTCAAATCCCCCCTAATTTCCTTCTGTTTTGACCTTAGTTGAATCGAACTCTTCTGATTCCCAAACTGATCCTAGGTTAAGCCTTAGGTTCATGACAAATTGGTATCAGAGCCAATGATTCTCGGTTGTGATTCCGTCAAATTCTATTAATATTCAATGAGCAGAGTTTGGCAAATTTCGGTGGTTCTGGAGTGATTGGAAGGTGAGTACAGAGGTGGTTGATCCATTATGTTAGGTGGTTTTGATCGGCAATTCAGTTGTAGATTAGAGACGCTACTGTTCGAGTTTTGAAGATGAAGACGTCCATTGAATCTCGGAATTGATTTCAACGCACGAGGAGGTGAGTGTTGGCTCAGATCTGAAGGAGAAATAGGAGGTGTTTCTTCGGCTAAGACTCTGGTGGTTGAGTCGAAGGAACTGATTGGAAGTATTGCCGATTTTTGGAGGCGAAGTCAGCAGTGATGCTTGGTTGTGAAACTTAGAGTATTGCCGACTTCTGTAGGCGACTTCGAAGGACGGTATTTGGGTAGTGATTTTCATATTCAATCGTGATAGAGGATGTGAGATACGACCACGATTCTTGGCAACCCATGCGAAGTCAAGGAGCTACCATTTGCCAGTGGTCCTCGGCTTGGAAGGTCGTGACTGGAGTGGGTGATGTGGTTTGGTTGGACGACTGGAGTGGGTGACCAGAGGTTGACGCGAACGGCCAGGAGGTCGCGACTGGTGTAGGAGTTCCAAGTGATCGCGATTGTGTAGCAGGGTTCTGGCGTTGCGGTTTGGTCGGGCAGGCAATCTTGGCTGTTGTATCTTAGCGATGGTCCTAAACCTCCTTCCATAGTCATTGATCCTCAATTCCAGAAAAATCCATGGGTGCAGCACAATCACTCAAGGAAGGTGTCGCGACCATTACCAAACGCGACCAGTGAGTAGGCAGTTCTCGGCTTGAAATCCGAAGTGATCGCTATTTTGCAGTGGGTGTCGTGATGTGAACTAGCAGTGAGTCGGGTGATTTTGGAATCGGAAGTGATCGCAAATTGGAGTGGGTGCAGTGTTGCGGTCGTACCCATTGCGAGCATAGATTAATGACAGAAACAGAGGAAGGATTTGGTGTTGTGGTCGTATCAATTGTTGTCATCAGCCGAGGCAGCCTTTCAGTGAATCACACAGTTTGGGTGGACGAGGTGGGCGTCTCACTGATCAGAATTACAGACTGGTCGAGTTGGGCAGGACTTAATCATGAAGGAGGGTTAATTAAGAGTGGAGACATGGGTCAGTTGATTCCAAGCCATCGGAGGATCACCACCATGGTCGGAACTACCCGCTGAGCAATTTCCTATGGTTGAGGAGATTGAGCTTGGGCTGATAGCTGGGGCCGAACGTGGAAGGCAAGGTAGATTCGAGTCCAGCCGATTCCAGTGGTGAAGTCGGCAGTCAGTGTTTGAATTTTTTTGCAGGTGTAACAGGAGGTGACTTGATTGTGAAATCTGGTAATCTTGCGAATTGAAAGTGCGAAGCAGATTCCAATGAACTCCAGCAATTCTGATAGATCCGAGTTGAAGGCCCGGGGCAATCAATTTCAATGATTAGAAGTCCAACGACTAATAGTAGTGAATTAGTGAAGAGCGGTATGTATAGAACCCTTATCCCTTGGTCTTCCAAGTGTCATGTCCATGAGATGTCGACCATGGGGAGCAGGGCACGCATGAAACAAATGGGGTCTCAATTGCAGCCGAAGGCTGCATTTTCAGTGGGATGGCTTGCTCATGAAGCCTTGGGAAGCAGTGCGCACATGAGACAATCGGAGCCTCAATGGCAACAAAAGATGGCTACATTTTCAGCTGGGAATAAAAGGAATCATGTGCAGTTTAGCCAGAAAAATCAGGCATGGGGAAAGTTGGATAATGAGTCTAGCCAAGTTGACAAGGAAACAAGAACTGTGATATATGATACAAGCAAGGATTTCGGCCATATGATACATGAGCAATTGCAAGAGTTTGCAATGATACTAACTAAGAAGTATCATTACAGCTTTCTGGCTAAATTCTTCGATGATTATCGTGGGAGTTTCAACAAAGAGGAATTCCTAAAAATGGAGCAATCAGAGGAGAAGTGCAACATTAGAAATGATATTAAAGGTGAATGACATTATCGAAAGAGAATTTGTAATGAACAAATTGATAGGGCAACAAAGGCAAAAGGAGAATTAAAGGAACAAATCGATTCCTTTGGGAAAAAAGTTCTCAATGGTGATGTTTTTGGGATTGTGCAACAAGATTAGTCCAACTTTAAGGAAGAAGGAGAGGTGGAAGAAGAGAGTTAGTTAGGAAAAGGAATTGGAGGATGACATTCAATCAGTTGGCAGCCTCTCAAGCACTCTTACTAGTGCTGAGACACTTGATGGTATTGATCTCTGGAAGCAACAGAAGGAGTCAGAAAAGCCTCTTCACCAAGTACATGAGGAGATTGGGGTTGGCCACACTTTACAAGAACAAGAAGCTGATGATTCCGGTGATACACAACCTAATCTAGCTGTAAATCATGTTAGGGAAGAAGGTTGAGTTGGAGGTTGGGCGTTAGTGGTTGAGAAATCGTTGGCTGGAATTGAAGTGGCAGCAACTCCTAATGTTAATGTTCACAAATAGCCTTAGTATGAGTATTCAAGGCAAGTCTACAATCCTCCATTGCTGCATTTCGAGGCTGTTGTTGATATTTTTGCAGTAGAGCATGGCTGTGGGTTGAATGGGGATACAATAATAGCAACTATGGCTGTAGATTTGCTCTCCTTCATTATATTGGACGGTAATGAAGTTTTCTCTATTGAAATTCTGGGCCAATTTATACTTGGAATTGATCTTGAAAACCTAAGAATGAAGAAGAAGAGATCTAGAAGTAGAAAGAAAGAAAGGAGGATGATTCGCATAGAGAAGGTTGGAATTAGACGAAGAGCAATGGCTATTTGCGGCAAGTTCTTGGGGGACAAGAACTCTCTTAAGGAGAGGGGACTTGTCATGACCCTGTGAGTAATAAATGAGTATTATTATAATATAGTAGAATAGTTTGTTAGCGATATTTTAGCAAGTAGTTAGAAGCACATGGGAGCATGTGCTAGGCTGTTAGAAGACAAATATGCCTATATAAGGTTGTTGTAATGGGTTTGTTTTTTTATCGAAGAATTAATGAATTGAATATGTTTTTCTCCTCCTCCAAATTCTTTCCCCTTCCTTAATCTTCATCTCCTTCTTTTCTGTTCTTCTAATCTCTCATTCATTCTTTCAAATCCCCCCTAATTTCCTTATGTTCTTGACCTTAGTTGAATCAGATTCTTCCGATTTCCAAATTGATCCTAGGTTAAGCCCTAGGTTCATGACATAATATTTTGGGTTTGGAGAATGGATGTATATTGAGAAAGTTTCAAGAAATTAGAGGGCTAAAGAGAGGCCTTGTTTGGGATTGAGGTGAGGCGAGATAGTTTTGAATGCATAAAAGTGTTTGGTAAAAATTGGAAGCTGAGTTTAAATTATAATTATTTGGTAAAACCCTTTAATGGACCTAATGTGTGTTGAATTGAAGAGCTTGTAAGTTTATGAAACACCTTGTTTGTGGGACCCCCACTCGGATCCCCCAGCCAAGTTTAAAAATTCGAGCAAGTGCCTTGAAGGAAAAAGAAGCCAAAGGGAATGACAGATCTGCCATGCATGTACACCTGGATTCACATATACCTAATAATGAATCTAACAATGGAGGCATAAAACCACAATCTAGGCATGCATCACAAAACACAATTGGCCTATAGGGCTACAAGGTTTACATATATACAAACCAACCAAAAACTCAAAAGATACAACAACCCTGTCATACAACTCTGCCCCAGGGCTTAACGCAATCTGCCCTGTACACCATCTACTTAGATAGGTCTGACACTACTAGACTCACCCTCAACTTTGGCCATGCCCTTACCTAGAATGAAGAGAGTCAAGAGTGAATCACATGACTCAGCAAACATATAAAAAAAGAAGGGCTGACAAAAGTATGGAAGCTAAAGATTTCTCACACCCAAGTGCAAAACTCATGCAAAGCATGACAACCAATCATACATCACATGTCCATGAATCATGACAGGTATATAAAAACGCCACATAATAAAATATGCACATACTAGTTTTTGGGGCCTACATAAGACACACGACACCCAAGTCTCTATCACAGACCTGCTGCTGCCCTGAAGGCAAGCTGTACCTATAACTCGAGCTGAATCTCGCTTGGCACGCTAGAACGTCTGTGAACATAAACTTGGTTCAAATTACCTAACACCGTACAACTGTAATACTAGAACTAGTGCTAAGAACCATGCAATGCACAAATATAATGTAGCGGCATAATGAGCATAAACGATGATACATAGCCCCCATAAAACCATTCATCAAGGCATGCTCGCCCATATATGAAGTTACATACGATGCAATACTTGTGTCTAAATATAATGCAGAGGTATAATGAGCATAAACGATGATACATGCCCCCCATAAAACCATGCATCAAGCTCTGCTTGCCCCTATAGGAAGTCACATATAATGCAATATGCCTGTGGCCAAGCAAAGAAGTTTCATGGAAACCCCCAAATGCATAGTCCCAAGCCCCTGCATTTGAAATGACAAGATATTAGAAATAAAATTACAGAGATCACATGCATACTCTCGGCCACAACATGCTTGCATTACCCAACGAGAACCAACCCACTAAAACAACCTAGCTTCATTCTGAGAACAAACAGAAGTGAGAACTGAGCCCTTCGAAGCTCACAAGAAAATACTCACCATTTGAACAAGGATCCAACCAAAAGGGAGAAAACCAACAAATGATAAGCCTATAATCCTCAAATAACAAGTTTAAAATCCTCGAAATATACCATCTGGAATCTCACAATAAGGAAAATAAACCTTACAATCAAAATGGAGAAGACTAGCAATAGATAAGTTTATAATCCTCGAATAAAAACCATCGGTAACTCTCAGTGAGAGAATCCTCCAATAAATCCTTAGATAACAAGCTTATCAGAAACTTCAACTACAACCTCCAGTAACTCACCATCACAGTAAGGGGGTGTTTGTTAATCAAGATAATAGGGAGAAAAAGTCAGATATGGGAAGCATTCCGGATGTTTGGTCTTTTCATCGTGTTTGTTAAACTTATCTAACAATTTCCAGAAAAGCCTCACGTGACGTCTTATCTCCCCCTTTCAAGATAAATTTATCCGACCTCTCCCCTCGGATAAATTTATCTAGCTCTTTCAAGATAAAGCTCAATTACTTATATGCCCCTTGTATGATAGTTAATACCATTTAATGCATTTTAAAGATTTAATAATAGGGATATTTTGGTAAAAAAACTTTTATCTTGGTACTTATCATATGTATTAACAAACACATAAAAATACAATTATCAGTGGATTCCAAAAAATTTAACAAACATTCTGATAGAAATCTTGGAATGTTTTTCAGCTTTATCTTGATCATTCCAAATCTTGATTCGGAATGCATTCCAACCTAATCTTGATACTTCTTATCTTGCTCATTTTAACAAACACTCCCTAAGGAAATAAACCAAATGAAAGAGGAGCAGATCTTTGGAAATAAACCAAACGAGAAAGGAGCAGATCTCTCTCACTAGTTGAACACTATGGAAATACGAAGGGAGTGGATGCTTGCCTGAAATGAAGAAGAAAAACACTTTAGAAGCTGCCTGGCCGAACCTCTCCTCCTCCTCCTTCTTCTTCTTCTTTCCCTTGCTTTGTCTCTCGGCCGAACACCTCTCTGTAAATAATCCTCTTTTCTCTCAACACTCAATATATATATACAAGGAGCAAAGGAAAGTGGGGGAAAAATACGTGGCAAGCTAGGAGGAAAAGTTCCCCGACATGTTGCCTAAAAAATCGAGTTATGGGTCAAGAGAGTGGTCTCGAAATTGTTGACAGTGGAGGATATCCGGATACAAGAAGAAGACATCCAAATATGGTGGCTTGATTGTTTTGAGAGCCATCCGGATGCAAGCAACAAAAATTAAGCCAACTTATGTGAGTGGTATCCGGATGTGAAGAGGGCCATCCGAATGCTAGAAACATCAAAGCAAAAAGGCATATTCGAATGCCTTGGAAGCCCATCCGAATACAAGACACATCTTTGGGGAAAGAGATTCGAATGTCTTGGTGCAATTCGAATGCTAGACACAACAAATCAAAAGGGCATATCCAAATGTCAAGAGGCCCATTCGAATGCAAGACACACAAAATGCTTCATGGTATCCGAATGCTAAGCCTCTCATCTGAATATGAGAGGCATTAAATTAAAAACGGAGATTCTGGACAGATTCAACATATCTTTGTATTCTGGGCATAACTCTCTCGTCTGAGCTCCGATTGAGATGATTCAAGATGCTATGGAACGACAAGAGAAAGATTTACAACTTTCATATTTTGAGTTTTGAGAATCTCAGGCTGCATCAAGGTCGAAATCGAGCTTCAAGAGAAATTGAATTCCTAAAAGCATAGGGCATCCGAATATCTTTGCTCATATCCAAATGCCACAAGCCATATCTGGATGTCTCACCCCCACATCTAGATGCCACTCACAAAAACTCAAAAAAGACATCCAAATATGCCTCTACCCATCCGGATGCCACTCACAAGAACTCAAGGAAGACATCCAAATATGCTAGCCTTTCATCCGAATACAAGACTCAAAGCCAAAGGCACATCTGGATATCTCATATGCCATCTGAATGTAAGACACAAGGGCCATGAGGCACATTCGAATACCTCATATGCCATCCGAATAAGGCCCAAAACTCACACATCCGAATGCCTAGGCCCTCATTCGAATACCCTAGCCTATATTCGGATATCTAAGCTATAATTCTCACATACATTCGGACACAACACCAAAATCTAGCTTAATCACTTAGCTTACACACTTAATCATTATCCAACACCACCATACTCTAACCATTAATCATAATAAGATCAAATTAGCACCAAGGCATGCAAAATCATACTCGAGTCTCAACAATGGGTCGTTACATTGTTTACCGCATTAATCGTTGAACACACCTCAACGCAAGTGTAAACTCAATGCCAAACGGGGCCAGGATAGGTTTTGAAGTTGGAAAAGGCAAACATGTTTTGGAAGAAAGTTCTTATGTTTTCATTTTATATATAATTGAACTTTGATGCAAATGTTCTTATAATTTCAAAAGGTGAAGTTGCGGGGTGCACCATGGTGAGGTGAGGCAAGGCAAGGCAAAATTGCCATAAAGTTGTGGAAAGCAGAAGTCTCCTAGGCAAATGTCTCACTGGAATAGGCATTGCGTCAGGTGCTTGAGGTCCACTTTTCATGCCTTGCCTAATAGGCTCATTTCCCACAGACCAACCAAAATTTAACGCGTTTTGTATTCTTACCATTAACTATACCATTAATTGTAGTTGTTAGACACTTAAACTTTTACTAGAAAAGATGAGTTAAAAAAAAAAAAAAAAAACTAACCAATATAGAAGTCTAAAAGACTCAAATGGATTGATTAAACTTATTTAATTAATATAATTTACTAATACCAATATTACAAATCATTAAATCATTTACTTTGTTATGGTTTAGTTGGGCAGTGGAATTTTGGGCTTAGAAAGTTATGGCTTAATTGAGGTTGACTTTGGTTCTTAAAGAACCAATTAATATACTCTTGACCTTCTTAGTACACTATTGGTGTGGGATTGAGCCATTACTTAACTTTGCTCTTTTAGGGTCCTATTTCACTGGGCCAGAAGTGTTGCATTACCATAATTCTAACCTATGGAAGTCTCCATTATTCCATCTTGTCCTGCACCTCCACATTGATGAGACTAAGTTAGATTTGATAATATATCTAATAACATACCCTCAACTATTAGTATTAGTTGAAGTTACTTTTGGGGTTCCTAAGGCCATGTAATGTACCCAAGACCTTTTAATGCACTATGGATGAGGATTTGATCATGATAGCTCTAGTAGTCTCACACTAGCATATGAGACAATTTGTAAAGATCAAAAACAACAGATGTGGTTGTAAGTTTGCATAACAGTCCAATTTAAATTTGAAATGTGTTCTAGAGGTGGCTTTGTTACTTGACAACAATACCAAGCTTTAATAATCTCACAAGGTGAGGTTGGCTTCATGGATTTTAGTTCACCAAATTCAAATTTCATAGAAAGTTAAGTGCAGTCTTATGCAAAAAAGCACAAATCTTAAATTAGATAGATGCTTTGACTGTCTTTATGAATGTTCAGGAAGAATGGGTGGAAGGCATATTGTGATAAAACCTCATCTTGATACAAATGAAATTTTCATTGTTAAACAGTGAGAAAAGCGTGAGCCTCCTGCACCTTTTTCACTGTCATAAATCCAATAGAAGAAAAGAAGGCGGCAGAATATTGCCACTTTTTTCTTCTATTCTTGCTCTGCAATGAGGAGAAACAATGTGTTCTTTCAGGCAGAAATTCTTAGAAACATGTGAAAGAACCTAATCCAGGTAACTGCCTAAAGTGCCAAGCCAATGGCAGGAATTAAATTGATTTGATGTTTGTACTGTGGAGGATCTCTTCAAATCACCTTGAAATAATTTTTCAAAATCCTCTCAACATGGATGGGGTAAAGGAATTTCAGATAAAGATCTGAATATTAAAGCACATAACTCTTTTCCATGAACATGTCAGTTTAATTTGTTTCGTTCATTACAATTTAGGTACTACTCACACAGCAGTGATTACCTTGAAATATGTCGCTGTTACAAGGCAATATATGAGATTCCCTCTGTCAAAGAAGACCCAGCTCAGTGGATACCGGTATAGAGACTCAACTTATGTTCTCTTCTGAATTATAAAAGCAAAAATGATCATTACCTCTTTTTCTTCATTATCTACCAAGTATGCTTCCTCAATGGTGTACTTCCTCTGTCAATTTGCTTCATGCAGGTCCTAAGGAAAATATGCTGGTATCTAGTTTTGTCACCCCATGATCCAATGCAATCGAGTCTGTTGAACTCTACGCTGGAGGATAAGAATCTTTCAGAAATTCCTCATTTCAGGTACTTCCTAAGAGATCCCAACCAATGATAACAAGGCCAAAATGATCCCCCTTGGCATTTTGATTATCTGTATCATATTAATGCTATTGCATTCTTGTCTCTGTTCTTTTACAGGTTGCTGTTGAAACAGCTTGTTACAATGGAGGTGATACAGTGGACCTCTTTGTGGAATACATTCAAGGATGAGTTTGAAAATGAAAAAAACATGCTTGGTGGCCCTCTAGGTGACAAGGCAGCTGAAGATTTAAGACAGAGAGTGATAGAACATGTAATCTTTCACTTCTAATGCTTTTATATCATGGATTTAGCTTTTGAGCATGTATAATTCTTAATTCATTTCTTATACATTTCTTCCTTGCAGAATATCCTCGTTGTCTCTAGGTACTACTCGAGGATTACTTTGAAGAGGCTTGCTGAGTTGCTTTGTCTCAGTATTCAGGCATGTCCATGCTTACTTTATAGTATATGCTTTATGCACTTATTTGCCTATATGATATGATGATCAATGTGTATTTACTCATGCCCAAAGTTATTTTGGGGTGCTTTAATGATGAGAAATGCAGTGAATATTTTTTTCTCTTGCGTTTTGGTGATTTCCTATTAGCGTTGGATACTGTTTATAAGGGATGGACTGTTTATATAAATAGGTTACTAGATGTAATAAAAGGCTTGTATTGTTACATATATTGGTCTGTTATAAGTTGCTTGATGCCTATGAGTTCATCTGGAGACCAGTTCCAGCTGGATAAAATTTGAGACTAGTGTTCTTTTTCCAAATATATAATAGTCTAGTTTTTTCTTTGATAACATGATGTATGTAAAAACAGAAGCCACCAAGGGATGTCACCCATCTAACTTTGTGAAACCAGACGTCCATCCACTTGAGGGAGTACAAATCTGGCACGGGTCAAATGGTATCCACTCTGCCCTAGTTAACTATTCAAAAAGGACAAAATCTACTCTTGGCCTCCTTTCTCACTCCAACCCTGTCCATGACTTAGTTCCTATACAATTCTTAGGAACACCCATTAAGTAGCAGCATACAAGAAAATGGCCAGCAACCTTGACCACACAAAGATGAAAAGATGATGGGATTGGCTCCTTGTACCTACACATCTAGGACCATTTATGTGAATTGAATGCACCTTCATCATGTATATTGGTTAGAATCTCACTAGATAACTTTTACAACAAGTTAGAGTGTTGAACTTGGTAAGTGGTAACTAATATTAACTTGTTTCTTCAACTAATTTATTGAAATATTTATTTGAACAACTCTTCTACTTCTTTTTCATCTTTATTTAGTTTTTTTTTATTTTAATGTCCATCTAAGAAGAATGTAGGGTACATAAATTTTAGTATTGGGTGAAAGGAATTAAGCTACACTTGGAAAAAGGTTTCCTTTTAAGCAGTGGATTTTGTCTTGGGGATCGTAGGGTGGGTTCACGTAACAAAAGTTCTACCTATCTAAGAATTTTGATAAACTATTTAAATTGTAGCTATAAAGGGCTTAAGTTTTTGTTTTTAACATTTTGGAAAGAAAATAGAAAGTTGTTTTTGGCTGTATGTTTCATTTTTAAAAATCAGAATAAGGATCAGCCCCAAAAAAGGTGTTTTCATATTTTTCAATTCTAGTTCTTTTCATTTCTTTCCATTCCCCCATCTCCTATACCTGACTCCTTCCCTAACTTCCCATTTTTGCTTCCCTTTTTCCCTCAAATCATTCCTTTACGGTTTTTTTTCATTCTCAATACAATCTAAGGTCTCTATTTACCTTCTCCACCAGTCAAGTCCTTTGTTTTCTTATTTGTTGCTGAACGTTGACAAAACAAGACTTGGGTTCAGCCAAACCAGATCTACAATAACAAAAACAAAAATCACAAACCTTAATCCTGGTAGGTGGTGTTGATACATAAATCCTAGACCTCTATATCCTCTGTTCAACCATTATATCCTATATCATATTTATGGGTGTTTCACCAAGCTTTATTTTGTCAGCCAAACCAGATGTGCGTTATATAAATCTGGTGTCAGTTTAGGCAATATTTTGGCTTGTTGGCACTGCCAGGTTTAGTTCACTAGTGAATCCGGATTTGTTTTGCTGATGAAAACCAGATCTGCCAACCAAAGAAGGAGAAAAAAGAAAAAAAATGAATGGCTGATGGTATATGGGTTTGTCGATTGAACCCATGTGACTAGGTCACTGGTAAAAATGGAATACCCAAAAAAAATAAAAAATTCATAGGTCAAAGTGATTGTTGTTAATATCAAATCAATTGTTCCATATATTTAATTACCAATTAAATAAACAATTTTTTTAACTAAACACCGTATTTAACTTTTTTTTTAAATAAATTTTGAATAAAGGACAGTTATTAAATGACATTTGGTTTTTTTTTTTTTTTTAAACAAAAGATAAAATAAGGACAAAAAATGAAAACCTCAAAACAAAAAACTGAAAATGTGAAACTGACAGCTTTGTCAAATTGGCCCTGAGGGTTTTATGTTTTCATTGTTGGCTATTCAATTTGGAGCCTATGAGCATACAGAACATGTTTCATCTTTCCATTTCTTTTGTCTAGTATTGTTCATCTCTTGCCAGGTGATTATTGTCCCTTTCTTCCTCTCATATTTTTCTTTGCCACCACTTATTTTGTAAAACAACTTTTAATTTCTACAGTTCTAAGCTTGTCTTACATCAAATTTGGGGGACATGAAGTCATTGTACGCAACTATTTTCTTAAAGTAGATTTGAGGTTAGACTAACTAGCTGGAAAGTTACTTCACAATAAAAATTTTCAAGGTTAACCAACCTATTATTAAATGACCAATAAAGCTGGAAGTAGAAAAGGCTGAAGTTATGAAACCCGCAAAGATTTTATCCTATCATTCTTGTGTGTGATGCTGCATGACATAAAGAAGTCTTTGTTTTGTTTATTTGCATTGGAATGATTAGTATGAAGTTGAAATTTATTAAAGACTATTTCAGTAAGAGTTTGTATACTTAAATAAACACCATCACCATTAACCTACCATCTTCCTCTTAGTCTATGTAAAACAGAATTCCAGATGGCTATACCATGGTGTCTGAAGACAGATGTGAAAATCTGGAATTATTTGGATTCATGCATTCAAAAATCTCTGCAAAGGATTTTTGAGTATCTTACTAGTTGGGATGTTCTTTTTTTTTTTGTTAACTGCTAAACAAGAATAACGTTCTTTTTGCAAGGGGGAAAATAGACATGCAATTGGGACACCTCCTACCCATTTTGACCTTAGGGCTCTGGTTTATGCATTTTACTTAAATTCTTTTCCTTTCTCTTGCTTTAGTCATTTTATATTTATCTCTTAAGCCTCTTTTGTGTAAAGTCATCGGTATTAATTTTTTTGAACTTTTGACTTTGCTTCACTATCCTCCTTTATACATATCTTTTCTCCTCTCTTTTGTGTATGTGAAGTCTTGTAATTCTTCATTCCACTAGCAAGATTCTTTGGATATGGAGCTTTTCCATTTGAACACACTCAAAACACATTAGGACAAATAAAACTTCCACTCTTCCTTAACCAGAAATAATGTCAGAGCTAAAAGCAGGTTTCGTATTAGTACTACTACTCTAATGTCCTCCCCCTTATCAACTTCCTCCCTCAGCAACAAAGGTTAGGAACTGCTCAATCATCATTTGAATAATAGAAATGGACATAGTTAAAGGTTAGATCCTTGTCATCATTAGAATGCAAATAATGGACATTGCAAAGCTTAAAGTCCCTTGATCTTCATGCAAGGTCTTTTAAGAGAGTAGCATAAAAATTTCACCATGGAGAAGCTTTGTCGAGCTAAACCAGTAGGCATGATTCTATAACCCTGTTGTTTGTGTGTGTGTGTGTGTGAGTGATTAATGCTTACAATAGAGTTGGTCTGAGTGAGCTTAATCTTTTGGGAATGATGATGAGTATCAAAGTGTCTTGAGACTGCTCAAGGTCGGATTCATAGTTGTCAAAGGTGCAAGGCCCATTGAGTTGCCTTATAGGAACCCAATTAGAAAAATTCAAACATCAAGCAATTATCAACAACTATCAGGATTCTCAGCCAAGAAATTAACAAAATGAAAAGAAAGTGGACTTTTGAGAGGTCCACACTCTCCCAATATCCTTACTAAAATATTCCCCCCTTCTACTCTATTTGCTTCTCTTATTTATAGGAATATGTCGCCCTCACATGCCCCCCTCTCTTTGCTCTTCCCATTCTACCCCTTAACTTAATTTGTTTGTCTACACATGCACCAATTGGCCTTTTCCTATTTCAATTCCTATTCTGTCCTTATTGCTGGTAGCGGAATATTATGGGCTGCCTATCAATACTCCCCCCCCCCCCCCCCAACTTTCACCTTGTCCTCAAGGTGAAAAACAGGGAACTGTTGTAGGGTCCCTGGGTGGTCCAGGATCCACTTGGGCTTGGAGTATGTGAATCTTGTCTTCAATTCGTTGTCTCTGTGATTTGCGATAGACCCGATGGCTGTAACACCCTAACTTCTGCCTTGATTTTTGGCTTCAACCTGTTAACAAATGTGCCCTCCAGTATGGTCACTGAAACTTCTCCCACCAAAGTCGCCAAAATCTCAAAGAGGAGGCGATTCTCGCACTTTCGGCTGCCAATTTCCTCCAATTTCACCCTCGAACTCCCTGCCCATTTCGATTCCAGGTGCTCCCTCAGAATTCTGGGTAAATTTCGAAGGTCTATCTCCCTCATTCGCTTTGCTCTTCTGCTCTCGCTCTTGATCCGCCCACTTTGTCCTCGAGTATGCGAGCTAGTCCAACATGATTGCTACATTCCTTTCCATCGATTGCACCTCCCCTCTTATGGCGTCGACTCCCTTCTGCATCCCAACTCTGTTCGGCAAATTCACCATTGGGATCGTTAGTTGGTTTCTCAGCAGCCCCTTTAGCTCTTCCCAGCTTCTCACTCTTCGTCTCCGTTGCTCGCACTGGACCTATGAAAGTGCAACATCCCCCACACACAGTGTTGCTATGCCCGTCTTCTCCTCGTCAGCTAACACTGCAACTTCCCACTCCTCACCTGTCGCCTTAGCGATGGCTGGAGGCCAGTGTGATGAGGCGAGGCTAGGCATCACCCATTTTTGTGCCATCATCGGAGGATGCAATATCACTACCCGCTGGTGATTCGAAATTGGGGACGAAGGGGCCTGAGCTTTGTTTGGACCAGGTCCAAAAATGCTTCCACGAATCACTGGATTCATCTCCTCAATTGGTTGGGCTAGGTCCATCATCTGCTCCAGCCCGATCAGCCTCGACACCCTCATCTTAGCTCTGATGATCGGCTCCATTCCGTTGATAAAGTGGCTCTCCAGCAACGCCTTTGGCATACTTGTGAGTGGTGAGGCCAGAGTCTCGAAGCCAAGGCGGTAGTCCTTGACGGACCCCCACTGTCGAAGCGCAAGGACCCTCTCTTCCACCGTGCCTTCCTGCGTGGGCCTGAACCTATTCCTCAACATCGCCTTGAGCTCCTCCCAGCTCCTCACCCGTCGTTGTCTTTGCTTCCCCTGGAACCAAGAAAGAGTAGCTCCTTCAAAACAAAGAGCCGCTGCGTCCAGCTTCTCCGCATCCGTTAATTGATTCACGGAGAAGTATTGTTCGACCCTAAATATCCAACCATCAGGGCCGTCTCCCTTAAACATGAGCATCGCCAAGCGTAGACTTCTCACTTCTGACCTCCCCAAGATCTCGAACCCACCACCTACTTCCTTACTCCGTTCCCTAAGTTCCGACGTGGCCTCCCCAGTGAGGGACGAGCCCACATGTAGGTTCTCCTCATGGCCTCCCCAGTGAGGGATGAGCCCACATGTAGGTTCTCCTCACTCTGTTTTCCCCTCCTCACTTTGTTTTCCCTTCCTCTCTCGCTGTTGTTCCTCCCTCTTCGCTCTCATCCATTCAAACTGTTCTAGCAGGGAAGTAACGTTCTTCTCCACCGGCTGAACCTTACTTCTCATGGCGTCCATGCTCAGTTGTATGCTATCCAATCTCCTCTCTAAATCTCCAGCTTGATCAGTTAAGTTCACCATTAGTATCGAAGTGCTCTGATACCAAATTGATAGGAACCCAATTAGAAAAATTCAAATAGCAAGCAATTATTAACAACTATCAGGATTCCCAGCTATAAAATTAACAAAATGTAAAGAAAGTGGACTTTCGAGAGGTCCACACACTCCCAATATCCTTACTAAAATATTCCCCCCTTCTACTCTATTTGCTTCTCTTATTTATAGGAATATGTTGCCCTCACATGCCCCCCTCTCTTTGCTCTTCCCATTCTACCCCTTAACTGAATTTGTTAATCTGTACATGCACCAATTGGCCTTCTCCTATTTCAATTCCTATTCTGTCCTTATTGCTGGTAGCGGAATATTATGGGCTGCCTATCAGTGCCAAGGCTCAGGCACAAGCCTCATGGATGCTAGGCACACATCTATCCAAAATGTTATAAAAAAACTCCTACTACACCATTATTTTCAATATATACCTATAAAGAGGTAAATGCAAACTCAAAATCATAAATAACAAATAACCAATAGTATAACAACTAATATTATTCCAACCACTATGGTAACAACTGACATTTTTTTTTTTAATGTTATTAGGATTGGATATAAATTTGTTTGGTCTTTTTAAGGTTTTTTCCTTTTATCTTTTTAGGTTTTTATTTTATTTGTCCTTTTTCCCTTTGTTATTAGGTTATAATGTTATAAGGTGCAACAGGTGCACACTTCAATGCCTAGGCAGGTGCCTTCCCTTGGCTGTTAGAGGTGCACAGAGCTGCACTTGGCGCCTTTGACAACTATGGGTTGGAATGGAGAGAATCAAGGCTCTCAAAAGAGAGGAGGCAGATTAGGAATTATTGGGCTTAGGGTCTTTATGTTGGTGTGTTCATGATCCTTTGCTATGAAGGACTGCAGACCCTTGTAAGGTTGCAAGTCCTGGAAATGATACAAGGACAAGTGGTAACATTCTTTCTGGTTTACAAATTGGACATTAAATCAACCAACACTGTGTTTGTCTGACTCGACCTATGGAGCCATCACACTGTGTGGACCAGGCTAACAACTCCAAAGGTTGCATAAGGGGATTGAGATCTATATCCAATCAGGATCAGGTTCTGAAAAAATAAGTGCCTGCATGTTCCAGTGCTTGTCTCATTAACCGGCTAAGGCATGGGTCCCTTGCCTCTACAAAGGCAAAAGGGAGTGAAGGGGTTGTGCACAGGGCCAGATCCGTGTTATTAAAGGTGTGCCTAGGTGCAAGGTGCACCTTTGGCTCCTGGAATGCTCCCAGACAGGTGCAGACCGGCTGGGCTCGCCTAGGCCCTCAGGCGCAGCCTTGGGCTTAGGTGCGCCTGGCTTTTTTTTAATTGTTTTTAGGGTTTATATTTTACTATTTATTACTTTATTTATTTTTTTACTGTTTAGGGTTTATATTTATTGTCTCAACTCCAAATTTGACAATGAGTAAAAGGGCTACTACTTCAAATGTTCAAATTGAATTTGAACTTGATGAAGATGGAGAGGGAGATGATGTGGAAGAAGAGAATATTGGAGATGATGCTTCTAATGACGAAAATATGGAAATGTTTGATCTTGATGATGAGGATGGTTTTTAGATTATTTAAAATGCATCATTAGTTAATCTTAATTAAAATTTGAGACTTATAAATTGTTTAAGATTTAATTTGAGTTGACTTAAGACTTTTAAATTTCTTCTTTTTGCATTTTTTATTGTTCTTTTCATTATACATATATATATGCCAACAATAGATTTTAAAATTCTTACAAAGTTTTTAACTTTTGTGATATTTATATTCGGGTTGTTGAAATATGATGCGATGTGCTTTGCTGAAATTTATGAGTATACAACTTGTTTTAATATTTTTTTTAGTTAGTATATGTTAAATTTTTTAATTTTCTTGATAACATGTATGCGAATATGTTATTAGGAGTTAGGACCTATTTTATACTTTATTTTTCAAGTAGAATATATATATATATATTTTTATTTTTGTTAGCATGCGCCTAGTTCCACCAAGTGCATGCCTTGCCTTGTCAAGCTCCAATGCCCATTTGTGTCTTGGGCCTTTAATAACATTGGGCCGGATGCAAGATAGATTTTTTTTTTTTTTTTTTTTTTTGGGGCGGGGGGGGGGGGGGGGGGGATGCAAAATTATTTCAACATTAGGATAATTACGCCTCAAATAGTCTGTTAATATGTTTAGGTATACAAGTCTATTACGCTTATAGGATTTTGGCTTTAGTTTTTGGTTGGGGGGTGGGCAATAATAGTAATATTCCTATTTTTTAATTTTTAGCATATAAAAAAAGGGGTTCTCTAAAATCTTGGGCCAGGGCCTAACATAGGTCTGCCCTTGGTGGTGCTCCTGACTAACCTCCTGTAATCCTGTAACCTAGGGTGTTAAGAGACTTAGAGCTAGAGAGTATATATTGATGAGGAGTGGTACGGTGGGATGAGTCTTAATTTGAGGCCAATGATGGTCGTCTACATGGTTTTGGTCTAGCTGAGTGAGGCAATTTTTGAGAGGCTTGAGATAGGGAGTGTAAGCACCTAATAAAGCTTGTTCATGGTGCTCCCCTGGGAAAATGGCTCTGGTTGTATAGTGTTGCTGAACTACTGTTCCACATGGGATGCCCGCCCATGCCCAGCATAGGATCAATGCAACAATTATGGGTCCATACTCATGGTCATAAACATTCAGATGTTTCCTGCTCTGACAGTTGTTTGTATGTGCGCACGCATTTGACATTTATTAAAGCTGCACCCCCTCCCCCCAACCCCAAAAAAAAAACTTTTTATTTGACAAGTGAATATATTTTTAAAATGATACAGTGCAGGTACCATCCTCACACAAGAACTAAAAGCAAAAGCCTTTGCAATCGTCTCACTCTCTTTCCCGGTTGCCTGTTAGGGGTGGGGGTGGGAAAACTGCATTGATAAAAACAATATTGTAAAAATGAATGCTAATAATAGGTCTATTGAAAAACATATGCTATTATTAAATGTAGGTTTTCTGGTTTTTTGCTGGGTTACTTTTGGATCATGTGCATACTTGTGTTGTTCATTGTCACTGAAGAGGTACATATTCTCTATTGTGTCTCAGGAGGCTGAAAAACATCTTTCAGAAATGGTTGTCTCTAAAGCTTTGGTAGCAAAGATTGACCGGCCAATGGGCATAGTCTGTTTCCAGGCAGCCAAGGACAGCAATGACATTTTGAATTCGTGGGCTATGAATTTAGAGAAGTTGCTTGACCTTGTGGAGAAGAGTTGCCACCAAATCCACAAGGAAACTATGGTTCACAAAGCTGCCCTGAAAGTCTGAAGACCTGGTGGAAGTAATTGCAAGTATACTTACCATTAGCGTGTCTATGCTACTGGCACGGGCATATATAGATATCAATTTTTGCACGCATTAAACTATATTATGCTTCTGGCTCCACATTGGTGGTACAAAATTTTTATTTAGATGGACTTCTTTCAACTCTTTGCAGGGTGCCGCTGTGTTCCGCCATGTTTTGAAGACCAATTGACAGAAACCATAACCTTGGTCTTGTTAAAGTAGGAAGAGATTGTGCTTCACTGCTCACCTCCATCCTTTGGGTTTACTGAGCTCGATTTGATTCCACATGGTTTCTGCTTGTCCTTTCTGTGTCATTTCTCACTCCCCCCCCCCCCCCCCCCCCCCCCCCCCCCCGATTTATTCATCATAATATTAGATTGATAGCTGTGATCTCAAAAACATGGACATATGCGTAAGAAACTTGTATTTGTCTAATGCTGGAATGAGCCATGAAGTGGTTGGAGATTGTTCACTTCATACGGTGCAATACTTACTGTCAATTCGTTAGAATTGATTCACCAACTGGATGGACATTTTTCTTTTTTCAAGTATCAAATATTTGCCTTCCTACTCCTATTCATAAAGTAGTAGTGGTGGTGGTTATTATTATTTTTCTTTTTCCAGTGGTTATTATTATGTCTTTTTCCAACCGCCTCTCTCGCAACTCGCCAGGTCTGGATTAAAGCTAGCAATGCAATGTTAGATTTCTGTATTAAACTGTCTGGCCGTCTGTCAACCCATATTACTGTTGATGTACAATGAATAGAAGAGAGTGTACTGCTGCCGTGTGGATGGGTTCGGTCTGTATTTGATGAATGATGCATTTGGGCATTACAAGTGGTGGGGTTTGAATATAATTATGGCCCAGTAGCCACCCACTATCTGATAAACATAATCTTTTGTAGCTTTTACCTTCTCATGTTTTAGCTCCACAGAAGGTTTAAGAATAAAAAAATTTGTGCAATTTTAAGTGCTCCAGAAAGAAGAGTTAATACTTTTAAAGGGTAAGAAATACATATGTTCAACTCTGCCCGAGGTTGAGTACTTCTTGACCTTTTATTAGGGTTGGGGATGGGTTCTTGAAAATTGTTGAAGATTCTTTATCAAGAATTCTAGGCAATAGGAAATTGTTTAACAAATTACACCATTGAAGCAGAGTAATAATTACTAAATAAACTGCCATCAAGTTACACACAATTATGAGAGTGGCAAGCAATCACCAGCATTTGGACCCACTTCTACAAGAATGGTAATTTAACTATAGCCGAACTCCACCAACCTAAAACGAGATCATCAAATCATCTAAAAATAGATATCTGAAAGAATTTCAGTACTCAAAAATGCAAACTACAGGAAATTAAAATCATCCTGGAGGAGGCGGCGGCGGCTGATTGCTAGGATCCGACCGATTTGTCACCAGAAACCTTGGATCAGTGCTGGTCTGACCAGTGGATGGCCTCGGCTCAACCATTTGCTGGGCTGCAAACGGCATAGCAAAACCAGAAGAAGGTGGAGGCGAGGAAGACGACGATGAAACAGTAGCAGTGTAGCCAACCAACGAAGAAGATTGAAACTGAGAATTAGAAGCCATGGAATTCGACAACAACATTTGGTCCAACAAACTAGTGGGCTGATTCTGCAACTCATTGGAGTTTCTAGGTAACTGAGCGTAGTAATAGTTATTCATGTAGTTGGTGTCGTGGCTCTGAGAATGGACAATCGGCTGGGTCGATGTGGAAACGGCAAGATGGGTCGCTGGAGGAGGACCGGGCGGAGATGGCCGGATCCGGACGTTTTCAGGGAAGTTGAGCTTGGCCTTGTTTCCTCTGAATCTGAGAGCAGCCTCGTCGTAAGCTCTGGCGGCGGCCTCGGCAGTTTCGAAAGTGCCCAGCCAGACTCTGGCGGCCTTGTGGGGGTCTCTTATTTCGGCCGCCCATTTCCCCCATGGCCGCTGCCTCACTCCTCTGTATCTTCTTGGCGGCAGCTCTGCTCCTGCATAAGCATGGCTCTCAGTACTGGTTTCATATATACTCGGACTGTATGTATATTCCGGCTTTGCGGCCACGGTGGTGGTGTTAGTGGTTGCCCTGCTGCTTGATGATCCTTCTGAAACACAAAATGCAAAGTTAAAAGCGTTTTCCCATTGAAGGTGGAAACCAGCTGATCAATTACCGGGAATATAGTGAAAACCTCTGTTCGGTGTTTTATTTGTATTAAAAATATTAATTTTTTTTGCTTAAACTGGTGATCATACATACAAGAGGCGCCACCACCCTACGAGATATATAAGTCAATAATTATTTTATTATTAAGTTTTATATGCCACGGGAATAACACTGCATAATTAAGACTTTTTGTAAATTAACCTTCTTTATAATGAGAAATAAAATCTCCATATCTGATGTGTATACATCATTTACCGTATAAAATTATTGTATAAGACAGAAAGAGAGAGAGAGAGAGAGAGAAGTTTTTTAGAGTTAGAGATTACCTCTAAAGGTAGATGATGATGATGATAATGATAAACCACCTGTCGAAAAGTCCCCACCAAACCCTGCAGAAGCTCTTGCGATTGATGCCACGGCGGCTTCAAACTCCGCCACCTCTTCTCGTCCTCTCTTCCCTCCGCTGCCGGATGGAAGAACCAAATCCTCATCTCCGGCCACCACATGGGTGAGGGCCGACACCATTGCCGACATCTCCAGCTCCCTGTTAAACCCCGCAAGCATTGGCAGCGTCACCATTCCGCCGCCACCTCCGAACAAAACCTGATGATCCCTCTCCCTCTCCTCCTCTGATCTCGGCCGCCCTTTCCTCCCTGAAAACTCCGCCGGATTCGCCACCTTCAACTCACAGCACATGTAACTCCTCCACAAACCAATACGTATAATACTAGCTGTAGCTAGCTAGCTTGCTTGCTAGCGATGATGGCCTGTTCAGCTTGGATTCTATTGAAACAGCAGCAAGTTTTGAAACGTTTGTCAGCAATTAAGTTGGTGATAGACCAACAATCAAATTCCAGCCACTGGATATATATATATATATAGAGAGAGAGAGAGGGGGATACACAACCCCAGTTTCTTGGGCGGCACTACAATATATAAATCACGACACCTAATTATTATTATATTGTGGATGGGGTTGCGCCGCCATTGAAGAGTCGGTCTGCATCAGACATCTTCTTGGTGAAGCAAATTGGAAGAGTTGTAGTTGTTGTTCTGGAGCTGGCTAGCTCGCTGCAGGATCTGGTCCCTCTTATGGGCTTATAAAATTAATTAATTAGTAAAGGTATAGTTTGTTGTGAATGAATCCGGCATCAGACGATGATGATATATGATGAATGGGAATGGGAATGGGAGTCAAGATCTGATATATGTGAATGCATTAAGAAATTGATTGATACTGAGAAATCATACAAGTAATAATTAATAATGATAAGGTAAATAAGAAGCTGCGCGAGGCTTTCTCCATTAGCTTCCGAAACATTATGCCGACATTCAATATTTTTATATATTGTTTCCTTTGACTTTGACCCATTTATATTCCTTAATTATTAATCCAGCCGGCCAATCCTTCTTCTTTCTTCTATTTACCAAATAATTTTCATTTCATCTACATTTAATTTCATGTACCATGATTATATTTTCACCAGAGCTACCCCTTGATTTGAGGTTTTATTTATTTACTAGTTTCTTTAATTAATTAATTATTTGAATCATCTTTTACCATATAATTAATGATTACCTCTTAGTTTAGAAATTATTTAGATGACCTTTAAAATGAGATCTACTCCTCTCAACTTTGCTTTTAAAAACGAATTAAATACATTTTTTTTTATTTTTTATAACTTAGATGGAAATTACATTTGGGACCAAAAATTTAGTTTATTTATCCCTTTTTTTTCCCCAAATGATTGTTGTCAAAATATAACAATTAATTTGTAGTTGGGGAGTCGCATTTAGGTCTTCAGAAGTTTGCAAGATAGAAAATAGTCAGAAGATGCGGGATGTGTCCTGCACAAACTCTTTGACGATTAAATCAGTTCGAAAACCAACAAAATATGTAATGAGTTTTTGTAAAATTTTTGACCTATTTAAAGATGAGGAGTTTAAGATCAATTCTTATTTGTAGAGATGAGAATTGATAGATGACAGAGTTCTCATTTTTTCAAGGATTGAGATTATCCTCTTCTATTATGATATTCAAAATGTAGACTTTGAAATTGACTTGATGCATTCTTGACAAAAAATGATTCAGAAGGATTTTTGAAAGATATTTGAATATGTTAGAGTCTTTTTTTTTAGTCTCAAAAACAAATTTGTCAAAAGGGTTTCTTGGGGACCTCTACTATTAGAAAAGTCTCCTCAACCCTTTTTAGACTTTTTCTTTTCGAGTTTTTATACAATTTTTTGGGCCTTTAAAACTCAACTCTGACTTGGCTATTTTAGGTTCATTTTATTTGATACATTACAAATAAATTATATATATATATGATCATTTACATTGAATTCTCCTAATAAAATTTGTATAAAAGCAAGGAGTAATCAAATTTACATTGAATTCTCCTAAAATTTGTATAAAAGCGAGGAGTAATCAATTGCAAATTCCTCTCTTTCTCTCTCTCTCCATATATAATATGGATACTATGGCATGTACGACATTCCGAGTTGCCTTTACTTAAATTAAAGAAGATGAGAGGCAGGACACCATAGTGGGCCATCGTTATCTGATCTACATACATATATGGCCAGGCACCTATGTACCTTTGGACCTTACTAGATTTAGTATTATTTTTAAGGACTGGCAATATGCATGCATGTGCTTCCCATATACATTAATTTCATAATTAATATTTGTACAGGATTATATTTTATTTTAGATAAATAAATAATAAATAATAAACACACATGACATAAACCCACTCTTCTCTTCTGTTCTGCAGGCTTAATTTAATGTTTAAATAATAAAAAATATTATTTATATAAATAATTAAGTTACCGAGAAAAAGATTAAAAATATCAAATAACAAAAATGTTCTCACTCAATTTAATCTCGTAGCCTCACCGTTGACATCTTTGAATGAAGTCTGATCGGATTTCATTCGTAGATATGAAGCTCGAGCGGGCTTTATGAAGCAAGTCCGATTGGACTTCATTCCATCAGATTTTATCTGGGCCCAATTGGGCTTCATCTCATCGAGGTTCTTTCATTCGCGATGCTTTAATGATCGATGATGAAGTCTGATTTGATTATTGGGTCTGTTATTCCGTTAGTAAATATAAGACGGTCCTTAAATAATATTTCACTTTTAAAATTAATTTAATACCCCTTTTAAATATGCTGAGAACCTGTTAATTACACGTCGCCACCCATCTCTCTATTTATTCATTATTAAAGTAATTAATTATTAACAAACATATAAATAATTTTATTTATTTATTTATATAAAAACTTCATTTTTTCAATATATATATATAATTTATTTTATAAAACGTATTTACTATTTAGATAATGTATGTATGCCCGACTGGAAACCTCCAGACAAACCACTTGCTGACGTGGACGCTGCTCATTTGGATAGCCACGGCAGGGCGGTTTAGGCACTGACTTCTTCAAACGTTGACTGCAGTCAAAACCGCGGGTTTTTTTTTTACGCGGCGATGTTTTGGATATATTCGGACAGAAAACGATTACACAAGCTGCTTCAATCTTACTGACCTCTCTGACTCTCTCTCTCTCTCTTTCATGTATGGAAGGAAGGAAAGTGAAGGAAATGGTGGGAAAATAAGCCTCTTTCCATCAGTCAATGAATCAATCATTTTCATTTTCATTTTCATGTTGAAGCTTGTAATTTAGATATTTCTTGACATAACATGATTTAATTTGTCTTTGATAATAAAGACAAAAGAAAAGTTAGGCCTCCTAACAAAGCTAAGTGCCTTTGATCTCCTAGCCATTGCCAAACAATATTATATAACAAAAGGAAAAAAATATATTTGATTTGAAAAAGAATAATTTAATTAAAGAAGTTAACATAAGTTTATGTAAATTAATTAATTAACAAAATGAAAAAACATAAATTAGTCTATCTATCGATTATCAACACTTACATATATATGTATATATAAACTACTGCATTTAGTACCTATTGGCTATTATTCATTTTCTTTTTTAAGAAGTAATTTTATATATTTTTTAAGACATTTGTTAAATTAGCAAATAGACATGACTATTTTATACTCTTTAAGTTTAATATACATGGATTGTGTTCAAGTAAATGAGATCAAATCCAAAATATATCTAAAAGAAAGAAACCTTAAAAAGGAATCTTAGAGGACCTTCTCGACATAATAATATCCCCGAAAAACCCTCTTGGGAGTCTCTCTCAAGTACCTTCAAAAGCCCTCTCTAGGGCCTCTTGTGGGTCTAGGAATACATTAACTTACATTTGACATCTTTGTCTAAAAATTTAAAATAGATGATTTCAAAAATATAGATTTTTTTTACCTGTTAATTTCAGTTTCTATAAATAAAGAGTAATTTTTTGGATCAAGGTATGATTAGAATTAGTACTACTCAAACTATACTTCTCTTTATTTTATATATTTTTTTATAAAAACTAACTTAAGTATCAGTGAACTCACGAGGAAGACACCACACACCCCTAACCATTTTCTATTTTTTAGGTCTCTCAAAGACTAGAGGTTGAATATGAATACTTTTCTACAATTACAAATTTATTATTGTATCTTGATAACAACAATATCTTTTTTACAAAAAGATAGAAGTATCGATAAAATGACATACTACAACATTTATATAAATAATTTTTAAAATTATATAACAATTAAAAACTAATCTCTAGGGAATGGAATATTTAAAAATAATTTTCTTTATAAAAATAATTATAAAACTTAACAAAAGGAATTGAACAAATTAATTAATTAATTAGCTAGTTCCAGGACACAGATATTTTATGGAAACTTACAGAAAAAGCAAAGGAAAGAGTGGAAAGTTGGGTGTGAGGCTGATCATGAAATAAGAGTTGAAAAAAATAATTCATTCAATTTATTCATTAATTCCAAGCTTCTAAGATACTCTTATCACTTTAGAGAGTTTGTCTAATTAATATCTGATTGAGAAAAGAAAGTTGACCATCCTAACAAAAGCCAATAAACTCTGTGCCATGGTCAACTAATGAATAGAAAAAGTACCCCCCAAAAATACAAATTGATTGGTGGAGGAAAACATAATTTAGATTAAATATATGATACTATTGAGATTGGGTCACATATTTAACTATTAAATTGATTTTAAACAGGCCATTAATGAGCTTCCAACAGGCAAATTGTGAACTAGGGTTTGGAAAAAAGTTTGATTCCCAAAGCTTTATTATTGGAGTTTTTGGTAAATTTTTAATAAATTTTAACATTTAATGATAATTTTTAATAATAAATCTATTTAGATAGAATTTATTTGGATATATAAAATTATTTTTTTATTTCAATTATTGATGTTAAGATAATTATATCATTTATCATTTTATTTATTAACAATACCCTTTCCAGTCATAACTTTTAGATTTTTTATAAGGTTAAAATTGTCTTTTTATTTTACTAAATATTATTAAAATAATATAAAATAAGCATTAAATGGCTTTCTATCTAAATAGATTCTAGCCATTTAGCAAAGTCTAATTTTTAATATCTAACATTTATTTGGATTAAGTATAAGTTGCCATGTTTTTTTTGTATTGCGAAAATCGAGGGGTTCCGATGCACAGATAGCCTTTGGCCTCGGAATGTCACACCCTCTCTATAAATGGCGATCCGCCTACTCGGGTTAACGGGTAGAACGAGTAAGTTCAGGTTGAAACTTGAGCCCTAACCCCTTGAATAGAGACATATGATACACTGTTCGTACAGATCGAAACTTAGAACCCACAATCTTGTGACACCCAACCTCCCAAATGTGCATAGAGGACCGTCTACGTACGCTATCTCGAAATATTGTATAAATTGCCATGTTGCCTACCATGTCATTGGATTTGTAAACCTAGTGGATTCCTTAAGCAAGATCTCTTGAATTTGTGGCCCTACACAATCCATTGGATCAATAGGATAATAAAAATTTTAGTATTATATTATTGATAATTTCTTACATTGTAATTTATAAAATATATGTTTGTATTATGGTTGTAGATTTCTAGACAAAACATCCTTAACCTCCATTTGAGACAAAAATAAGCCCACCATGGCACCTTGGTCCAAGGTAGAAATATTTATTGAGGTGCTTATTCATATATCATTAACAAGATTAGAAGGTAACACCCATTTATTATATACTTCTTGTGTGTGAGTGTATATGTGCTGAGTGTGTGGGAGTGTTGATTGTCTCACATTGCTTGGTTAAGAGATATTAAGTGGGTATTAATAGCCCAAATCATGAACTTGGGTTTGGGCTTTAACGGACACCTAAATTTTGTGAGCGAGTGAACCCATACCCACGTGTAGAGATGGCTAATGGGCGGGCCGAGCCGGCCCGCCTCTCGCTTGGCCCACCAATTTGGTGGGCCGGGTCGAATTTGACCAGTGAGAAAGGTGGGCCGGGCTGAGGCAATAGAAATTGGGGCCCGGCACGGCCCTATGGCCCTTAATAAATGGGCCAAGGCAGGCTGGGCCGAGCTGGGGCTTGCCGGGCCGACCCGTGGGCCCGTTGAGCCGGGTGGGCCCGTGGGTCATGCTAGACATGGCCAAAATTGAACCGGACCGGCGGTTCAAATCGGAACCGGACCGGCCGGAACCGGACCCTGAACCGGCCGAACCGGAACTGGAACCGGAACCGGAACCGGACTGAACCGACGAAATTCGGTCCGGTTCTGGGGAACCGGAACAACCCCCCCTCCCCCCGTGCAGCACCCCTCCCCCCCCCCCACCACCCCCCTCCCCCCCGTGCAGCACCCCTCCCCCCCCCCAACGGTCCAAAATTGGACCATTGGCAGCCAACGGTCTAATTCCAATTTTATTAATTTTTTTTTTAATTTTATAATTCCTATCTATATATACCCCTCCCTCCCCCACTCATTTTTCACACTTTCTCTCTCTCTCTCTCTCTCTCAAGTCTCAAGCTATTATTCTCTCAATTTTGTCAGATGATGATGAATTGATCCTAGGTGTAAATTTGATGGTTTAATTGAGTGTTTGTCTAACTATTATTCGTTGTTAGGATTAGAAAATAATGAAGAAATTGATGTGAATGTTATAATTTCTAAGGTTAGAACTTTATGCAATCAATTATATGAAGCATATGTTATTGCTCCTAGTAGTGAAGAATCATTTCCATCCATGGCTTCGCATTCCTCTTCCTCCCAACCAATGAAATGGGGTCATAAATTTGTAGATCAAAGGTGGAAAAAACCTAGATCGAGCTCACATTCGGAGCTCGAAACCTATCTAACCACAGTTTTTGAGTTTGGTGATGATACAGGTTTAAATTTTGAAATTTTGGAGTGGTGGAAAAGGCACAAGGAGACATTTCCAACTCTTGCAATTATTGCAAGTCAACTTCTTGCAGTTCCAGCTTCAACTGTAGCCGTTGAACAAACATTCAGTAGTGGAGGCAACATTTTGGACGAAAGAAGATCAAGATTGGCTCCAGAATCATTGGAAGCTCAAGTTTGCCTCGATGATTGGGAAAGAGCTAACATGCGACGTCAAGAAGAACTTATCCATTCATCATCATCTGACGAATGGGTTAATGATGGTTCAACAACGACGACTTCCGACTCCAATGAAGATGCGTAGGATCTAAGTCCATATTTTATTTTTTTTCACATTTGTAAAAATTAATTACTTGTATTACATTTTTGTTGTAATTATTTTTTAATGAAATTAAGTCTAATTCTATTTTTTATTTTTTATTTTTCACATTTGTAAAAATTAATTACTTGTATTACATACTTGTTTAGTTGTTTTAATTATTTTTAATGAAATTATTACTTATATTTCTTCAATTTTTAGTAGTGTTTTTTTATTAAAAATATGGTTGAGAATATTTATATTTACAATTATATTTAACAATTAAAAATCGAAACCAAACCGAACCGAACAACGGAACAAGGACCAAAATTGAATACAACAATATTTAAAAAAAATTAAAAAAATTCGGTTTGAACCGGAGCCGGAACCGGAACCGTTGACCGAACCGGCTCAAACCGTTGACCGAACCGGTCCAAACCGTTGACCGAACTGGCACGAACCGGAACCGGAACCGAACCGTCCCAAACCGCCCTTGGGCGGTTCGGTTCAGGTTCAAAGATTTCTTGAACCGGAACCGGCGGTTCATGAACCGGAACCGGCGATTCATGAACCGTGGCCATGTTTAGGTCATGCTATCTGGGCCGGCCCGTGGGCCATTTATATTTAATTTTTTATTTTTTTCTCAAATTCAACAAATATTTTTTAAAATATGTTTATAATTTATATGTTTGTATTACATAATTTTGTATTGTTTACAGACATAATGTTATAATTTTATGTTTATTGTAAAATTTAATGTAAAATGTAAACATAATTTTATAATTTAATGTAAAATGTAAACATTGTTTACTGTAAAATGTAAACATAACTTTATAATTTTACAGTAAAATGTAAACATAACATAACTTTACAGTAAACGTAATTATAATTTTTTTGTTTGTAAATTTATAGTAAATTTTGCAAACATAATTTTTAATTATTATGTTTATAATTACTAATTAAAAATATTTTTTTAATTTTTTTAAATTTTTGGTGGGCCAGGCTGGGCCATTTTAGCGGGCCAATTGGTGGGCCGACCCATGGGTCATTTTGGTGGTCGGGCCAGGCCTCGGGCCATATATCGCTGGCTTGGCATGGCCTGCATTCTGCTAGGCGGGTCGGCCGGGCCGGCCCATGGGCCGCCCGGCCCATTTGCCATCTCTACCCACGTGTGTGCCGCCATCGCTCTATCAAATCAAAAAGAATAAAATAATTTTTTTTTGTTAAAAATTTATTTAAAATTATATATTATTTTCTTTATATTCGAACAGCTTTCTAGAAATCACTCAATGTGTCTCTGAAATTCCATCGCACGTCCCAAATTTTCTACATTGCTGTTACGGACCCAACAACTTTCTGGTATTCTCAGCCTGTCTTGTGGGTTGCTTGCCTCCTTGTCGGGTCGGGTTCGGTTATATATAACCTAAATCCATCCCTTTGCCAGGTTGTTAGACAAAAATCAGAGAGCTCATTTTCACTATTCGCTAGAAAGCTCTTCTGTCGAGTGGAGAAAACCAAAAGCCCAGTTCGTTTTTGAAGTCTTCCTTTCTTGTCCAAAATAGATAGCGAAATACCACTACGATTTTGCTAGCTCCGATCGTCTAAGGCTGCTATTCTATCGGAGAGGTCGTTTCATCATGCTAAGACTGTCGTCGTAGTTTGCTAGTTGCTGGTGCATGGCGAATCTGTCTTCAGGACTACACATAGGCGTGACTCGACCTAAAATATTCCACTATCTTTTCTGTTCGTTACAACAGAGTTGTATTCTTCGGCCATTACTTATTGTTTCACTGTACCCGTTTATATTAATATTACTATTTACCCCAACAATACTTTCATGTATGATATGTCTTTGGCCGCCTCTTAAGATAGCAAAACCATCTCAATTTAATCACAAAAAGGATAATGATGAGAATAAACCTCAATGATCCTATCTACCCATCTGATAAAGAACATCCTCCATGGTCCCGTGTGAGAAAAAAAAAAGAGTTATCTCCTAAAGAACCTAAGGTAATTAGACTAATATTCAAAAGAGAAACCCTTAAGTACAAAATACATGAATTTGTACCATATACTAGATCAAAGCTTTCTAAGATATATAATTACACTTATTTTCTTTGTCTATAACCCCTTATTACCTTAAGAATCGAAGACAGTAAAGATTGACCTCGAGGGTCCAAGTTAAGAATATTTATTGAGATTCATTAATAAGATTTAAATGCATTAGTTCAAGGATCTTTCTTTCAAAACAATTGAAGGTAATATTGAGTTTTTTAGGAAAAATTACCAATCATATGGGAATAATCAATTCATAACTCAAAATTAACTATCAAACTTCCAACCTTTTTCCTCAAATAGAAATCCTAAACTACACCAAATCATGACTTGTTCCTTCCATATGGGATTAGGACTTTTCATAGAATCATAATCTTAGAGTTTCGAAGATCATGATATGCGCAAAGGCCAACACCTTAGATCTTTGTTTGAATGTTTATGAACTCATTTGCAAAGCATTATTTATGAAATCACAATGTGTGTACATGTCAAAATAGATAATATAACAAAAGGAAAAAAAATATTTGATTTGAAAAAGAATAATTTAATTAAAGAAGTTAACATAAGTTTATGTAAATTAATTAATTAACAAAATGCAAAAACATAAATTAGTCTATCTATTGATTATCAACACTTACATATATATATATATATATATATAAACTACTGCATTTAGTACTTGTTATTCCTTTTCTTTTTTAAGGAGTAGCTTTATATATTTTTAAAATATTTGTTAAATTAGCAAATAGACATGACTATGTTATATTCTTATGTTTAATATATATTGATTGTGTTCAAGAAAATGAGATCAAATCCAAAATATATCTAAGAGAAATAAACCTAAAAAAGGAATCTTAGGGGACCTTCTGTAACACCCCATTTTTTAGAACTGCTAAGGAAGAGGTGCTACTGAGAAAGAGATAAAATAAAAACTCACAATAAACCTGAAATCTGGAGTTATAAAAAATTTGGTAAACTAAACACTTCAATCTATATTGTAGTAAAATTTTGAACTGTCATAAACTGGAACATAATCATTGGTCCTCGAGGGACATACATCTAACTGGTACTATTGACAAAAGAAATCCCTCAACTAAAAATATAAAATACTCTAAAAATCCCAAGACATAAACAACTCCTATAAATCTTTTTTTTTTGAACGGCTCCCCGTATACACTCTATTGCCTGACACTGCTAGGCCTGACGTCTGGAACTGCCTCGTTAGGACCTGGAATGGTGAAAAATATAAGGTGAGCCACAAGGCTCAACAAGTAATAACATGAAATAAAACTATAGCTGAATCAAGGAACATTGATACTCATGAAGTATTAACTGATCTTGCATTGAGAGATTATTCATCAACTGTATAGTTACACATATATGATAAGTATCAATGCACATAATATGTATATTCTGTTAAACACTTCAATCTATATTCTGTATAATGCAAGTAAGCAATTTTGACTCATATGCCCACATAATTTGAAACTGAAATTGAACTGTAACTATACTGTGGGCATCGCGTCCCTAGCCCCCTGGCTGACACTAGGCGAGCGAAACAAAACCGAATCTAAAATTGAACTGTGGGCTTTGCAGCCTGCGGACTAAGCCATCTCATACAATGCAGTGCACACAAACATGCTCGCACACAATATGAACTACTCCACATAAAGTTGGACTAAGCCGCCTCATACAATGCAGTTCATATAGACATGCTCACACACAATATGAATTGTTCCACATAAAGTTGTGTTCCATGCTCATACCATGATGTATGCACATAATATCATGCATGCCACATAACAATGCTAGGCACAAGATATAACCATCATCAAACTATTGGATTGTATAACTATTAGGACTCTTGATTAATGACATAAGCATGAGAGATTTATCATATTCTGATGTGAGATTTCAATAATTATGAATACTTATCCTTGCATTCAAATAATAACTAGCATTAGTATAATAACTTGCATTCAGATATCCCTAGGATCACATTCAAATATTATATAGAGTATTCGGATATGAGGCTTTTAGACACGAGGGTATTCAGATATCATATGCTAGCATTCGAATATTAAACTCATTATATTCTGATATGATATTTCATTATTTATGAATATTTATCTTTGTATTCAAATAATAGCTTGCATTCGGATATACTTAGGACCACATTCATCAACCAAAACCATCCGAATGTGGGGGATTTCATTCGGATGTTTGAACCATTATATGAAATAAAGCATACGATATCAGTATTCTTGTTCTGATACAAACCTACCATAGCTACACCATTCCGAAAGAAACTTAGGAAAACAAATCCTAATCGATATGAAACAATCTCAAGAATGATTCAAAGATCATATTGGAAGAAATCGCTATAAGGAAAAAATACAAGACTTGTCCAATAAAATGAGAACTCATTGGACACATATATATATTGACTATGATAAAAATCTGAAAACGAAGCTAAACATGAAACTTGTAAAGAAGGATTACAAGAAGAGAACTTGCCTCTAAAAGAAAAAGAGGAAGTAGAAACTTGCAACCCAAAAGAAAGAAGAAATAATAGGACTTGCACTCTAAATGGGAGAAGGAGTAATAGAACTTGTAATCCAAAAGGGAGAAGGAGTAATAGAACTTGCAATCCAAAACGGATAATGAGTAATAGAAGTTGCAATGCAAAATGGAGAAAGAGTAATAGAACTTGTAATCCAAAATGGAGAAGGAGTAATAAAACTCACAATCCAAAATAGAGAATAAGTAATAGAACTTGCAATCCAAAATGGAGCAGGAGTAATAGAACTCGCAATCCAAAATGGAGAAGGAGTAATAGAACTTGCATCCAAGAAGAAGTAAAAACTTACAACCGCAAGAACAAGATATAAGATCTTTTAAAGAAGACTTGGAACCCAAAAGATAGACAGATATAAGAACGTATTGAAACATGCCTCTGAAATGAAAAAGAGGAGGAATAACTGCCTTTAAAAGAAAAAGAGGTAGTGAGAACTTGCCTTATAATTCTTGACTGGACTCAAAATTTGCAACGCAACTTCTCCTACTGAAATCCTCACAGTACTGCAATTTCTTGGACTCTTTTCTTCTTTTTGTGGTGTGAAGAAAAATATAAGCTCTATGGGTATATATATATAGAAGAGAAACCCATAAGTTCTAATCCTTTTACACTTTCAACTCCTAATCCTTTAACAACTTCACAATTTCAAACCCTTAATATCCTCTCGCATGGATTTATTTTCAAATCCTCTTATTTTTTCTAATTATCTTCCCATTTATTATTTTCTAAAATCCAAAATTCCACATAATCTAAATCCCACTTAATGCTATTCTCACTATTAATATTTCTAAAATATCACATTAAATATTTACTTGGCAAAATCCTTTTAAACCCAAGTCTCGTCCAATTTGGACTCCTACTCCAATTGAAATTCTTACTTGCTCATTATTTTATATGTAAAATATATATACCTGTCCATTCTCCAACTCCAATTGTAATTCACGTCTCCCAATCCAATCTTCTACTTAACACCTTAATCCTTATCCAATATGTATACGTGTAATAATCATCATTTTACTGTCATACAACATCTAACATATATATATATATATAAATGCCTTTTCAACACAAATCATAATCACATCTTTTTTTTTTTTTAAGTAAAAGAGATATGTATAAATAGAAAGAAAAACGTATGTTCAGAACACAAACTAAGGCATATCCTAGAGATAAAAACACATAAGTGAAAATAGACACTCAAGATCCACACACGACTGGATCAAAACAACATAGTAGGAAAATAACGGAGGTACATGGAATAGAAAATAATGAACAACTCCCAGTGAATTCAATTCCACGGAGAAATGCGCTCTGAATCACTCCATCCTGATCAACTAGAAGACAAGGAACACATAGCAAACCTGAAGGCAGCCACAGAAGAGCTACCAAGCTAACAATGTGTACAGAGAGAAAACCTAGGACCGGGAGGATGTGCATGTAAGTGTCATCAAGTGGTCTCGGGACACATATAGGAACACACACTCAGGGCTAGAACCGTCAATATATGGACCTAAGCTAGGAGTGTTGGTCGGCAGGGAGCCAGAAATGCTGAAGTGCACAACTCTGTATAGTATGAGGAAAAGGGATGGTGACCAACCGTGCCCACACGACACAGTGTATTTGATGGGCGAGCTGGTTCGCAGACCGCTCAGAATCTCGCCAACACCAGTTGTTACGCTCACACCACAAAAAATAGACCATCGCCGGTAAAACTAAACGATTAGCAACATGCTAAGGGGTTTTTACCTTTCCATCGAGCCGCCGCCCATAGGGACCCCATCTCCCATCGACGCTAGGGCCATGCAAACTTCTTTGAACGTTGGAAAAAGGACACCACCTACCTAGAATAAGAGCAATCAAAGAATAGATGACTATGTCTCTCAGAACTCGCCCTGCAAAGAAAACATCTATTGGAAAATGGAAGAAACAGGTTAACACGATCAATAGTATATAGTCGTTCTCTAACTGCTAACCATAGAATAAATGAACGCGCAGGGACTCTGTACCCAAACCACACAAGCCGATACCAAGGAACCCGATCCCATTACTCTAACAACCCTTGTAAGACGGAATTAACAAAGAAGGCACCATCTTGAGCTGGGGTCCAAACCAGCACATCATGGTAACAAACCCTAGGGGGGCTTGGCATCTGGTGCTGGATAAGCTCCAGGGATGGAGATGCTCAGTCCGACGGCCACTCCCACCTACCATCAACAATGATGTCGGAGACACAGGCCGTAATCAAGATATCAAGCTGTCAAGAGAGCTGACAGGAGAAAGATTGACAAGGATCCCAAGGGGGTGCCACTTATTGTACCACAAATCATAAGTCATAATCCCATCTCATCTTACCTTGGCTTTTCATAAATCATAATCCCATCTCACTTTGATTTGCAACATAAATCATAATCCCATCTTACTTTGACTTTTTAACATAAATCCTAATTTCATCTTATATTGGTTTCCAATCCTAATAACAATCGTAATTAATTTGTTTTTCAACAATCCTAATCTCTCACGTATTTGGCCCATTATTTATCTTTCCAAATATACCCTTATCATATCACATGTATATTCTTCCTTTTCCTAATTCTCAAAATTGCCCTTCTTATGCTCTTTCAAAATTTTCACATAATCTAAAATTCTACTTAAACCCAAAAATTCCAAACACATATAAATAAACTTCAATAAAACTCTAAGCCTTCTAATGGGTCGTTACACCTTCTCGATAGAATAATATCCCCAGAAAACCCTCTTGGGGGTCTCTCTCAAGTACCTTTAAGAGCCCTCTCTAGGGCCTCTTGTGGGTCCAAGAATACATTAACTTACCTTTGATGTTTCTATCTAAAAATTCAAAATAGATGATCCCAAAAATATAGATAATTTTTTACGTGTCAACTTCAGCCTTTATAAACAAAGAGTGATTTCTCGGATCGAGGTATGATTAGATTGAATACTACTCAAAACTATACTTCTCTTTATCTTATATACTTTTTTATGAAGATTAACTTAAGCATCGAAGAGTCCATACCAAAGACACCACACACCCCTAATCATCTTCTATTTTATAAGTCTCTCGAAAACTAAATGTTGAATATGAATACTCTTCTACAATTATAAATTTATTATTATATCTTGACAACAACAATCTCTTTTTTACAGAAGGACAAAGGTATCGATAAAATGACATAATGCAACATTTATATAAATAATTTTTAAAATTATATAACAATTAAAAACTAATCTCTAGGCAATGAAATATTTAAAAACAAATTTCTATATAAAAATAATTATAAAACTTAACAAAAGGAATTGAGCAAATTAATTAATTAATTAGCTAGTTCTAGGACACAGATATTTTATGGAAACTTACAAAAAAAGCAAAGGAAAGAGTGGAAAGTTGGGTGTGGGGCTGATCATGAAATAAGAGTTGAAAAAAATAATTCATTCAATTTCAGCCATATTCATTAATTCCCAGCTTCTAAGATACTCTTATCACTTTAGAAAGTTTGTCTAATTAATATCAATATCTGATTGAGAAAAGAAAGTTGAACATCCTAAGAAAAGCCAATAAACTCTATGTCATAGTCAATTGATGAATAGGAAAAGTACCCAAAAAAATACAAATTGATTGTTGGAGGAAAAGATAATTTAGATTAAATTTATGATAGAATTGAGATTTGGGTCACATATTGAACTATTAAATTGATTTTAAACAGGCCATTAATGAGCTTTCAACAGGCATTGGAGTAGAGGAGCTTGATTGGACCTAGTCATGTCAAATTGTGAACTAGGGTTTTGAAAAAAGTTTGATTCCCAAAGCTTTATTATTAGAGTTTGGTAAAATTTTAGTATTTTTAATAAATTTTAACATTTAATAATAATTTTTAACGATAAATCTATTTAGATAGAATCTATTAGATAGAATTGATTTTTTTTTTTTATCATTTCAATTATTGATGTTAAGATAATTATGTCATTTATCGTTTTATTTACCAACAATACCCTTTCTAGTCACAACTTTTAGATTTTTTATAAAGTTAAAATTTTCTTTTTGTTTTGTTAAATATTATAAAATAATATAAAACAAGTATTAAATGGCTTCCTATTTGGATAGATTCTAGCCATTTAGTAAAGTCTAACTTTTAATATCTAACATTTATTTGGATTAAATATAAGTTGACATGTTTTTTTTTGTATTGCGGAAATCGAGGGGTTCCCGATACATAGATAGCTTTCGGCCTTGGAATGTCACACCCTCTCTATAAATCACGATCCGTCTGCTTGGGTTAACAAGTAGGACGAGTAAGTTCGAGTTGAAACCTGAGCCCTGGTCCGTCAAATAGAGGCAGATAATACACTGTTCGCATGGATCGAAACTCAGAACCCACAATCTTGTGACACCCAATCTGTAAGGGTCCACTCTCGAATATTCCCGCTAGCATAGAATATTCGAAAGGAGGTCATCACAGAGATAATATAGAACAAACCATAATTAAACAAACAACTCATTTCATTCACTAGCAGTGAAAGCTAAGTTTAAGTTCAATTACACTTCCAATAGATCAAGGGCTCGAGCTCAACGGCCATACAAAATAGATAAGAGACTCTAATGTTAACTAACAAAATAAGAATCATTTCATCTCAAATATCACCAAAACGCTAAACAGGATCTTCAAGTTAGGACACGTCCCCGTACACCACTATCCTTAGGCCTTAGTCCCACTAGACTAGCCCCCAATAATAGCTTTCCCTTTTCCTAGAATGGAAAAAAAGATCAAGTGAGTCACAAGGCTCAACAAGTTTTAGGACAATAAACAATGATCATGAACCAAGAATAAGGTGACACCAAAAGAGAGAACTCCAGAACTCGACAGATGTATACAAGTTTCACAATTTAAGACTTGATCAATTCCAAGTTAAATGTATCATGCCACCATGTACTATTATGCAAATGTGCATATAGATTTAATATCAGTATCAAATATCATAGGCTCGCAAGCCATCAATCAAAACATGCCGAAGTGTATCACATAAACAAAATCTCACAATAAATATGAAGCCAACTTGCCGGGCTATGGCCACCTCGTCCCGTGCCAACTGCTCTAGGGTACCCCTTCTCTCCGCGCAAAATATTAGGCGCGCAAAGATAAATAATACTATGTTTCATAATATGATCATACTTAATGTGTATGAAACGTGTCATGCATTCACTTCCACATAAATATAAACATCATGAATTTCATCTCACAAGCTGTTGCCATACTTATATATATATTTTATGCCCATCTCACAATATTGGATAGTTTTTCACTCATATCAAATGTTATTTGTTCAAATGAAAACCAAATTATTTTCATTCTTATATATATATGAAGAGCTTCAAAGACATTTAAAGAATCTCCTAAAGTGAATTCCAAAAATTAGCTTTGAAATGGCTGGTCAAAATAAACCTAGAATTTTTCTAAGGCTAAGGACCAACTAGAACATTTTTTGTAAATGTCTTCCTTTTGAAAAACTAACTCCCGGTATTTTGATAACCAATGTTTATTGTTGTAAAAATAATTTTTAATGAATTTTTCAAGAAACAGAAGCTATGTATTTCGTGGGTGGTAAAATCGCAATTTCCTGAGTTTGTACTAAAATCAAAATTCTATCTTTTTATTGTTATGAATTTTGATTTTTTTGATATTTTTTTTGAATCCAAATGGGGGGTACTTTCTTATTTACATTTATGTATTAAATTAAATGAAAGGTAAAATATAAATTAAAGAAAATGCAAACATTTACTTAAGTTAAGGAAAGGTAAATAGATAGGGTGTGGGCAGATAGTTCTCATTCAAAGGCTTATGGGACGAGCTCGGGACATACGAGCTCGCTGGCAAAGGCTCACGAACAGAGCTCGGGAGAGCTTGCAGTCAAGGCTTATGGGACGAGCTCGAGGTCATGAGATTGTGGCTTACGGAGGGAGAGCTTGAGGTTAGGAGGTGCAAAAGAGTTCGCTGAACGAGCTCGCGGTCAAGGGGGTTAAGCAAGAGCTCGCGGGCTGAGCTCGCGCCATCAGCTTGAGGAATGAACTCGTGGGAAAGAGCTCGCGGGTAAGGCTTACGGAGGGAGAGAGCTCGGAGGGAGCTTGCGGAAAGAACTAGAGGGAAGAGCTCGCTGGAACAGAAACGAAGATGAAATTTTCTACTTGGGTTAGACATCTCATTAACTATTTAATTGAGGCCCTTTCACTTAAATTTCTGATTCCATGCACTATAAAATAAAATTATGTAATCTAAAATTATTTGTGTGCCACTAAGGAAATTTAATATTAAGTATTTAAAAAAAAATATCTAGTCCTACATTTTAATTGCTATTACACTGACGTCAAGTATTAAAATACCTAGACCCACTTTAGGGTCGTTACACAACCTCCCAAATGTGTGCAGAGGACTGTCTACGTAAGCTATCCCGAAATATTGTATAGGTTGCCATGTTGCCTACCATCTCATTGGATTTGTAAACCTAGTGGGTTCCTTAAGCAAGATCTCTCGGATTTGTGGCCCTACACAATCCATTGGATCAATAGGATAATAAAAATTTTAGTATTATATTATTTATAATTTCTTACATTGTAATTTATAAAATATAAGTTTGTATTGTGGTTGTAGATTGCTAGATAAAACATCATTAACCTCTATTTGAGACAAAAATAAGCTAGCCATGACACTTTGGTCCAAGGTAGAAATATTTACTGAGGTGCTTATTCGTACATCATTAACAAGATTAGAAAATCAACGCCCAATTATTATATACTTGTTGTGTGTGAGTGTATATGTGCTAAGTGTGTGGGAGTGTTGGTTGTCCCACATTGCTTGGTTAAGAGATATTAAGTGGGTATTAATAACCCAAATCATGAACTTGAATTTGGGCCCTAATGAGCACCCAAATTTTGTGAGTAGGCGAACCCATTCCCATGCTCAGGCCGCCGCCGCTTGGTCGGATTAGAAAGAATAAAATAATATTTTTTTGTTAAAAATTTATTTAAAATTATATATTATTTTTCTTTGTATCCGAACAACTTTGTGGAAATCGCTCCATGAGTCTCCAATTTTTTGCGGTGTTGTCACGGACCCAACAACTTTTCGGTTTTCTCAGCCTGTCTTGCAGGTTGCTTGCCTCCGTGTCGAGTTGGGTTTCGTTATTTATAACCGAACTCTATCTCTCTGCCAGGTTGTTAGACAAAAATCAGAGAGCCCATTTTCACTGTTCATTAGAGAGCTCTTCTGTCCAATGGAGAAAACCAAAAGCCCAGTTCGTTTTTGAAGTCTTCCTTTCTTGTCCAAAATAAATAGCGAAATACCATTACGATTCTATTAGCTCTGGCTGTCCGAGGTTGTTGTTCTGTCGGAGAGGTCGTTTCATTATGCTAAGACTGTTGCCGTAGTTTGCTAGCTGTCGGTGCATGGCGAATCTGTCTTCAGGACAACGCATAGGTGTGACTCGACCTAAAATATTCTACTATCTTTTCTATTCGTTGCAACAGAGTTATATTCTTCTGCCATTACTTGTTGTTTTACTATACCACTTTATATTAATATTACTATTTATACCAACAATACTTTCATATATGGTATGTCTTTCGCCGCCTCTTAAGATAGCAAAACCATCTCAATTAAGACACAAAAGGGATAATGATGAGAATAAACCTCAATGATCCTATCTACCCATCTGATAAAGAACATCCTCCATGGTCCCGTGTGAGAAAAAAAAGAAGTTATCTCCTAAAGAACCTAAGGAAATTAGACTACTATTCAAAAGAGAAACCCTGAAGTACAAAATACATGAATTTGTACCATATACTAGATCAAAGCTTTCTAAGATATAAAATTACACTTATTTGTTTCGTCGTCTATAACCCCTTATTAACTTAAGAATTGAAGATAGTAAAGATTGATCTCGAGGGTCCAAGTTAAGAATATTTATTGAGATTCATTAATAAGATTTAAATGCATTAGTTCAAGAATCTCTCTTTCAAAACAGTTGAAGGTAATATTGAGTTTTTAGGAAAAATTATCAATCATACGGGAATAATCAATTCCTAACTCAAAATTAACCATCAAACTTCCAACCTTTTTCCTCAAATAGAAAACCTAAACTACACCAAATCCTGACTTGTTCCTTCCACATGGTATTAGGACTTCTTATAGAATCATAATCTTAGAGTTCCCAAGATCATGATATGCACAAAGGCCAATGCCTCCAAACGAGCGTTAATCAAATAAACTTTATTTTAGCATGAATCATAATTTTAGCCAATTTTTTTTTTATTTTTATTTTGTCAAAACGTAAATAATCAATTATGAAATATCCTTACAAAATAAAAAAGCAACATTTTTTGCCTCCAAACGCGTTAATCAAAAGTCAAGCTCTAATTATAACTTGGTGTTTCCGTATAAAAATAATTATAAAACTTAACAATTGGAAATGAGTGAAATAATTAATTAATTAATTAGCTAGTTCTAGGACACAGATATTTTATGGAAACTCACTGAAAAAGCAAAGCAAAGAGTGGAAAGTTGGGTGTGGGGCTGATCATGAAATAAGAGTTGAAAAAAATAATTCATTCAATTTCGGTCATATTCATTAATTCCAACCTTCTAAGATACTTTTATAACTTTAGAGAGTTTGTCTAATATCTGATTGAGAAAAGAAAGTTGACCATTCTATTGTCGTCGCCGACATCAGATCTGGTCATCATCGCTGGTACTGTCGCCTCGAAAATTGCTACTGCTTGTCGTTGATATAGCCACTGCCTTCGCTGCTCATCGTCGATATCTTGTCAAATTTCAACAATAGAAAGTTGTTGGAGAAGTTGAGGAGCAAATTTTCACTCCTCAACTATAAGGAACCATTTGAAGCTCTATAAAAATTTAGAAAGGAAATTGCTGGATAGGAAGGCCCGTTGGAGATGATTTCTAGCGATTTCCTTCTCAAATTTTGACTTAGCGAGAATTTAGTCCCCCATTGGAGATGGCCTAACAAAAGCTAATAACCTCTGTGCCATTGTCAAGTGATGAAGGGGAAAAGTACCCCAAAAAAATACAAATTGATTGGTGGAGTAAAACATAATTTAGATAAAATATATGATAATTAAAAATGACATAAATACTATTGAGATTGGGTCACATATTAAACTATTAAATGGATTTTAAACAGGCCATTAATGAGCTTTCAACAGGCATTAATGGAGTAGAGGAGCTTGATTGGACCTAGTCATGTCAAATTGTGAACTAGGGTTTGGGAAAAGTTTCATTCCCAAAGCTTTATTATTGGAGTTTGGTAAATTTTTAGTATTTTTAATAAATTTTAACATTTAATGATAATTTTTAATATCTAATATTTATTTGGATTAAGTATAAGTTGCCATGTTTTTTTTTTTTGTATTGTAGAAATCAAAGGGTCCTCAATACACAAATAGTCTTCGACTTCGAATTGTCACATTATCCCTATAAATTGTGGTTTGTCCGCTCGAACTAACAACACATCAAAATAAAAAATATTATACGAACAAATAAGTTTGACAAATAATTTTCATAAATTAATAATACTTCGTAATAGTGAGTAGATTTATTATTAATTTTAAATAAAAATAATATAAATTTAAGTAAAAATATTATAAAATTGTATATATCACGCTAGTTATTGTCAAACATGTGGGTGGTCATATCATTTTCCCCTAAAAATGGGATGGTAGATGGGTGAGTGTTGAAACATATGCCTAATTCTTACTAATATCTATCATTAATTAATTACTTTCCATTCCATTAATGGAACCGTTATCTGGGAAAACAAGTGACTGGCTGACTGACTTAGCCTGTAGAATGAAAAAGGGTTTAGATTTTTCTTGTGGCGGTGGTGGTTGATTGGGACAAAACCAATATAGAGTCAAGCCCACAGACGTTTAAAAATAGTAAGAAAATTAAATGGGTTTTGAAATTGAAAAGGTAAAGAGAAATGGACAGCATGTGATTGCGGTTGGTTCAATCCAACTCAACTTAAGAGGACTTGACGCTAAAAGACAGCAAACGTTCTACATTATTAGTCGACAAGGGACAGCTTTTTAAGATTACAAAAGCAAAGCAGTTGACCATCCGCCGACATTTTAGGGGTTTGACTTTATTAGAAATGGGTTTGCTTTGAGCACGTGATTTATATATATATTCCAAGATATGGTCAACGAAAGATTTATTCATCACCGTCCCACTTGCCAAATTACTAGCAAATCTTCTTCCACCTACGTACGTAATGTTAGCTTTATCCATTATCATCTATCTCTTTACTAGGATCAAATATCCAAATTGTAATTACAATTAACACCTTAAGATTAGGATCAAATTAGTTTTTTTTCTTTTTTCTTTTTTAAGTTTGAGATCAAATTTTAGCCTGAGTTTGTGTTAGATTAGTTTGACTTCGAGTTGGAAATTTATGTTATTTTTATCTTTTATTCATGTATGAATTCCCTATATATTTAGGTAGCATTTGTTAAACTAAGCAAAATAAAGTTATATCAAGATAAAATTGAAATGTTATCTAAGTTTTTTATCAGACTATTTATTAAATTTATTAAAATAAGTTAGAGGGCATGTGTTGCCTTTTCTTATTTGTAAGGTCCTAGATAAATTTATCTAAAAGAGGAGAAGAGATAAATTTATCTAAACAATATTTGATAAGAAATTACATGACTTATTTTTAGTGACTTTTCAGATAAATTTACCAAACACAATAAAAAAATATTTTTGTCTAGATTATATTTTTCATATCCTCACTTTTTTCAATCTATATCTTAGTTAAAAAATACTACCTTAAAGGAATACACAAGTTATTGTTGAAGATCCGTGTACTACAATGAATGTTTCTTCCAATATGCTTAGTATTTTAATTAGTTGCTTTAGGATTTTATGAGATATTTTAAGTATTCTAATGCATTAGTGTCATGGATAAATGTCATATATCCTCATGGCACTTAGAGTAAATTCAAGGTTGGGTAATATCTTAAGTGCTCTAAATATGTGGAAGCATTGCTAAAATCAAATAACAATGTGCTTTAGTTGTTGCATAAGTATTTAGCATCTTTGCCCTTAAGTAAATGCATATGTGTGCTCTAAGCAAATGATTCTAAATTCTATCTACAAAGCTTAAGTTATCTAATTGATATTTTATATCATTTTTCTTAAAACTCTCAATGTTATAAAATTTAATGGTAGGACTTTTGAGATTTTTTTAGTTGAAGATAGTATTGTTGATTTCAAGTAGCATTTGGTTAAACTGCTAAAAATTCATTTTCTTAAGCTTGTGGTTGAGTGATGGTTAGTCATTGGAGTAAGAATGTATATGCAATTAAATAGGTCTATCTTAAAGCATCTAAATATAGTTAATATATTTCTTGAAATGCTATAAGTTTTAGTTAAAATATAAGTTTTAACTAAAATTTATAATTTATCATTAATTATTATTAATTTATCATTAATTATAAGTTTTAGTTAAAATGTATATGCTATAAGGCAGGTTGATGAGTGTTAAAATATAAGTTTTAGTTAATCAAGTGCAGCACATGGCCTAATTCTTATTAATCTATCATTAATTATTATCTATTCCATTAATGGAACAGTTAAATTTTTAAAAATGCACTAGATGACACATGTCTCATTTTTTTCTATTTATAAGAATTAAGATAAATTTATCTGAAGGGAGAAAGAGAAAAATTTATCTGAAAAAATCCAAATAAGAACTCACGTGACTTTTTTTTCAAGGATCACCAAATAAATTTAACAAATATAATGAAAATCATTTTTGTTTGAAATATTTTCTATTTTATACTTTTTATGGTTTATATTTTGATTAATAAACACTATCTCAATAAATAACTCGCAAACAAGTTTGGTTGGAGTTCATTTCTATTTGCTTATTAAGTAAGTAAATAAACAAACTCAAAAATAAATAAAAAAAAATATTCGAATCTTCTCCCTTTTATCATCTCTTCCCCCTTGTGTTTTTTTCCTCGTGGTATGCTTATTTTTTCCATATTGCTAAGATTTATTCACTAATTTTTTTATGCTTTCTCTAAGTGATTTATTCTCTTGTATTTCTCCCCATGAATTGTTGTGCTTTAGTGTTTATGTTCGTTTTTCTTTTTTGGGGTTTTTCTTCATCTAATTTATTTTCTTATTCTTCTTCTCCTCTCCTTTGACGATTTTTTTCTTTTTCGATGATACTTTTTTTTTTCGTCAAAATATATTTCAAACATTTATTGTTGAGTTCTGTGTTCTTGAATGTTTTGATGATGATTATTTTATGCAAAATTTTAATGTAATGTTTGTTAAGAATGATTTGAGAATTATCTCAAGAAATTTTCTTATATTATATTCTCATAAGTTTATTAATATGTTGTGAATAGATTCAATATTGTTTAAGGATATAGTAAGCCTATCTTGATAGAATATATGAGGTTGTCTTGAATATGTGTAAGGTCAAGAGATCTTATTAGAATTATCCTTTAGTATGTTTTATCTATTAATGTTAGAGTTTGTGATAAACTTATTTTAGTCATATTGATATATCTTTTAATATCTCTCTTTTTGGAGTTATCCTAAAGATAATGCATGAATGCCTTGTAGAGGCTCATGATATTTTTTATATGTGACAACATTACTCAAATATTATGAGTAATGTGTTTTATATTTCATATATAATGTTTAAGTGTTAGACATCAAGAATATTGTTAAGTAAATGATTATATACTTAAGTGATGGTATTTGAGTTTTGATTTGTAGAATTTAAATTGTCTTATTCTTTAGGATATGTTATATCCTCTTATTTGTCATAAACTTATTAAGGTTGTGTTGATAACCTTACAACGTTTTTCTTATGTTTGAGGCATGTTCTTCCAATATGCTTAGTATTTTAATCAGCTGCTTTAAGATTTCATGGGATATTTTAAATATTCTAATGCATTAGTGTTATGGATGAATGTCGTATATCCTCATAACACTTAGAGTAAGCTCAAAGTTGGGTAATATCTTAAGTGCTCTAAATATGTGGAAGTATTGCTAAAATCAAAGAGCAATGTGCTTTAGTTGTTGCATAAGTATTTAGCATTTTTGCCCTTAAGTAAATACATATGCGTGCTTTAGGCAAATGATTATAAGTTCTAGATATGGCCTAAGTTATCTAATTGATATTTAATATCATTTTTCTTAAAACTCTCAAGGTTATGAAATTTAATATTGGAAGGACATTTGAGATTTTTTTAGTTGAAAATAGGATTATTGATTTCAAGTAGCATTTGATTAAATTGCTAAAAATTCATTTTCGCAGACTTGTACTCGAGTGATGGTTAGTCACTGGAGTAAGAATGTATATGCAATTAAATAAGACTATCTTAAAGCATCTAGATATAGTCAATATATTTCTTGAAATGTTATAAGTTTTAGTTAAAATGTATATGCTATATAAGGTAGGTCGGTGAGTGTTAAAATATAAATTTTAGTTAATCAAGTGCAGCACATGGCCTAATGCTTAGTAATCTATCATTAATTATTATCCATTCCATTAATGGAACCGTTAAATGACCGTTATCTGGCTATAGAATGAAAAAGGGTTTAGATTTTTCTTGTGGCGGTGGTGGTTGGGACAAAGCCAACAGAGTCAAGCCCGCGACACCAAACAGTAAACATTCTACTTTTCAGCATTTCTGAAATGCTAAAAAACGTTTCTGGACTGTCTTTACAATTTTCAAAAGTTTAATTAATTAATTAATTAGCTAGGTTTAGGACACAGATATTTTATGGAAACTTAAAGAAAACACAAAGGAAAGAGTGGAAAGTTGGGTGTGAGGCTGATCATGAAAGGAGAGTTGAAAAAAATAATTCATTCAATTTCAGCCATACTCATTGATTCCAAGCTTCTAATACGTTCTGACTGTAGAGAGTTTGTCAAGAAAGTTGACCATCCTAACAAAGGCCAATAAACTCTGTGCCATTGTCAACTGATGAATAGGAAAAGTACCCCCAAAAAAATACAAATTGATTGGTGGAGGAAAACATAATTTAGATTAAATATATGATACTATTGAGATTGGGTCACATATTGAACTATTAAATGGATTTTAAACAGGCCATTAATGAACTTTCAACAGGCATTGGAGTAGAGGAGCTTGATTGGACCTAGTCATGTCAAATTGTGAACTAGGGTTTGGGGAAAAGTTTGATTCCCAAAGTTTTATTATTGGAGTTTGGTAAATTCCTAGTCATGTCAAATTGTGAACTAGGGTTTGGGGAAAAGTTTGATTCCCAAAAGTTTTATTATTGGAGTTTGGTAAGTTCCTAATCATGTCAAATTGTGAACTAGGGTTTGGGGAAAAGTTTGATTCCAAAGTTTGATTATTGGAGTTTGGTAAGTTTTTAGTATTTTTAATAAATTTTAACATTTAATGATAATTTTTAATATCTAACATTTATATGGATTAAGCATAAGTTTTTTTTTTTGCATTATGAAAATCAAGGAGTCCCTGATGCATAGACAACCTTCAACATTGAAATGTCACACCCTTCCTATAAATTGCGATCCGCTCACTCAGACTAAATTTTTAATAAATGTCACACCCTTCCTATATAAGTTTGTATTGTGGTTATAGATTGTAGGTTGCTAGATGAAACATCCTTAACCTCCATTTGAGGCAAAAATAAGCCCGGCATGGTACCTTGGTCCAAGATACAAATATTTATTAAGGTGCTAATTCTTACATCATTAACAAGATTAGAAGATTAACACCCAACTATTATATATTTTCATGTATGGTATGTCTTTGGCTGCCTCTTAATTAAAATAGCTAAACCATCTCAATTCAGCCACAAAAGGGATAAGGACGAGAATAAACCTCAATGACTCTATCTACCCATTTGATAAATAACATCCTCAATGGTCCCGAGTGAGGAAAAAAAGGAGTTATCGCCTAAAGAACCTATGGTAATTAGACTACTATTCAAAAGAGAAATCCTCAAGTACAAATTACATGAATTTCTACCATCTACTAGATCAAAACTTTCAAAGATATACAATTATACTTATTTGTTTCGTTTATAACACCCTATTAACTTAAGAATTGAAGATAGTAATGATTGACCTCGAGGGTCCAAGTTAGTAATATTTATTGAGATTCATTAATAAGATTTAAATGCATTAGTTCAAGGATCTCTCTTTCAAAACAATTGAAGGTAATATTGAGCTTTTTAAAGAAAAAAATCAATCATATGAGAATAATCAACTCGTAACTCAAAATTAACTATTAAACTTCCAACCTTTTTCCTCAAAGAGAAATCCTAAAGTACACCAAATTGTGACTTGTTCCTTCCATATGGTAATAGAACTTATCATAGAATCATAATCTTAGAGTTCCCGAGATCATGATATACACAAAGCCCAACACCTTAAATCATTATATCCAATGTTTATGAAATCACGACGTGTACAAGTCAAAATAGATTAATGCACATGAAATGCACCACCAATTGTGCCCACCCTAGATAATCTTTATTTTGTCTCCTCAATCCTCTTTCAACTTGCACTACTTTGTCGAGGTGATTCTATGAAAAAACACATAACACGTGCGTCATATACTAACAAATTTACTTATTAGGTTAATTTTCCTTTTTGTAGCTAAGATGTAAGAAAAAGAATTAGGCATGTTTTTGCAACAATGAAACAAATTTGAAGGACTTGGGAGAAAATTAGTTGGCAAAGGAAAGTTTTGCTTTGTATCTAATACTGTCTTTGTACTACAAATTAGTTCTTGAGCTATGAAAGCCTCTATTTTGGCATTAGTGACTTTTATCTGGGGACTTTTTTTTTTTTTTCTTGTGATAAATAAATGTTATATGATATAATAACATTTAGTGAAATGTTAAATTGGAAGTACAAATCTATTGTTTGATTTTTAATAAAATTGTATGCTAGTTGTTTTAGTTAAATATTTTGATATTTTTATTACTACAAGTTATTATACAGACTCTTAAATGTTGACAATTACAAAAGTAAAAAATATAATATATAAGTTAACATTTTTTTATTATATTTTTTTATATAAGTTAACATTTCTGTCAAAACGGGTCATAAGCTTCCTTTGAAAAAGAAAATACATCCCTGACACCCATTGAACGATTTCTTATTGTTCAATGGAGGCAAACAATCAAATGAATATCGAACATTTCAACACATAAAAATAAGAAAAACACTATATGCACTAAACAATTTGATAAATAATTTTTACAAATTAATTGTTAGTTTTGTGTTTTTAAATAAGAACCAAGGCAGTGACAATTTTTCGAGTGGGTCCAATCTCTATAAATCTCGACCCATGATTGAAGTATAACTCATATAACCACTTATTAACAGTCTAATATAGAAATCGGGCCATAAACTCATTAATCATTTTTTTGGAAAAGAAATGGGCCCAAGCTCATTTGCTCAAGAAATGAGAAGCCCAGCCCATTTTTGATGTTTTGCCCTAGCTGTTAACATATATAAACTTGTATCTCTCTCTCTCTCTCTACCTCTTGTTGGCGCCGACGTCCCCTCCTCTTTTCTTGACTTTCTTTGCCGCTTTGTGCGACGTTTCCTTGTTGATTTGTGCGGTGCTCTCTTGTCATTTCTAGGATGCACCTATCGGTTATCCTTTTTATATATTCGGTATGGCTGATCCTTGGGAGGTGAGCTTTGCGATCTTGATCCATTCTCGACTTCTCACTTTATCTTCGTGATTTTGTTCCTGTGTTGACACTACTTTGTGTAAAGCATTCGTTTCCTCTTGGGCGGGTGAACAAATTGGGGTTGGGTTTTGTTGAGATTTGGTGGTTCTATTCTCGGTGTTGCATAAGTGGCGATTCGATTTTTCAGATCTAAGCCTTGAACACCACTATCGTGATTGCCATTGATGATCAAACAAAGAGTTTTCTTTACTTTGTGTATTTTCAGTTAATTTCTGATTTCGATTAATACTTGCACTAATTATTATTATTATTATTTTTTAGATCTTCCGCTCACATTAATAATAGTTTGTAATAATGAGGAGATTTATTATTAATTTAAATAAAAGTAATATAAATTTAAGTAAAACACGTCACGCAAGTTACTCAAACAAGTCTCTAGCCATATCATTTTCCCATAAAAATGGGATGGTAGGTCCGTGAGTGTTAATTACTATCCATTCCATTAATGGAACTGTTAAATGACCGTTATCTAGGAAAACAAGTGACTGACTGAGTTTGCCTGTAGAATCAAAAAGGGTTTAGATTTTTCTTGTGGCGGTGGTGGTTGATTGGGACAAAACCAATATGTAGATGATATGCTTATAGCATGTAAGGAAAAGGGATAAATAAATAAATTGAGTCAAGTCCTAAAATCAGAGTTTGAAATGAAAACTCTAGGTGCAGCCAGGTGTATTTTGGGAATAGACATCAATAGAGATATAAAAAAAGGTACTTTAACCTTGTCCCAATCTAGTTATTTAAAGAAAGTAATAAATCTCATTGACATGGAAGGCTGCAAAACTGTCACAACTCCTATTCCCCCACACTTTAAGCTTCATGCTGTAAGAGATGGTTTACCTAAGGAAGAAGCTGAATATATGAAGAAGGTTCCCTACTCTAATGCAGTGGGAAGCCTAATGTATGCCATGATAAGAACTAGACCTAACATAGCCTATGGAGTTAGTCTAGTAAGTAGATTCATGAGCAATCCTTCTAAAGAGCATTGGTCAGCTGTTAAGTGGATTCTTAGGTATTTAAAGGGGTCTATGGATAAGGGTTTAGTGTTTAGTTCTAACACTGAAAATTTCATCAGCTGCATTTAGGGTTATTGTGATTCTTATTTTGCAGTTGATTTAGTTAAGAGAATGTCTTTATCATGATATGTTTTTACCATAGGTGGAAATGTGATAAGCTAGAAATCAAATCTCCAGCACATAGTAACTTTATCAACCACTGAGACAGAATATGTTTCCTTAACAGAAGCCATAAAAGAGGCAATTTAGCTGCAGGGTATAGTTAGAGAGTTAGGTCTAGGTGACCAAATCCCTAGGGTATTTTGTGATTCTCATAGTGCCATTCATCGCTCAAAGAATAGTGCGTTTCATGAGAGAACCAAGCACATAGATGTGCGTCTCCACTTTGTTAGGGATATTGTATCCAAAGGGCAGGTTAAGGTAGAATAAATTTCTACAACAATAAATCCAACAGATATGTTAACCAAATCTATTCTTGTAGCTAAATTTGAGAAAGCCTTAGATTTGCTCAATGTTCTTCCAACGTAGCTGTGGAAGATATGTAGAGGTCTCTAGTCATAAATCCACTATTTAATCCATTCTTTAATCAAGGTGGAATTTTTTGATTTGTGTGATTTAAAATTGAATTAAATGATTTTTCATTTATATTTTGATTTACAATCTGATTGCATTTCTTTCATAGAAATTGAGTTACATTTAATTTTCATTTTTATTGAATTTAAATGTTATATATTATGTTGATTGTTTAACGTGTGGACCGAAGTTTATGTGGGCTGAGATGAGTTATGGGCCAAGCCCAAAGCTGTGTGTTCCACCCGTGATTATTTGCTGGCCTAACCCATTTCATTCTCCAAGACGCTGCTATAAAAGGGCTCGGCCGATGCCCTAATCTCTAGAATGTTCTCTCTCTCACTCATTTTTTGAAACCCTAATCGGCGCTGAAGCGAGACACATTCTCTTGAATCCTTCTCTTAATCGATTAGTGTTTTTTGGTTCTATGGTAAGATCTTCCGGTAAGTAAGGTATTGTGTAATCTCTACTATGTTTTAATAACCTAAGGCGTGAGAGATTGGTAAACTGATAGAACAAATTCTTGACCTTGATCGCGAGATCGGTCTGAACAGAACTACGCTTGTTTTTGTTTTGTATTTTGTTTTCAGTTGTTGTTTTGCAATACTATTTTTACTTCAATTAAGATCTTATAATCTGATTGTAATTTTGAGATATTAGTGGATTGACTAAAGGCGGAGCTTCTACCGTGAGTAGGATCTATTTTGATCTGAACACGTATCTCGCTGTATTGCTATTTTGCATGTGTGAGTTGTGGTTGTGATATTTCGATTTCTAATTTCGTTATTATGCTTGATCTGTTGTTTGGCCGAGAAGTAGGTTGCATTATTAAACCTACAGTTAAGATTAGGATCAAATTAGTTTTTCTCTTTTTCTGTTTTTTCCCCCTAAGTTTGAGATCAAATTGTAATGCCTTATTAGGAATGTTTCTATTTGTTTTTCTTTTTCTAATTTATGTTTTTTTTTCTCTTCTCATTTAATGAATTTTCCTTTTTCGATAATACTCTTTTTCTAAAATACATTTCAAACATCTATTATTGTCTCTCACTCTTCTTATTTGATGATGGTTTTTAAGACCGACCACCATGTGTTGCCTCGACGAATGGACCTCGAGAGTAAAAGCTTCAAATTTGGTTATGTCTAGCCTCAGGAATGTAACTTGCAAGACAACGGAGTAACAGGGCTGGCATCCCCCAGGGTAGACTCCGATGCTCAAGTTAGTAGAGTAAATGTGGGTAGTGAAAAATGTAAGAGCTGAAGACTTGTCATACTTGGTAAGAGCCTCTATTTTTTATAGGCGAGTCCGTTATAGGGTACCCATGATAAAGCCCGAGATGGGTGAGCACGACTCTTGGGGACCACAGTCAAGTTGGAACGAGTCTCGTGGTTTGGTCTGAATTTTTCAGACTTTACTTCGGATTACTCTGCAAGTGTTGCCACATGTCCTTTAATTGGTCGTACAGGGCTGTTTCCCACTTTGCATTGTGGACTTGCCACATGTTAATCTTTTGGGCGATTCATGTGGCAAGCGAGACTGATAGCGCACAAGGGGTATTTTAGTAATTTAAATAATGTCACATCATTATCATCCTTGGATTTTTCAAAAATTTAGATTTAAAAATATAAGAGGTTAAATCTGTTGATCAATCCACTTGACCAAGCCTAAAGCTATCACTATTTCTATGCCCTAAAATGATTAGTTTCTCTATTTAATAGAAATTGTAGTGATGATAACACCTACCATCCCTAACTCGAAAAGAATAAGAAAGCAAATAAAAAAAAAAAAAAATCCTCTTTTAATAAGAAAGATATGACCATAAGTATTATCATTATTGATTTATTGCAACTGTTGCTTCAATATTTTAGTTCTTCTTCAATTGGTTTGTTCTAGGCTGCTTCAAGCACGTTTGGTTACTTAAATATTTTATTTACTTCGTCTTTATTGATTTGTTGATGTTTGACTTTATTTGCTTATTGGTACTTTTGGGTTTGTTTATTTTATTGTTGGAAAAGCAGGAGTAGACTATCAAGTCACATGCAATAAAATAATATATTTTTTAATTTTTTTGGGTGTAAATTGCATGCACATAACCCATTGAATTTTAAGAGAAAAACCTTTCAATGTGGGGGGAAAATTCACGGGTTAAGCTAACAAATTTTCTTTCACTATAATAAATAATGGGTTTACACGATTATTCTTCTAGCTCAAGCTAAAGATCACCACAAAAGCACCAACACAAGTTCTTTACCTATGGCGGATTTCTATACACAATAGGCAAGAAATATGGATAGATCTCACTAAGGTAGTGTTATCAAACTAGCCAGTGAAATGAAGTATAACAATCAATACTTCTTATTCTTGTCACATTGATTTTAATTTCCTGCTTCCTTTTTTCTTTTGTCTATTGCTCATTCTTTTGTGTTGGTTGTGAAGCTCCAAACGACGTCATTGGATTTAGCAAATTGGATGGCCACATGCTGAAACCGCAAATTGCCATTTGGTAGCTACTGGATGGAAACATGTGGCAACCATTCATTGCTCTTTGATGGCGCCCAATCGATTTTCCTGCCCGTCTACCATTTCTGTTGGAATAATCATCGTGCTTGCATGATTTGATCTCAGCCCTTCATCCATACTTTATGAGGCCTGATCCCAGCCATCCATCATCGCTTTTAATCTTGCCCCTCGAGATGTGAACCGGTCAAAAGAAAGAAACAATAAGAAAGAAAAGAAAAGGGGAAAGAAAGATCGAGTAGAGGGAGAGCCTTCATCTTTAGGCTAGGGTTTCTGGTTTGCTTCTCTGTTTCATTCTCTGTATAGCTTATTTAGTTCTATGGTTCAATAGGTTTTGCCTTTAATCTGTATTGTGTGATTATTAGGCATTTTTGTTTCACCAACCATTGTTTGTACAGAGAGTTTGTGAGGGTTTTGGGAGGGTGTAATCTTTGATTTATATCTTAGTGCAGTGAGCTCTTCTTACTAGAGCTCAACGTGGACGTAGCCTCATTTTGAGGTGAACCACGGTAAAATCTTTGCCTCATTTCGTTTTGCGTTTCCTTTCGTTTCTGTTTTTTGTATGAATGTTTATGCTTCCTATTTTGGCTATCATAACCAAGGTTGTTCGTTCTTTGTGAATACCCTAAGGTCTAGTTGTCTAATCTCAATAGTGGTATTAGAGCCATGTTAAGATCGGCTCTTAGGGTTTTGTAAGTTCAATCGATTTTCTTTCAAATCTAGGGTTGTCGTTAGTTTGTGGGTGGTCTGGGTTTTACTGAGAGTCTTTGTCGATCAGGTGTTTTCTGTGTTGGTCACAGTCAGTGTCTAGAGCTCCCTAGGTTACCTTCGTGCAAGGTGAAGATGACATCTACCTAATTTAAAATCAGTATATTTGATGGCAAAGGAGATTTCGGAAGCTGGAAAAAGAAGATGAGAGTGTTACTCTCTCATCATAAAGTGCTGATAGCACTTGAGGTAGATGATCGCAAATGGTCCGCAAACCAACTTGCGAGAACCGAGGGGATCAAAGAAGAAGCCTATAATTTGATCTTCCTCCATTTGGGTGACAGTGTAATTCGGAAGGTAGATGGCATGTCCACTCCCATAGACCTCTAGAATAAATTAGATTCATTATTTTCTGTCATGACTGCACCTAATTTAGTTTACTTGAAAGGCATGCTATTTAACTTTAAAATGAATACATCTAAGTCAATGGATGAGAACATAGACGAATTTACTAGGCTTGCGTTATTACTTAGAGGTACTGATCAAGCATTAGGTGACACTAATGAAGCTATGATTCTGTTAAATTCATTACATGATGACTATGATATTGTTAAGCATGCATTGAGATATACTGGCATTGTACCGAGTCTGGACCTTGTTATCTCGGGTATTAAGGCTAGGGAACTGGAACTAGGAACATCTAAGAAATCTGGAAATAATTTGTTTCTAAAGAGTAAGAATGAGAAAAAAACACTTTACAAGTAACAATAATCAAACTAGTGGGTCAGGGAAAAAGGGTAAAAAGAAAGACAAAAAGGGTAAGCAAAAATGGAAATGCTATCTTTGTCGGAAAGAGGGGCATATTAAAAAAATATTTCTATGATTTTATCATAAAACAAAAGTAAGTAGGAAATACAAATGCTAATGCTAATAACTCAAACTGCTTAGCTAAAGTACTTACCGTTTTAGATTTTTCTATTGATAATGAATGGATTATGGATTCGAGCTATTCTTTCCATATGTGTCCTAACATTGATTGGTTTCAAAATTTTAACAACAATGAGTCTAGAACTGTGTGCATGGGTAACAACCAATCCTGTAGTGTTAAAGGTATAGGTAACATATCTCTTAAACTGCATGACAACAAAACTAGAACCTTAACTGATGTGAGATATATTCTTGGTTTAAAAAGAAACTTGATATCTCTTGGCACTTTAAATGAGCTAGGGTTCTCTTATAAAGTAGAAAATGGATCCATGCATGTGTTTAAAGGAGATGAACAAATACTAACTGGTGCTAAGAAAAATAGATTATATGTTTTGGATGGTTGTTATTTTCCCTCTATTAATATTCATTCTGCATGCATAGCCAAAACTGATAAGACAAAATTATAGTACCCGAGACTTAGCCATATGAGCCTGAAAGGTCTTAAGGCACTGTCTAACCAAGGTTAGCTTGGATCAATGCCTGTTGGGTCCCTCGATTTTTGTGAGCCATGTGTTTTAGGAAACAACACAAGCAGAGTTTCCATAAAAGAACTCACCTGGCGAAGGTATGTCTAGAATATGTTCATGCAGACTTGTGGGGGTCTTCTCAGGTCCTTACCCACGGTGGTAACATGTACTTTCTATCTATAGTAGATGACTTCTTTAGGAAGGTTTGGGTTTTCCTATTAAAATCTAAAGATCAGACTCTAGAGAAGTTTAAAACTTGGAAGAACATAGTTGAAAATCAAGTAGATAGAAAGATTAAAGTTTTAAGAACAGACAATGATTTGGAATTTTGTAATACCTAGGGAATACTCAGGCATAGGATTGATAGATATACACCCGAACAAAATGGGGTAGCTGAAAGAATGAATCGAACCCTACTTGAAAAGGTTAGGTGCCTCCTATTCATCTCTAATATGCCTAAATCCTTTTAGGGACAGGCTTTGTCAACTGCTGCCTACTTAGTAAACAGAAGTCCTTCAACTGCCCTAAACTTTAAATGCCCTGAAGAAAAATCGACCGGTAGGAAATTAAATCTTAATTACCTTAGAGTGTTTGGTTGTGAAGCTTATGCTCACAAGTCAGAGGGTAAATTAGAAGCTAGGTCCATTAAGTGTGTGTTTGTTGGTTATCAAGAAGGGACCAAAGGATTTAGACTATGGGAAAGACAATTTGGTGGGATAAAAATCATTATCAGTAGAGATGTCATATTTAATGAAGCCATTTTCCCTTGTAAAATTATAAATACAGAAGAAATCAACATTCTTAGAAGTCTAGATGATTTTGTTATCCTATGAGGGTCTCAAATCGAGGTGGAGCAAGCTGCAAGTAATATCAACCTTCTAGCTGCTCCAATATATATAACCTGACCTAGGAGGTGTTCCAGTCCCTAACCAAATCTCTGATCATGATGATGATCAAGAGGAACAAAGAAGATGAACTTGAGACTGAGGTGGAGCATCATAGCTCATCCCAAGATCTCAATGACTATCAGCTAGCCCTTGATAGGAGCAAGAGGGTTTTTAGAACCCCTGCAAGGTATGCCTATTCAAAGCTAGTGTATTGTGCACTAGTAGCAGTGTTAGAATTAAGGAGTAGTGAGTCATCCACTTATAAGGAGGTTGTCAGCTCTAAGGAGTGTGTAATGTGGCAACAGGCCATGGATGAGGAAATGTCCTCTCTTAATGGTACCTGGGAATTGGTCCCTCGACCACAGAAACATAAATTGATCCAGTGTAAATGGTTGTACAAATTAAAAGAAGGAATGTCTCCTACTGACCCAATTAGGTATAAAGCAAGATTAGTGGCAAAGGGATTTACTCAGAGGGAGGACATAAACTACACTGAAATTTTCTCCCCTGTAGTTCAATTCAAAACCATTCGCATGATGCTAACAGTTGTTGTTCAATTTGATCTTGAATTAGAACAATTAGATGTTAAAACAACATTCTTGCATGGAGACTTAGAAGAGAAAATTTACATGGTTCAACCTTCTGGATATATTGACTCAAATAAGCCTGAACATGTTTGCTTACTGAAATAGTCTCTGTATAGCTTAAAAAAATTCCCAAGACAATGGTATAAAAAGTTTGATAATTTTGTCCTAGGGATTGGGTTTATTAGGAGTCAATATGATAACTATTTCTATTTTATTCTCTCTAATGTCCCTATTTACCTATTGTTATATGTGGATGATATCTTGTTAATTAGCAAGTCTAAGTGTAAGATAAATGAATTAAAACAAATGCTTAACACAAATTTTGATATGAAAGCCAGCTAAGAAAATTTTAGGAATGATAATAGAGAGGGATAGAGGTAAATTCAGCTTAAAGGTTCATCAAAATGACTATTTAATGAAAGCTGTGAGAAAATTTGGCATGCATAATTGCAAGTCAGTAAGTGTTCCATTAGCTAAACATTTTATCCTAACCAAATCTCAAAGCCCATCGTCCAACTCAGATCTTATTAAAACGAAAAATGTTCCATATGCTAATGTAATTGGAACCATTATGTATGCCTTGATTAGTATCAGGCCTGATCTAGCTTATGCTATTTCTTCCCTTAGTAGATTCATGTCAAATCCTGGTAAACCACATTGGGATGCTCTAAAATATTTATTAAGATACATTCATGGCTTTGTAAATGTTGGACTAAGCTATAAGAAAAGATTTAACACACTTGATCTTGTTAGGTATGTAGATTCTGACTTTGTAGGTGAAAGAGACTCGGAAGTCCACTACTGCTCTGTTTGTCACCTTGGGTGGAAATTGTATCAGCTGGAAATCATAGTAGCAACCTCTAGTTGCGCTGTCTTCCATTGAGGCTGAGTATGTAGCAGTGACTGATGTTATCAAAAAGGCTGTTTGGCTTCAAGGTATCCTTTAGGAAATCCACCTGCTTCAAAGCAAGGTGGTGGTGTATTCAGACAGTCAAAGTGCGATTCATTTGACTAAGAATCCAGTTTACCATGAACGCACAAAGCACGTGGATGTCAGGTATCATTATGTTAGAGATTTGGTGGCTAATGACACTGTTATTATACTAAAAGTGCCTACAGAAAACAACCTAGTAGACATGGGCACAAAGGTGTTAACTGCAACAAATTCAAGCATTGCTTAGACCTGTTAGATGTGGGTATTGGTTGATGAAATCAACCAGAGCTATGAAGGTGAGAATTGTAGCATGCTGCACTTGAGAGGATCTGGATTCACCTATGGTTTGTTGCTTCATGGTGGACATTGTTGGTTGTGAAGCTCCAAACGACGTCGTTGGATTTAGCAGATTGGATGGTCGCGTGCTACAACTGCAGACTGCCATTTGGCAGCTGCTGGATGGCAACATGTGGCAACCATCCCCTACTCCTTGATGATGCCTAATTGGCCTCTCTCGCTCGATTGATTTCCTTGCCCGTCTGCCATTTCTGTTGGAATAATCATCGTGCTTGAACGATTTGATCTCAATTCTTCATCCATGCTTTATGAGGCCTGATCCCAGCCATCCATCATCGCTTTTAATCTCACCTCTTGGGATGTGAACCAGTCAGACAAAAGAAACAATAAGAAAGAAAAGAAAAAGGGAAAGAAAGATTGGGCAAAGGGAGAGCCTTCGTCTTCGGGCTAGGGTTTCTGTTTTGCTTCTTTGTTTCATTCTCTGTAAATGCTCTGTATACCTTCTTTAGTTCTATGGTTTGATAGGTTTTGCCTTTAATCTGTATTGTGTGATTGTTGGGCATTTTTGTTTCATGAACCATTGTTTGTATAGAGAGTTTGTAAGGGTGTAATCTTTGATTTATATCTTAGTGCAATGAGCTCTTCTCACTAGAGCTCAACGTGGATGTAGCCTCATTTTGAGGTGAACCACGGTAGAATCTTTGCCTCCTTTCGTTTTTCATATCCTTTTGTTTCTGTTTTGTGTATGAATGTTTATGCTTCCTATTTTGGCTATCGTGACCAAGGTTGTTCGTTCTCTGTGAATACCCTAAGGTCTAGTTGTCTAATCTCAACATTTTGCATTTGGCCTGAGAAAATGGACCATAACTTTATCTATAATAGAAAAGGAATAGATAGTTTCTTGGCTTCCTTAGGAAGCCAACCTGATTTTTGCCCCCCGCCCTTTTTTTTGTGTACTTCATTTTGTGGGTCCTAGCCACATGGGCAGGAGAACCCAACAAATCTTCCCCTCAGGCCCATGTGGGGGATAGCTACCATGCTTGCTACCTCTTTGCACTAGACAAGTTTCTCTATAGGCAAGGACTTGATCATCATATCTAATCAATTATCATTGGCATGGAATTTATTCATCTCTAGTGTATTATGAATCCAATGGTACCTCATGTTGACATGTACTTTGCCCTTGAATGGAAAGTTAGATTCTTGCTAAGATGACACTCCGATTGTCACAATAGAACATAAACTTTTCTTACTCCAGGCTTAACTCTTGTGGGAACTCTTTCATTTATAAAAGTTCCTTTGCATCTTCTATAATTGCAATATATTCAGTTTTAGTGAAAGATAAAGGAACAAATCTCTATAATCTTGATTGCCATGACATTGCTCCCTTTCAAAAGGTCATCAAGTATCTAGATGTGGACTTTTTAGAATCAAGATCTCTTGCCATGTTTGCATCTTTGTACATATCCAACATAGGCTTGTCATTACCAAAACATAAGAAAACCCTAGCAAAACCTCTAAGATACCTTAAAATCTACTTAACATCAATTCAATGCTCTTTCCTAGGGATGGAGAGAAATTGAGCAATATCTAGACTTGTGCATACCATGGTATACATCAAACTATCCACAACTGATGCATCAAGGACTTTCTTCATTTTTTCTTTTCCTTCCTTACTTGAAGGACACTATTTGTAGCTTAAATTGAAATGTCTTACAAGTGGAGAACAAACTATCTTGGACTTTGCTTATGTTAAACCTCTACAATACCTTTTTGATATATCTTTCTTGAGATAACCAAAGCTTCCTATTCTTCCTATCATGAGTGATTTTCATGCCTAGAATCTATTTTGCTAGTCGTAAATCCTTTATTGCAAAGGACTTAGTTAATTTATCGTTCAAATTCTAGATTTTCTTAGTATCATGGCTAACAATCAATATATCATCCACATATACAAAAAGAATAATGAAATCACCATCATAGATTTTCTTCACAAATACACAATGATCAGAGGTTGTCCTACCATACCTATGTTTTTTCATGAAGGAATTGAACTTCTTATACCATTGTGAAAGTGCTTACTTGAGTCTATACAAACTCTTCTTCAAGCTTCAAGCTTCTCACCTAAATCTTGTCTAGATCTAGCTTAGATCCAACCCCCCAGATCTGACCCGCTTCAGATTCGGTCAACTAGATCCAATAGATCCACATGTGTTTTTACCCAAATTTGTTGCTCAAATTCGATATTTTGGTCTATTTTCAATTGGGTTTCTTATTTATCAATTATTTGATATTATTATGTGTTATTTCATGGCTACTTTGAAGTATGATATTCCATTGTTGGATTGAAATATTTGATTTTAACTATATGGGGTTAAGATGAGTGCAATTTTAGCACATATGGATTTAGATGAAGATGGATTTACATTGGTGAATGAAGAGTCATTAAGCTTAGTAAAGATATGTTAAGGCTGATTTTGTTGGTTATGTTTTGAGTGTGGCTGAAGATATCCATTACAGTAACCGTTGTGTGCATTTGGGTAGTGTTGTTGCATGGATATAATAATAATCATCTTTAAGCTGTCTAAATCTACAAAAATAAGAAAATAGTCAAAAGGCACGGGGAGGTTCCCACGTAAACACTCCGACGCTTAAATTAGACACTGAGTATGGTGAAAGAAACTGTATTAAAATTAGTATCAAAGACGTCCTCCCTCTTTAGGATTGAATTATGCCTCCTTATTTATAGAAAAATATGAAGTGATTTAAAGTGTAATAGAATTAAGATTCTTGTAGATGATGCTTATTTTAATGGATGACGTCTATCTTTTATGGATGACATTTATCTTGCCCTTTTCAAGGATGAAATTTCTTATAGATGATGCTTATCCAAATATTTTATACTCATTTTAGAATTAGAATTTGCTATGGATAATAATCTATCATTTTCTTGGAATATTCAAAAGGAATTTTAAATGTCAGACTTATCGTGTTTGTGCACTTTGTGTGGGACCCTTCTATAACACCCCGCTCCCACTTACGGGTACCACTCGTGAACAATCATCTGAACTGCTCACATGCTCAGTAATTTGTGAAGGGCGAACTATGTTTCAACATGAAATATCCTAAGTGGGAACTAGGCTTCGTCCTTCCCTTCCCTTAATCCCAAGCTTTAAAAATACCACACTTGGCTAATTAATTTCCCTTAAATTTTAGCCAATCATCATTTCTTTTTTAATTTCTTTTCTTTCCAAGAATTTACCGGGCTCCATATATTTCAAAATCCAGACAACCCATTTCGAGAAAAAAACTCAAATGATTTAAATTTCCAAAAAGACCCAAAATTCATTTATTTTTGAAAATTCCTCCAGGGCCCAAAATCAATCAAGAAATGCCCCTAAAATCCCTGATTTTTTTTAAAAAAATTTAAAAAAATTGGCCGGCAGGGCCTGCTGGCGCGCCCGGGGCCCTACTATGCTTTGGTCGCGTGGGCTGGCCGCCAATGCCCTGCCTGTTTCCCGTGGGCGCCTGCTTCCCACTGAGGCCACCTGGTGGCCCTAGCTACTACCACTGCCATCCTTTTTTTTTTTTTTCTCTTGGGCTTCCTAACCCAAAATTTTCAAAAATTAACTTAAATAAATAATCACCAAAAATCTTCACATTTCCAACAAAATCATTTTCGAACACCCAAAATAAACACCAAACATACATCCAAAATAAAATACACCCATTGTCTTAAGTTTTAACAAGCCATTACCAACCAAATAAATTACAACACATGCTTAGGCTTCAACAAGCCATAAAACTAACAAATATCCACCATGAGCTTCCCAACTTCAAGCTTGCAACACTCTCTTTTTCTCTTGGCACATGAACAACCTACATGGTGAGGGTGAAAACCTCATGAGCCATAAAACTCAGTAAGGCTACAATGAACATAAGTATGAACAAAAACATAATATGTAATGCCAATGCATGCATGCAACATGGTTAGGGCTTCCACCTCCTCACAACCACCTTGGTTTGAGGCTTTAATCTACCCTACCCCACACAACCTCATGGCCATAGGTCCTTGAACACAAAGAAAAACATGCTAATGCACACATTTAAAACTTTGAGCACATACTTACAACTTATAAGTCACCATCCCATGGGGTTATCTCTTACCTTTTCCTTTAGATCTTCCACAATCTTTAACTCCAGGACCTTATTTGCTTCCATTCCCTAAAAAATAACCCTTGATCTTAAACTTTTATTTTAGAAGACTAGAAGATTAAAGAAGCAAGAAGGCCCCACTTTCTTTGCAAAACAAAAGAGCTTACCTCTAGGCTCTTTACATTTTCCCATTTCCTTCTTCCTTTTCTGTTTCTTCTTCTTCCTCTTTCTCTCTTTCTCTCAATTGGAAGACTTCTCCTTCAAAGCTCTTCAAATGGGAAAAAAATTGAGCATAAAGCTCTCCTTCCCTTTTTATACTCCTCTTGTCTTAATATCTCAATTTCAAGACTTTATCGTAGCCCTTGATTTCCTTTTGCTTTTAGAGAGGAAATCCCAACCATACAAGAAAGCACAATCCATGTGCTTTTGCCTTCTTTAATCTCATCTATTAGATTTCATTTACTTTCCAAGAGAAGATCTCAACCATTAGAACAAGCACAATCCAAGTGCTTTGCTAGGATTTAATCCTAGCCTTTAATTTAATTTGGAGATCAAATCTCCACCACTCATCCTCTTTCTCTTGAAATTTCTAAACCCATTTGACAATCCATGCCAACTTAGAACCTTTAATTCCATCCCTTGGATCTCTTCCAAATTTTTAAGACCAAATCTCCACCCTTGGATCATCTTGGTCTTCTACTCCAAAATTAGCCATTTTCCTTATTTATTTAATTTGACTAATTTCATCCCATCACATGAGTGACCACTTGAGAGACATATATCATTTCTTTCCCATTTAATTTAATGGGACCATTTTTCATCATTAATGCTTGACCATTTTCCATTTCTTTTTAGATTTTATTTTAATCCAACACAATCATGCCTCTCATTAAATGCAAGAATGATTATTTATCATTTCTTTTTATATTTATTTAATTCTCTTTTATCTTGAACCACACATTGCCATGTGTGACTCTAAGTCACTAGCTTCCAAAATGTCATCTAAGCCATCTATGTGGCATCACCACATTAATTCACCAATTTAGGGAAAAATTAATTATTTCCTCACATAATTGAATATTCACTATTTTCTCTACTTTTCATAATTTAATTCCCTTATGAAATTCCACTCTAAATTACTAAAATGCCCTTTGTGAATTATTAATCCCATTTATCTCCACATAAATACAAAAATGGAATACTAATTCACTTCCATATTTAATTCCACCTAGGAATTATTTTCAATTTATGAAATTACCCTTTATTGGACTTCACTATCTAAATTACCAAAATGTCCCTCTCATAGGGCACTATTATTCTCAAAGATCTATCACCTTCTTAAGGGCATTTTTTTGGAAGTTTTTCACTTCCTTTCTTATTCTCTTAACACCAGCAACATGGGGTGTTACACCTCCCGCATATGGGAAATTTATGTCTTTTAGCTCAAAATGACATTTTGGGCTTTTGGGATTTTTTTGGCCTTTTAATGGGCTTTTACCTATGACACAATAATTTCTTCTCACTCTTTCCTTTGGCTGTAAGGCAAAGAGAAGAGTACACTAATTATGCCTTGCCATTGTCGGGCTACTCGAGGCATATTGGTCTTATACCTTCATGTTGCAAACTACTTGCAGGACAATAGTTTTATTTTCTCCTTATTGTCGGGCTATGCACAGGACAATAGGCCTTTTCTTTTTCCCTCATTATTGGGTTATATATAAGCAGGTTAATGGATTTGTTTTTCCCTTGTTGTTAGGCTATGCGCGGGGCAATGGGCTTTGTTTTCTCTTTGTTATTGGGCCATGTGCGGGGTAACAAGTTTGTTGTCTTCCTCGTTGCTAGGTTACGAGTAGGGCAATAAGACTTTCATTCTTACCCCATTATCTGGCTGCTAGCGAGACATCGTGTTTGTTTTCTTTTACTATTGGGCTATGTTTGGGACAATTGACTTGTTGTTTTTCCCTCGTTGTTGGGCTATGTGCTGGGCAACAAGCCTTTTGTTTTTTTGCCATAATGTCGCGGCTCCCTAGTTTTGTGTGTATATACTTTCTAAAATTGTAGACAACGTTTGCAATTCGAAAGAATATCAATATTTTGTTTTTGCGGTTCGACGTGATGCCTACATCCGTAATTAAATAATATTCATATTTTGTTTTTGCGATGCAGCGAATGCCTACGTCCACACTTAGAGAGAATATCCATATTTTATTTTCACGATTCAGTATAGCGCCTACATCCGCAATTCAGAAGAATATCAATATTTTGTTTTTGTGATTTCGCATACCGCCTACGTTCGCAATTAAAGAATAACAATATTTTATTTTTGTAGTTCGATGCAAGCCCTATGTCCATAATTAATGCCTTCTTCACTACTACATGACTCCCATCCGCAAGGACCATAGTTTCCTCTGCCTAGCTCATTGAACTCCATTGGTTGCATCCTTTAGTTTTGAGAGTTTAAAAACTTGAGCAATGGCTAGACACGGGGGCTACAAGAGCAAAAGGATGTGGATCTGCATTTGTCTTCTTTTCTAACTTGGGTTTGCCAATACAGGAGATAAATTATTTTTTCCCTTTCTAGTTTTTGGTGGCAATCACACGAGATAAAACACACAGCAGATAATTATTATCAAGATAAAACATGAAGCAGCAGACCCGATTATCAAAACTAGTATACGTAATTGATTAGAGCTCACATGCATTCCAATAGGAACTATTCTGGCAAAGAGAGCCAACTGTGCATACTCTATTAGCATTCTCACTACAGGAACTATATAGGAAAAACCCTTGAGAATAGTTTAATCCACAAGCTGAACAAATCTAAAGATCTTTCCGAACACAAACTGGTTAGATTAGGCTCATTCAGGATGCTTGCATTTAAAGCATTGTTTGGAAGGCAGGGAGAATGAGATCAATACTCAAACCATTCAAATTCCAGCAGTACGCCTGCGAGGCGTTTGACAAAATACCGCACATAAACTCGTCACTGCTTGATAAAGTAACCGCGGAAGGGATGTAAGAGGAATACACCGACGAGTTCGAGGACGAGGGAGACGGAGATCCGATGGCGTTCTTGCCCCAGCAGATCACAGCCTGCTTGTCGCTAGCCCAGAAGAAGGCGTCGATGCTGAATGCCACCCAGCTTCTGGAAAAATGTCTTATAATATAATATAATATGTGTATGCGTACATGCTTAATAGCTTTTTCTTCAACCCAGCATCCCCGGGAAGCTTTCATATGTAATATGCATATATATATATATATATATACCAGGGATAACCCGTGCTTGAAGGCACAGTGCAACTAAAAAAAATCAAACGTTGAATCTGAACGCGAAATAATCAAGTACTGAAATCAGACACGTACTAAATTGAAAGCTTAAACTCGCCCTATATCACGTGTCTAAAGACAATGTATATAGTTCTTAAATATGAAATAATCAAATAATGAATATAAACATGTATTAAGTTGAAAGTCATTTGATCATTTTTAATTTTATGACTTTAGTGAAATAAAAAAGGTCAAAATGTTGATACTTTGTCAGAAATTTGACAGGGTATCCTCTGAAAATATGATGCAACAAATATATCAATCTGTCTACAAAACTTATATATTTCATAATCATAATCAAATCATGTCATATGCACACTAAAATCCAACTATGTATTAATTACCACAACACCATTCTTCTTACACAAACAACTATATCAATACAATGAATATAAACATGTCATTGTATCAATCCAAATCTGTAGTTGGAGAATATACAACAATAAAATGGAAAACGATAAATACATACAACTTTCATATGTCTTTTAGTTCAATCTATATATATATATATATATACACCATCATCACCATTAGAACAACCACATGGTGGAACTCTTATCCTTGAACAGATTCATCTAAGAAAATGGTACAGCATGTTAGAGTTAGAGTTAATGTATTAGAGTAGTTATATTTGGTGTATATTGACTTATTTACTCTTATCTAATTTTGTATATATCTTGGCTAGAGTTAGAGTTAATGTATTAGAGTAGTTTATGCATTATTTGGTACAACATGTATGTTAATTTTTTTGATAATCTTATTATGTGTGTGTGTGTGTGGACTTTATGTACTTTGTGTGGTGGTTTATATAATTCTCTATTTTTTTTTTTCTGATTTGAACATGGTATAAGAGTTAAGGTGAGGTTCTAACCTTCGCCCCAAACCGCGCCGCCGTCGCTACTTCTCCACCAAAGCTGGCACACCACCGCCTCTGTATCTCCGTTCCTCCATCCCATCTCAGTCGTGACCACCTTTCTTTTATCCATGCAAAGATTATTAGAAAAATGCTCAGAGTGTCACTCCGCCCCCTTCTGCGCTTTTCGACCATTGTTGAGCGACAGCCAGCCACCGACATCCCTCTGTTCTTCTCCCTCTTAGATCCACCTCACCAGTCTCCTCCGACCACCACCGAATCAAATCCGCCATTGCGTTTGTCTCTTTATCTTCTTTTCCATCCCCTTCCATAAGCACTGGCCCATCGCCCCTCCCTTTGTGCTCGCACAGCCTCGTACCCACCACCTCAAAGAGCATCGCCATCAGTCGTCGCCCCCCGGTTCACACCCCTCCCGCTGGTCGCCCACACCCGTCGTTCGTACCGCCTACTGTTGCCCCTCGCCGCCGCACCACCGCTATCCCCCATTCTCTCTCTTTCTCTCTCTCTCTCTCTCTCTCTCCCACATATCTCCCACACTCTCTGTTTGAAATAACCCACAGCCCAAAGAGCACCATTAGTCGATCGTCGCCCCCCTCGCCATGCCACAACTGCGAGGCCGTTGCCCTTCCCTCTGTTCTCGCATCGCCTCGTCCCCACCACCACAAAGAGCGTCGATGCCGGCTGTCGCCCCCCCTCGCCCGCCCACCTGATTCGCACCCCTCCCTCCACTATCGCCCCCTACTGCGAGCACTACCTGCTATCGCCCCCCGTCGTCGCCACCCATAGATTGCCCTTCCCACTGTCAACGTGGGTGGGTGGCTCTGTGAGAGAGAGAGAGAGAGGCAATGAGTGAGTGAGTGAGGGTGGGTGGGTCTGTTTGTGAGAGAGAGAAAGACAGAGGGAGAGAGAGAAAGACAAAGGGAGTGAGTGGGCAGGAATATCCATTCATCGTAGCCAATCTCAGCCAGTCATATACACTAAAAATTAATGTTAGTCATTGAAATGTCTCTCTCATACATTTGAAACATTTTCAAAAATACTCTTGCCTTATTATGTAGATTAAGCTTAATCAAGATATAGATAAAAAAATAAGTTATAAAAATATTTTATTATATATTAAGCTTAATCAAAATATTTTGAAAAAAATTATATAACTTTTTATTTTAAACTTTCAAAATAAATTTATCTGTTCTTCATTTTCAAATAATTTATCTTAAATTTATAAATAAATTATTTTAATAAAATCTTATATTAATTATTTTAACAAACACACAAAAAGCATTATGGCAGAAGGCGCCGTTGGGGATTCAAAAGCCTTAATTGGAATTAGAAAGGGAAAGACTAATTGAAAAAAGAGGTGCAGGTTGTGTATATATATATATATATATAATATACATTGTATAATAATATTATTATTATTAAAATAAGAATTAAGAAGGCAACAACAAGAAGTGCGCACGATAGCTTTCCCTATTTTCTACAGTGTCTTCTTCCTCAATAATTTCATAAGTGAGCTGGGCGGCAAGATACCTTTCTCTTCCCTTCTCCCTTGCGTTTCCAGCACAGAACATGCTGTGAGTATGATGCATAGTGGTGCGTTCTTCCTTCGAAAAATTCCAATAGCCTTTTAATATGTACATATATATACATATGGGAGCTTCTAGAGGAAGCTTTTCCCTGGAAAAAAGGGTGAAAACCCAGAAAGCCAAAAGAGGAAGAAGCAGCGACGACCACGTTAAGCCGTCAGTGACAGCGGTAGCAAGGCCCACGACAGCAACCGAAACAAGTGCTAACGACAGCGGTAGAAGTTAAGGTGGCCATGGCGCAAACACCACGGACTCTGAGTGGTGGCAACAACGTAAGGGCCGCGAGCTGGAGGCAACGACAGAGCCAGTGTGCCCCTCCCTTGGTGGATCGTGAGGCACTAATGGGGAAGTCTAGAGAAAGAAGTCGAGGTGGGGCGACGGGGGGTGGGTGAGAGAAAGAGAGGGAGAGAGAGAGAGGCTGTGAGTGTTTGTGAGAGAGTTGTGGCACCTCCGGCCGCCACACCCAGCTATTGCATCGGCTCTCCACTGTAAGCCCAGCTCGTCGTCCGCCACCTCTGGCCACTCCATCATCTGTCGCCTCTACAATCAGCCCTACCAGCCAGCCCATGGTAGGCCACCGTTCAGCCTTCATTGCTTGTTCTTTGTAAATAGAGCGAGAGAGAGAGAGGGTCAACTATTCTGGGTAGGTGGGCGAGAGGAAAAGAGAGGGAGAGAAAGAGACAGTGAGTGAGAGTGGGTGGGAACTTAAAATTGAAATTCATCTCTGCCATCCATGTACACTGAGAATTCATATCAGCCATAGGATGAAAATATATCAAAGACATTTTCAAAAATCATCTTGTCTTATTATATAGATATGTGTATATATATATATACATGGAATAACTCCTACTTCTAGGTTGATTTTTCAGCAAGCTTCTCTTTATAACATAATATATATACATAAGAACGCTTTTTGCCCCCAGCTTCTACGAAAAGCTCCTTAAAATATATATAAAATTCCTCTCACCCTTTTTCATTTTTTTTATTTATATAGGTGTAAATCAAAATTTGACAAACGCAAGGCAAACACTGTTAATCCCTTAAGTTATGGCCACTCAAAAGGGAGGGGTGAATTGAGTGTTTAAAATTTTTCTCCCTTTTAATAAATATTATTGATTAATTATTTTCTCTAAAAATATATATAAATTATTTTTTTTAATTAAATTATTATTATTTAATTTTAAACAAATTAAGATTTTATAACTATGTATATGTAAGTTTGAGATTAATGAATTGCAAGCTATAAGATATAGCAAAAATAAATAAATGAGGCAGAAGATAATTTATAGTAGTTCGTGTCTCCACACATACCTACTCCACTCTCCCAATGTCTCAATTACCATTGGGGTTCCACTAATCTCACCAAAGTTTTCATACTAGCTCAGCTTGAAAACTAGATATACTCCTAGATTACAATGGGTTATAGGAAAACTACCAACACCAAGGTTTTCTCCCTATCTTACCTTGAAAATTAGATTCACCCAAATTTTAACGAATTTAGGAAACCTATACAATTTACAATAATAATTTAAATGTTACAAATAATTTATCTATACTTGAACACAAATAAGCAATTAAGAACAAATTATACAAGAAAATAATATTTAAATAAATAAATAAACGGTAATTTCAGTTTAAATGGAGAAGATCGGATTTGGCTTTGCGATCTTTTTTTTTTCTCTTGCCTTATGGCTCTTCGGTAGATGACCAATGAATCTTTGAAAGCCTTAGAATATTTGAAAATTAGCTCGAGAGCTTTGGATGTGCAATATGTGCAATAGATACTCAAAAAATGAGTTTGGGAGGTATTTATAAACATTTTAGCCACTAAAGAAAGGGTTAATATGAAGTTTCAAATTCAAAAAATGTTTAAACTTTCTCAAACAATAAAAAACATATCTCTCCTTTAATTCAAAATAAATTTAATTTTTGCATAAGAAATCAAGATTTGAAAATTCAAATATAAGTTTTTGAGACATAAATGATTAAAATAAGAAAACATATCTAAAAACAATCTCCTTTAATTCAAAATAAATTTACTTTTTATATGAGTAAGAGAAAACATGTTTAAAACCAACTGTCTTTAATTCAAAATAAATTTACTTTTTGTATGAGAAAGAGAAAACATGTCTTAAAGTAATTTTCCTTTAATTCAAAATAAATATATTTTTTGCATAAGTAATAAAAGCATTTATGAACAAATAAAAATTCAATCATAAACTTTTGAGATATAAATGATCAAAAGAAAGAAACATGTGTAAAGACAATCCACCTTTAATTCAAAATAAATTTACTCTTTGTATCCACTTTTAATTCAAAATAAATTTATTTTTTTTATATGAGAAAGAAATACATTTATATCATAAAAATATTTTTGTTAATCATCAAAACTTAATTAATATGAGCAAGTTGGCTCAACAAACACAAAGGTGATAAGTGCCGAAATATTAAATAAAGGAGTAGAGGATTAACATACAGGTCTAATTTGCATACTTTGGATCTCAAAATCTTATCGTATTGTCTGTAATTGTAATGTTCTTAGGCTTTTTGAATATTTCCCACAGACGACGCCAATTGTTGTTGCATGGATACAACAATAAATTTGTTGAATAGAAACGTCATCTTCAAACTGTCTGAGCCTGCAAAAATAAGAAAACAGTCAGAAGGCGCAGGGTGGTCCTCGCGCAAACACTCTGACATTTAAATTAGACATTAAGTATGATAAAAGAAACTGTATTAAAATTAGTATCAAAGACATCCTCCCTCTTTAGGAATGAATTATGCCTCCTTATTTATAAAGAAATATGAAATGATTTAAAATGTAATAGAATTAAGATTCTTGTAGATGACGCTTATCTTAATGGATGGCGTCTATCTCTTATGGATGACATTTATCTTACCATTTTTAGGGATGAAATTTCTTATAAATGATGTTTATCCAAATATTTCATAATCATTTTAGAATTAGAATTTCCTATGAATAATTATCTATCATTTTCTTGGAATATTTAAAAGAATTTTTAAATGTTGGACTTATCGTGTTTGTGTACTTTGTGTGGGACTCCCTGAATATGGGAAATTTATGCCTTTTAGCCCAATATGATATTTTGGGCTTTTGAGTTTTTTTTAGCCTTTTACCTATGACACAACGAGTGGTATTCCTTGTGGTGCATATTTTGTTGGTATTCATCAAGGAGATTAATTTTTTTATAATTTTGTTGAAAGAAAGAATTATGAATAATTCCATATTTGAATTTCCTTTCAAGGTAGAGCTTGTTATAATTGTAATTAAAAATTTAAATTTGATTGAGATTGAGACTCCTAATTTGATCATGATTAAGATTTTGAATTTGACTATGATTAGGATGTCAAATTTGATTGTGATTGTGATTTATTTAAATTAAAGATTTATCTTCTTGACTGATCTTCTGATTATGATATAATTTCATGTGTGTATTTATAGATGAGTTTTACATCTATAAATAGGTACCTAATATCCTAAAATTAGTTGCAGTGACATCACTATTATTGTACCAATATCATTATAGTGATATTTTGTTCTTATTGTCAATAATTTTTTTTCTAATTAGAGTTTTATACGTTAAATTCCTCTATTAGGAAAGTCTCCCAAGCCCTTTTAGAGTTTTTCTTTTCGAACTTTTATACAGTCTTTTGGGCCATTTAAATTTAACTTCAACTTGGCTATTTTCTGTTTATTTTATTTGACACATCACAAATAAATTAGATATATACATATGATAATTTACATTGAATTCTCCTAAAATTTGTATAAAAGCAAGGAGTAATCAAATTTACATTGAATTCTCCTATAATTTGTATAAAAGGGAGGAGTAATCAATTGTACAACGAGATATGATTAGGAGGGATTTTTGGGAGATATTTGAGCCTTCAAAGAATCTTTTCTTTTAATCTCAAAAGTAAACTTGTTAAAAAAGTCTCTCGTAACCTCTTAGAAAGTCTCTAAAACTTTCAAGTTGACTATTTTAGGCTCATTTTATTTGACACATCACAAATAAATTATATATATATATAATTCTCCTGAAATTTGTACAAAAGCAAGGAGTAATCAATTGTAATTTCCCCCCCCCCCCCCCCCTCTCTCTCTCTCTCTATATATATATATATATAATATGGATAGCATGGCCATGTACGACATTCCAAGTTTCCAAGTTGCCATTACTTAAATTAAAGAAGATGAGAGGCAGTACGTAAACCTAGGAGCACCGTAGTGGGGCCATCGTTATCTGATCTACATACCTTTGGACATGACTAGATTTAGTATTATTTTGAGGACTGGCAATATGCATGCATTCATGCAAGTCCTTCCCATATACAGTGCACGACATTAATTTCATAATATTTGTATAGGATTATATTTTATTTTAGATAAATAAATAATAAATGATAAACACACATGACATAAACCCACTCTTCTGTTCTATATTCTGCAGGCTTAATTTAATGTTTAAATAATAAAAAATCTACTATTATAAATAATTGAGTTACCAAAAATATAACTAAAAACACCAAATGACAAAAATACATTATCTCAATTTAATCTCGTCACCTCACTGCTATCACCTCTAAATGAACTCATGAGCTCAATCAAATTTCATGAAACCTAGGATTTTTCGTCTGTGGCCTCTTGATGATCGATGATAAAATCTGATTTATGAAGTTCGATCGAATTTTATCATTAGGTGAAGTTTGATTTGATTATTGGGTCTGTTATTCCGTCAATGATCCACTCTTAAAATTAATTTAATATTCCTTTCAAACATGCTGAGAACATGTTAATTACGTCACCTATCCATCTCTCTATTCATTCATTATTAATGTAATTAATTATTAACAAACATATAAATCATTTTATTTATTAATATAAAAACTTCATTTTTCCAATATATATATAATTTATTTTATAAAACGTATTTACTATTTAGATAATAATGCCCGACAGGAAACCTCTAGACAAACCACTTGCTCACGTGGAGACTGCTCATTTGGATAGCCGACGGCAGGGAGGTTTTGCGGAGGTGGGCATTGAATTCTTCAAACGTTGACTGCAGTCAAAACCGCGGGTTTTTTTTGACGCGGCGATCTTTTGGATATTTTCGGACAGAAAACGATTACACAAGCTGCTTCAATGTTACCAACGTCTCTCGATCTCTATCTCTCTCTTTCATTGGATGTAAAGACAACCCCCTCACCTTAGCATCTCTCTCTTTCATGTATAGAAAGAAGGAAAGTGAAGGAAAGCCCGCATGAGCAGCTCAATTGGTAACAGCTGATGGCATAAAGTGCCTCCAAAGTGAAGTTTGGGACAAGGACCAAGAATCGAATCTCGCCAGCGACAGTGTGTGAGCAATCTCTCAAAATGAGGGAAGCTCCTTGTGCGCAGTAAGCACTGGTCTATCCACTGTATTCGACTAAGTTATCATGATTAACCCCCTCACATTCTGTCAAGTTGGGTATGAGGTACTTGGAGTGAACGATTCACCTTTAGGACAAGGAAAATGAAGGAAAGAATGGGAAAATAAGACTCTTTTCCATCAGTCGAATCAATCATTTTCATTTTTATTTTCATGTTGAAGCTTGTAATTTAGATATTTCTTAACATAACATGATTTAATTTGTCTTTGAAAATAAAGACAAGAAAAATTGGGCATCCTAACAAAGCTAAGTACCTCCGAGAGGAAGAAACCTAAGAAAGGAATCTCAGGGGACCTTCTCGATAGAATAATCTTTGAAAGGCCCTTTTGGGGTCTCTTTCAAGTACCCTCAAGAGCTTTCTCCAGGGCCTCTCGTGGGACCAAGAATACATTAACTTATAATGTCTTTATCTAAAATTTCCAAATAAATGATTTCAAAAATATAGATACTTTTTACCATTTAACTTCAGATTCTATAAATAAAGTGATTTCTTAGATTGAGGCATGATTAGAATACTACTCAAACTATACTTCTATTTATCTTATATACTCTTTCATAAAGACAAACTTAAGTATCGAATGACTCCCACGAAAGGCACTCCACATCCTTAACCATCTTCTATTTTATAGATCTCTCGAAGACTAAAGGTTAAATATGAACTCTCTTTCACAATTATAAATTTATTGTTATATCTTGACAGCAATAATATATTTTTTATAAAAAAATAGAAATATCGATAAAATGACATAATACAACATTTATATAAATAATTTTTAAAATTATATAACAATTAAAAACTAATCTCTAGGCAATGAAATATTTAAAAATAATTTTTTATATAAAATAATTATAAAACTTAACAACAGGAATTTAGCGAATTGCTTAATTAATTAGCTAGTTCTAGGACACAGATATTTTATGGAAACTTACAGAAAAAGCAAAGGAAGGAGTGGAAAGTTGGGGTGTGGGGCTGATCATGAAATGAGAGTTGAAAAAAATAATTCATTCAATTTAGAAATACTAATTAATTCCAAGCTTCTAATACACACTCTATGACTTTAGAGAGTTTGTCTAATATCTGATTGAGAAAAGAAAGTTGACCATCCTAACAAAGGCCAATAAACTCTGTGCCATTGTCAACTGATGAATAGGAAAAGTACCCCAAGAAAATACAAATTGATTGGTGGAGAAAATATAATTTAGATTAAATATATAATATATACTATTGAGATTGGGTCACATATTGAACTATTAAATGGATTTTAAACCGGCCATTAATGAGCTTTCAACAGGCATTGGAGTAGAGAAGCTTGATTGGACCTAGTCATGTCAAATTGTGAATTAGGGCTTGGGAAAGGTTTAATTTCTATCGTTGTCAAAAATATAATAATTAAAATTTATGATGTGGGGTCCACTCGAGTTAAGTGTTAGGTGAAATTAGGTTACCGTAAAAGAAGTTGCCTCAAGGGAGTTTACCGCTAGGATGCTAGCCGCAAGGATTTCGCCACAAGCCTTTTTGCCACTAGTACCTTTGCCATAAGACTTCATCACAAGGTTTCGCCACAAACTCCTTTGTCATAAGGCTTCGCCACAAGACTTCTTCGCCATTAGGGTTTCTTTGCCACAAGGCTTCACCACAAGGATCTTCCTTCGCTACGAGGTCCCGCCACAAGGACTTGGTTTCGCCGCTAGGTCTTATCACAAGGTCTGGGCTTCACCGCTAGGTCTTGCCATAAGATCTGGACTTCGCTGCTAGGTTTTGCCACAAGGTCTTGACTTCGCCGTTAGGTCCTGCCCCAAAGTCTTGACTTCGCCGCTAGGTCTTACCCTAAGGTTTTGGTTTCACCGCTAGGTCTTGTCCCAAGGCTTTGGCCCTGTTGATACTCAGAAATGGGTTAGAAGGCTCGCGAGAATCCTTATCCACGACAACCCTCCGATGCCTAAGTCAGTGTCGGATTAAAACAAATATTCACCAAAATAGTGAAAAATACAGTTAATAGGTCTGAAGTTTACCAAAATCAAAAAGTCATGTTAAATGTCTTGTAGCTGGGTATTTATAGGGAGCGATTTTCAAGGGTGCCTGGTGCTGACACGTGGCATCTGCTGAATGGAGTTTTTGCCTTGCTCGGAAGACACCCCCTGCCTCAAGGCCAAGGTGCCGTGAGGCTACTGGACTTGTCGTAAGGCCTCGCAGTGGGGTCTTTCGGCATGGCATGCGGCAAGCCCAAGAGGCCTGGCCTCAAGGCTGGGCTGCCGTGAGGCAGGGATGGCCACAAGGCCATGAGGCCGGAATGGCCACAAGGTTGAGCATGCTGCGAAGCGGGGATGGCCGCAACGCCTTCCCTGCTGGGGCTTACGACAGTGTGCCGCGAGCTTGCGGCCTACGCTTGCGGCACCCTGTCGCGAGCTCCGGTAAATGGATGCGACTATTGTGTGATCTCAACACGCTGCCACGACCTTGCTAAATTTTGGCCTGATGATATTCACTATATTTTCTCTTTAAGAATTTTTAATTTTCTTCCGGCCTAGGCGTCGGATCAACTGGGAGCTAGATCTAGCCAAAAGGCATAGTGCCAAGCTCAAACGAGGGATCTAGGTGAGCCTGCGGGCATAGGCATCGGATCTTCTAGTGATCCCAGGCCGGCTCATGGTCATCGACACCAGATTGCAACTGGACGACTCAACTCTGATAAGCAAAATCATGCCAGAATTATCACATGGCCATTTCGTCTTTTTTGTGCCTTCCTAGGGTCAGTTCTACCTTAAGGAATATTGGTTTGGCCCGTGATCCAACACGGGATTCCTACCAAACATCCAAGTTTACCGGGAGACCTAGACGCTAGATTAACCAAGGAGTCGGGTGTGGCAAAAAACGCATAGCACCAAACTCAGACAAGGGATCTAGGTGACTCTGCAGGCATAGGTGTCGAATTTTCTGGCGATCCCGGGCCAGCTCGTGGACATTGGCACCAGATTGCCACCGGGCAACCTGACCTTTGGAGCGGTTGGCGCTCGAGCCGCTATACATGCATTACATTCCATGACACATACAAAAAATCAGGAACATGGAGTTTTACGTGGTTCTGCTTATAGTTTTGCCTACTCCATGGGAATACAGGGGGTATATTCTTTAATTTATTGGGGGATATTATAACAATGAAAATTAGAGAGAATCTCAACCCTTGGCTGGATCGGGCAACGCCTCCTGCAACAAGCTTGGTCTTACATCTCGTTCCTTGTCCTCTCCACTGGAGTTTATAACCGGTAGGGCTGGGAAGTACCTATTGAGGTGCATCGTGTTCTAAGTTTTACCCATTCCCTCGCCTTGTAGCGTCTGCAGTATGCATATGTTAAGTCCTAGCATTTTCTGGATTCTGTAGGGTCCTTCCCAATTAGGCCTGAGTTTCCCTTCTTCTTTGAGAGTATTGGTGATGGCCATCTTTCTAAGTACCAAATCTCCTTCTTCAAATTTTCGAGGCCGAACCCTCTCATTGTAGTAGTTGGAGACTTTCCTCTAATAAGCTGCCAATTGTATTGCTATTTTTTCCCTCAATTCATCTAGCAGGTGCAAATTCTCTTATAGAATATCCGAATTATCCTCTTCCCAGAAGGCCATGACTTGGGGTGAGCCAAGATCTACTTCTACAGGGATGAGTATGTCAGTCCCATAGGCCAAGCTAAAAGGTGTTTTCCCGGTGGGTACCCAACTTGCTGTGCAATATGCCCACAAGATGCTGGAGAGCTCATCTGCCCATCCGCCTTTTGCCTTCTCCAACCGGGTCTTTAGGCCGTGCAGTATGGTCTTGTTGCTTGCTTTGGCTTGTTCATTCGCTTGTGGGTATGCCACAGATGCCATCCTCAGACTAATCCCCTATCGATGACAAAAAGCTCTTAACGCATTCGAGTCAAACTGTGTTCCATAATCTTTATTGAGTACGCGAGGCACACTGAAACGACAAATAATATCTTTCCATACCATCCCTTCCACTTCCTTTTCAGTGATAGTTGTCAAAGGTTTAGCTTCCACCCACTTCATGAAGTAATCCGTAGCTACCAATAAGAATTTCCATTGAGTGGATGCCATTGGAATAGCCCCAATATGTCCAGGCCCCATTACGTAAATGGTAGAGGTTGGAATATCTGTTGGATATGGGTAGGAGATTTTACTGTCAGGGGAGCATGTTTCTAGCACTTATCACAGGTTCGAACCTTTGTGGCAGTGTCTTGCCGTAGTGTAGGCCAAAAGAAACCGACTTGCAAAATCTTCCCGGTTAATGCTCTTCCCCCGAGGTGTTCACCACAATCTCCCTCATACACTTCTTCCAAGGCTTGTTGTGCTTCCCTAAGCCCTAGACATTTCAACAGTGGTATGGAGTACCTTCTTTTTTATAGTTCTTGACCGATCACTATGAAACGAGCCGCTCTGATTTTTAACCTCCTTGCTTTTGTGGGGGTTTCTGGCAATTCTTGACCAAGTAAATATTTTAGTATCAGGCTTCTCCAATCTTCGGCCTCCATAACACAATGCACCACGACGTCTTCCTCTCCTATGCTGGGCTATTGGAGAACTTCCATATGGATTAGGCGTCCAGGAGTGTCTCGGGCATAGGCTAATTTTGACAATGCATCCGTGTGCTGATTGAGGGATCGGTTAATCTAAATTAGTTCAAAATGCCCAAACCTATGGGAGAGCTCTTTCACCCTTTACAGATAGCGGGCCAACGCCGGCTCCCTCACCTTATAAGTACCTTGGAACTTTTGCACCACCAACTATGAATCACTGTGGGCTGTTAAGCTTTTTACTTCTCATTTTTCTGCCAACTTCATTTTGGCCAGCAAGGTCTTGTATTCTGCTATGTTGTTTGTACTGGGAAAGGTAAAGCGGAGTGAGTATTCCAAGATTTCCTATTCCGAGGAAATCAACACTACCCCTGCCCCCACTCCCTTTGGCATTTGAAGCCCCATCAACGAACAACATCCATCTGTTATCGCAGGCTTCCTCCGTCTCAGGCAAGTGAGTGCACTCGACTATGAAATTTGTTAATGCTTGTCCTTTAGCCTTTCTTGGCTCAAAACTAATATCATACTCACTGAGTTCCATAACCCATTTGGTTAGCCTTCCCAAACATTCGGGCTTCTGCAGAATCTATCTCAATGGTTGATCCGTTAATACTGCCATGGTGTGGGCTTGAAAGTAGGGTCTTAATTTCCTCGCTGTCGTCACCAATGCCAAAGCTATCTTTTCAACGTAAGGGTATCGCAACTCCGCTCCCTGCAATACCTTGCTCACATAATGTACTGGGTTGTCAATCTATCCAACTTGCTTGACAAGAACTGCGCTTACCGCCTAATGACTAACTCCCAAATATAGGCATAACTTTTCTCTGAATTCCAGTTGAGTCAACAGGGGAATCTCCTTTAGGTATTCCTTCAATTCTTGAAAGGCTTTCTCACACTTAGGGGTCCATCAGAAATTTTTGCCTCCTTTTAAGGCCTTGAAGAAGGGAAGGCTACATTCAGCATACTTCGAGAGAAACATGCCCAAGGTAGTTAGACGACCTGTCAGTCTCTAAACATCCTTTATTGAGGAGGGGGACTCCATGTTGATTATTGCTTGCACCTTTTCCGGGTTGGCCTCTATCCCCTTGTGGGTAATCATGTATCCCAGAAATTTTTCTAACCTCACCCCGAATGCGCACTTGTCCGGATTCAAGTGCATATTATTTTTTCTAAACACAACAAAACTTTCTGAAGTTGCCTGGCGTGCGACTTTCCCTGCTTGCTTTTCACTATCATGTCATCCACATAAGCCTCCATTACCTCCCCCATTAGGTCTTTGAATACTTTGTTGACCATCCTCTGATGCATGGCTCCTACGTTCTTTAAGCCAAAAGGCATCACTTGGTAGTAGTACGTCCCATTTTCTATGATGAAGGTCATTTTCTCAACATCGGGTGGATACATACTAATCTGGTGGTAACCCGAGAAAGCATCCAAGAAACTCAACACAGCAGATCCGGTGGTATCATCAACTAGCTTGTCTATTCGAGGGAGCAGGTAGGAGTTGTTTGGGCAAGCCTTGTTCAGATTGGTAAAATTGATGCATACTCTTCATTTCCCACTGGCCTTAGGTACCATCACAACATTTGCTAACCATTCAGGGTATTGAACCTCCTTAATGAATCCCATCTCAAGGAGTTTGTCTACTTCCTCTTCCAGGTACCTCAATTTCTCTGGGGCGATGTGTCTTTTCTTCTACTTAACTAGTCGAGCCTCTGAACGGACATTCAGTTGGTGAGATATGATCTCTGGACTAACTCCAGGCATGTCGACGGGCGTCCAAGAAAATACGTCCGCATAAGATTGTAGGTATCTAATGACTTCCTCCTTCTCCGGACCTTTTAGTTGGCTCCGCACACGCACTTGTCTGTTGCTATCATTGGGGTTAGAGGGATAGTTTCAAGTGTTTCTTTTGGCTGAGGTTTGTTAGCTTTAAGAGTTTGTTCACTAATCATTAAAGTCTCTTCGGTCATTATTTTCTCCTTCCCCTTGGCGTCTCTTGTAGAGCTCACGTAGCATACTCTAGCTTGTTTTTAATTACCTCTTACCTGGCCTATGTAACACCCCAAATTTGTCGAGCGTGTTATAACTTAGGATTTCGAGAATATAAAAATTTTCATATCACAATAGTTGTCATACATAACACAATATCCCAAAAACCCTAATTTTCACCTTCTCAGCTTAACAAACCCAATAATCAAATAGCTAAGACAGGCGTTAAAATCTTGAATGCAGAAGCTAGATCGAACATGATATGGTTCACAATCATAACACTTTATTTATCATAAAATTATTCAAGATGTCTACAAAATATATTACATGGACATCATCAAGTGATAACTGAACATCTTAAATATATCCAAAATTACATAGGTTCGCATATAAACAAAAATATGCTAAACATGATACAGACAACAGATTAAACTTATTCTTCAGCTACCTCCTTTCCCTTAGAGCCACTCGTCAAACCTGGATCGTTTGAATATTCCAGGGACATAGTCCAATTAGAAGATGAATCTTCTAGTGAGAAACTCCAAAAACAGTTTATATTGATGCATGATTAGGTATAAAATGTATGAGAAGACAACGAGAACTACTCCGAAGTGCCTCGTGAACACCTCAGCCTCCTCCAACGAGAGCTTTCTCAATGGCGCACGCATAGCGCCTCTCGGGAGGTCCCTAACCATGTCACTTCGGCCCGACCTCATAGAACTCATGCAAGCACCACATCCGTCGTTCCTTAGACTCACAGTCTGCCCCACGAGAGCTTTCTCGATGGCGCACACATAACGCCTCTCGGGGGATATCTGACTTTTGCCCTCGGCCAACAACAAATAGGTACAACAGTATGGCCACACGAATTTTATAAATGCAACAATTAAAAAGCCAATAGCATATATTTTCTAGAAAAATACATTTCATATATGCAATATGATTTCACGTAAGAGAATAACAAGAGTATATGTATAAGAACTTCACAAAACACGTCTCATGCAATAGAAGTCTCTCATAAGAGAATAAAAAATAGGATTTGGAGTATAAGAGTCTCACCTTGTTGGTTTATCTCTTCGACGGTATAATTTCATAGCAAATGGTCTAGGTTTCTGCAGAAAATACATGTTTAGGTAAACCTAAACCCAAATATTTTTATATAGGGTTGAAGGGTATTAAATTAGGGGCATAATTGGAAAATTTGAAGGAAAATGGGCCACTCAAGTGCCCCCAAAAGGTGGCTCACGCGCCTTCATGTGCAGCCATTTTCGGCGCGTGTAACTCACGCGCTGTCCAGTAGTTTTGGACAACTTCGCCTCTCTTTTGTATTTCGGCCATAACTTCCTCATTTTAACTCCAATTCGACTTCTGTTTGAACCTACGCGACCCTTTCTTCCCCCTCTACAGGATTATCAAAACAAATTGGACTTACCTCACCCTTTTTCTGACTGATTTCAGCAAATTCCGGCAAAGACCTGTAACTTCGACGAGGCTCGTTCTCCGCTTCTTCTTCGCCGCTTTCTTTCCGCTTTCTTGTCGAACTCCCTTCTCTCTCTCTAGAGCAAGATCCTCATCTTGGAGTGCTTCACTCCTCAAATCTCTCTTGAATGGTTTAAGAACAACCCATGGTGCCTATTTATAGATTTCTCCAACCAATCATATTATGCCACTTGTCACAATCTTAGCCATGGACTCCAAAGACTCAAACCTATAATTAAATGGCTTTTGAAATCCAAAGCTAAAATGAATTCAACTTTTGAAATCCAAGCTAAAATCTCAAACTTCTTTCAAATAACACTTTGGCCTTTATTTCAAGTCCTCAACTTTAATATTTTACCACATAAACTCTTAATTTTTATCCTTATTTCATTTGGATAATTTTCCAATTACAATTACACCATCAAACATCAAATTTATCGAGATACTTAAAATCTCAAAATTAATAACTCAAAATTACTCAATATATACAATTTCCCAAAGCCCCTTACCATCATTCAGCTATTTTAGGCTACAACTTAGTTTAACCGAAAAATCGTCTCTGATTTAATTTCTTTCAACGTCATAAATCTCACCTCGAGACACTCGTCAAAAATATACCTTTATCCTCAGCTATCTAAGATCTAGGGCACTCCCTGCGACTGATTTGGTCACTCATTGCCAATTCAAACATATTTTTCAGTATTTTAAACTCACTTAAAATACGTGGCATCTTCACAAAAATATGGGTATTATAGTTTACCCCTTGGGGCGTGGGGAATTTCATCAGCAAATACCCTAGGGAAATGACGACTCTCATAGAATTAATGAGGGAACGCCCCAGGATCACTTTGTAGGCAGGGGAAAAGGTCTTAACTACCATGAAATTAACCTGTAGGGTGATCACTTGAGGGTAGTCCCCGAGTGTAATAAGCAACTGGACTGGCACCGCCTCTCCTGTGAAGCTATACAGAGGTGAAGTGGTTGTCTTCATTCAGTCATGGGAATATGCATCTTCTCGAAGCAGTTCCAGTACAATAGATTAACAGAGCTTCCTCTATCTACCAGTATTCTTTCAATAAGATGTTTAGCAATAACTGTAGAGATAACCAAGGGATCATCATGAGGGAGCAGCACATCCCCTTGGTACTTAGGTGTGAAAATAATGGGGTCCTCGTCCTCTTGAACCTTTACCACCAAGTCTACGTGCAGCGCCTGTCGTGCATATGCCTTTCGGGTAGAAGGGGAATCGCCTGCTGAATTTTCTCATCCTGAGATCACGTGTATCCTTTCCATAACTGGCTCATTTTCGTTTTCCCCTACGCTTGGCCCTGCTTCTTCCCTTCTCTGATTATTTCTTCCCTTTTCATTATGTCTGGGCTGTTGGTTTTCCCTTGTGTTTGCGGCATCATTCTTAGGATGGGGGGGGGGGGAGCTCCTCTGATTATCTCTCCTGGATTCATCTCCCCTGTTCTATTGATTTCTTGGCTTATCCAGTATAAATCGATCAAGCTTCCCCTCCCTGATCAGCTACTCAATCTGGTTATGTAACTCCCAGCACTGCTTTGTAGTGTGCCCCGAGGACTCATGAAATTTGCAAAAGCGTCCATGTTCTTGCCCAGAGGTTGGCTGGAATGTGGAGGAAAGTTAATGACCCTTGTGTGGGCAATGGATGAAAGGATAGCAACTCTTGGCTCAGTGAGGGGAGTGAAACTCTGAAATTGCATCTTTAGGGGCTCCTCTCTCCTTTGTACCTTCATAGCTCTGTCTGGTCCAATGTTGTTTTGCTTGCCCTTTCTTTTTCCTTCCCATACTTCAAGAATTTCCATTTGAACGACAAACTGTTCCGCCCGGTTGAACAGTTCGGTCATTGAATCTGGCTCGAAAAATGCTAAGGAACTTCTGAGCGAGGCATACGTCATTCAGTTAAGGAAAGTTGATGCTGCCAAATGGACCGGGAGCTCCCTTACCTCCTGTGTGGCAACTCTGAACTGCTCAGTATATTGCTTTAGGGATTCATTGGGTCTTTGTTGCAAGCTCATCAATACATGGCACTCTTTTTTTTTGGGGACATAGGCAGAGAATGCTTCCAGAAATTCTTTCTTCAGCTGCTCGAATGACCGAATATGTCTGGCTGGTAAGTTTGTGAACCATTGTTGAGCCTGTCCTGCCAGGGATAGTGGGAAGGCTCAGCACCTAGTGACCTTGTCTCACCCATGTAACACAGCCATTGCCACGAAGTGTTGTACATGTTTCGTGGGATCTTCCTTTCCCAGGTACACAGAAAGTTGCGGCAGCTTGAACCCTAGTTGCACGGGCTGCCTCTGGAGTTCCTCAGATAGAGGAAAACCCTTTGTGGGCATTTCCCTTAGTGTCATCACAACTTGTTTCTACGCTAGCACTTCCTCTATAAGGTGTTTTATGTCGGATGCTCTGAGCGTTTTTTTTCAGTTTCGTTCTTACACTGACGCAAAGAGCTCTTGAATGGGTGCTTTTCGCCGTCTCTTCGTACATAGGGGCTTTCCCTTGTCTCTTGTCATAATTTTCACTCAGGTTTGCTGTTTCTGGGACTGGGTCATTAGGCCTAGGAGTCCCAATTCTTATCCCTTGTCTTTGGGTCCTCGGGGGGTTGTTTGGAGATCTCCAATGTTCCCCTCCTCCCCCGTTGCCCCTATTTGTCCCATGCGGGGAATGTAGATGTCCGACATCAATTTATGCAAAAGAGCAGTAATCCCTTATAGTCTTTTCATGCTCTCTTCATTGATCGTCCTTGACTCATCGTTTTAGTGCTTCAACTCTTCAAAATTCTTCCGTAACAGTTTACAATCCGATAGTGGGACTGTAACACCCCACCTTCCAAGGCATTAATATATGCTAGGATTTTTTTTTTTTATACATCAAACATAAACCGGCAATAAATCCTCAACATAACTTTTACTTAATGACACTCCCAAACATAATAAAGGAATGACACTCTTTAAACATAAGCGGAAGCAAGATCAAAACCTGTAAGAAACTTCGAAAACACAACACATGTGGGTACATACGAATCATTCACCCAACATAACATCACCAATAATATTAAAATCTAAACAATACATCCGAATAAAATAGATAGTCCTAATTCCACAAGGGACCCACAAAATCTCTATCACGATCATGCCTCGATCACTTCCTTGCCCTTCCGGCTGCTTGCCTCGCCTAGAACGTGAAATATTCCAGGGACATAATCCAATATTAGAAGATGAAATCTTCTAAGGGTTAGATAAGCATGAATAAATGATGCATGGACATTTATAAACATATACCCATAATGTAACTTCTCAGACCCATGGCCCGGCACAAAACCCTAGGCAGAATCCCAAACCTCTGCAGGATAAGCCTAATGTTGTTCCTTTAATTGCCCTAGGGGAATTGCAACTACACTCTTAGTGTAACATCTTAAACCCATGCACGAGTTTCAATATGACAAAAATATCATGTCGTGCATATCACATTTTCCCATGCAACAATATATGGACGAAAATAATTACAACATGTGAAAATATTATGCATAGAAAAGAAATCATATCATATATGGATTATAGGGACAAAACCACTAACCTTTCACAGTTATCGGGATACCTCGAAAAGTGTGCAAACTGCCTCGATTTACTTGCCAACCCTGAAAGTCACACCAAATGTTTCACCTCACTTCCCAAAGTACCTTAGGCAAGATATTTGTTTAAATAATCAATAAAACCTATTTTCTTCAATTTTCTTGCCTTTTTCTCTATTTTTCCTCAATTTTTTCTTACTAATATTCCAAAATAAATACCTACACCTATTTTTCTTCAAATATTTTTACATAGGAAATTCTAAAATATTTTTCTAAACTATTTAAAAAAATTACACAAAAAACCAAGCCTGCACGTGCTCACACGCGCTTGCGCGTGCTAGGGCAGGTGAGATTGGCGCATAGGGCCCACACGTCGGTCATCTTTTCCTGCCATGGCTTGCCGGAAAAATGAAAAAATTATACCTCGAGAATGCCCATGCTTAATCGATCCTAGGGATACCTAAATGGGCTCAAAAGGAGGTCGGAAAGCCAGTCAACGAAGAACTTGAAGTCTCGGCCAGGTGGTCCGCCTAGGGTTCCAGGGAGGCTTCGATTTGCCTTTGTTTCTGCTCCGTTGCTCACCAAATGCTCCAGATATGATCTCCAACCTATGGGAAACAAAAGCCCTCTATCCTTGCCTCTCAATTCGTTCGAAATAGCCTTTGATTTGAGCCTCCAACTTCTGAAAATTTCGGCCATCAAGAGCTCTATTTATAGGCGAATGTCGAGCTTCGAAATGGCCTTGGATGGCTTACCCACTGCCTTAGGCGTTTAACCCTCCCCTAGATCGACCCGAAATCGACCTCACTCGACCAAAATGTCGAGTTGCAGGTCGCACCATTGCCGCCTGTAATCTGGCCAAAAGTTTTTAAAATTTTAGCCACCCCAATACCCGATGGCGGCTCATGATGACTCCTACGAGATCCCAGACCATCCATCGTGCTAGCGCATTGCTTGAAATGGCTAGTCAGAGATCGTGCGCCACTGTCAGAAGCCTTTGCCGAATTTTTCTTCTTTTTTTTGCACTTTGGCCCTTTGGTTTCGGTTTTTCCCATTTTGACCCATTTCCTCACAACCCCTACTCTTTCCTTAATTGAAATTGAGCCCCTTAAGTTCCAATATTTCCATTTTCTATTTGAAACTTTTTCAAAAAATGTTATTTTGACCCTCCTTAGGCAACTTTGGAAAATTGTACTTAGGCCCGTTTCTCCGTGTTGGCTTTAAACCTACTCGTTTCTTCCTGAAACCTCTAAAGGGTTGTTCTACTCGATAAACCGAAGCTTTCCATAGCTTCCATCATCATTTTGGGAGTCTCCTATGAGAATTCGACTTTGCAGCTTAAATGGCAACTGCATTTTTGCTGTATCAAAAATTATTCCCGATTGCATTTCTTTCGATCCTAAAAATCATGCCTCGAGATGGTCGCTCGAGGTGTTTCTATTTCCTTAGACATTTAACTTTAGGGTACTCCCTTCAGCCAATTCAGTAAATTTTTTGAGCTTTTCAAATACCTAATTTTCCCGAATCTCTATTTTTCCTTTAAAATAATAACCCAAAGTTCTTGGGTATTATAGGGACCGTGGGGGGAGCTATCCCAGAAGGTTCTGGGGGCACTGAAGTTGTCGCTAGGTTCCTTCGACGAACAGAGGACTATCCCAGGGAGTGTTGTTCTTGATTTCCTGGTATTGGGGGAGGGACCTTCCTCCCTTATCTTACCGCCTCTCTCCCCCATCCGACGGCATGTATCTCCCCCTTTTCCAAGTGTTCCATACCCACCAATCTGGTAGCCTGATTGCCTTCAAGCATTGAAATGTTTCCCGAGCGCACCTCATTGTCTAGGTGATCTTCCAAAAGTCCGGGCACCATAGGATGCACCTAGCTGGGGTCTCCTATCCCGGTACGAGTGCTCATTCGAGTAGGGTTAGGCGGGTTTGCAAACCTGTTGATCTCGTCCGTCTCAGCATCTTGCGTTGAGATTGGCTTTTTGTTGCAGTTCCCACAAACGGCGCCAAATTATTGTTGCCAAAAATATAACAATTGAAATTTGTGAAGTGGGGTCCACTCGAGCTTGGTGTCAAGTGAAGTTAGGTTGTCGTAAGAGAAGCTGCCTCAAGGGAGTTTACTGCTAGGATGCTTATCTCAAGGATTTCGCCACAAGCCATTTTGCCACTAGCACCTTTGCCACAAGGCTTCACCACAAGGCTTCTTCGCCCCAAGGCTTTCTTCGCCACAAGGCCCTTTGCCACAAGGCTTTGCCACAAGGATCTACCTTCGCCACAAGGTCCCCCCACAAGGACATGGTTTCGCCACTAGGTCTTGCACCAAGGTCTTGGCTTCGTCGCTAGGTCTTGCCACAAGGTCTAGATTTCGCCGCTAGGTCCTGCCACAAGGTCTTAACTTTGCCGCTAGGTCCTGCCACAAGGTCTTGACTTCGCCGTTAGGTCCTACCATAAGGTCTTGACTTCGTCGCCAGGTCCTTCCACAAGATTTTGACTTCGCCGCTAGATCCTTCCACAAGGTCTTGACATCGCCGCTAGGTTTTGCCACAAAGTCTTGTCTTCGCCACTAGGTCTTACCCCAAGGTCTTGACTTTGCCGCTAGGTCTTGTCCCAAGGTCTTGACTTTGCTGCTAGGTCTTACCCCAAGGTCTTAGTTTTGCCGCTAGGTCTTGCCACAAAGCTTTGGCCCTGTTAATACTCAAAAATAGGTTAGAAGGCTTGCGGGAATCCTTGCCCACAACGACCCTCCGATGCCTAAGTCAGTGCCGAATCAAAATAAATATTCACCAAAACAGTGAAAAATGCAGTTAATAGGTCTGAAGTTTACTGAAATCGAAAAGTCTTGTTCATTGTCTAGTAGCTGGTATTTATAGGGGGCAATTTTTAAGGGTGTCTAGTGCTGACACGTAGCATCTGCTGAATGGAGTTTTGGCCTTGCTCGGAAGATGCCCCCTGTGGCAAGGGCAAGGTGCCGCGAGGTTGCTAGACTTGTTGCAAGGCTTGGCTGGCCATAAGGCTAGGCTGTCGCGAGGCGGGGATGGCCTTAAGGCTGCAAGGTTGGGTATGCCATGAAGCAGGGATGGCCTCAAGGCCCTCGCAGCTCAGCAGCTTGCCTCGAGCTTGTGGCCTATGCTTGCGGCACCCTACCGCGAGCTCCCGCAAATGGACACAGTTATTGTGTGCTCACGGCACACTGCCACGACCTTGCTAAATTTTAGCCTGATGATATTTGCTATATTCCTCTTTAAAAATTTTTAATTTTCTTCCTCCCTGATTTCCTTGGCACAACAATTCCCAAAGCTTTATTATTGTAGTTTGGTAAATTTTTAGTATTTTTAATAAATTTTAACATTTAATAATAATTTTTTAATATCTAACTTTTATTTTGATTAAGTATAAGTTGTCATTTTTTTTATTGCTAAGATCGAGAGATTCTTGATACACAGATAGCCTTCAACCTCGGAATTAATGTCACACCCTCTCTATAAATCGTGATCTACCTGCTTGGGTTAACGGGTAGGACGGGTAAGTTCGGGTTGAAACTCAAGCCCTACCCCATCGAATAGAGGTAGATAATACATTGTTCGCACTAATCAAAACTCGGAACCCACAACCTTATGACACCCAACCTCCCAAATAAGTGTAGAAGACCATCTACATTATTCTGAAAGATTGTATAAGTTGCCATGTTGCATATCGTCTAATTGGATTTGTAAGCCTAGTGGGTTCCTTAAACAAGATCCCTGGGATTTGTGGCCCTACACAATCTATTGGATCAATAGGATAATAAAAATTTTAGTATTATATTATTTATAATTTCTTACATTGTAATTTATAAAATATAAGTTTGTATTGTGGTTGTAGATTGTAGATTGCTAGATGAAATATACTTCACCTCCATTTGAGACAAAAATAAGCCTACCATTGCACCTTGGTCTAAGGTAGAAATATTTATTGAGGTGCTTATTCGTACATCATTAACAAGATCAGAAGATCAACACCTAGTTATTATATACTTTCATGTATGGTATGTCTTTAGCCGCCTTTTAAGATAGCAAAGCCATCTCAATTCAACAACAAAAGGGATAACGATGAGAATAAACCTGAATGATCCTATCTACCCATCTGATAAAGAACATCCTCCATGGCCATGAGAAAAAAAAAAAAAAAAGGAGTTATCTCCTAAAGAACCAAAGGTAATTAGACTATTATTCAAAAGAGATACCCTCAAGTACAAAATATATACATGAATTTCTACCATATACCAGATCAAAGCTTTCTAAGATATATAATTACACTCATTTGCTTCGTCTATAACCCTTTATTAACTTAAGAATCAAAGATAGTAAAGATTGACCTCAAGGGCTGGGTCTAGGTTAAGAATATTTATTGAGATTCATTAATAAGATTTAAATGCATTAGTTTAAGGATCTCTCTTTCAAAACAATTGAAGGTAAGGTTGAGTTTTTAGGGAAAATTATCAATCATATGTGTAATACCCGGGAAATTATTAAGAGTATAAATGATATTTGATGAATGGTACAAGTGGAATTATCAAAAGAATAAGGCTTTAGGACACACTAACGCAGTCTTAGATGATTAAATCAGTCGGAGGGAGTAACCCGGACCTTAGATAGCTAAAGAAAATTATACAGTATCGACAAGTGATTCAAATTATGATTTTTAGTGATGAAAGAAGTGGGATCGGGAACAGTTTTCGGTACAGCTGTCGACCAGGCTGAGAAAATCGAATCGACGTAGGAAACGTTCAGAAGATGAACGGATCACGTCAAGGACTAGTATTTAATGTGTAGAACAACCCTTAAGAGATTTCGGGTTGAATCAAATGGATTTAAGGTCAATTTGACCAATCGGGCCTAAGTGCAATTTTCTAATTTTGCCCGAGGAAGGTCAAAACGGTAATCTTTCAGGAGTCTTGAGGGTCAAATGAGATGTACTAAACTTGTGGGACTTAGAGGTATATTTGGATTTATTAGGGGAGTTGTAAAAAGGGCAGAATTGTCATTTGAAGAAAACAGGGGTCAAAATACAAAAAATGGAAAATGGCATAGTGTGAACGCGAAGGGATTTCGGCCGCCGCACTGCCACCGCACGTGGAGGCCGTTTCTGGCGATGGGACGGCCGAGGCTTGCTTGGGGAAGGTTGTATACGGCCAGGAGAACACTTGGGGACCAAGCTTGACCGTTGATTGGTCGGAAAAAGCTCGGATTTTTGATATAAATAGAGGCCGCGAGTTCGAGCTTTTGAAGCGTAAATCGATTGAGTTTTTGAATGATTTTGAGCGAGTGATTAAGGGGCTTTTGGTCGTGAGGCATCAAGGATCACTTTGGGCTCGATTTGAAGCATTTTGGTGCATGTTTGAGGGCTAATCGAAATCGGCCGACGGTTAGAGGCGGACCGCGCAAGCCGGACCTGTAAATCAATTTTTGAAGGCCTCAACGATGTTGTTTCGGCCTGATTTTTGTGCCATTTGGATCGATTCTTCAAGAGCTTCCAGGGGGTACCGGTTTTGCAGCCATCGAAGCAACCGCCGGTGACCGGTCTTGAGGAAGAAGACGACGCGCGTGGCTGCACGCGCCAGCTTCCACGCGCAGACACGCGCCAGGCGCGTGAGGGCGCGTGTGATAGGGGCATTTTGGTATTTTTCTTCCAGTATTTTTAATTAATTATTTTAGGATTTATTGTGTTGAAATATTTCGGAAAATAGTTGAATAAATAATTATTTTGGAATTATCGAGGAGAAAATTGGGAGAAAATAGAGAAAATTATGGAAAATTGAGGAAAATGGATTTTAATGCTTCCTTAATTAAATATGGTGTTTAGGAAGTATTGTGGCTCGAGGTTGAGTATAAGTTCAAGCATTTGGGATTTGGCACGCAAACCGAGGCATTGCACCAGGATCGAGGCGATCTGAATACATTCGAGGTGAGTGGTTTGATTCCAACTTTTCCTTGTCTTGGAAGTGTTTTTAGGTGCTTGTGGTGAGTTCTAGTGAGCGGTTATACCCTCCTAGACATAGATTGTTTTACAAGGCTTTTGCTTATGATCATTGTGTCGATATTTGCTACATTGCATTAACTGTTTTATTTTAAAATGTTGGGGCATGGCGTGTAACTTTTCATATCATTTAATTGCATCGTTGGGTCCGTATGGGGCGGGATGGGGTCTACTTGAGATTGGGACAATGTTAATCCAGGTGAACGGGTGTCACACTGGGGCACTCGAGGGAATAATGTTAAACCAAGTGAACGGGTGTCACGACGGTGCACTCGAGGGATTAACGTTGGACCAGGTGAACATGTGTCACAGTGGGGCATTCGAGGGATTAAGTATGTCAAGGTGATATCTCGAGTTAGACGTGTCTTGCATATTTACGTTTGTCTGAGTATGCCATGTTCGTGTGTTTCTCATGCATTGTATGAACTGTTTTATGCCGTCACTTAGATGTTTATCATCTAACTTGGGCTATGCCCCTGGAATGTTTAATGTTCCAGCCAGGAACTGCTGCGAGGGCAAGGATGTGGCCGGTTGAGGGCCAATGGTGCTTAGTTTGTTAAGTCGCTGTAACGTTTGGAGGATTTAATATGCATTTCAAGTTGTAAATGAACAGTTGTCTATAGCAATTTTATCATTTGATTTGTATTACGTATTTTGCTATGGAAATAAAATGTAAGAACTATGGTGTTTTGGTATTAGTGTATCCGCTGTGTTGTATTAAGACTCGTTTAGTTTAAGATTATTGATCTTGATAGTTAAACGGGCAAGACTGAGGTTCGCGGGGTTTTGTTTCTGCATGTGAAGATTGTTCTTGAAATACCGCGCGTGTTGAATTTAAAGGAAAAAAAAAAAAAGAAATCCCGGGAATACCCTTATAGTGACATGCCCGGCGAGACGGGGTGTTACAATTGGTATCAGAGCCCTAGGTTAAAACCCTAGGACAATTTGGCTAGGTTGTTGAACTTAGCATGGTTAAAACTATTGAATGAGAACTTAGAATGGGATTATGGATTCTAGGAGACATTCGGAACATAGTCGAAAATGGTACGGAGACTCTAGAAAGGTGAAATTTGAGGTTTTCAATTTAAATATACGTTCAGCGTTAAGTGAAGATGAACAAGTTCTATTCACATCTTTTGGAAATTAGGAAGCCAATAATGAGGGTCGTCGAAATGAAAAGAGATGTATGATCCAAAACCTTTGAGGAATAAATACTTTGGTGATTCTGATACAACTTGAAGTATAGTATAAATCTCCTTTGGAAGAATCTTAGTGAATCGTCTTAGTACCCTCCCGATTGGGACATGTTAAATAATGATGACGTCATGCCTTGACAAAGATAAGTGAAACAACGGAGATTATTAGGAGAACCTGTCAAGGGCGTGGGAAAGAAGAACGACTTGAAGATTTTAAGGTTAAGTTAGATGTCCGAATTGAGGATTTAAGAAGAACGGATTCAGTTAGGGCTAACTAATGAAAATCCATGCTTGGAGATTTAGGGATTTTTGATTGAAGTCTTTGAGGTTATTGATTGGAGAATACTAGACCTTGCTAGGAGATAGAACGTCAGGTTTGGAATTAGCATCCAACGATGAGGTTCGAATGTAAGGTTGGTTCAGTAACCTTAAATTGAGGATTCGTAAGATCTGGAAACCATAGATTGAAGATCACTAGTCGAAGTCATTTTTGCTAAATGTTGGGATATCTGGTGATTAATAAGAGTAAGCGAGTTGGGATGTTTAGTTTGATATGATATAATCTGATGATAAATTAGGTTTGTGAACAGATGATATGAAGAATCGAGGGTAGGAATGACTTGATATAAATATCGAGAAACAATTTGCAGTAAGCAACCTAGGATGATTCGATAAGAGCTTTGAGAATAAAAAATTTTGAGTTAGGAATCCGAAATTGTTGATGAGGGTATTGAGATAAAGAAACCGGAATTGTTGATAGTGGAAATAAGGAAATATTACCTTAAGAAAACGACTCATAAGAACGAATCGTATGTATATGGTCCCATATGTTATTCAAGGACAAAGAGAGTCAAGGTGTGGATTTGAGTCTGATGAAGGTTTTGGGAAATGATAGAAGTAAGAACTGTATCGGGGATATTAGTTTAGGATTAGACAAGAAAAATGAATCGGAACTAAGTAAGGATCGAATTCTTGTTTAAGGTATTAGAAGTTTTTCTCGATAGTAATTAGCTTGAATAAAATGCTCTAGGTTATAGTGGGAATTTTCCTTTTGAATAAAATCTTGATGATATAGGATTTTGGAATTTCGAATAGTGACTACGAGACGAAGAGGGATCGACCGTAAATTGGCTATAGTTAGGATCAAGTTATGACCGAAAGTTATTAGGTTACGAAACGTGAAGTTCGCATGTTTTGGGAATTAGAATTTTTTTGGAAATTTGAAAGAATATTTTGACTTGTCAAGAATTTGCAAATAAAACCTTACTTGATAATCTTGAGATCAACGATAGATTAGAGATTCGTGATTTAGGACGAACCTTGGAGATTAGGAAATTTTGGGATAAGAGAATTACGAGTTTGACTATGATGTTTCTAAGGAAAATTTACGCGTACTGTATACACTTGGAGACAAAAAGATATTTCAACTTATGGAGACAATGCTATTTTAAGCTTGAAATGACCCTAGTCGATTTAAGAAGATACAAACTCAAAGAAAATAATTAGCATAACGATGATTATCAAGGACTGAGAGGTAGTCATAAAAGTCTTGGTTTGAATTTTAAGGCACCAAGCAATGAGATAGGCTTGCTAAAGCTTGATTAAGCTCATAAAGATATCTTGGGATTTGATTAGGTCTTAACAAAAATTAAAGTTGATCCTAATAGATTCAAAGAAATAGGAATGATTGACATAATGACCTATGGAGTGAGTGTTAGTTGAAAGTCAACCGAGGAATAAACATATAAGGAGAATGGAATTTCTAAGCCAATCTTGTGATAGATTAAGCATACGACAGTGACGAGAATATGGTTGAACGATCTAGTATAAGTTTAGAAAATGATAAACTGGAAATACAATTGATGTTGGAGTATTTGATAAATTATGAACGTCTGCAAGAGCAGCAACAAGAGCGTGAGGTTCCGTCACATGCGTAACAAATTTGGAAAGTAAAAGAGATTAAATTGTGAGAAAGAAATCCGAAGTCTTAGGAATGGATAGGATAAGGGTGCTCGATACGATTGAGTGTTACTCTGGAAAAGAACATTAGGAATCCAAAAGATCTGGGAGTTGGATTAGTACCAATAGAACCACTATAGCTCTCAGAGATGGAATGAGGAATTCTAGCATAACGATAACACCATTGGTGTTGGTCTGTAACAATGGATCTGAGCCTAGGGACCAAGGCAGAGGACTGGTGGTTGGCTCGCGGTTTGGGGTGTGATACCTACAAGTCGGAGCAACACAATGAACTATGGAGACAGTTAGGTGCCAACGTTTGGGCGACACTGAAGATGTTATGTATGGTTTAGAGTCCAAGTTCCAAGGGACCGGAGCATCGTGGCAGAATCCATAATCATTATGGAAAGGGGTAAAAAGCTTGAAAGGTGACCTAAGCAAGATAGTTGCTATGCGGATTATGATAGTCGATAGTCCAAAGAGAATCGAAAGTAGGAAATGTAATCTCGAGCGACGAAATAATGTTTGACGAGTTGTTAACAGAGATTTGTGAAGGATTCTTCTAGGATAATTATATTCACGACAGAAATTCGTGAAGTTAAGGTTACTAAGAAATGATTAGTTGGCTTGGGAATTCAGGAGTTGTGATGAAATAGTAATTATGCTCCTAGGTCAAGGTAGAATAGTCCTTGGTATGGACATATGTTGGGGAGTTGCTTCCAGATTAAGCAAATGGTGGGACAATTGTTTTTCAGATATGGCCTGTGGAAGAATTTAATTACGATTATTTACCTGGTTTTGGTAGTGTATTTAATATTACGCGCCCTAGGAATTGTGAGCAATAGGCTCTATTTAGTTGTCTCGAATTTTACTTTTGGTGATATAAGAAGATTGAAGCAACAGTAGGTATATCTTGATACTCTCGAAAACATGAGTTGATCTTTAAAAGAGACAAAATCAACATGAGGATGTGGTAAGTTATATGTTGGTAAGTAAACGAAAGTGTTGCTCTTTCCAAGAAACATGTTGCGATTTTGAGAAAACATATGAGTGAGTTGTTATAAAAGAAGACGTGAGTTTCCAATTCCACTAAGGAAATTTTATTTGGGTTAAAAGACAGTAGGCCAAGTTATTAAAGTTATGCTAGGAGTTGCTAAAGACTCGGTAAGAATCAAAGGTTATTCAATAAGGTTTTCATTTAAGGAAGTAGTATGCAAAGTAGATCGCCTAGGAAGGAACGAGATTAAATCTATTCCAAGAATCAAGGATAAGAGGAATCTTGTTTAACTCAATAGAAAAATTGTTTCTCATGTGGAAGAATATGGAAAGCACCGTTTAGTTGAAGTAAAGCATTTGGCGGTACTAGGTTGAGGAGTCACAAGTGATGGACGTATATAAAAATGAAATGTTGTCAATAAATTGAAACGACACGAGAATTTTGTGTTAAGATAAATTGATTTGATTGATGGATGGTGTTTGAAAGAGAAATAGTAACATGTCAGGATGTTAGGTTCCAGTAAAAGAAATTGTGTTTTGAGAGACCTAAATGGATAATTTGCATGACCAGCTGTAAGAGGCTAAGAAGTTATTTTTAAAGTTAATATGCAACCAAGGTAACGATAATTGAGAAAGGTACGTTGAGTTCGTTCAATTTTATCAATTTCTGTGCAATCATGACAGCTGGGTAAGTTTAATGTTATCAATTTCTGTGCAATGATGGCAGATGGGTAAGTTCAATGTTATCAATTTCTGTGCAATGATGGCAGATGGGTAAGTTCAATATTATCAAATTCTGTGCAAAAATGGCATCCAAGTTAGTTCAATCTTTGCAGGATCATGACATATGCATTAACATAAGAGTGGTTGGGAGAATTATTAGTCAAATAAAATAGGTTTTGAGGACCCAGTTAGAAGTGATATTGGATTTTATAAATTATTTTGGGATTCGTGTAGCCGCAGGTATAGAGCTACAACGGGATATTCTGGAAGATCATAAATGGGTTTGGTAAACCCAAACCCTAAGGAGATAAAAGTTATGAATGATTATTAAGAATTAGGAATGGTGTATAGGGCATTACACTTGGGAATCATTAACACCGGTGGTGATGCAATTGTCACAGACCAAATTTCGAGGACGAAATTTATTAAGGGGGGGAGAATGTAATACCCGGGAAATTATTAAGAGTATAAATGATATTTGATGAATGGTACAAGTGGAATTATCAAAAGAATAAGGCTTTAGGACACACTAACGCAGTCTTAGATGATTAAATCAGTCGGAGGGAGTAACCCGGACCTTAGATAGCTAAAGAAAATTATACAGTATCGACAAGTGATTCGAATTATGATTTTTAGTGATGAAAGAAGTGGGATCGGGAACAGTTTTCGGTACAGCTGTCGACCAGGCTGAGAAAACCGAATCGACGTAGGAAACGTCCAGAAGATGAACGGAGCACGTCAAGGACTAGTATTTAATGTGTAGAACAACCCTTAAGCGATTTTGGGTTGAATCAAATGGATTTAAGGTCAATTTGACCAATCGGGCCTAAGTGCAATTTTCTAATTTTGCCCGAGGGAGGTCAAAACGGTAATCTTTCAGGAGTCTTGTGGGTCAAATGAGATGTACTAAACTTGTGGGACTTAGAGGTATATTTGGATTTATCAGGGGAGTTGTAAAAAGGGCAGAATTGTCATTTGAAGAAAACAGGGGTCAAAATGCAAAAAATGGAAAATGGCATAGTGTGAACGCGAAGGGATTTCGGCCGCCGCACTGCCACCGCACGTGGAGGCCGTTTCTGGCGATGGGACGGCCGAGGCTTGCTTGGGGAAGGTTGTATACGGCCAGGAGAACACTTGGGGACCAAGCTTGGCCGTTGATTGGTCGGAAAAAGCTCAAATTTTTGAAGCATAAATCGATTGAGTTTTTGAATGATTTTGAGCGAGTGATTAAGGGGCTTTTGGTCGCGAGGCATCAAGGATCACTTTGGGCTCGATTTGAAGCATTTTGGTGCATGTTTGAGGGCTAATCGAAATCGACCGAGGGTTAGAGGTGGACCGCGCAAGCCGGACCTGTAAATCAATTTTTGAAGGCCTCAACGATGTTGTTTCGGCCTGATTTTTGTGCCATTGGGATCGATTCTTCAAGAGCTTCAAGGGGGTACCGGTTTTGCAGCCATCGAAGCAACCGCCGGTGACCGGTCTTGAGGAAGAAGACGACGCGCGTGGCTGCACGCGCCAGCTTCCACGCGCAGACACGCGCCAGGCGCGTGAGGGCGCGTGTGATAGGGGCATTTTGGTATTTTTCTTCCAGTATTTTTAATTAATTATTTTAGGATTTATTGTGTTGAAATATTTCGGAAAATAGTTGAATAAATAATTATTTTGGAATTATCGAGGAGAAAATTGGGAGAAAATAGAGAAAATTATGGAAAATTGAGGAAAATGGATTTTAATGCTTCCTTAATTAAATATGGTGTTTAGGAAGTATTGTGGCTCGAGGTTGAGTATAAGTTCAAGCATTTGGGATTTGGCACGCAAACCGAGGCGTTGCACCAGGATCGAGGCGATCTGAATACATTCGAGTTGAGTGGTTTGATTCCAACTTTTCCTTGTCTTGGAAGTGTTTTTAGGTGCTTGTGGTGAGTTCTAGTGAGCGGTTATACCCTCCTAGACATAGATTGTTTTACAAGGCTTTTGCTTATGATCATTGTGTCGATATTTGCTACATTGCATTAACTGTTTTATTTTAAAATGTTGGGGCATGGCGTGTAACTTTTCATATCATTTAATTGCATCGTTGGGTCCGTATGGGGCGGGATGGGGTCTACTTGAGATTGGGACAATGTTAATCCAGGTGAACGGGTGTCACACTGGGGCACTCGAGGGAATAATGTTAAACCAAGTGAACGGGTGTCACGACGGTGCACTCGAGGGATTAACGTTGGACTAGGTGAACGTGTGTCACAGTGGGGCATTCGAGGGATTAAGTATGTCAAGGTGATATCTCGAGTTAGACGTGTCTTGCATATTTACGTTTGTCTGAGTATGCCATGCTCGTGTGTCTCTCATGCATTGTATGAACTGTTTTATGCCGTCACTTAGATGTTTATCATCTAACTTGGGCTATGCCCCTGGAACGTTTAATGTTCCAGCCAGGAACTGCTGCGAGGGCAAGGATGTGGCCGGTTGAGGGCCAATGGTGCTTAGTTTGTTAAGTCGCTGTAACGTTTGGAGGATTTAATATGCATTTCAAGTTGTAAATGAACTGTTGTGTATAGCAATTTTATCATTTGATCTGTATTACGTATTTTGCTATGGAAATAAAATGTAAGAACTATGGTGTTTTGGTATTAGTGTATCCGCTGCGTTGTATTAAGACTCGTTTAGTTTAAGATTATTGATCTTGATAGTTAAACGGGCAAGACTGGGGTTCGCGTGGTTTTGTTTCTACATGTGAAGATGTTCTTGAAATACCGCGCGTGTTGAATTTAAAGGAAAAAAAAAAAGAAATCCCGGGAATACCCTTATAGTGACATGCCCGGCGAGACGGGGTGTTACAATATGAGAATATAATCAATTCATAACTCAAAATTAACTATCAAACTTCCAACCTTTTTCCTCAAATTGAAATCCTAAACTACACCAAATCATGACTTGTTCCTTCCATATGGGATTAGGACTTTTTGTTGAGCCAACTTGCTCATATTAATTAAGTTTTGATAATTAACAAAAATATTTTTATGATATAAATATTTTCTCTTACTCATGCAAAAAGTAAATTTATTTTGAATTAAAAGAGAATTGCTTTTAAACATTTTTTATTGTTTTAATAATTTATGTCTCAAAAGTTTATATTTGAATTTTTAAATATTGAATTAAAGGAGAATTATTTTTATACATGTTTTCTCTTACTCATACAAAAAGTAAATTTATTTTGAATTAAAGGAGATTGCTTTTAGACATGTTTTCTTGTTTTAATCATTTATGTTTCAAAAGCTTATATTTGAATTTTCAAATCTTGATTTCTCATGCAAAAAGTAAATTTATTTTGAATTAAAGGGGAGACATGTTTTCTTATTGTTTAACAAAGTCTAAACATTTTTTGAATTTCAAACTTCATATTAACCTTTTCTTTAGTGGCTAAAATGCTTATAAATACCCCTTAAACTCATTTTTTGAGTATCCAAGTACTTCCATTGTATATCTGAAGCACCAGAAAGTTCTCAAACGCTCTCAAGTAAAGCATCCAAGCAATCCAAGACTCTCGAAATATTATTGCACATCCATCGAAGAGCCACAAGGCAAGAAGAGAAAAGTTCTTTAAGTCTTCTATGACAAATCTGAATTTTTCCATTTGAGGTTACAAATTTATTTATTTATTTAAATATTATTGTCTTGTATAATTTGTTTTCAATTACTTGTTTGTGTCCAAGTGTGGACAAATTATTTGTAACATTTAAATTACTATTATGGATTGTATAGGTTTCCTAAAACCATTAAAATCTAGGTGAATCTAGTTTTCAAGATAAGTTAGGAAGAAAATCTTGATGTAGTGGCTGTCTAGAACTTGTTGTAATCTAGGTGTATATCTAGTTTCTAAAATGAGTTAGTGTGTAAACCTTAGTGAAATTATTTTAGTGGAACTCCAATGGTGGTTGAGACATTGGGAGAGTGGAGTAGGTGTGTGCGGAGACATCGAACCATTATAAATTATCTTGTGCCTCATTTATTTATTCTTGCTATATCTTGTGCCTTGCAATTTATTAATCTCAAACTTACATATACATAGTTATAAAATCTTAATTTGTTTAAAATTAAATAATAAGAATTTAATTAAAAGAAAATAATTTATATATATTCTTAGAGAAAATAATTAATCAATAATATTTATTAAAAGGGTGAAAAATTTTAAACACTCAATTCACCCATCTCTTGAGTGGCCATATCTTAAGGGACCAACAATTGTATCAGAGCGGGTCCTAAAATATTTGTGATTATCAATATCAAATATTAGGATAAAATCTTATAATGACCTCTTATTTTAGCCAATCCCTAGGTGATGTCTAAATCCCCTCTAGTCCTCCAATACTCATTAGAAAGGATTATGCTTTTTGAAAGATTATGATGAAATCCTATATCATTTCCATAAGCTATCTTTTATGGAGACTTGTTAGCAATGGATTTGATCTATCTTCTCAATATGAGGAAGAATGGTCAAAGAAAGACCTAAGAAAAATAGAAATGGATCATAGGGTAAGGTATTTAATTCTTAGTTCTTTAATGCCTGGTGAGTGTGAAAAATTGTCTTCATCCTCCATATCTCATGAATTATGGAAAGAATTAGAGAGAATTCATGAAGGAACCAATAATTCTAAAATGAGTTTTCTTATGTCTCAAAGATGTAAGTTATGGCTTAGTGAGACAATTAGTAATTTGAATGGATGGTTCAAAAAAGCCTCAAATATTTTTAGAATGCTAAGAAAAGTGAATGAAGATGCTAAAGAGTATAATGAAAAGAAAACATTAGCATTCAAAGGTGAGGAGAAAAAGAAGAAGGAAGAAAAAAGAGCCAAGAAATCAAAGAGAAATGTTATTCCTGTATGGGATATGGATGATTCTAGTGAGTCATTCCAATTCAACAAGGAAAAGGCACATGTATGCTTTATGGCTATAGAAGAAGATGAAGAAGAGAAGATAACTTAGAGTTAGAAGAATTACAAAAAGCATACGAAGAACTATATATAAAATATATATCTATTAAGTAAGAAATGAAAACAATCAAGAAAAATCATAAATATTTTGAATATTGACAATTAAAAAAAGTAATATATTAGAATATTTCATATTTCTTGATGTTAGAAGAGTCAAGTTTAAAGATCTAGAAGACAGTTAATAAATTTAAACAGCCGAGTCAATGGAATGGAGTACCAGGAATGTAAAAGTCTAAAGAAAAAGGTATGTCATTTACGAGCGTTTTGAGATAAGATTTATGACGCTGAAAGAAATCGAAACATAGACTATTTTTTGTACGGCTATGATGCAGTTTGAAAAATTGAATGATCATAAGGGACTTTTGAAAAATCAACAAAATCCTAAGAGAATTCAATTCTTTCATAAGGGAAAAACCCTGAAGTGGTTTCAAGGTAAAACAAAGGCATTCATGGTCAAAACGTGATCTTGCACATATTCGAGCCTAAGTGTAATTTATGAATCTTGGCCGAAAGTGGTGAAATGAAAACTTGGGGGATAAAATGTGAAAGGAAAAATTCAATTGTTCGTTTTGGAATTTTTAGAAACTCAAAGGGTTGCATGGAAAAGCCCAAATGAAATTTAGAAAATTTAGGGGGGCCAAAATGCAATCTTTAAAAGACTATTAGTGTGAACATTAATTGCCAGCCACCAGCCAACTCTCCCATCATTGATTTCAGCTGGTGGAGGCTGCCAAGAGGGGCTCAAAGCATCCAGGGCTAGGCCTAGGGCCATCATGGCCAGCCAGTAGATGAGAATCGGCCACGAGAATGACCGATTTGATAGATATTTCGATCTTGAGGTCGCCAAAAAATCAAAGGGATTTCGAGCCAAATCTTAGCTAAATCAAGGCAATTCAAGTCCATTAAATGGTTGTAATGATGATAGGGGCCAAGGATTTGACAAGAATTGACGTTTTGCGACCAAGGAATCAGGTATAAATAAGGGTTGGAGATGGTAAAAAACTTCAAAGCTTAAACTCAAAAATTTGAGAGTTTAAGGAAGAATTGAGGGAGAAGGATAAGGCGCTTTTTTTCCTTGGGTCAAGAGGATAATTTCTGAAGAATTTGAGCAAGGTTCGTCAAGGTTTGAGCGTGATTCAAGCTTGGCCGGAAGTTGCAGCGGTCGCCGGTGCTGAGGCTTTAAACGTGCTATCAATGGTCTTTCAATTGGTTTTTCGAGCAACGGAGGGCACCATCGTGATCAACTTGAAGAAATCTTTAAGGTGGTGTGATCGGGGAAAATTTATGTTTGTCGGCGGCTAGAGGCTCGCCTGAAAAGACAACTGGCTCGTGCAATACACGCGTGGGTTTCACACATAGGGCATGCACTAGGTGCGTGAGGTCTTGATATTTTTTGAATTTTTTTAATATTTTTAGAATATTATTTTATGAATTATGGTGGTGAAAAATTTGAGAAAATGCTTGAGGAGGTATTTATTTCAGAATTATTACGAAAAATAGGAAGAAAATAAGAGACAATTTTGAGAAAATTATGAAAAAATAGATATTCATACTTCTTTGAATAAATATGATGGATATGGTATGTTGAAACTCAAAATTGAGTAACAGTACAATTATTGAGGTTTGGCACAAAAATTGAGATTGGGCACGAGATCTGAGATTTCCTAAGATACATTCGAGATAAGTGTTCCTACCTAAAACTTGGTTTGTTGTAAATGGTTCCATCCAAACTAAGCCTATTTTATGAATTGGTGTGATTCGTATGTGCAAGAATGCTTCACCATCTGTTTAACATATTAACGTGCCTTGATATGTATACACCATGTAGTTGTATTCACATGTCATGTGATGAAATATGTAAATGTTCACGATGTTATTATTAATCATGCATCGCATATGTTTGAAAGTACGGACATGCATCACTACTCTACCACGAGTGTTGTATAACACCTCAACCTGGTAAGGAGGTTGTAAAATGGGGAGTAATATCAAAGTGTGGTTAATGCCTTGTCGGCTTAAACAAAACGAATGAGGACATTTTACATTTTGCATACATGCACAAAATATGAGTTTAGTATCCTTAGATGATTCAGTATCTAATTGGATTTTGTCCCAAAAATATTCCAACGTTCCAAATGAAGATGTAGTAAAAGCGAGCATGGATGAAGCATGTAATGGCACCTAGAAAAAGTGCATGATGTTGTGGCTATACGTTTATATAGACTATGTATTTAAGTTCTGTTACTTTGAATTCTGAACGTTTTGAAGAACAATGATGTATAACCTTATTTATGGTTAATATTAAAGTTAAGGTTTGATTCTTGTCTTCCACTATCGAATAAGTACCTAGCCTAGCTTATATGATGTATGAATCCCATGTTGACTGGGTAGATGGAAATTTTGGGAATATGTGTTATGTTGAGATTGTATCTTGAAAAAAAAAAAAATATAGCCCAGAATTTCTAAAGTTATAACACGCTTGGGAAGTGGGGTGTTACAACTATAGAGATAATTTTTTGTGGAAATTAGAATTGCCGTAAAAAAACATTATTTGGAAATGGATTGTGACTCTTTTAGTGCCAATTATAACGACAACAATTTACTGCCACCTTAGATAAGGTATTTGGCTGCAATTTTTGTTATATTTACGAGAAATTTGTTTTAGTTGCTACGTAAACCTTTCCCAACTTAGGATTCGGCAGTAATTGTGAAATTGCAAGTAAGAGTTTTAGCGGCAATTTGAATTGCTGCCAAATACCCAAATAAGCGTCGAGAAAAACTAATGTTATAGAGAATTTCTATTTAAATAAATATATTTTTTTATAAATATAAGGTGATGTGGCAAAGACAACTAAGGTTGCAACCAACCACTTCAATAGATCCATATCGTTTAATGTGTTAAGATTACTATTGATATGCTTTGCAAACAATAGACAGTTCAGATATGGAATAGAGCCAAGTGGTAGATTCGAATCAAAATCTACGAGTCGACATCTAGTTCAAGTGCATGTCTAGATAGGCTGAAATCCACAAACTAAGAGCAAAAAACCAAATTAATTGGAAAAGCTAAAGAAAAAAATTGGAGAATTAATTTATTAAAGTGAAGCAATGCGACAATTAGAGGGAGAATGGAGAAGACGCATAGTAGTTAAACAATATGAAGCTTGGAGATTAAACAATATGAAGCTGGAAAATTAAATAATATGGCAGAAGCTGAAGATTAAATTTATAGAAGTAACATGTAAGGCACACACCCAAGAGGAGGAGGTGAATTGGGTATTAAAAAAAAATGATTGAAAATAGAAATCTTTTGATTGCAAATATGTTTTAAATATGAATGAGAAATTTATTAATTTGACAATACCAATAAACGAGAGGAAAACAAAACACATTAGTATACACAACGATTTATAGTGGTTTGGCTTATTCCAAACCTAATCCACTACCTTAACTCCTCACTAAGGATTTTTGAAATCAATTCACTAAAAGATAAACCTCATATCTTCAATATAAACCTTCTAGCCCAAGACTAGGAAAGTACAAATCTCCCACTATAAACGCAAGCCCTCTAGGAAGAGCTTGGAATTACAAATGAATTAAAAATGATACAATCTAAGGGTTTTGACCCTATGTTACAAGTTCTCTCACAAATAGAATAAGGCTTGGAAAGAATAAACAATGAACATACAACAAGCCTTTATAGTAAATGTAGAGAGAAAAAGATGAAAACACATAAATAAGCTTTAAACTCTTGTGGGCTTGGTAGTTGAATTGATCTAAAAGCTTTAAATGAAGTCCCAAACACCCATTTATACTTGGTGCTAGCTTCCAAAAATATGATTGTTTGAGGGAGTCAGTGAGCATTAAATGTAGCAAAAACTAGACATTATTTGAAATCTGTGAAAAAATAGTCGATCGATACAAAGCATCTGTTGACAAATTAAAACACTAATTCAAAAAACAGACAACAGATGAAAATGGTTAGTCAATAGATTCGTTATACATAGAAACGATTAACACGTGCATAAGTACTACTAGGCGATAGATAAAAATGATTAATTGCCCAATACAAGCCATACAACAATAATTCAAGGATGTATGCAATTTGCTAGACGACAAATAAAAATGATTAATCACCCGATACAAGCTATACAACAATAATTCAAGGATGCAAGCAATCTTCCAAATGAAAGATGAAAAATAATAGACAACTAACTAAGACAAACACTCTGATGCGAACCCCATGAAGGAAGGTGAGACCCGACGCTCAAAATAATTCCTTTGCCAAGGATTGTTCTAAAACAGATTATAATAAGCTAAACAAAAAGAGCCTTGACCCGTTATCTTCAAAGAGATAAGAACCAAAGGTATAAGAAGATTGGGTAGACGCCACACTCAAGATAGAAGAGAAGGATTGTGAGTGATAAGTCAAGAATGAACGCCACAAGATAAAATTTTGATAAGTTTGGAATAGTTCGTTGAAGAACCAAAGAGAAAACTCTCACTATTAATATTGATCAAAAGTGCATTCCCCATAGGGTTACATTGGCTTATATAGCCACTAACAAAGTAGAAAAAAACACAAGATAAAGGAAGTGGTCAAACATTCTCCCAATCAATCAATCACCCACAAATTTGGGAAATCAATCAATTAACCACCAATTGTGGCTATTAATCAACCTTCCACCAATTTAGATAATCAATCAATCAACCACTAATTTGGATAATTAATCAATTAGCCACTAATTGTGGCAATCAATCAATTAGTCACCAATTATGGCAATCAATCAATTAACCACCAATTGTGGCAAATTGATAATGCCTTGTTTGTTTCTTTATAAAATCTCTCCAAATTACATTAAGAAGCTTGGATAACATTAACAAAGCATGGACCCTCTTGAATACTCAATTCGGGCAAATTATAGTCTTGAACAAAGTTTGAATTTGAGGTGTGTTCAATTAGCCCATTTAATTCTTCCCTCAATTTCTTGGTTCTTGACCTTGTCATTGGACTTCCATGGATGCTTAACGGATCTTGTGAGACTTTAGCAACCTGATTCGCATCACACTCATTGTCAGGCAATAGATTAGACCTGGATAGTCGACCAATTTAAGTTAAAAAATCTTAAGACATAAAAGCATACCATACTGTTAGTTGATAGATGATAAAGAGTCTATCGACAGATAGAAACTTAATATATCAACTGGTCGACAGACAACCCATTAGCATTCTGTTAGTCGCCTGATCAAAAAGGATCAGTCAACTAATAGAAATCATATTAGCTTATTAGGCGACATATCTAAATACTTAGATGATTAATCTTAACATCTTTAAAACTCAATTTACCTTAACCCTCAAACACACTCAAAACATTTTGGAACAAAATTTTCTTTCCATTTTCTTGGCATATGCCCTCTAATTTCATTTGATGATTTAATCTTATTTTGAATATGAATCTCATCCGAAATTGATTTGAACTTTGAAAAATATAAAGATATGCACTTGACCTATAGATTAGGGAAAAGCTTAATTTCATTTTTTATCATCAAAACCTTAAGACCAATATCAATATATCATAAATATTCCAAGGCCATAAACTGAGTGGCTACTCGACCAACAACAAATGGAAATATGAAGTGAATGCGGCAATAAGAGGCGGACATACACGCTCACGCACACATATATAATATATATATATATAATTATTAAAGGAAATGGAATTGGAGGAAAACTGGAGGTGGAGGAGGAAGCAAAACGCAAACAGCATCTCACAAGCCACAAGTATCTTCATCCCCCATGACCAATCGAGTGGCCACTCAACCAACAACAATTCAAGGTGAAGTTTGGCAATTGGAATGGAAAACAATTAAATAATGTGTGAAGCTTGAAGCAGCAATTGAAGAAATGAGATTGAATTAAAATTTAAGGAAGCAAGAGGCGCGTGAGTAAAGGCTACCACTCATGTAACACCTGAAATTTTTAGACTAAAATATGATGTAATATTCGAGATTTTTATATTCAGATACTTGAAGAAATATGACATTTCAAGAGATTGTAGAAGTCTTGAGACAAAAATTCAATTTCTGAGCCAGGGGCAAAATCATAAATATTAAAGTTCGGGCAAAAGTGTAACTTACCTAAAGTTTTGGGGTGTTAGCATAATTTATCCTTTCTTCGGAGGCTAAAATGCAATTAAAACATGGCTTGGGGACCTAGTTGCAAGGGGTCTAAGTGCAATTACCCAAAAAATTGGTGCCACAGTATAAACCATTTGAGAATCATGGTTGCGGATCTCAAATAGCAATCAATTTCAGCTTTGGATTTTAAATCTAGATTTGGATTTCAAATCTTATTAAATATAGCTTTGGGTTTAAAATGGATTGCAAATCTAGCTTTGGATCATTTTAGAGTCCAAACCTTATTTAAATCAAAGTCTTTGTTAAGTCTTCTCTAAGTTTTTGTTTACTTTTCTCTAAGTCTTTGCTAAGTCTTTTCCAAGTATTTGCTAAGTCTTCTCCAAGTCTTTGCTAAGTCTTTTTCAAGTATTTGCTAAGTCTTCTCCAAGTCTTTGATATGTCTTCTCCAAGTATTTTCTAAGTCTTCTCCAAGTCTTTTCCTTAGTCTCCAAGTTTGCTAAAGTCTTCAAATTTTATCCTTAAGGACATGTGGCAAGCATTTATTGGCCACACATGGAAGGTAATAATGAGGCCTAATGATGATGGGACATATGGCAAAATATGATTGGTCGAAAATGCCTATAAATAGGCCTTAACGTAATTCACAAGTTTTAGGAAGAATTTGGGCAAGGCTAAGAGAATCAGAAGAGGGGATTTTGTGATAGAGAGTAAGGGGAAAATTCTGCAAAAGGAATGAGCAAATTTGGTGTAGAAACAGGAGCAAAATAGTCTTGCCAGAAAATTTGGGTCATTTCCAACTAAGTTGAGGTAAGTACACTATGAACTATCTATGATGTTTAAGCACGCTCATGAATCATGTTTATGTGGTCTCTCATATTATGTTTCAAGCAAGTTTCATATTCTCAAGTAAGTTATAGGACCAGAGTTTAGTAGTGCTACGCACGAAGGTTCTTACACCTACAAGTTGGTAGAACCTATCGCGTCCCCTTATGTTATACATTCATGTTTCAAGTTCATGTCATGTCATGTTTAAATACATTTGATAGTTCTCTTGTACTTACTGAGATTTGTGTAATCTTACCCCTTATGTTCCCCCTCCTGGAGGTGATCATGAATGAGGAGATCAGGGCGTGGACGTGGAGCATGGTGGCTCGATAAAAAGGATTTTCAAGAATTTAAGTTTTAGTTCCCTTTTGAAACAAAGTTTTCAGGGTTGAACTCTGATCTTTTCTATATGTATGCCATAAAGCATGTCTCAGAATTTTATTTGATTTAAAGAAAGTTTGGATTTGGTTTTAAGCTCCGAATTTCTTTATATGGATGTTATCGCTACAAAGCATATTCGCAAAGTCTTTCTTTCTTCTGTTGAAACCATGTTTTCTTTTTCGTGTCAAACTTTATATTTACACGAAACATGCTTTGAATCTATTGTGTACTGAAACTTTACTTAAGTTTATAAAAGTATTGTTTCTCAAGTTTTTTTGCGTTAAACCTTGAAGTTCATACGAATATTATTATTATTAAGCATGATTTAAGTTATGAGTAACACAACTTAGTCCTAAGTGACCACGTGGCCATAAATGTTTTTCAACCCTAGGGACCTCCCTCGATGTCAACGGATCCTCTCAAAGCGTTTCTCAATCTGAATATTTTAAAAAAATAATCGATTCTAATTCTAAAATGACTTTGAAATAATTAACATAAATACTCTTCATAAGAAATTACACAATAAGTGTTATCTATAAGAAATAGACGCCATACATAACAATCTTAGTCCTAATCAAACTAAGAATAATCAAGATATAAACGTTATTTATAAAGAATCTTAATCCTAGATTAATTATGATTACTCTATACTCCTCTATAAATATGAGGCTTATCTTCTCATTCAGGTACATTGACTTTGATACTCAAACCTTATTTTTTGCTCTCAAGCACTCTAAAAGTAACTTAAGCATCAAAAGGTTTGCGCGAGAATAATCTTTTGCACCTCTCACCGTTTGTTCATTTTGGCAGGCTTCTCAGTTCTTTGAGGCCTCTTGACTATTTGAGGCCTCTTGGTTATTTTAGAACCCTCGGTTATTTGAGACCTCCCGTTCATCAACAATCAACCGCTCACCAAGATCAACAAGTCACCACCTCTCAAGGCCTCCTGACTATTTGCCATGAGGCCTCTTGATTATTTTAGACGAGATCTCCTTATTATTTTTTACCTCTTGATTATTTTCCATGAGCCATCTTGATTATTTTTTATCTCCTAATTATTTTTCATGAGGCTTCCTAATCATTTGCCTCAAGATCCCCTGATCATCTTTGCCAAAGAATGTTAATATTATTTTTTCTTACCTTACAAATTTATTGTTGTATCTTAGAAACAATAACTATTTATATTTAATTTATTGATACTAAAAATACTAATAAATGAAAACAATATGTGGATTTTATTTAATTAATGACATCATTGTTTTGTGAATGAATGAAGGTAGCGATTTGATGTCTTGGCCTTTGGCCAAATTTTTCTTTTTATTTTTATTTTGTCAAAACGTAAATAATCAATTATGAAATATCCTTACAAAATAAAAAAGCAACATTTTTTTGCCTCCAAACGAGCGTTAGTCAATCTCTAATTATAACTTGGTGTTTCCATATAAAGTGCGCTATAAAAGCTTTCAAAATGCATGTAGTCGATCTTGACTTATTTATCTAATGGTTCTTTCATGTTATTCAAACAAATAAAAAAACTTTTAAAAGTTAATAAAGATCTCATAGACTCTGTCTGGCATTAAGGTGAATTGAGTTTGATTGTATAAAATTGTTTAATAAACTGATTAAATTGAGTTGAATTTCCATTATTATTATTTGGTCAAAAGCTCAAATTCACCTAAAGCGCCAAAAACCTAGAGTTGTATTGAAGCCATGTTGAGATTCAGATTACCAAGCACCTTTTTTCTAGGACCGTGCTACTTGTATCGACGAGATGACAGGCTTGATGACTGAATCGAAATTCATCGCTCGGACTTCATCCAAAGGTAATAGTGGTGAGGTGACGAGATGGTGCAGCGACGATTAATGAAAGGTATTATGGCGAGGCGATGGTAGGATGCAGCGGCGGTCGCACGAGGCGTTGCAGCGGGGCGACGGCAAGATGCACCGACGGTCGACGAGGTGAAGCATGCTGGAGGCAGCCATGGCAGAGGAAAGAGGAGGCGACCAAGGGCAGGGGTGGTGAATCTGTAAATTGGGTGAGAAAATTTTTATCATTTGACGCCTTCGATTATTCTCTTAGTAACTCAGTTGTTTGTATAAGTAATTTTTTTTATTATTATTATTATAGATATTCAACTCAACTCAATATAAGTTAACATTTCGGTCAAAACGGGTCATAAGCTTCCTTTGAAAAAGAAAAAACAAACCTAACACCCATTAAATGATTTCTTAAGGTGCGTTTGATTGCAAATATGGAATTTGTATGAAAAGAAAATATTTTCTAAGCAATTGAATTGTTTAGAATTAAATTTCAAGGAAAACGCCAATTGAAGGTAGTTGATTAACTTAATTTTTTTCTTAAAAATTGTTGTACTTTTTCAACTTTTGATATTTGATTATCATTATTTTTCATGGAAATAATCACATACAAACAATCAATAATCAATTGTATAAAATAATCAAATATACACATATTCAAAAAATAAATCAAATATACATACACAAAATATTCAAAAAATAAATGAAATATATTGATAATGGTTTTTGGGACCGACCACCACGTGCCACCTCTACGAATGGACCTCAGGAATAATACCCCGGACTTGGCGATGTTGGACCTCGAGTATAGAACCTGCAAAACAATGGAGTGACGGGGCTAGGGTCCCCCGGGGTGGACTCCGACGCTTAAATCAGTAGAATAAATGCAAGTAGTAATGAACGTAAGAGCTGTCAGAGCTTGGTCATACCTGGCGAGGACTCTTGTCTTTTATAGGCGAACCCATTATGGGGTACCTGAGATAAAACCCACGATGAGCGGGCACGACTCCCGAGGATCCTGGTCAAGTTGGAACGGGTCTTGCGGCCCGGCCTAGATTTTTCGGGCTTCGCTCCGGATTGTTAACTTGCCACGTGTCAGTCTCTCAAGCGATCTACGTGGCAAGTGAGACTATTATCGCATAGGGGTATTCTGGTAATTTTAGGTGGTGCCACATCATATATATAAACAAATATACATACACCCAGACACTGCAAGTTGTTGCCCATCCATGACGAATGAGATCCGAGGCAGATGTCGATGCAGGCAGCGTGGAAGCCGTGGCCGCACTATGGCAACACTCTGACCTCATCTCCGACAACATAATCAACCAAGAAAATAGTGTTTTCTTCTTAAGGCCTTTGTTCCCTAGAGTCATAGGAGGGGAACGGCCAACGTGGTGGCAGATCCAAGCGCAACGAGCAACGGCGAAAAGGCCGAGCACACTGCTCACTGTCACCTATGGTCACTACAACCGTCGGTGTGTGTATCTGTGACTGCGTGTGCGCGTGCTGTAGTGTAGAGGTTGGGGATGATCCATTCATCTTATCTCCTTCCTCGCTGCTATTGTTGTTGATAAAACAAAGAGATGGGGAGTTTCCAAGGATGAAGAAGGTTCAAGAATGAGCGTGCAATTGCCTAGAAAACAATCTCTCCCCCTCTCCCATGGGAATTTCTTTTCTGGCAAAAGTGGAAAAGTAGGCTCACGTGACCAAAAGATAGAACTCATTTTTCATGAAAAATTTGGATAATCAAACATATCAAAATATGAAATTTAAGTGAAAAATGATCATTTTTCATGAAAAATGTAGCCAATCAAATAGGGCCTTATTGTTCAAAGGCGACAAACAATCAAATGAATATTGAATATTTCGGCACATAAAAATGAAAAATGCTATACGCACAAACAAGTTTGACAAATAATTCTCACAAATTAACAATAGTTTGAGGAGATTTATTATTAATTTTAAATAAAAATAATATAAATTTAAGTAAAAATATTATAAAATTGTGTATGTCACGCTAGTTAGTCAAACATGTGGGTGGCCATGTCATTTTCCCATAAAAATGGGATGGTAGGTCCCCTTGAGTGTTGAAACATATGGTCTAATTCTTACTAATCTATCATTAGTTAATTACTATCCATTCCATTAATGGAACCGTTAAATGACCGTTATCTGGGAAAACAAGTGACTGACTGACTTAGCCTGTAGAATCTAAAAGGGTTTAGATTTTTCTTGTGGCGGTGGTGGTTGATTGGGACAAAACCAATATAGAGTCAAGCCCACAGACATTCTTTGTTAAGAAAATTAAATGGGTTTTGGAATTGAAAAGGTAAATAGAAATGCAAGTGGTTGGTTGAGGGCGGGACGTCGTCGACACCAAACAAACTACTGTAGCCCCACCCCCTTCGTGAATTCAAATCAACTTAGGAGGACTTGAAGCTAATTAAAAGACACCAAACGTTCTACATTATTTATTAGTCCACGAGGGACAGCTTTTTAAGATTACAAAAGCAAAGCAGTTGACCATCCGCCGACATTTTACGGGTTTGACTTTGTTAGAAATGGATTTGGTTTGAGCACGTGATATACATATATATTCTAAGATATGGTCAAATATACAAATTGTAATGGTCGCCTTAATTAGCATTTTTAACACTGTCCTGATGTAGCAAAATCCATTAGCTCAGTGGGAGAATGAAGAAAAGGAAAATAAAGACAAAGGGAAAGTTGGCCATCCTAACATATATATATATATAGCTAATTGCCATTGATCTCCTAGCCATTGCCAAACAATAAATAACAAAAGAAAAGAATATTTCATTTTAAGAAGAATAATTTTATTAAAGAAGTTAAAAAAAGTTTATGTAAATTAATTAACAAAATGCAAAAACACGAGTGAACATAAATTAGTCTATCAATGACCAACACTTGCATACATACATACATACATATATATATATGTGTATGTATAAACTACCACATTTAGATCTATTATTCCTTTCCTTTTTAAGGAGTAATTTTATATATTCTTAAAATGTTTATTAAATTAGCAAATAATCATGGTTGTTTTATACTCTTTTAAGTTTAATATATATATCTGTTGTGTCCAAGAAAGTAAGGTCAAATCCAAAATAGGTTCAAGAGAAAGAAATTTGAGGGAGGCTCCAGAAACTATCCTGACAAGGTCTCCATAGGGCCTCTCCCAGGTACCTCTATGGGTCCTATAATATATTAACTTACCTTCGATGTCTTTGCATAAAAATTCGAAGCAAATCTCAAAAAATACGAATATTTTTTCACATTTAGTTTTAACCTCTATAAATGAGAAATGATTCCTTAGATCGAGGTATGACTAGAATACTAATCAAATTATATTTCTCTTAATCTTATATACCCTTCTACAGAGACTGATTTAAGCATCAGAGAGCCTATGAGGGACATATCTCGCATCCCGAATCGCCTTCTATTTTATAGGTCTCCTAAAGAATAGACGTTAAGGACGAGCACTCTGTCACAGTTACAAATTTATTGTTATATCTTAACAATAACAATATTTTTTTATTAAAAAGACAGAAGTATCGATAAAATGACATAATACAAGATTTATATAAATAATTTTTTAAATTATATAACAATTATAAAATTAATCTCTAGGCAATGAACTATTTAAAAACAATTTTCTTTATAGAAATAATTATAAAACTTAACAACAGGCATTGAGCAAATTAATTAATTAATTAATTAGCTAGTTCTAGGACACAGATATTTTATGGAAACTTACAGAAAAAGCAAAGGAAAGAGTGGAAAGTTGGGTGTGGGGCTGATCATGAAATGAGAGTTGAAAATAATAATTCATTCAATTTCAGCCATATTCACTAATTCCATGCTTCAAAGATACTCTATGACTTTAGAGAGTTTGTCTAATTAATATCTGATTGAGAAAAGAAAGTTGACCATCCTAACAAAAGCCAACAAACTCTGTGCCATTGTCAACTAATGAATAGGGAAAGTATCCCAAAAAAATACAAATTGATTGGTGGAGGAAACATAATTTAGATAAAATATATGGTAATTAAAAAGGACATAGATACTATTGAGATTGGGTCACACATATTGAGCTATTAAATGGATTTTAAACAGGCATTGGAGTAGAGGAGCTTGATTGGACTTAGTCATGTCAAATTATGAACTAGGGTTTGGGAAAAAGTTTCATTCCCAAAGCTTTATTATTGGAGTTTGGTAAATTTTTAGTATTTTTAATAAATTTTAACATTTAATAATAATTTTTAATATCTAACATTTATTTGAATCATGTATAAGTTGCCCTTTTTTTTTTTTTTGTATTTCAAAATTCAAGAAATCCCTAATACACACAAATAGCTTTCGATCCTGGATTGTCAAACCATCAATCCTTATAAATTGTGGTCCACTCGTTCTGGCTAATTGGTAGGATAGGTAAGTCAGAGTTGAAACTTGAGCCCTGCCCCCTCAAATAGAGGTAGAGGTAGTGCTCGTATGAATCTAAAGTCAAATTCACAATCTTGTGACACTCAAGCTCTCAAATATGCAGAGAATTGTCTGCGTTATTCCAAAGAATTGTATAAGTTGCCATGTTGCCTACCATCTGATTGGATTTGTAAAACTAGTGGGTTCCTTAGGAAAGATCCCTCGAATTTGTGGCTTTACACAATCCATTGGATCAATAAGATAATAAGAATTTTAGTATTATATTATTTATTATTTTTTACCGTGTAATTTATAAAATATAAGTTTATATTTTGGTTGTAGATTGTAGATTGCTGGACAAAACATCCTTAACCTCTATTTGAGGCAAAAATAAGCCAGCCAAGGCACCTTAGTCCAAGGTAAGAATATTTATTGAGGTACTTATTCTTACATCATTAACAACATTAGAACATCAACACTCAATTATTATATACTTTCATGTATGGTATGTCTTGGGTCGCCTCTTAAGATAGCAAAATCATCTCAATTCAGCCATAAAAGGGATAAGGATGAGAATAAACCTCAATGATCCTATCTACCCATCTGATAAAGAATATCCTCAATGGTCCCTTGTGAGAAAAAAATGAGTTATCTCCTTAAAAAACCTAAGGTAATTAGACTACTATTCAAAAGAGAACCCCTCAAGTACAAAATACATGAATTTCTATCATCTACTAGATCAAAGCTTTCTACCATATACAATTACACTTAATTATTTGTTTCTTCTATAACCGCCTATTAACTTAAGAATCGAAGATAGTAAAGATTCACCTCGGGGTTCCAAGTTAGAAATATTTATTGAGATTCATTAATAAGATTTAAATGCATTAGTTCAAGGATCTCTCTTTCAAAACAATTGAAGGTAATGTTGAGTTTTTTAGGAAAAAATTTCAATCATATGAGAATAATCAACTCAAAACTAACCGTCAAACTTCCAATTTTTTTTCCTCAAACAACAATCCTAAACTACACCATATGGTGACTTGTTCCTTTCATATGGTATCAAGACTTTTTATATAATCATAATCTTAGAGTTCCCGAGATCATGATATGCACAAAGGACAACACCTCAAATCATTGTATCGAATACTTATGAACTTATTTCAAAATATTATTTATGAAATCACAACATTTATACATATCAAAATAGATCAACGCACATGAAATGCACCATCAATTGAGCCCACCCTAGATAATCCTTACTTGTCTCCTCAGTCATCTTTCAACTTACACTATTTTGTCAAGGTGATTCATAAAAAGAATACATAATACATGCGTCAATACTAACATATTTACTTATTAGGTTAATTTTTCTTTTTGTAGCAAAGAAGAAAAAGAATTAGGCATGTTTTTGCAACAATGAAACAAATTTGGACGACTTGGGAGAAAATTAGTAATTGGTAGAGGAAAGTTTTGCTTTGTAGCTAATATTGTTTTTGTACTACAAAGTAGTTCTTGAACTATGAATGCCTCTATTTTAACATTAGCATATATGTGAATCATGTCGATTTTTATTTTTTTTTGTGATAAATATTAAATGATATATTTAATGAAATGTTAAATTGCAAGTACAAATTTATTGCTTGATTTTTAATAAAATTGTATGCTAGCTAGTTGTTTTAGTTAAATATTTTGATATTTTTATTACTACAAAATGATAGAGACTCTTAAATATTGACAATTCCAAATGTCTTTATTAGGCATCTTTTCTGTCAAACAAATGTTGCTTTGATTCTTTTGGTTTGGTTTAAAGATGGGAAGAATTCTTGGTTTGACGAAAGAGAATTAAATGGGTTTTGAAATTAAAAAGGTAAATAGAAATGGGCAAAGGAGCAGCATGTGGTTGTGGTTGTGGTTGGACGGCACCAAACAGTAGTAGCCACTACTTGAATTCATTTAACGTAGGAGGGCTTGAAACTAAAAAGACAGCAAACATTCTACATTATATTAGTCGACAAGGGACACCTTTTTAAGATTGCAAAAGCCAATCAACCCTGCAGGCTTGTTGACCATCCGCCGACATTTTAGCGATTTGGTCTAAAACCCACCCACTTTAGTGGAAATGGGTTTGCTTTGAGCACGTGATATATATATATATTCCAAGATATGGTCAACGAAAGATTTATTCATCACCGTCCCACTTGCCAAATTACTAGCAAATCTTCTTCCACCTACGTACGTAATGTTAGCTTTATCCATTATCATCTATCTCTTTACTAAGATCCAAATGGTAACGGTCGCCTTAATTAGCATTTTTAACACTGTTAAGATTAGGATCAATTTAGTTTTTCTCTTTTTCTTTTTCTTTTTTTCCCTAAGTTTGAGATCAAATTTTAGTTTGAGTTTGTGTCGGATTAGTTTGACTTCGAGTTGGAAATTTAAGTTATTTTTATCTTTTAACAATGAATGTTTGTTAGACTAAGTAGTAAAATAATTAGAGTGTAATACACTTAATGAATAACTTATAAATAAGTTTGGTTGGAGTTCATTTTTATTCGTTTATTTAATAAATAAACAAACTCAAAAAAAAAAAAAAAAGATTCGATTTTTCTTCTTTGTATCATCTCTTCTCCCTCGTATTTTTTTCACATTGCTAAGATTTATTCACCGATTTTTCTTATGTTTTCTCTAAATGATTTCTTCTCTTGTATTTTTTCCTGTGAATTATTGTGCTTTGATGTTTATGTTCGTTTTTGTTTTTTTGGGGTTTTTCCTCTTCTGATTTATTTTTATTTTTTCTAATTTGGCAACTTTTTCCTTTTTTAATGATACTCTTTTTTTCTATCAAAATATATTTCAAACATTTATTTGTGTGTCTCACTCTCCTCATCCTCCTTTGGCTCTACAAAAATTTACATTAAAAAATATAAGAGGTTAAAGCTGCTCGCCGACCCATTTGAAGAAGCCTAAAGCCATCACTATTTCTATGCCCTGAAATGATTAATTTTACTATTTAATAGAAATAGTAGTGATGATAACACCTACCACCCCTAACTCTAAAAGAATAAGAAATCAGCTCTAAGACCCAGATCAATTGGTAGAGGAAAAATTTATTGGAATGCTGCTTTTTGAATTCTCAATTCTATGTTCGAACCCTGATCAGGAGATAGTTTAGTAAGTAAAGAGTGATCCTGAAAATAAAAAATACTTACCGCCCTCATATTTTCAGTTGTGCTAGAGGTTGAAACTTGTCTGCTGGATCCCTTAATTTACCTCTTCTGCTGGAATCGTGAGGTCGAGTGGCGAAAACGCGAGTGATAGCGCGCAATTTAAAAAAAAATAAAAAAGCAAATAAAAATATATATATTCTTTTAATAAGAAGGATACGACCATACGTATTATCATTATTGATTTGTAGCAACTGTTGCTTCAATATTTTGGTTCTTCTACAATTGGTTTGTTCTACGCTGATTCAAGCACGTTTGGTTACTTAATATTTTATTTATTTCTTCTTTATTGATTTGTTGAAGTTTTGACTTTATTTGCTCATTGGTACTTTTGGGTTTGTTTATCTTATTGTTGAAAAAGTAGAAGCAGGCTATTAAGTCACACCCAACAAAATAATATATTTTTAATTTTTTATGTAAATTAAATAGTCAATCAACGGATATAACTAGTGAAGAGTAAATCGCATGCACATAAGATATAAAATTTTAGGTAAAAAACCCTTCAATGTGAAGGAAAAAATCCCGACCTAAACCAGCAAATGTTTTTTCACTATATAAAATAATGATTTTTTCTTTTTTATGTACTTTATTTTGCAACTCCCAACCACATGGGCTAGACAACCCAACAAATCTACCCGACACCCATGCGTGGGAGAGCTACCATGCTTGCTACCTCTCTACCCTGGACAAGTTTCTATGTAGGCAAGGTCTTGATGCCCAATCCATTATAATTGGCACAAAATTTATTCATCTCTAGTGTATTATGAATTTAATGGTACCTCACGTCAATGTGTTTTAATTTTAAATAAAAAATTAAATTCTTACTAAGATGAATTGTCAAAATATAACATAAACTTGTCTTGCTCTAAGCTTTAACTCTTTTATAAGTTACTTAGCATCTTCTGTAATTGCAATATATTTTACTTAAGTGGTAAAGCAACACATCTCTGCAATCTTGATTGCCATGACATTGCTCCTTTTGAAAAGGTCAACAAGTATCTGGATGTGGACTTTCTAGAATCAAGATCTCCTACCATGTTTTTATCTTTATACCCATCCAACACAAGCTTGTCATTACCAAAACATAAGAAAACCCTAGCAATGCCTCTAAGATACCTTAAAATTCGCTTAACAACATTTCAATGCTCTTTTTCAGAATTGGAGAGAAATCAACTAACAATACCTACTACATGAGCAATATAGCCTTATTGTATACATCAAACTATCCATGACTAATGCATAAGGGACTTTCTTCATTTCCTTTTTTCCTTCCTCACTTGAAGGACACTATTTGTAGCTTAACTTGAAATGTCTAGTATGTGGAGAACAAACTAGCCTGGACTTTGTTCATGTTAAACCTCTACAATACCTTTTCGATATATCTCTCTTGAGATAACCAAAGCTTCTCATTCTTCTTGTCATGAGTGATTTTCATGCTCATAATCTGTTTTGTTGGTCCTAAATCCTTTATTACAAAGGACTTACTCAATTCACATTTCAAATTCTCAATTTTCTTAGTATCATAGCCAACAATCAACATGTCATCCACATGTACAAAAAGAATAATGAAATCACTACCAAAGAATTTATTCACAGATACACAATGATCAGAGGTTGTCTTACTATACCCATGATTATCTGCTCACTACGATTTCTCAAATGGACATCTATACTCACCACCATTATCTGCCCAAACACATTTCAGTTACCTTCTAGTTTCTCTTTCAATGCTGACATGGAACTATTTAAATGTCTCGAGTACCTGGTGTTGTTGTCAAACTACAATAATTACATTTATTTGTTTGGGATCAGCCAGAACAGAGTCCTTCACTAGAACTAAGGATCTGAGATGTTGCCAGTGAGGTTAACCAAGTTTGAACTAGGCCGAAGTTGCAATCCTAGAAGTCCAAAACAACTAGTGCCCGAAAAGGGTCTTCGAGGCGATAATGGAAGGATGCCTTGAAGAGCTTTCGAGGAGATGAGCCTTTAGGGATCACAGCTTTGCCTTAGCCTGCGAACACAAAGGACATTAGAAAGGCAAGTGGGAGACTCCCTCACGCGGGCCCCTGATGCTTAAGTCAGACAACAATCCAAAAGTGATGTCCAAGAATATGCATGTGAATGTCTTATGCCCAATGTATATGTGATGTAACGTCTCCCGTAAGTCCCGAAGAGTAGTCAGGGGCATTCCAGATAAATTCTAGAAAGAGACAGGGTTAGGTCCAGATGACTTGTAAGAGTTGAGGGAAAGATCCATTTGCCTTTAAAGAGGCTAATATTTATAAACGAATATGTGAAACCCACGAATCCGTCCAGAAGATGCATCGAGAATCATATGTAGAGAGAGGCCAAAGGGCTTGGAGATGTCTTTAGGGCAAAGTCATGATGGCTATTCCTGAGTGGTCCAGAATGGCACTTCGGGGCCACTGGATGGCTTTCACCTGGGAGACCCAAAGGGTTTCTCTAGACTTGCAAAATGAATAGCCAGACCATTCCCGGGGAGGTTAGCATTATCGTTTTGGAGACTACACGGGGAACTATGATTCATAGACTTTGAAAATTTTTAAAACACCTCACAACACTTTGTTTTTAAATTTCAAGGCAAAGATCCAAACTTTTCTAAAATGATCATCAATAAAAATGACATTTATATTGCACCACCAAGGGTTCTAACATCCATGGTACAAACATTAGTATGGATCAAGTCTAAAACATGAGACTTATAGAATTTTACGTGGATACCAAATTAGGAAAAAAAACATCGGTAGAAAAAACAAAATATCACTAAATAAATATTGTTAGTACAAAAGTGATATTAGCACACACAAAATATCACTAAGCAAATATTGTTACAATAAAAGTGATATAGCTATAACTAATTTCAGAGTATTAAATACCTATTTATAGATCTAAAATCATCTATAGATATACATAAGAAATTATATCCTGATCAGAAAATGATTCATAAGGATATTCTTCCAAATTAGATAAATCTCAATCAAAATTGAATTTGACAATATCCTAATCACAGTCAAATTCAAAATTATAATCACGATCAAATTAAGAGTTTCAATCACAAACAAATTTGAATTCTAGATCACAATTATAAAAAATTCTACCTTAACACGAAATTTAAATATGAAATTATTCAAAATTCTTTCTTCTAATAAAATCATAGAGAATTAATCTCTTGATAAATATCAATCAAAACTTCACCACATGAAATATCACCCAAATCAACACAAAGTTACTATGGTGGATATCTTCAGTCGCACTTAAAGTATAGGCAACTTAATAACTCCACATTCACCAATATAAATCTCCCTTAATAATTCCACCTTCATTTAAATTCATTCGTTCAAAATTGCACACATTTTAACATGTCATAATAAGAATCAAGATATTCTAATCTAATAATGAAATATCATACTTCAAGATAACTACTACAAAAATCAAAAAACCCCAAATAATGTCTAACGATCAATAAACAAAATACTAAGGAACATACCAGAATATCGAATCCAGATAGCAAATATGGGCAAAAATATATTTGAATATGGGCAAACAAACAAATCTAGATTTGTTGGATCTAGAGTGAACCAATGGGGTCAGGTCAAATTTGAACCAAATTTGGGTCTTGGCCAAGGCAGACGAACAGCAAAGGGCGAGAAATACTGATGGCCGACGACAACGGAGCAAGACAACGAAGGCTGGCTAATGAGGAAGATGCTGCAATGATGGACAACAATGGCTAGGTAGTGTCGATTGGAGAAGGCAATGGCGGATCGACGGTAGGTCGAAAAAGATGATCGAACACCCGTGAGAAATCAAAGGTGCTACATCGATGGCAAGATGATAAAGGATGTTAGAAGGCCGACAATGGTGGTGGAGACCAGAGCTGACAACGACGATCGTAGAAATCAAAAAAAAAAAAAAAAAAGAGGCCAAAAAATTGCTTTGACGGAGCATAAACAAAAGCAAAGGTAGGAAAGTCTAGCGATTGTCGACGGCGAAGAGGCTAATGGCTATCGATGATAGAGGCTAAAGTAGTGGTTGACGATGACAGAACGACAGCAATGGCCGATAACGGTGGCCAATGGTGGCACCAGCCAAAGCAGCTTAAAACCCTGGCTGAAAAAATATAATTTAGAACTTGTAGATCCAACAACTGAAATATACCAAACGGTGATGGTTTGTCAAACGACTTTAATACCATTTTGTTACGAAATTAGATCAAATACAAATTACGATCAAACAATTAATCATATACACAAACACAATTTTATGTGAAAAATCTAAATAAAAAAATCTCAAATAAAAAGAAGTATTGCTAAGAACATTCTATACAAAAATTATATTTGTACGAGGAAAGGAATAATTGAAGTGTACGTGTCAAAAAAATGACAGTTAGTTGGGCAACTTGGGCATCATTTCATTCCAACTTCCTATATTCAGTTGGCATTAAACACTTCTTAAGTTGGAGCAGCAAAGTCCATGGGCCTTGGATTTTGGGTATTATATATATGTATAGATGATAAACAGATACACGTGACGTGAAACCAAAAAACAAAAAAATATATACAAACTAAGTTGTAGCTATAGAAAGAGTTCAAAGCCATTTAAGCAAAAGCTGGTTTCAAATCCAAAACACTTGAATAGCCTACCATTCTAACTGCCACAAGCCATGCACTCTTCGCGGTTCGTCAATGAACATACCATTTGTGACATTTTTGTGCTCACATCATCATCTTCCATCTTGTTTTTCTCCTGGCATTGTAAAGAAAAATAAGATTCTTATCAATAAAATAGAAAAATTAATTGAAACGATGAGATTACTGCAGTCAGCCAATCCATTACTTTAAGCATGGAAGTATCCACTGTGAACTTGATGGCATCTGCTGCAGCCCGTGACCTCAGGTAATACATCCCAGTTTTCAAACCCTTTTTTTCAAGGAAAACAAAATGAATCAGGAAATAAGGACATTCATTTACCAATCACCAACACTAATTTACTAGTTAATAACTTTCTCTTCACTAAACTAGTCCATCACATTCAGGAATCAGTTTATTTGAGAATTACTTGTCCCCTACACCACTAGAATTACTGTCAATGTCAAACGAAAATCTCAACTCCAATCACCTAAAACAAAATCAATATGGGTAATAATAAAAATCCATTTTTCCGTTCAATCAAAAGGGGCATAATTTTCGAAAAACAAACATTAAGACATCCCAGGACCATCTAATTGGCATCAACCACATGAACACACAACTTAAAAGATCCCTGAAACCACTGGATGCCAAGTAAAAGAAAAGTTCTCACCTTTGACCACGTATGGAAGTGCAAGGAAGTTAGTTTTCCAAAATTCGGTTGATCCATGTGTATATTTAGACTTTGACTCTGGTCTATGTAGCATCCCCGATCAACAGCCATATCAACCAGAGTCCTTTGCTTGATCTCCCAAACAGTCCTGATGCAGCAAAATCCATTAGCCCAGGGGGAGAATGAAGAAAAGGAAAATAAACATGTGACTTTGAAATTTACTTGTAAATAACTTTAAGCTCATCAGGAACTTCTGGGATTTTCTGAACAGAACCATCCTCATAAATTATCTTGTTCTTTAGAGCAGGGGACCAAAGACCCATCTCAGTTAAGTCATGAAGAAGATGCTTATTCACAACAACAAACTCGCCACTGAAAAGAAAAGGTGTCGTTAGATGGCAGGAAATAATCAATCTTAAATTCACTCAATTGCATGAGGATGCAAACCTTAAAACTCTCCGACTATAAATGTTAGAGGTATATGGCTCAAAGCACTCATTGTTTCCAAGAATCTGGCTGGTTGAAGCAGTGGGCATGGGTGCTACAAGAAGAGAATTTCTTACTCCATTCCTTGTTATCATATTTCGTAGGACATCCCAATCCCATCGACTTGAAGGGGTTATCCCCCACATGTCCGGTTGAAGAATCCCCTGAACAAAAAGGTAGCCTTATGAGCATATTAAACTATTATTGAACATGCAAGTGACAGTATTAAATGGCCCAAGATACTCAAACCACAAACAGCTGGCCTAAAAAATTGATGAGCAAAAAGCACCACAAGACCTCAAGTGGCTCCCTCTGTCAGATGTTGAGATTTGTATGGTTGTAACGTGTCTAACTTTTTAATGACTGGAAGAAAAAGGAAATTAACGAAAGCACCATGGCACTAAAAGTGCATCCCTTGAACAGCAAGTTATCAGAACAAGTAAAGGTGTACACGGACAGCAAACCAACAGAAGCCACACAGCCGCTACCACAACAGGTACCCAATACCAACAGATAGCCAAATTAGAAGACAATAGAGAACACAAATAGCTTCTTTTCACTGGCACAGAATGTTTCATTACTGAAGCATACCTTGCTCACAGGGCTTCCATTATATGTCTCATAGGGACCATCCTTTCCAGCCAGCTCAGAAGAAGCTTTTAGAGCATGGTAGTATATGGTCTCAAATATATCTTTGTTCAGCTGTTGAGCCTGCATCCACAGCCATCAGATCATCACTTTATATGATCCAATTAGAAGCTACATTAGAGTAGCCCATTGAGAAGTTCTATTTTACCTCTGATGAATCAAATGCCATGCCAAGTAAAATGAAGGTATCTGCAAGACCCTGAACTCCAATACCAATGGGTCTGTGTCGAAGATTTGACCTTTTCGCAGTTTCCACTGGGTAATAGTTGACATCAATTATTTTGTTCAGATTTGTTGTAACTATTGCAGTAACCTGTCCCAACAGCTAAGAAATTAAGGCCCAACTTCGAGAAAATATAATGTTCACAGAACAGAGAGATGGATGTAAAATAGCAAGTGTCACACAATTAGGACGGATGAAAGGATCAGACCTCGGCTAGTTTTTCAAAATCAAAATATCTGTTCTTAGACCCACGGCTGCCAACAAGCTTAGATGGCTGTGATTCCACTGGAACCCCCTGCAACGGACAAAACAGTATCAGTCCAATTGCAAACAATATAGATGACAAAAACTACATTTATACATGCATGCCACAAACAAGATACCTTCTCTCTAACAAATCGTGGTAAAGCAATTGATGCCAAGTTGCACACAGCAGTTTCTGTTGGGCTTGTGTACTCAATTATCTCAGTGCACAAGTTTGAAGACTTAATAGTGCCCAGATTTTGCTGATTGCTTTTTCTATTGCAAGTATCCTGGAAAAATGTAAACAAATTAGTAGAAATAAAAATTTGAATCAGAAGAAGATATAAGAATACAAAATTATTAGTGTTCTTATGTCACCTTATATAGCATGTAAGGAGTCCCAGTTTCTATCTGGGACTTCAAAATTTCAAACCAGAGGCTTTGTGCCTGTACAACTTTCCTTGCCCTGCCCTAAAATTTTAACAAGAGTATCATGAGTGAAGGGAGTACAATAAAACCAATTATTACTAGCATAAAGATTGAACCATCAAGAAAAATGAAACCTACCTGTCTTTCATATTGGGTGTACCGTTTTTGAAATTCTTCACCCCAACAATCAGCCAAACCTGGAGATTCATTGGGGCAAAACAAAGACCACTGTCCATTGCTTTGGACTCTTTCCATGAAGAGATCAGGTACCCAAAGGGCATAAAAAAGATCACGTGCTCGATGCTCTTCCTGCACTAAGAGTCAAAAAATGAAACAAACAAAATCCATGTGCAACGAACAAATCCAGCTAAACGGTGCGATATTGCCTAATAAAAAAGATACAAAGACAACAAATCAAGAACATAACAAGTTTACTTTAAACACTGCCAAACTCAAAAAGAAAATGATCAGCATAAAATTTTGAATTAAAAAAAAAAATCAATGCAAAATGAGGCAACAAACATTTTTGCTGTCATATACCAACAAACAAACATTACTGAATAACACTTTTCAAATAAAAAATCTATTAGCATATGCTCTAATTAAATAATACAACTCTACCTTTCCATGGTTTTTCCTCAAATCTAAAAATTCAAATATGTCTGCGTGCCATGGCTCCAAGTACACAGCAAAAGCACCTAAATGCAACAAAAATAAAAATGTCAAGATACAGAATTAACTTGAAGTAGCACATGAAAACATAAAACATGACCATGGTAAACATACCCTTCCTCTTCCCACCCCCATGATCAGCATAACGAGCAGTGTCATTGAAAACTCGTAACATTGGAACAATACCATTGGATGCACCATTTGTTCCATGAATATAGCTGCCAGTAGACCGGATATTATGAACAGAGACACCAATTCCTCCAGCTGACTTACTGATAACAGCGCATTCTTTTAAAGTATCATAGATTCCTTCAATGCTATCCTCTTTCATGCATAGCAAAAAACAGCTACTCAACTGCAAAAACATATCACAATATAGCAATTTGAGTAAGCAAAGGTTTTACATATAATAAAAAGAAAACTACATGGTAGCATAAAACACTTATCATACTTGGGGCCTGGGTGTCCCACTATTGAAGAGGGTAGGCGATGCATGAGTAAACCATCGCTGAGACATCAAATGATATGTCTTGATAGCAGAATCAATATCATCCTTGTGAATTCCAACTGCAACTCTCATCAACATGTGCTGTGGCCTTTCAACAACCTTTCCTTGAATCTTTAACAGGTAAGATCTCTCGAGGGTTTTGAAACCAAAGTAATCATAATCAAAGTCACGATCATAGATTATCTCACTGTCCAAGCGAGCAGCATTCTGGAATAACCAAAAAAGCAACACATGAACAAGGCATAGATTTGTAAAAGCAACCTTAAAGAATAATCTAAGACTTGGAGAAAATCAAATAAATAATTGTTTAATATCTTAAAATTTGAGGGGAAATAAAGTCTCATTCACAGAAAGGATGAAAGGCAGCAGCTACGTATTGCACCTCAAACAAAAGACGCTACCAAGTTTGAACATTTGGCAGAGTTTGATTCTGTTATGTATAAAAATATACTGAAAATAAAAGAATAGTGGAAGCGCCACAGGGGAGCCTGAAGGAGCACCACGTGGCATGGCAGCCCAAGGGAGAGCCACGTGGCGAGTCCCCCCCTGGGTGACCAAAGGAGGCCACCCAGAGGGACGCCACCCCCGAGTAAGGGTCACTCAGGGGTGGCAGAAGGGTGCGCCCCCAAGTGACACTTGGCGGGCGCGCCAAGCGCAGTCCCCCGCATGCGCAGCCAGGCAGCACGCGGCTGCCTGGCAGGGGCCGCGTCCCTGCCCACTCGAGGGCAGCCTCCCCCCGAGTGACCCCACTCGGGGGGGAGCTGCGCGCGCGGCCACCGGCGCGAACCCCCGCACGCGTGGCCACTTCGCACCCGGCCCCATGCACCGGCGTGCACGACCCCTCGTGCTCTCTTTCCCCGCGCTCACACACACCCCCGAGTGAGGGTCACCCGGGGCACCACACTCACCTCCGCATGCCTATTCTTGCGCCAACGCCTCCAAGAGAATCGGCCTAAAACTACTCCCGCGAGACTCAGTCAAAGCCTCTCCGAGATTCTTACCGTGAAACTCGAGACACGCGACACATGGATGCCTCTCTTGTTGCTATAAATAGGAGGTCTCTTTCCCTCATTTGATAGGCAATCTCTTGCTCTCATATTTACACTCTTGCTTTCAAGTACTCTATTTCTACGGTGATCTAACTTAAGTATCGGAGGGTCCGCGCGGGGACTTTCGCCCACGCCCCTAACCGATTCTTTTTCCAGCAGGTCACCCATCCTTCTCAACCTGACCAAGGGACTCACCCATCGCTGTTTCCACCTCCGGAAGACTCATCCATTGCTCAAATACACCACAAGAGGGTCACCCATCGCTTGAATCGTCCATAAAAGGGTCATCCATCTGCAGTTTCCATTTTTTATAAATTTACTGTTGTTACCGGGTAACAACAATTAGCGTCGTCTGTGGGAAACGCAAACAAAAAACTACAGAACTATTCCCTCACTATGGCTCAAACCCGAAGTAATCATCAGACCCTCTCCCGTGGTGGCCAATCACCTCGACGAGAGACTCTTGCTCGAACGGAAGATCAACATCCATCTACTCATGAGGGCACGCTACCCCTCATCCACGGAGGCCATCCGCCCCTCACCCATGAGAGACACCCCCCCTCACCCATGGGGGCCAGCCTTCCCTCATCCATTAATCCCCTCATGAGGGTCACCCATCCCTCACTCACCAGCAGCCGCCTCTTCCAAAGCCCTCTCATCCATTGGGGGTGCAACTTTAGGTGCCACCTATTACTGCCTCACATGTTCTCTCAGGACCCTACCCAGGGATACAGATCTCGTCTGTCGTTCCTTGGGCGGAGTACGAGGCCCTACGACAACAACATGCTGAAGGAATGCAAGCTCTTCGAGAAATGGCTGGTATTTTGCAAAGTTTGGTTCCTCACAGGACAATCCCAGACGCATTAAGAAAATTTATGCTAGAGACAATTCTCTCCCACAGGGCTCATTAGGAGGTACCGGGGGACGGCTCCTACCAAGAAGTGAGCCCTGAAACTCATGCTCAACCTGTCTCTATTCAAAACAATCCACCAAGATCTCCTTTAAGAGAAGCTCATAGCCAAACTTCTCCCCAGCGAGAAAAACATGGAGGAACTAACAGTCGAAAGACTAAAAGGCAGAGTCCACAAAGAGGAAGTTACTCTAAAACGGTAGCCAGCACTCCTATGGGAAGAGATCGGGATTCTAAACCCACAACCTAACAAAAAGACAGGTCTGATGACAACCCTACCGCATTTAGTGCACGGGAGGCAACCGACATGAAAAAAATGATAGAGTTGGTGCTACAACAGGATAAGTTATTACCCGCTTCCGATGAACAATCTCGAGGAAAACTACCATTCGTGGCAAAAGTGATGGAAAAACCCTTGCCGAGAAAGTTCAAAATGCCCTAGATAAACCCTTATTCAGGCAAGAACGACCCTTATGATCACGTGTAAAATTATGAATCCTTAATGATGCTTCATGGATAGGACGATGAGATAATGTGTAGGGCATTCCCATTAACCTTAACTAGGCACGCTCGAGCCTGGTTTAATGGTTTACCCGAAGCATCAATTTCTTCATTCGGGCAGTTAAAAACAGAGTTCATTAAAGCATTCATTATTAACAGTCAGAGGAAGAAGGACGCAACATACCTTCTTAGCATTCGACAGGGGCATAAGGAAACCCTACGTCACTACGTGGACAGATTTCGAAATGCCACGCTTGAGATTTGCAATTTACCTATTGAAATGGCAATGTCCGATATATTCCAAGGGACACGACTACCCCCTTTGCAAGAATCATTGTCTCTAGACGCTCCGAAATCTCTGGCAGACCTATTTGTCAGGGCTAATAAGTACATACTCCATACAGAGATGATGAGAACAGTAGGGGGGAATGAAGATGGAGAGAGAAAGAGAAAAGAGAGAGATAATGAAGAAGGATCAAACCAGCAAAAAGAACGGACCAGGAGGTCGGATACAGTTGGACCACAATTCCATCATTACACTAGGCTCAATCAACCTCGATCAATTATACTGGCAGCAGTAGAAGGGTCGGGCCTTCTCCAACTTCCGAAGAAGGCAAACCGCCCCATGGGGAGAAATGAAGAAGAATACTGCAAGTATCACCGAACTCGGGGGCACTCTACTGACCAGTGTAGGGAGTTAAAAAACCAGATTGAAGCACTCATTCGGGAAGGGCACTTGCAAAAGCATGTAAGGACTGAAGGAAGAAACAACTGAGATCGTCAAAGAAGAGAAGAAAGACCCGAGGGTCAAGATAGACAAAATTTGCGGCAGAATGAAAACAGAATGATAGGCCCCCCTGACAATGAGTCGACACATCAAGCCATTCATGTTATCTCTGGGGGCGAGACTCTAGCTGGGAATACTTTTTCTTCTCGAAAAGCCTACGCCCGTCAAGCCTATCAAGTCAATTCAGTGATGGAGATAAGAGAAGACAAGGAGCCAATCACATTCACCCCCGCTGATAGAGGTGATATAATACTCCCGCATGACAATTCAATGGTAATTTCTGCAATTGTTGCCAAACACCCCGTCAGTAGAATCTTGGTGGATAACGACAGCTCTGTTAATCTGATCTATTGGAATTGTTTCAAGCAAATGCATATGTCCCCTGACCGATTGAGAAAAGTGTCCTCTCCCTTGTACAGCTTCACTGGGGAAGCTGTCCCGGTGGCGGGATTTGTTCAACTACCAGTCACATTGGGCGCCAACCCTCAAAGTGTGACTCGACAAGCAAATTTTATGGTGGTTAAAGCCCCTTCTGCAACGTACAACATGATTTTGGGCCGACCGCTCCTCAACGATATGAGGGCTATAGTGTCCTCTTGCTACTTATTAATGAAATTCCCCACGCTCTCAGGAGTAGGGCAGGTTCGTGGAGATCAGAGGAAGGCAAGACCCTATTATGTGTCGTCTACAAAAGGAAAAATGACAGAAGAGACTTTGTCTATTGCTGAGAAAGCCATACACAAATCCTTGGCAGAAGAGATTGCTTGCAAGCCCCAACCAGTGGAAGAGTTAGAAGCAGTATACTTAAGCGATACAGACCCCGAGAAGTTGGCATTTGTTGGCACACAGCTTCCAGAACCAGTAAAAGAAGAAATCGTGGAGTGCCTAAGAGAAAATTTGGATGTCTTCGCTTGGACACCAAAGGACATGCCGGGGATCAGTCCGAACGTGATATGTCACCATCTGAATGTGGATCCTCAATTCAAGCCTGTTCGACAGAAGAAGAGAAATATTGCCCCAGATAGACTGTCAGCGTTAGAAGAGGAAGTTGATAAACTACTAAAGGCAGGTTTCATTCGAGAGGTGTTATATCCAAAGTGGCTAGCAAATGTCTTCATGGTTAAAAAATCCAATGGAAAATGGCGCGTGTATAGACTTCACCAACCTCAACAAGGTGTGTCCTAAAAATTCCTACCCGTTACCTCAGATTGACTGTCTGGTGGATGAAACATCTGGGTATCAACTGTTGAGCTTTTTAAATGCCTTCTCAGGGTATCATCAAATAATGATGTATCCTCCAGATAAGGAGAAAACATTGTTCATTACCGAGAAAGGGACATATTGTTACCAAGTTATGCCCTTCGAGCTCAAGAACGTTGGGGCCACCTATCAGCGCATGGTAAATAAAGTCTTCAAGGAACTATTGGGTGATACTATGGAGGCCTATGTTGATGATATGATCGTGAAAAGTCGGGAGAAGGAATCGCATGTAAAAAAGTTAGCACAAGTGCTCAAAGTCTTTAGGCAATACGAAATGCGCCTAAACCCAGCAAAATGTGCATTTGGAGTCCAGTCTGGAAAATTCTTAGGGTATATGATCACACAAAGGGGCAGAGGCGAACCCCGAAAAAATTCAAGCGATACTGGATATGAAACTCCCAACATCAATTAAGGAGGTGCAGCGACTGACAAGCCGGATGGTGGCCCTTGGACGTTTCCTCTCCAAGTCAGCCGAGAGGGAACTCCCGTTTCTTCAGACGTTATGGGCGAGAAAAAAGTTTGAGTGGACGGAACAATGGCAGAAGTCATTTAAGGCATTAAAGAAGTACTTGAAAAAAGTTCCTCTATTGACCCGACCCGAAACTGGGGAAATGTTATATTTGTACTTGGGCATAAGTAACAAAGCGGTAAGTGCAGTGCTGATTAAAAAGGAAGGACAGATGGACCGGCCAGTGTACTACGTCAGTAAGGTTCTACAAGGCCCAAAAACACGTTATCCCTTCATTGAAAAGGTGGCGCTGGCCTTGCTGAACGCCTCCAGAAAATTGAAGCCCTACTTCCAAGCCCATTCTATCAGCGCACTGACGGACCAACCACTGCGGAGCATCTTGCAAAAACCCGAATGTTCCGATCATCTCACCAAATGGTCCATTGAGTTGAGCGAATATGACATACAATTTCATTCTAGGCAGGCCATAAAAGGGCAAGCATTGGCAAATTTTATCCCTGAATGTACTCCTAAGGAAGCTAAAGAAGAGAACATAACAGAATGGCTACTGTTTGTAGATGGGGCCGCCAATTCCCAAGGGAGTGGAGCTGGAGTAGTGCTTATCCCGCCAGAAGGAGAATCCCTTGAATACTCTTTGAGATTTGCCTTTCCAAGCTCGAATAATGTGGCTGAGTATGAGGCGCTAATTGCCGGTCTGAGGTTAGCCCGAAAACTTGAAGCAGCGCAATTGATAGCCCACAGTGATTCTCAGTTGATAGTTCAACAATACTTCGGACAGTACGAGACTAGAAAGCCGATCATGGGACAATATCTGCAAAAAGTCAGGGCACTCGCACAATTGTTCGAAAGTTTTCAGCTAGTACAGATCAACATATCCCTCAATGGTCATGCGGATGCTTTATCCAAATTGGCATCCACTAAAAAAACCACTGGGAGAACAATATATGTGGAAGTCCTTCAGCGACCAAACATAGACGAATCTGAGGTAGCATACATTGAGGATAGTAATGACTGGAGAACCCCTTTTTACAAATATTTGACCACGAGGGAATTGCCAGCAGACCCAAAGGAGGCCAGAAAAATTAAAATTAGAGGGGCTCGTTTCACAGTGATTGATGGAATGCTTTACAAGCGAGCTTACACTATGCTGCTCCTCAAATGCTTAGGTCCTCAGGAGACCGATTATGCCTTGGCTGAAGTTCACAGTGGAGTATGCGGTGAGCATCTAGGAGAAAGGGCCCTTGTAGCCAAAATCCTAAAGGCAGGTTTCTTTTGGCCCACATTACAACAAGACGCCCAAACGAAGGTCGAGGAGTGTGATAAATGTCAGAGGCACGCTCCGATTCATTCTGCTCCGATATCGCAATTATAGCCCACATTACAGCCTATCCCCTTGGATATTCTCAGCCCATTTCCACAAGCTGCGGGGCAAAGGAAATTTCTTTTGGTAGCAACAGATTATTTTACCAAGTGGATTGAAGCAGAAGCCCTAGCCACTATCAGTGCTAGGAAAGTAGAAGCCATGGTGTGGAAAGACATTATATGCCGATTTGGAATCCCACGAATCATCAACACTGATCATGGAAAGCAGTTTGACTGTGATTCTTTCCAAAATTTCTGCAAAGGCCTAAATATTCAGTTAAGGATTTCTTCAGTAGCATATCCTCAAGCTAACGAACAAGCCGAAATTAGCAACAGAAAAAATTTTACATGGTTTGAAAACTTGGCTGGAAGGCGCAACGGGAGCATGGGTGGATGAATTACCTACCATCTTGTGGGCCTACCGAACAACCAGTCGGGTCTCAACGGGTGAAACGCCCTTTAACCTGGTGTATGGAACAGAAGCTTTGATTCCAGTAGAAATCTCGTGCAGATCACCCCGATTGGATGCTTTTGATGAATGTGACAGCTCAGATAACTCTGATTCACTGAAAGAAAGTCTTGATCTCATTGAGGAACAAAGAGACAGGGCGGCTGTACGAATCGCTGCCTATCATAAAAGGGTGGCCAACTATTACAACTCTAGAGTAAAGAGCCGGCCTATCAAGGAAGGAGATTTGATCCTCAGAAAGTCAGTCATCACCAATGCACTCCGAGAGGATGGAAAATTTCGAGCAAACTGGGAGGGGCCATATCGCATCCAGGAAATGATAAGCCCTAGTACATGTATCTTCCAAACACTCCAGGGTGAAACCATGAGCAAGACTGGAGCACAAATCACCTAAAATTGTACTCTCCTCCTGACATGTAACGCAATAATAATATGAACCCGACGAGGGACCATGGACGTAGGCACATTTTGCCAAACCACGTAAAATACTTGTGTTTTCCTTTTTCATTTCATTTCAGGCAAAGGATAAAGAGAACAACCCGCTATGGGTCCCCTCTCACCAAAAAAAAAAAAAAAGAAAAGAGAAGAGAGCACTTCTTCTGGGAGCAAATGGGGCCTCCCCTTCCTCCTGGCCCGAGGATGGAATAACTGTGCCATCAGTCGTAGGTAAGGCGTCCGTCATCTCCACTTCCTCTGAGGCAAAGGCGTACAGCTCCCATGGACCCGACAAGTTCTCCAGATTATCAGCTAAATTGGCATTCAAATAAGCCCTGGGACTCATGGGGTCAGGATCGTTATATCTTCGCCAGTCGGGAACCTCAAACTCCTCTACCTCATCCGTATAGACCAACTCAGGGAACTGTTCTCCTAGGTACTTGGATTCCAGGCGCGAGCATGCAAGATAGAATCCATACTTAGTAAAGCAACCCCCATAATGGATCTTCCTCTCTTGGCAGTCCGTTGAAAGGCGATAGTCCCTCACAGCCTTTTCCCATGCCGCTGTGATCTCCTCATTTCTTCGATCCTTGAGCGACCTATATTGCTTCTTCTAACGAGCAAGCTCATCTACCCTCAAGGAATGTTCTTGCAAAAGGTTCTCATGGGTTTCCCGAACTCCTAGAAGCTCTCTCGTCAGCGATTCTTTGCTCTTCTGGAGCTTCTCTATCTCCCCCTTTATGCTTGACGATTCACCATGAGCTTCCGCCAGCTTAGAGCGCATATCCTCTGCCTCTCGATTCAACTTTCTGATATCTGCTTGGTAGAAACGCTCATGATCCCTCCACTTTACCATATTCTCTCTTGCCTCCACCTTCTCTTGTTCTGTCCGATGATGATAAGCTCTCCTGATAGCGTTGGCTATCACCAACCCTTGGACTCCCTGGGCGCAAACAGTGCATTAGAAGACCAATAACCAAGTCAGACGACAAATACGACATATAGGCACAACGAATATAGCTTACCTCAATAATCTTTTGCTCGGGAGAGTTGGCAACGCTAGGCCAAATACCAAAAAAATTCTGCTTATCCTGAGGGAGCATGGTAGCGTATATCATCCTGGCACCAACCCCTGGGTCTCTTACAGAGTCTATATCAATTAGCCCAGGCAACACATGGAAGTGGTCGCCCCTCACCCGAGTGCTGTTAGGGATTGGCACGGGATTTCGCCTGGGCTCAGCAATAGGAGGAAGAATAGGCCGAAAATCCAGGAGCTCAGCTTTTAGCTTTCGCCGGTCCCAGCGAAAGGGATCAAAAGGTTGACAACTCTCTTCCTTGATTCGATCAAGCTCACCGCCAAAAGAGGAACGAGAGCTGCCGATCCCCCTCCTTCGCGAGCCAGATGCATCAGTTGGATTTGGTTCCGCAAGGGTGCCTTCCAGGGTAGGAGGGTCTAACATGGAAACATCCGAGGTGGCAACCGAGGGTTCAGGGCAAGGAAGACTGAATAAGGCACCTGCCTCAGACCTCTTCATTTTTAGGCGCCTTCGAGACAAGCTAGGAGCTGGCGGGGGAAGAAGGCTAGGATCTGGTGTGTCAGACGGAGGCTCCTGTAACAAGCCATGGGGAGCTTGAGGAGGAGGCTGTGGGTCTTGCTCGCCAAACTGGCGTGAATTCCTACCACGTCGCTTGAGCGTTTGTTTCCTAAATAGATTCATGTCTACAAAACAAGAGATGAAAGTAAAAGTCAGCCGCTGACATGGGTAATTTAAAAGGCAATCTCTGCGATTCTAAGGGTCTACCCTCAGAGGAAGAATAACCAAAAAAGACCATACTCCCTAGAGATTTCCCCCCTTCTTCTTCTTCCTCGAGGCCCTCGTCCTCTTCCTCACTGCCCTCTTACTCCTCAACTTGTAAGGTGTCCTCGGGCATAGCCGATGGTGGCACAAAAGCGAGAGTGGAGGTCCCGAGTATGTCTTCGAGCCGAATGCCCCACCTTGCAGTGGCAATGTTTTCTAAGGTAAGCAGGTCGGGTAGATTACAAGTGCCAAGGGCACATAATCTCTCATTTATTCGGCGATAGACAGTCTGGGAAATCCCGATGTCATCAAGCTTCTCCGACCAGAAGTCCCGCTCGTTATCCCAACACCAACAAAGCAGAGCTTTCCAGCCGGGAGGAGGCTTGACCACAATCCATCGGGACTCGAAGTCCACCTTATTTTGGAGTTTCTGAAATAGGGGAAATAGACCCACAATCCTTTGAAGTGTGAAAAAGACACCCCTCCGTTCGACCCTTCTCAACCTATAAAAGCAACCAAACAACTCTACAAAAGGAGGAACTTGGATCATATGACAAAGAATGGTGAAGCCAACTAGCTGAGCCCAACCGTTAGGATGAAGCTAAGTTGGGGCAATACAATGGTAATCGAGCCACTCCATGCCAAAGCTAGACAACGGAAAACGAAGCCCTACCCTTAAAGAAGCCAAGTATACCCCGAAGCCATGTCCTCCTACCATGGCAGGTACTTGTCTCTTCAGATATAGGGAGTCTAATATGGTGGTCGATCGGAATTTTGAAACGAGACTGGATCCCGACTAGTTCTCTCCCCTTCACCGAAGACCGTCGTCCCAAAGATATATACATTGGGAGCAGGAGGAGGAGGCGGTAAAGCATTCTTAAAACGACCCATGTTGAGCGCTTAAGTCTTAAGGCAAAGAGACAAGCACGTATGCTTCAAGCGAACTAGGGCTCCTATGGATGAGGGTCAAGCAATGGTAAAAACAAGACCCATGGATGAGGGTCACATAAGGCTAAGGGCAAGACCCATGGATGAGGGTCACACCTAGACAGGAATGAGACCCATGAAAGGGCTCACACAAGGATGAAGCTAATGGCCAGACCCATGGATGAGGGTCACACGAGGTAACCACCAACAATTGGGCCAATGGATGAGGGTCACAGGAAGCAACGACCAGCAAATTGGACCCATGGGTAAGGGTCACTCGGGGGAGAAAGTATCTAAATGTCCCTATGGGTGAGGGTCACTCAGGGAAGATACAAGACTATTGATGAGGAAGTATACCGTATAAAAGCCTGGAATGCTGAGAGAATTCTTACGAGAGAGTGGTTGAGCAATGAAAAAATGAAGGGCCAAGTCTTCCTTTTATAATGGTCCTGGGAGACACTATGAAAAGAATAACCCCGAGAGACTTGAAGATGGAAGAGACAGATACAAAAAAAATTTCCTTCTCAAATAAAAGTGGTCTCCTGAAAATAGAGTTGCAACATAAACAAAATACTCTTCCTCCCAGGACTCCCGACAGAAAGAGTAGGAAGCAATTGTTATGTATAAAAATATACTAAAATAAAAGAATAGTGGAAGCGCCACAAGGCAGCCCGAAGGAGCGCCACGTGGCAGCCCAAGGGAGCGCCACGTGGCGAGTCCCCCCCCCCCCCCCCCCCCCAGGTGACCAAAGGAGGCCACCCAGGGGGACGCCACCCCCGAGTGAGGGTCACTCAGGGGTGGCAGAAAGGCACACGGCTGCCTGGCGAGGGCTGCGCCCCTACCCACTAGGGGGCAGCCTCCCCCCAAGTGACCCCACTTGGGGGGGAGCCACACCTTAACGCGCGGCCCCGCAGGCACCCCCAAGCGCGCGGCCACCCGTGCATGCCCTCGCGCGTGGCCACTTCGCACCTAGCCCCGTGCACCCGCACACACGACCCCTCGTGCTCTCTTTCCCCACGCTCACACACCCCCCCGAGTGAGGGTCACCCGGGGCACCACACTCACCTCCGCATGCCTATTCTTGCGCCAACGCCTCCAAGAGAATCGGCCTAAAACTACTCCCGCGAGACTCAATCAAAGCCTCTCCAAGATTCTTGCCGTAAAACTCGAGACACGCGACACATGGATGCCCCTCTTATTGCTATAAATAGGAGGTCTCTTTCCCTCATTTGGTAGGCAATCTCTTGCTCTCATATTTACACTCTTGCTTTCAAGTACTCTACTTCTACGGTGATCTAACTTAAGCATCGGAGGGTCCATGCGAAGACTTTCGCCCGCGCCCCTAACCGATTCTTTTTACAGCAGGTTACCCATCGTTCTCAACCTGACCAAGGGACTCACCCATCGCTCGAATCGTCCATAAGAGGGTCATCCATCTACAGTTTCCCTTTTTTATAAATTTATTATTGTTACCGGATAACAACAGATTCCATGTTCAAAGAGCTATTGATATTTAGGGGGAAAAAACTGATATCAAAACACTTATTTGATATAATTTTGTTGAGAATTATTTTTTGGGAAAGCCATCTGAATAGACCATACTTTTTGGAGAACAGTTTTAAATTGATATACATACAATTATCAGTGTGTGTGTGTGTGTGTGCGCACGCACATATTAGAAAAACTAAAAATAAAAAGGGTAACAGCTAAGAATAGAAACTTGAAATTTATACCACACAAAGCAGGTTTGCTGTAGATAGGTTGTAAGGACCTGATTGTTCTCTTCAGCAATCCTAATAAATGATTTTTATGATATCAAACACAAATTAAATATATGTTCATAGGCATGTTTCTTACACGGTTATAATCAGATTACTAAAATCATCAAAAAACTGTTTTCAATCAGGAATTAAATTTTGCAAGATCATGAGGGACAAATTATTAAGCAATACGGAATAATTACTCTCATACACAAATACAACCACTTGCAATTACAACACCACCTTTTGTTTTATTCCAAATACCATAGACACTTTTGATAACAGTAACTTTCAAACTAAGAAGTAAACTATAAGTAACCTCAAATTAACCAATATAAAAGACCAAAATCCTAAAGATGACTGTGGAAATACCTGCATGGCTATTTCATATACATCACCCGCAATCAAAGGAGCCTTCTGCCCAGATCTCTCACTGACATGGTTATACATGTCTTTGATCCTATGGTAACAACAAAAATCAGTAAAAATTTTGAGGATTCCAGTAAGAAAACTACGAGCACCCAAAATGATCAGACTGCCACAAAGTGAGACTAGTCATGTTTAGCAACAGGTTACTCTTGCTCAAGTTAACTTGCTAATGTGTCTGGCAGGATCTGATGGTGGTCAACTCTTTCCCGTAATCATGGGTATAACTAAAATTTTCTTTTTTCAGCTTACAATTAAAATCACTTACGTCTCGGAAAATGATTTCTTGGTGTTCTTGTGCAGGTTTGACACAACAATCCTTGCAGCCAACTGTACCAGAAACAATGACGAACAAGTTAGCAGAAAAATATTAAAACAAACCATGCCATCTTCATCCATCAACCCCTTCAAAACAATAAAACATTGTGCATCAAAAGAGAAAATTAAACCCTACAAGCCAAAGTCAAAATATAGATCAAGCATAAAGGCTTAAAAGCCAACTATGCAGAATAAGAACCCTAAAACAGATCAGATAAAAAAATAAAAAATAAAAAAGAGAGAGAGAACCGAGAATCAAAGTACACACACACATAGACAGAGGCGGAAGATCGCCAGGAGGATTGTGAAAAATAGAAAAACCAAATTCCAGAAGGAAAATAAGGAAATAAACTGAACAGATCAAACTCCCATACATTAGCGGCAAATCGGGTAGATAAAAAGACCGGAAAAAATCAATATAAGTTGAAAATACGAAGTTGAGGACCAAACCAGAATAGAAAGCAGTGGAACAGGAAGGAATAGGACTCACAGAAGCATAATCGGGATGGTTGGCAGTCATGGCGGCGGCCGTTTCAGCGGCCAACTCATCGAGCTGGCTGGTGGCGACGCCCTTGTAGACGCCGGCACAGACTTTCTGGGCGACGAGGATGGGATCGCAGTGGTCGATGCTGAGGCCATAACTGAGCTTCTTGAGACGAGCGGTGATCTTGTCGAAATGCACGGACTCCTGACGCCCATCTCTCTTGACCACATACATGTTGAAAAATCAGTGAGGACTTTGATCGAACAGGTTCAGCGCATAGGAAGGATCGTACGCAGCAAGCAGCAGCTATGCGTATATATAGCAGAAGAAAGGAGAGAGGTGGGGTTTGAAGTTTCCCGCGCAGGGGATGAATGAAGATGATGATGCGGAGCGAAGGGATGGGGGTGGGTCCCCGCTCCGCTTAGTCAGCTCTGCGTCTTCCGTAAGGAAGAGAAGAAAATCGAAGTGATAGGATTCTAGTACCACACTTTCCTTAATTAATCAAATTATAGGATGGATTTCATTATGTAAAATAAAATGTCTTATTGTGATTTTTTTTTGTGTAAATAAAATATATTAACAAGAAAAGAAACGTTCACACGAGTTAGAACATACCCCACTAAGAAACAAAAATAACACTCTCAAAAGAAAAAAACAAAAACAAAAACAAAAACAGCGTCAAGCATACAAGGCGAAGCGAAAAGAATACCAACAAGACTAGAAAAATGTGGGAGAATAGTAACAACCAACCCAAGGCACACTGGCGCAAGAGAGCATGAGAGGAGTGCTAGGGAGAGAAACAAAGCCATAAATTGCCCTCATGAAAAGCTCCTACCAAACCATGGAGAAGAGAACAGAAAAAAGAGAATGAAACATAAGCGAGCAGCGATTGAAGGTGATCTTGAGCAGGGGGAAAAGAGCAAACAGGAACCTTAGTCAAACTTGCAAATACACTAATCTCATAGACAAGAAGATCAGTAACATTTGTAGATACAACATGACAAAAGGACTAGTAGAAACAAAAAGGCGATAAATGCCAGAAATGAGCAAAAGCCATACTTTGCAATAAACAATGGAAGCACATCGAAGCCAAATGAGTCCAAACAAAAGTTTGGATCTAATAGGCAAGTTGAGAAGGGGGGGCGCATATAATCCTTAAAGCAACGATTATTGGGCTCATGCCAGATGAAATAAAGAGTAACTTGAAAAGTAAGCTAAATCGGCACCGTCCTGGGAGATTTACCACGCCATCTATTTGTAGCCTAGAAAATCCCACTAGACTAGCATTGCCAATACCAACCAAACTTCACCTGAGGTCTAAGACGAGAGATGACCTGCTAAGAGAATGGACAACCAACGAACAAATGGTTGTGGCACTCTGGAGTAACCTGGTAGAGATAACACTAGTTAGGGAAAGGAAAATAGAGATTGAGACAATCTAGAGTAGACAAGCACTCCCTAATAGCAAGCTATATGATAAAAGCATAGGAGGGGAAACTCAACTCATGCTAAACAAGATGATACTAGGAAACCTTATTGCGTCGAGCCTGCAAGGCCTACAACGCAAATCTCACAGAGAAAACACAATCATAAGTTGGGAGCCACTAGGGGCGATCTGGGGAAGAGATCTAGGGTGGGACCAGCATCGAGGCAAGAAGGAGCTAAAGAACCTAAAAAGGGCCTGACTCAGGCCAACACCAAGCACCTTACATAATAATATCAGAAACCTTAGTAGTGGAAGGGAGATAGAACCAACGAGGAAGTTGGCGAGAACGAAATCACTAAGCACCCCAAGGGGATGCCAGTGATCATGCCATAGAAAAACTCTTTGACTGTCACTTATATACCACCCAAAGAACTGAGGAACCTTACCCCTAAGTTGGAGAAGCTTACACTAGTACCAAGGGCAAGAATAGAAGGTCGAAAGGAACCAAAAGCATGATTCTTTGATACGATAAGAATGAATCCATTGAATCTTGAGGGATTTAGGGGAAGCTTGCGTAAAACACCAAATGAGTTTAGTAATAAAGGCTTGATTCCATAAGAATAAGGCACGAAGACCCAAGCCACCTTGATCTTTAGGACAACTGATGTCTAACCAAGCCACTTTGGCTTTATGAGGGGATAAGACCGAGCCACTCCACAGGAAAGCACATGCCATCTGCTCAAGCTCTTTGAGGACCTTTTTTGGGAGAATAAAGATAGAGGCCTAATAGACTTGGATAATGGAAAGCACTGATTGAACAAGCTAGAGTCTACTTGCAAAGGATAAAAGGTGACCACGCTAAGAACCCACCCAATTAAGAATCGGAAAACAATCACTATATAAGAGCTTTGTTGAAATCAAAGGGACACCTAAATAGCGAATGGGCAAGGAACCCAGACAAAAATCGAATTCCATGACCAGTTCTACATGCAAATCTAGGGAGGAACAACAAACAAAACAATCGCTTTTTGAAGGGTTAGCATGCAAACCAGAGAAATCAACAAAGTGATCTAAGTAACATTTCAGAACTTTAACAGACTCTTTATCTCCTTGAGAAAAAAGTAAGAGATCATTAGCAAACATGAGAATAACCAAGCCTAGTTGATGACACTTCCAATGATATTGAAAGTCATCTTCCTGGGAGTGATACTTCACAATACCATGGAGGATTTACATGACAAGAACAAACAAATAAGGCAATAAGGGGTCCCCTTGACGAAGACCACGCCCTCCATGAAAGAAACCAAGAAGATGCCTGTTAATCTTGACTGAATACATAAGGGAGGTGACACAAGCTTTAATCCAATAATAGAAACACAAAGGAAAATTCTTAAGTCCAAGAACCAAAAGAAAAAACTCCCAATTCACAAAGTCATATGCCCTACTTAAGTCAACTTTTAAGGCACAATGGGGAGGACCACGCAAGAGGAGCTCCTGGCCTAACAAAATATTATCCCCGATAAAGCGACCAAACACTAAAGCTATCTGAGTGGCATCCATTAAATGAGACAAAAATGGTTTGAGGCGGTTAGCAAAAATCTTATAAATGACCTTGTAGATCACATTACAACAAGAGATGAGCTTGAATTGACTAGGGTACTCTGGATGAGGGACCTTAGGGATAAAACTGTTGGAAATGTATGCCCTAAAGACACGTTTTGTTTAATTTATGGTAATGATGTTTCTTTTAGTCAGTTTATGGCACATATATTATTTGCATTTAATTGTTGGAAAAGTGTCCATGCTATTAAGTAAGTGATTCATGTGATGGGTCGTTCTTCACAGTTAGGCATGAATCATGGGTACTTAATAAGCAAGAACTAGGCATTCTATCATGATAAGATCATTGTGCAATAGATCCTAATGGAGGATGGCTTGCCTTAGCCAGTAAACAGTCCATTTACTCTAATTGTACAAGCGCATTTGGAATGCGTAGAGTGGACCTGTGATAGAAGCTAATGACAAAGTACTAATTATCATGGAGCTAGTCTATCACTGCTACTACGTGGACGAGTACTCTAAAACTTGAGTATTAGTTGGTGGTCTAGTGAACCTAGAGCTATATTCTTAGATTCACTGTAGGTGAGGTCTATCAGAGATCAATAACCTTTTGAGTTGGGAGCATGGTTTCTAATTAGCTAAGACAGACTAATACAAGATAGTTTCTGTGATTCACCCCCTTGTGATTGTCCAAGAATAATCAAATAATCCAGGGCCCTGGGAACGTGACTTAAGAGTGTGTGCTTCTGGGTAGCTCCCAGTGATAAGCAAGTACATTCGAGTAGTCACGGATTATTGGACTAGTGATCTAAGGATGGTAGAAATCATTTAGAGAGGTGTTAGTACATTATTCCTTTCTAAATGATGGGTGTTACGTAGAGGGGTATTTTCGTCATTACACTAGTAGGTCAAAGACATTGCATATGCAAAATTATTCGTGGGGTCAGTGTTACCATATGGTGATAGTTGGAACACTTAGAATGACAAAATATAGCTACTAGGTAGCAAGGATATTTTGGTCATTTTAGTAGCCGTGAATAATTTGTCTTTTGGTCCCCGGGATAGCTCGATATAACTCATGTATTATTTAATACATTTGGCTTGTTGGGTGAATTACATTGAGAGAGAATTATTTTATTCAGAATGGTCCATAATTAATTGGGCTAGAATAAAATAATAGTTCATTAGTTTTTAATTAATTAATTGGGCTAACCCAATTAGAAAATTAATTAAATGAACTTGGCCCACTAGGGCTAACCCTAGGGTTCTCCCTATATATATTT